>NW_026542594.1:83115280-84315280 GCF_028750875.1 Macrosteles quadrilineatus | reverse complement strand
CGGAACGAGCTACGTAGCGCATACCGGTACTCGTAGCTAAATAAAAAATATAAAAAAAAATAATACAGAAATATAATAATAACACTAAATATTCCCTGTAAAAAGCGATGACGTGGCGCGCGCCTACTCCGATTTTCCCCACAATTTGATTTCGGTCTGATAAGGCTCGCACTGGCTCCACAGTTGAGCCGACGATACTACGGAACAACGTGCTGCAGGAGATAAGAACGTCATACTCCCATGCTGGGGGCAGCATTGGCTTAAGGTGGGGGGTGTGTCACACCCGCCCCTCCTTGCATTATATTAATATTCCATCAGCAAAATTTGAGGGATAGTTTGGAATATGTATTTATTATAAGATTATTGACAACCAATAATCACAAGCTTTTTTGGCGGCTGTGACTAATTAAAAATAAGCCAAACAATACTCCATAACATCAGGAAGCATCGCCAGCCCTTCGTAGATTTCTTCCGAGCGCCAAAGACCGAAATCAAATTATTCTATTATAATTGTGAGCAAAGTTATGAAGCTGGAATAGTGCGATCTAGCCTCGGACAATGTACGTCTTGCCGACATCAGCACGGTCAACGGCACTAGCCTCGACCAAATCCGACGCTCTGATTGGCTGAGACACCTCAGGCCTTCAGCATTGCGTCGGTTTTTGAGCAGTTGCGCGTGAGATGTAGAAGTGTTAATTACGCAGTAGCTCGTCCGTCCGCTCGGCCATTTTAAATAATGTAAATTTTGTATTATCATAACCAGATCATAAATCTAAATTAGTAATCGTAACCAAATTGCAACCCTTGTGATATGTTGTGAACCCCAATTGTCAAATATTTGTCTAATTGATGTTTCTGTCGTGTGTGATCTAATATAAAAATAAATTAAGTCAAAGCTCCCAACCAGCAGTTATTAATTTTTCCTTTACACCACTCGAACCGGACGTTACATATAAACCTTCGAAAATACATTATCTGACAGTTTCAAGCCAAAACAAATGCTTCCCAATTAAATGTCACCCGGATCGTGTTGGTCCATATGTTAAATCCATATGTTAAAAAATGCTTTATAGGTCTATGAGGCATAGCCCTAAGGTAAGCCTATAATTGAAATTTACTTTCCACAATGGTTACTTTAAACAAAAATTACTGTAAGTGATTCATGATGGTTTGCTGAATAAATGTTTTACTAAGATGCGTTATCGTTTTCTTAGCATAAACTAACATGTTGGAATCCAGACAGAAAAAGTAAAACTTATGCAGTTAAGACATCAATTAAATTGAATACGCCTGTAAAGGTGCAACACCAACGATAACTAATGTGTAAATTACAGTGATGTGTTGTTATGTAAAAATGATTCTTGCTGCTACCAACGGTTCTATAGAAAAAAGTACCGGTATCAAGGATCGTCGTCGAAAAGGTTGTTATGAATAATTGGGTATGCGTACGTACCCAAGAGATGGGCTATGGGCCTATTGGTTGTATGGTCCAACGATTGCATCTCACGGTGAGTAGGAACTATTGACTATATATATAGTCAATGGTAGGAATAGAAAGTGACACATTGGAAAAGCGAGTTTAGCATCATCCGTAAACCTAAGTTACAATCACCCACTGCAGTTGTGATTTTTTACTTTACACTTTAGTGTAAAGACAACAACAAAAGAACTAATGAAGGGAAAGTACGGCCGGTCTAGGGTGGCTAGGGTCGGTCCTAATCCTCTCTGCTCGTGAGGGTCAGTGTGCGTGCGTGAGAGCGGAACTGACCTGGCATCCAGGGACACTCGCAAAATGCTAAGACTATAATTGGTACTGGTACTGTATTAATATTCGGTCAAAATGGCAGATTTATGTCAAATTTTACAAAAAATTTATTGAAATTTCAAGGTGAATACCAATAAAACAATTATTACCACATATTTTTGTTAATTTAAAAGATTGATTTGTGGTATTGGGGGGGGGGGGACGCGGAATGGTCGCCCCCGGAAACATCACCCCCCTACGTCATATTGACGTCAGAGACCGGGGGGTGATGTTTCCGGCCGCGGACACTCAATTTCAGTTGCAGCATGCACTCGTCAATATGACGAGTTATTTTTGAGTTTGCGTATTAATTAGATAATTATATTCACTTATCATATACAATTACCAGATTTTCTAATTAGAATTTATGCTAACCGGATACGTTGACCACGATCGTTTTCAAAATGCACACCCCGGAAAGGTCCCCCCCCTGCCATGATCTCCCCCGGTACCTGCTTGTAGGGCTTGGGCTCGTGACTCGAGCCAGCTATTGTTCACAAGGGTAGAGACTGTCCCATATTACCACCGCTCGACTGAACTCGCAAGAATGGGAAGGATTTGGTATTATTACGCAAATGTTGTGGATATTAAGATAAATACAAATTAACACTTTTATATTGTGCTTTCTCTAGACATTTCCCCTAAATTTTATACATCAAATGATGTATAAATTACATATAGTTTTTTTCCGTAAACGTATAAAATGTATTTGAAAAATGTGGAAATGAATTAAATAAAATGTTTATAGTAATAGTGGCAATTAAGTAAGGAATCAACTCGTATTAATATGAGCATGCTTCAACCACTCAACATCATAATACAGTCAGTACACACTTGACAAACATATTTTCACATTTCCTAATTCTTAAATTGTAAACATTGAGCAATAAATGCTGTATATAAATTTTATACATTTAAATAATTGTCTGGATTTTATGGTAAAATAAATGCATTGAGAATATTCCTGATTTGATATTGGTGAAGGAGTCTTTCCCGTACAAAGAAATTAGAAAGTAAATATTGGTTAGTTTCTTCGGCAATAAACAGGAAAAAGCTCACACGGTTTGTTTGCGTTGACAGAGAAGCAAGCAACAGTGTCACATTCACTTTATTTCATGATTTCACACTGCTGATATTAAACAACAAAATTGACATCGAAGTAGTACAGTTATTCCATGAACGGTTGCCCATTGTTTTGAAAGTTACACAATTAAATTCGAACCTGTAGTTCGCAGAATATTAATACGTAGCCTATAACTTAAAAGTTTGCAAGAGAACATAATCCTAAGTATAGTATCCACTATTCTCAGAGTATTGATTTATGGAATTCGTCTGTAATTTGCAGACTATTAATTCGTAGAGTACAACTGTACTTATAGCGGGAAGTATTTTTTGTAAAATAGCTTAGACTTCCCCACTTCAGGTATCCCTCCCAAGAATACCTGAGCCAAATACGTTTGTTTAACATAGTCAAGGAAAAGTTTAGTTAGTTATTTACTAAAGTCAGTTTCATCTTTTCGCCATAATTCGTACATCAACATAATCCATAATTATTAGTGTTATCTAGCCTATGTACTTAATTAATTTGGAAGGGGTTAATTTGTGAACAGAACGCCTCATTGAGTTTTAAACAGATTTTGAAAATGTAACTGTATTTTGTAAAAAGTATGCTCTGAAGTTGCACTAACAATAAAATCAGCTCAAAATATGGTAGGGGGTTTTCCCCAGTGTTTTATAGAGACCTGCTACACCGGTTTACATTTTTATAACCCTCGAAATTTTGGTATATCGATATAGACTACACACATCTACAAACATGACATAACTTTCATGTCATAAACTTATAGGCCTACTTACACAGATTTGATTTCAGACAAATCTTGATTTTACCCAAGGGTAGAAGTATTAGAGATGTATAGTCCAAATCTACAGATTTCTTGAATACGAAGATCCGTTACGGTAGGAAAAAACAACATTTAAAATTGAAACAGTATGCGGGTAAACACCGACGATCAATATTTTAAGTAAACTACTTGTAACATAAAAACGTCAATGACAGTTTGAAACCAGCTGTTAGTTAAAACAGCACTGAAACGACTTTAAATTATTAGCGTCGGCTGCTAGACTAAAAAATTAAACTTAAAAAAATGAAATCATGGCATTGACATTCCTTTCCTTAGAAAATTATATTTATTTCAACACAAAAATCACGAAATCGTGAAAGTGGTTGATTCATAATCCTGAAATGAAAAAAAAAACTGTCACGTTTAAAAATACAATATATCACAATTAATTGCACACTCTAGTGGAAATCGATGAAACCCACCCATATGAATTCTCGCTTATCCGTTTACTTTTCCACTCTTTGCGTTTTTGTACATGCCAAGTCAAGTCTTAAAACATTACATTTAAAACAATTGTATTAAATCTTCCATAAATTACAAGAAACAGTGACTCATCCATTTTCCCCGATTCCGAATATTTGTGTGCAATCTTGGCGACTTATGTTCAGTCTCTAGCATTTTGGAGGTGTTCGCAATTCAGACACGTCCGTTCCCAAAGTCCGATTATGCTGTTTAAGTTTAACGAACTCGTTTTATTGCTCCATTGCTGGCGCGTGTGTAATAAAAACAAGACAAGACAGGATTGCTTATCAGCTCGTAAATGTTGCAGCTGCTTCTGTTTTATTGCTGCATTGCTTATCTACATTATCAGTCGAGCGAGCTTTGTGAATAACAATCATAAAAATTTACGATGAATATTTGTGGCAGCTGCAACATTATATTTTTTCTTGGAACAATGTACTTACCACAAATGTTGATCTACGAATGTCTGCCATGCACTTCCGGTATCCGTTTTCAAAAAATTGGTGATACTGAAAATGATACTAAAACCATAATGCTATTACGTTTTTAAGCCGGTATACAGCATATTAAATTGCCGTTCTGTAAATAAAATCATGTCCATACTGTATCAGCAATAGTTCCCGTTGTCATTTACAATTAATCGTCCAGTGGTCTAAAAGTCGACCTGAAATATGTAATGTACACTGATTGACTAATGGATACGGAAAAATACATTCAATATACCTTTTTTTCTCGTAAACAAGTTGCTGCGTGAGACAGTCACAGTACGCGTGTCTCAATTCACATTTTCTACTTTCAAGGAAAATACCAACGAATTATTGACATAACTTAAATCTTTATTCCTTATTCCCAATTATATAAATAAGTGACTCCATAATTTGATTTGGTAAAAGTTATTCTGTATTCGAGAGAAATTAGTTTATATCAGATCCATTTAGATTTTACCTGCAATGCACACGATCAGAGTAAAAAGGGCTTAAAGAAACATGCTAGCATAGCGTTTGTACATTTTAAATTCCTTCAACATGTGACCGTGTTTTTTTATAATAAATGAATGTTATTGACAGCTGCATCAAAACAAAAGGGTGACTTGGCCAGTTAATGGCCGCTGCTTATGAATGACCGTTTCTCTATAAATATAATCTAAAATAATAAATAAAAAATATTGAAAATGATACATTTATCACACATACATTACTCCATTCTTAATCTTAAATCTTCAATTGTTAATTATTTGTGTACATTTAAATGATTTCATCTTGTACATGTTTAGAGTATTCGTTGTAGCTTCTGCCAAGATATGTCAGATATCAGATATCAAAAGATATCAAATACTGTTGTAGAAATATCTGCTCTTATGGTGTCTAATAAAATTCAAACATAGAAAACTTGTCTAAAATGGTACCCATATTGACAAATTATTTGCACCTGCCAACATTAAGGACTTTGACGCAGTGGGTTGTTAAAAATAACACAACATTTTGACTGTAAAATATGATACAAAGATAAAATGCTATTTAAGCAGCTACTGTCATGACAGAATGGTCATATTTCTTTTAAACTAGATAACATCATCCTTTATAAGATACGTTCGTTAACAATTTGTAAACGTAAATATAGTATAGTATATTTTCCTACGTAACAGCGAATTTACAGTATTTTTGATTTTTGGAAATGTCCCATTGCTATGTCATTTGCGACGGGTTTCACCTAGTTGTTATTAATTTGTGAATCGCGTTGGTTCAAGTCTTTACAATAAACAACCCACAAATATACAGAGTCAATCTTCTAAGCTGTTAAACAAATAAATAGCTTAAACAAATAAAGATATACAAATCGGGAAGAAACAAATACCAACATGAGCAGTTGACAAATGGTTAAATTTTGATAACATAAAATTGAGTTAAGATCAAAGAAGAATGAAATAAGCCTAAATAATTTAAATAAGCTGAGTTGAATCACTGTTTTACTATCTGAAATTTAATCCAGAGGGTAACTTTGTTTTCAGTACCAACTGGTGAGCCAATTCATAATTTTTTAAGACCAGTAGGTTGCATCATATATACTATGGTTGCATTTAGGGATTTGATGTAGGTTTATGTATATATAAATATATGGGTTTGATACATAGAAATTAGACTAAAATAAATTCAATAAGGGATATTTGCGACGTCCCTGTGAGAACGGATGTCAACCGGATGTCACAGCTATAAAACTACATTCCTAAGAGATAAGGGAATTTCCAGTTTCAAGTACATTTATCTAAAAGCCAAAACGAGCAGCATGAGACGTCTACTTTATTTATTTCCAATACATTTTTTCTGCCGCATCTCTACTTTGCTGTTAAAAGTGTTGACTTTGACAAATAACATTTTAAGTGTTGCAAACTGTTATTGAATATATGAAATCAAAGCTTGCATTTAATCGTTAAAATAACGAATTATTTTACACGCAAACAAATGTATAACATAAAAAAATACTATGTTTATAATCAGTCAATGAATAAACATTTAATTGTAATCAGCACGCATTAAGGGATTACAATGTTATATTGTTTCACTCTTGTAATGACCTAAAAAAGATGTTGTATTGTATTTAATTCTTCCTAGCTAAAGGAAGTAATTATGTTATTATCAAAATCTAATCTATATTACAGTTAAATTATAACCTTTTCCTGAAACTTTCCCGCAGGTGTAACAAATATAACCATAGAATACGTGATTTGTAGTAGCATACTAAGGTTTTTATGTTAGTATAAAACAGTTTAAAGTTTGTTCAGCGATTTAATTTTTTTTTTACCATACATTAACAACAATTAAATCACAAGCATAAAATGTAGGCCTATATAGTCAAAAAGTAATATATTATATATAATCGATATACATAAAAATATCGATTATTGACATCAAACTTAGATCAGCACAGAATGGCACGGCATAGTAGGGATGCGGCTTTAATTCTGGTACTGTATGGATGTGTCTATTTAAAACTGTTATCTACTTTTTTACGATCCTTTTTACTTATTACATTTACAATACACATCTCCATCTACTAATAGTTTGACATTAAAACTCTTGTATTTTATTTTTAGATTGTCCGGTCGCTTACCATCGGATACAAACATTCAACAACTAAAAATTGTAATAATTGTTATTACAATTTATTGAAATAAGCCTAGTAGTCATTAAAGAATTTTTAACACAGAACATTAAATCATGAAAACAACTCCATTTTGCAAATTAAATACAACAGTTGAGGATGGAAATATTGTTTCTGGCAATTTTTCACAGAATAGCGTCCGGTTACCAAGTCATCTTAAAAACACGCAATGTACAAGCAATGCGGTGACGGCAATAGTCATGAACAAATTGCATCCTGTAACTAAGTGGTCCAAAAATGATATAGATGAAATTTTGGTAATTGGAAACTCCAAACACATAGAATCGCAAAATGCACTAAAACTCAAGAATAACACGACTCCTCCGATTTATCTTGCCGTTGATGAATTGGAACCTAAATTTAATGTAAGACGTGCATCAAGCACAGTGACAATAGCTGACGAAATTTACCAAAACACAGTTGGTCGTTATTGCAATAATCTAATCACGGAACTGAATTCATTCTTTTGTAATCATAATGCTGGAGTCTTCACCTCAAGGTTGCTAACTGTCGCCCTGATAAAAGAAAATGACACTTCTTATTGGATATTTGATCCACACTGCAGACATCCTGCGACTGGAACATTTTCCGTTGATGGTGTTGCAGTGTCATGTAATAAAAGATCTGTAACCTCTCTACTCAATTTGATGATGGAAAATTTCCAATTTTGTGACGAGTCATTATTCACAATCACCCCCTAAATGTCAGTGTCAGTGAGCATAAAGACATTACAAAAGACACAGTAAACCCAACATGTGATTCGGGAATTTGTGAGGACAAAATCTTCAAAACGATAAGAGGTACGAAACGTTCCTAAGATACTACATTGATACCGTGTAGTATCCGTGAACATGCCCTCTATTAAGTTTTTATAGTGGAATCGCTGCACGCATTTCTATTGACCCATAATATCGCCGTCAATAGATTTCGCGTGAGCGCTTCGTCACTATTCTGACCCCTGGAAGACGCTGAAACGTTCCTGAGATACTACATTGATACCGTAGTATCCGTGAACATGTCCTCTATTAAGTTTTTATAGTGGAATCGCTGCATGCGTTTCTATTGACACGTAATATCGCCGTCAATAGATTTCGCGTGAGCGCTTCGTCACTATTCTGGCCCCTGGAAGACGCTGAAACGTTCCTGAGATACTACATTGATACCGTAGTATCCGTGAACATGTCCTCTATTAAGTTTTTATAGTGGAATCGCTGCACGCGTTTCTATTGACCTGTAATATCGCCGTCAATAAATTTCGCGTGAGCGCTTCGTCACTATTCTGCCCCCTGGAAGACGCTGAAACTTTCCTGAGATACTACATTGATACCGTAGTATCCGTGAACATGTCCTCTATTAAGTTTTTATAGTGGAATCGCTGCACGCGTTTCTATTGACCCGTAATATCGCCGTCAATAAATTTCGCGTGAGCGCTTCGTCACTATTCTGCCCCTTGGAAGACGCTGAAACGTTCCTGAGATACTACATTGATACCGTAGTATCCGTGAACATGTCCTCTATTAAGTTTTTATAGTGGAATCGCTGCACGCGTTTCTATTGACACGTAATATCGCCGTCAATAGATTTCGCGTGAGCGCTTCGTCACTATTCTGGCCCCTGGAAGACGCTGAAACGTTCCTGAGATACTACATTGATACCGTAGTATCCGTGAACATGTCCTCTATTAAGTTTTTATAGTGGAATCGCTGCACGCGTTTCTATTGACCCGTAATATCGCCGTCAATAAATTTTGCGTGAGAGCTTCGTCACTATTCTGCCCCCTGGAAGACGCCGAAACGTTCCTGAGATACTACATTGATACCGTAGTATCCGTGAACATGTCCTCTATTAAGTTTTTATAGTGGAATCGCTGCACGCGTTTCTATTGACCCGTAATATCGCCGTCAATAGATTTCGCGTGAACGCTTCGTCGCTATTCTGTCCCCTGGCAGACACTGAATCGTTCCTGAGATGCTATATTGATGATACCGAAGTATCCGCAAACATGACCTGGTCAATGTTCTACCCACTGAAAGACGCTTCTACATCTTATGGAAATTGGAGTTAAATGCAATGATATATAAAATATATCGTCCCATTGCTTATTTCCCGTCCTTGTGCTACAGCTGAAGCCAATTTCAGCTGTACCTATATTGTTATAAGTTATTAACTAACATACTATTAAAATTTCACATCAATATTCAATATTCATCGCAACAGACTTTTTAAACATAAGGTATTACAATTGTATTGAAACCACGCATAAAATAGATAGGTAAACAATTTATTCCTGTACTAATTAATAGGTTGAACTGATGATAAAGATATTTTTTTTTAATTTGAGACTGAAAATCATATTATTATGTTGCCAAACTCATAATTTGCACAAGCTTATTTTTCAGGCAATAGCCTACTGGTTGTTTTAAATATATAATATACACGGGCTTTAATGCAAATATTTTATATTCCATAAAGCATATTATATTATATATAAATAATATAATAAATTATATATTTTATATATATATATCAAGCATATTATATATTATTTATATTCCGTAGCACTTATGACAGTGACTTAAATCCACTCCAAGTAGCTTCAACTCAGTCGTCAAACGTTGAAATAACCTATAACACGTAGACCGGAGAAGCGGGAGAAGAGTACAATAAGGAGAGAGAGAGCGCGTGGTGGCCTTGAATGGCGAGACCGCACGCACGCACAGGCGCGCGCACTATTTATTGGTGAGTTATTGGCAGATTCACATCAATACTTAATTCAATCAGAACAGGGTTTTTCTTTAGAAATGAAGATTTTCTCTTATATTATGGGCTATTAAGCTGTATAAGAGCACTTAATAAAGAATTTTGAATTTTGAATTTTTTTTAATTTTGTAGAAAATACCATAAGTTTAATTTACAATGAATTTTTAACCGTAATTTTTACAGAAATTGGAGTTATACCATTTTGTTCTGAATTTAAAGGGTTACAACATAAGTTACTACTATTTTTTTTCAAAATCGTTCGCGCAATTTTTGAGAAAATCCGATTTTCGCGTTATTTTATGGGTTTTATGAGAAAATCAACATTAAAATCTAATTTTCCAAAAATAAAAAATAAAAACGCCCGGAGAAACCATGGATTAGTACCTAAATAAATACCAAATTTAATCCAAATCTGACCCAAAATGTCAAACATCAACACATAGGCCTACCTACAGACACACCAACATAACTTACATACACACATACAGACATCAATTCAGTGGATATATCCACTCAAAACTCATACTCAAAAATTTTGGCGTAAACAATACTTTATCCATATAGCCTAATAATATGGGGATAAAGTAAAAATAAGTTGTCAAAGATTTGCTATACCCTCCAGAATAAACTCGTACCGTACCAAACATACGGAAAATAAAATAAACTGACACTATGACAATTTTTGTCATATGGGCATTTTGGAAGCACAGATATTTGACAAAAAATCTTCATATTGCCAGTTTTAATGTTAACTTACCAACTAATAGTTCCTTTGGTGTTGTTAAGCTGATTTGCCGGACCATTTATAGTTCTGGGAGACACAAATTGTTGAAAAACTGCTGGTGTTTTCTGTTCAACTTCTTCAGAGGTTAACAACTTGTCACACATAAGGTTTTTAGCATCAGTTGTGAGAACATCCCCACCATTCATCACGTTTGAAGCAGGTTGCTCAGAACTTGCCATAATCATAGTTTTTCAGCTATAGCCTAGTCAAAAGAGTGTGTCAAATTAAAATAAGTTGATAGCCTAAGTACAATGTAACTTAATTAATTATTGCAACAAATAATCAATAAAAATGGATAAAAAGCTTCTTTCACCAAAAATAATGAAGAAAATATCAGCAAAACAGCGCTAATGTTTGGAGGTATGCCTATGCCTACCTAGGGTAACAAAATTTGTGTAGGCCCTAACTTAATGAGTTATCTTTAGTAGATTTATATATTTATGAGATGAAAGAGTAGGCCCTAAAATGTATTTGTTTAGTAGAATGTAATATTGCCAACTATTAAAAACTACAATAAATAGTACAATAAACAGACTTGAAACATTTCGTTTTAACAATGTCAACACTCACATCATTCAATCGCACAAACCAACCATAACCATAACCCATAACCAAACACCCAAACCAAACAAACAAGGAAACAAGACACAAGAACGAGGCAGACAAACCTGACAAACAGCTGCCTATTGCTTGACACAACGATTCTGAGCTGAGCAGTGAGCTGAGACAGCGACAGCACAGCAGTGACACTTACCACGGCAATATAGTAGTCTAGCGTTGAGCATATTTTCACCACAAAGAAGAACTAGTTTTTCCTACAGTTAACCGACAAAGTGGGCTTCCTTGCACTGATTATAGAACAGAAAGCTGCTAATTGCTGCATTTACTTACTTTGCCACACACTACTTGTCAGCACTTTTGTCAGTTTGTTGCAGTTTTTTTTAACTCCAACCAAACAACACAAAACGCTATGTTTTTGTAAAAAAAAAACTAAAAAATTACACTTGAAAAAATTAGACTAAGAACTTTTAGAAGGTCCACAGATCTGAAGCAATCATTTTCTGAAACTCTAATTTAGCCTGAGAGTTTGTCTGGAGCTAACCGTCATGCTTATTCAGAGGTAATAGGTGGGTCCGTTGGTACTAATTGTATGAAAAAATCACAATCTGATATTTTAAAACATTAATTAATTATGTCCAGGCATTTCTTTCAGAAAATCAAGATATTTTTATCAATTATCAATCATTGAGATGGGGACGCCACCGTATTTTGACCCAAATATGGATGAGTGGATATAAAGGATGAGTGTAGAATGGTGTGTGACATGTGTAGTTTTTTTACTGACTAAGATCAGCAGTTTCATTAGCCAGGATCATTTATTTAAAAGCCCAATGATCAGGAACAGCTAGGTCCAGTTTCGAACCATCAAAAAGCTACTGACTTTTCTCAGGATCGAACCGGCGATCTTTTGAATAATGATATAGGTAATATATGTGTGAGTACTTCTTTTGTCTTTTGTACTTAAATTGTTTTGTACAATTTGGATTAAATTTAGTATGTAAATACTAAATTACTAATCCATAGTATCTCCAGGCGTTTCATTATTTTTTTTTAATCTTGATTTTCAATTGTGATTGACCCATAAAATCCATAAAATAAACGGAAAAATCGGAAAAATCTGATTTCCCCAAAAATGGGTACACATCCTATTTGTTTTATATATTTTCTTTCATAGGTTTCCATTAACTTAACTTCAAAATTCACGCGTGTTTCTGTGGCCTAGCCTATGTAATCATTAGCATAGATAAAACATTAGTCAGATTGCATACTTCAAAGCCGATATATTTAACAAAATACCCCTATTACATATTTGGTTAGGGCTAATACATATATATTTAAAGTTTAGGTTATAAATTAATTGAATAGTTAATATGTGATACCATAGATAAAACATAACTCGTGTTGGTTAGTCTATGGTGATACATAGGCCGAACTTGTCCAAAACAAACACTAAAGTGTAAAAACATACAGACAGCGCAGCGCAGCGCAGCGCATGTTTTAAATCAAAACCGTGCATTGAAATGAGGTATGACATACTAGTAGCGTATTTCGGCGTAGCGTAGCGCAGCGCAGCGCAGCGTACGACCGAGGAACAAACTATTTTGTTTTTCTCAGAGCGTATTGGAGCGCATTCGACTGCAGACACGCTTAAGAGTCAATTCTAGTCTCTTTTCTGCACCAATTGGTCCCCTTCAATTAGTTGTAAGCGTCTCTCAATCACCAAACTAAATATGTGATCGAACGTTGTAGTCGACATTCTTGCATAATTCTTAAACCGAGTCTCGTGTTTTTTAAGGATTGGAAATAAGATGTATTCACCATGCCTGTTCCTGCCTTTACACACTTCATGGGGTCGCCGGAATTTTATCCCCCTGGAATTTTACCCCCTGGGCAAAGCTGACGTCACTATGACGTAGTAACCTGAGGGGCCAAAAGTTTGTTCGCGGCCGGAATTTTACCCCCGCGGTTCCTATATATAATTCCGGGGGGTAAAAAGACGGGCCGTACACTCTAGGTTTTTATAATTTGATGTGTTCTGATTAAATTCACAACCGTGAAAATATATGTTTAATTCCGCGTTTAATCCATCAAGCTGATGTCGCGAAACTCAAAAGTTCGCGGCCGGAATTTTACCCCCTGGTTTGTGACGTCACGTTTGCCCAGGGGCTAAAATTCCAGGGGGATAAAAATCCGCTACCCCACTTCATGCACCCCGACACTTCTCCTACTGATCAAAAACTGCCACCTTGAGGTATTTTCGACAAAACTGATACGAGCCGTCTTCGACAGAGCCATCTTCTATACTGATGTACCGGGTACACTATTAAGACCGTCTACAACCTATGTTGCGCTACGCTACGCTGCGCTCTCTGTGTGTATTGGACTACGCTGCGCTCCTATACGCTACGCTGCGCTGTGCGACGTTGCGCTACGCTACGCTGTCTGTATGTTTCTACACTTAAGAAGTAAGTAGTCGACTATTCGATAATAGTCATGACGTCACTGCACTGCTTTGCGAATGGTGAGCTAGCGCTCTCCGCGGTCACAGTGGGGTCGCGTTCCGGACAGGCTTACGGGAGCTATCCATGACATGGACCATCCATTGATTGTCCGTAGATCCATGACATCATAAGTTTTACTTAACTATAAAATTAAGAAAAGTGATAAAATTAATTTTATAATTTTTTTATTATAAAATTGCCATAACCTAACCAAACTTGCTGATAATGATAAAATCGAATAAAGGTTCACTAATCGAAAAAATAGATCTGTTAATAAAATAAAATTATTATAAATGCCTCAAACTCTAACAAAATAGATGTACAGTCAATGAATAATCACATTCTAAGCTAAATCTCTGACAAAAAGTTAGAGCCTCCGGTGGGACTGGATCCGGCGAACCCCCTTTCAACAGCCTGATACGCTATCCACTATACCATCAAGACCGATGGCTCTACACCGTATCATTGCTCTAATGGTGTTCCCTCAAGAGAAGAGACTGACGTCCCGCCATAATATCCAATAGAATTGTGCGTCACGGAGCGTCACGTGAGCCTTCCGTAAACTAGACCCAGTCGGAGTGGTAGGAAACTATATATATATTTTTTTTAAGGGAGAGGAGGGAAATACTTTTACGCACACAGGTAGCCAGCCTGTAGCGTGAGACTCCTGAATCTATCACAGACTACTCACTAAAAACCCCTCTACTCTGTTTCTGTTGGACACAGACCTGGAATTGTTTGTCACATTACTTCAAGTTAGGCCAACATGTGACCTAAGCCCTCAGGGCTCTCACCATTTTTGGCATTTAGATACTTTATGACCTACACAGCATCCCGGTCAAGGTCGAGCTTCTTGGCGTGGAGAATACCCTGGATGTAATGTGACACACAGGTCCAATTGTCCTCACCCTCCGTCATCATCGGTATAACCGTGTCCACCGAGAGCAGTCCTACTAACTGTTACGTCACTACTGTTACTACTGTAACGTCATCGGGAATGCCGAGGTAGTATATGCAATCAAGTAACACGGCTTTGCCCCTTTCTGAACAGGTACGACCGGAAAAAGCCGTGACACGTCAGAAGTTGGGTGAGGTAGAAGTCCACCTCTCCGCACCGCCGATTAACCCAAGGTTGGACTTGCTGTATTAGTTGCCTGGTCCAGCGTTCCCGTGTCTCCTGTTCCCAGCTCTCCTGTCACAGCTGGTAGGTGCGGGTGCGTTCCTCTGTTCGTGCCTGGTCCTTCCCACGGCGCTGATAAATTGCCTTTCTCTCCACCACCAAAAGTTTGGCGGGGATGACTCCAGTAACCACCAGGACGGTTGGTTCGGACACTGTTTGGTAGGTGGATGCAACTCTTAGTGCTGCCTGACGCTGCACTCGGGCGAGCCGCATCCTATATACCTCATCCTTATTGAGAGCGTCTGCCCACACCTCCGCACCGTACAAGAGTACGGACTGGACAGAAGACATTAACAGCCTTCTACGGCTGGACCGAGGCCCTCCGACATTGGCCATCAACCGGCTAAGAGAGGAAACCACCCTAGCGGCCTTATCCGCCGTACGCAGAATCTGATCCCGCCAGCTAAGCTTGCTGTCCACCATAACCCCAAGGTACTTGGCAGAACGAACGGTCTGGATTTCGACGGCCCCTACCCCAATGGCACGATGGTGTCAATCCGTTTTTTTTTTTTTAATATCACGATCTCAGTTTTTTTTAAAGCAAGCGAGAGACCGTGGTCTGCCATCCATGCGTTTATGGTACTCATAACACGGTTCAGCTTTAGCTGAGCCAGCTCAACGCTATGTGCAGCTACCAAAACTACAACGTCATCAGCGTACCCAACCAAAACAGTTTCCTCAGGCATATCAGACCTTAGAAGGCTGTCATACGCGACATTCCAGAGGTCTGGGCCGAGTATGGAACCTTGGGCAGCACTGGAAGTGACACTCATCATCCGTGGACCTTATGTAGTGTGTCATATATGAGGAGGCGGAACCGGAGACAATCCTCTATGATACGCATGAGGTATGCTGGAACGTGGAAGGTGTTCTCCAGAGCATCCAGCATATCGCACCACCTCGCGGAATTAAATGCGTTTCGCACATCGAGTGTTACGAGCAGCACAACCCTACGAGAGTAGTGGTTAAAATCCTCAGCTCTCATCACGGCTTCCTTCACCTCCTCAACAGAGTCAACCGTAGATCGCCCCATCCTGAATCCATACTGACGAGGGGACATGTTCTCCACCACGACCACGGCTGAATTCAGTCGGGAACGGATCAACTTCTCGAGGACTTTGCCAGCCGTATCCAACATACTAGGAGGTCTGTAAGAGGATGGCAGGTCTGGGTCTCCCTTCCCCTTCCCAACAAGTACAAACCTAGCTGTTTTCCAGCACGAGGGGAAAACTCCTTCGACTAGGCAGGCATTGTATATGCGCAAAAGGATCAAGGGGTTAGTAGTCAGCACCTTCTTGAGGACTTCGCCGGGTACCCCATCGGATCCAGGAGCCTTATTGTTCTTCAGGGATAGGACGGCCGCCTCCATCTCTCCAAGACTGAAAAGTGGTACGTAATCCACCCTTCCGAAATCCTGTAGTGGGCGCAACGTATGAGCCGGGAAAAGGGACTCGACCATCCTCTCCATAGGAAACTATATTATTGTTCTATTAGATCAAAATAATCAGCGGTTCCTGATTATTGGCTTTAAATATGATCCTGACTTATGAGCCAAAATGATTTTATAGTCATACTAGCTGAACCCGGCAGACGTTGTCTTGCCTTTGACTATTTATAATTTAAGTACCGTAACGTTTAATTGTCTTATTGTATACTAGCTGTGTGCCCGTTCTACGCACGGGGATAGTTAAAACCTTCTTATATTAAGAACAGCATTTGATTTGAATATTTTCAGATATGCTGGCAAAACAATTATAGATAAACCTTCGCAAATACAGTATCTGACAGTTTCAAGCACAAGGCAAAACAAATGCTTCGCAATTAAATGTCACCCGGATCATGTTGGTCCATATGTTAAATCCAATGATTAAACTAAAAAAATGCTTTATAGATCTATGAGGCATAGCCCTAAGGTAGGCCTGAAAGTTACTTTCAACAATGGTTAAAAGTATATAAGGTACTACATTAACCTCACAATTTAACACTTTATTCGGGTTGACATTTTTCATTATCAAGGTGCGCTTGTCCTTTCCGTGAAACACTGAGAAATAAAGGACATTAATGCGTTACCAACAGACATACACACACAAATCCAGAACTTAATTAGGGAATTTGCTACGCTTTAAGCATAACAAAGTACATATAAAATTAGTATTTGAAATCTTTGTTAATGTCATCAAATTTTATCATAACAATTTATATTTGCTTGGACCGAAGATGACCCGTAATGCTGTCGAAATGTCGGCTTACTTTATGAAATGAAGTAGGCCTACTATAGACAATTTACATTGGTAATTTATAATAAAAATTACCAAAATAGGCCACGAACTATTGATGCATAAACAACGTAAAGCGTTTAAACAATTCATGATGGTTTACTGAGTTTTACTAAAATGCGTTAGCCTATCGTTTTCTTAGCATAAACTAACATTTTGGATTCCAGACAGAAAAAGCAAAACTTATACAGTTAAATTGAATACGCCTGTAATAAATAAGGTGCAACACCAACAATAACTAATTTGTAAATTACAATGATGATGTAGTACGTAAAAATTATTCTTGCTGCTACCAACGGTTCTAAGGGAAATCAGTACCAAAAACCAGTACATCCGACCAACTGTATGCGTTAATCAAGTCCCGAGGATATTGATCTCTTAGTTTTGGATTTTCTCGTACGTAAAAGGTTATTGGCAGTCAAAGTTATTTACCATTAATTGCTTTATTTATAAACTAGCTGTAACCCGCGGGCTTTGCCCCGTTTAACTTCTTAATTTTCAAGATTATCTCGTTCGCATGGCTCAATCACGTCCTGGTTGAAGTTTGTTCGCTACGCTCACTCACCTTTAGGTTGGAGCTCGTTCGCTAAGCTCACTCACCTTTAGGTTGGAGCTCGTTCGCTGCGCTCACTTGCCTTCAGGTTAGCTCGTTCGCTACGCTAACTCGCCTCCAGGTTGAAGTTCGTTCGCTACGCTCACTCACCTTTTGGTTGCAAATTAGCTGTTGTCATAAATGTAAAAGAAATAATAGTGCTCCACCCTGTTGGTAATCCTTGTAACTTTAATGCTATTCAACATCATAGAACAGAACCAACTCGTTTAATTGAAACAGCTGTTAAGATTCAATAATTCCATTTCTCATAAGGTTAACATGGGAAACTCCAGAGCCACTGGGGCGGAGCCCGAAAGGATTTTTGAAATAAGAATACGCCTATATGTTAATCGGGAATGTGAGCTATCATCATGCCAAATTTCAGCCCAATCGGACCAGTATTTTTCGCGTTCACTTGTCACAAACATACATCCATACATCCATACATCCATACATCCATACATCCAAACTTTCTCATTTATAATATTAGTAGGACAACTTTTAATGTAAACTTATCGGTGTCAGTTTGAAAAAAAAAAAAACAACCTTATACAAACAACTGTTTTGTTATTTAACAAATTACGTATTCTCTAAACAATGATTGGTATAGGCTATCCTTTAACATTATATGGGAATGTGATAAAAATCACACAACGTTGGGTTTTTGGGCGTTTGTAATTTTATTTCTTAAGTAGGTAGGCCGTGTATCTTAGGAAAAAGTATCAAGGATCGTCGTCAAAAAGGTTGTTATGAATAATTGGCTAGGCGTACGTACCCAAGAGATGGACTATTTGCCTATTGGCTGTATGGTCCAGCGATTGCATCACACGGTGAGTAGGAACTATTGACTATATATATAGTCAATGGTAGGAACAGAAAGTGACACATTGGAAAATCGAGTTTAGCATCATCCGTAAACCTCTGTTACAATCACCTACTGCAGTTGTGATTTTTTACTTTACACTTTACACAACCCCCATTGAAGCGCCGTCACTGAGTAGTGAGTGGAAATCTTGTTTCCAAGCTATTGGCGACGATCATTATTAAATTTAAGTTTCCCACCCGTATACAACACTGATTCAAGGTCTTCTTTCTTGTTATCAAAACTCAAGAACAATTTCATACACTAAAGAATTTCTGGTTCCTGACCTGGATGATACCTAGTTAATTAATTTCATTTACGGTTACACTATTACACTATATTATTGAACTTGCGATTAATTAAATCCGTTATGTAAGAAAAACGTTTTTAATCTCACTTCGTTGAGATTCGCTTTCAAAACGTGATCGAAAATGGTTGCGGTATTTGTAAACAACATTTGTAAACATATCAGTGACAGCTAGAAAAAATAATCTTGATCCACAGCTGTTCGTTATTTCATGGACAATTATTTGATAAAAATTGGACGAAAACTTTAAAAAATCGCACAAAACTGCGTTTTTGAACGTCCGTAATTTTATTTACAAAGTAGTGAGACCATATTTTAATGGCTAAAGACACTCTCACCAATCCAGTAAATATATTAAAACGACTCGGATCTTGATAGGTACTCTCGTTTTCCTGGAGATGATTGCGTAAAATGTCATCTTGAGTGTTGCAGACAGACAGACAGAAATTGAGACAAGACTCGTTTCTGCTTATTTAATGCATAAGACGTAAAAATAACCTAAAAATATATAATTCTGAGCAATGTACAGACAAAACTCTAATTTTATTTATATAGATGAAGTGCTTATAACTAAATTAAAATACGTACGACAACTAATCAAAACACATATAGTACAAAGGATAACCGATTCTTTATTATTGCTCTTATATTAATGCTAGTAGTGGTTAGACAACATTTTTGGTCTTTCTATTCGGCTCAATCACGTCCTGGTTGAAGTTGGTTCGCTACGCTCACTCACCTTTAGGTTGGAGCTCGTTCGCTGCGCTCACTTGCCTTCAGGTTAGCTCGTTCGCTACGCTCACTTGCCTTTAGGTTAGCTCGTTCACTACGCTAACTCGCCTCCAGGTTGAAGTTCGTTCGCTATGCTCACTCACCTTTTGGTAGCAAATTAGCTGTTGTCATAAATGTAAAAGAAATAATAGTGCTGCACCCTGTTGGTAATCCTTGTAACTTTAATGCTATTGAACATCATAGAACAGAACCAACTTGTTTAATTGAAACAGCTGTTAAGATTCATTAATTCCATTTCTCATAAGGTTAACATGGGAAACTCCAGAGCCACTGGGGCGAAGCCGATTGGACGGATCACGAAATTGATGGTGTATAAACCTATTCCATGAAATTCTACACGTATGTACCAAGTTTCGTGGCAATCGGCTCAGCGGTGTCTGAGTTTATCACTGCCAAACAAATATATATACAAACATCCTCTTTTATACTTATAGATATAACAAAGATACCCATGGTGGAAGGAAAAAACATAGGTGTGCTATTCCACGGCCACCTTTAACTACAGGCCGCGGCCTGGTAGAATTGGCAACATCGCAAGTGGTGTTGTTCAGTGACAGACGTCTCATAAGATAACATGGCAGACAGGTGACATAAGCTCATTAATTCGCACTTTATTGATTTAATTTTTAATTTATGAACATAAATTTATTAAAATATTGAAAATAAAACATACTGAATTGAAAATTGAAACAATATGAATTAAAATCTACATCTGTACATTTTTAAGCGGAGTCAATATTGTCATAGTCCAGTAACCAATCTTTCGTAAATACACGAATACCATTAGTTGCTTCCAAACAAAAACAGCTGTTACAACACCACTTGCGACGTTGCCAGTTCGAAGGCCGCTGCCTGGAGTTAAAGGCGGCCGTGGCAATTCCCGTCAATTCTGACGTCACTCGGATTGCAAACAAAAGATCACCTGATTGTAACTGTCATTTTGGTATGTGTTTGTTTTGATTTGATTGTTATTGTTTTTGTAATGTTTTTAAAATATTGGAATGGCGTGTTGTGCAGTTGCCGGTTGTAAAAATTACCATCGCAAAACTAAAGACTCCCAAATAAAATATTATAGATTTCCAGAAAATGATTATCTAAAACGACAGTGGTTACGATCGTGTGGTCGGGTTGGCATTAATGTGAAAAACGCACGTGTCTGTTCGGAACATTTTACATGATTTTACTGAGGACAATTTAGTAACACCTTTAAAATTCAAAATTATAAATTATAAACCATCCAATTTTAGGAACCTAAAAAAAAGATGCAATTCCAACTTTGAAGATCCAACAATCAATCGAAAATGACACTTTGGAAACGAAGAACACTTTGGCAACCTCACAAACAACAGAAGAATCGTCATCAAATGAAATTGAAATCCAACACCAAACTTTACCTTATGAAATTGAAATCCAACACCAAACTTTACCTAATGAAATTGAAATCCAACACCAAACTTTACCTAATGAAATTGAAATCCAACACCAAACTTTACCTATTGAAATTGAAGATAATCTTCTTTGTACGAAGAAATAAAAGAACTAAATGCTCAGTGTAAACATACAGATGAGAAATTAACTGCTGTGTTGTCCAAAATCTTTACACCAGGAAAAATAAAACTTTTATTAAATCCGAAAAAAAAAACGGGTCCGTTGGTCAAACGAGGACATTGCTTCCCCAACAGCACAATGGGCTTGCTGGGAACTTGTTCCAAGTCCATTGGCCCAAGTTCCCAAGCCTGGTTTAGACTCAGGGACCAAAGTCTGTAGGCTTGGTTTTGACTTGTTTTAGAGACCGAAGTTGGCAGTTGTTCAACTTGTTATGGGTTTGGCTCCCCAAGTCCAACCCAAGTCCCAACCCCAAACCTACAGTGAACTCATGGGCACAAACCCACTCTAAGCTTGGAATTATGGATACAAAACGGGTCTAGTAGATTAAGCAGGCTCATTTTGGACTTGTTCGGGACTCGGGGACCCAAGCCCAATTTTAGTAGGCTCATATTGGACTTGGCTTAGACTGATATTTGAATTATGGTTTTAGCACATGTTGGACTTGGGTAAACAAGCTCACACTGATAAATTAAACAGGCTCATTATGGACTTGTTCGGGACTTGGGGACCCAAGCCCAATTTTAGTAGGCTCATATTGGACTTGGCTTAGACTCATATTGGAATTGGTTTTAGCACATGTTGGACTTGGACAAACAAGCTCACACCTTTAGACTCACTCAGAACTTGGTACAAAGTTTTATATACTTCAATTACTGTCATGATCAAAGATAATAATAATAATAATAATAATAGGCTATAGTAATAGTAATATAATTTATACCTATTTAACATATAAACAGTTTCACACCATTCATATGCTAGCCCACACTTTTTCTTAAACATAAAAATAATTAATTTTTTACCAAGAAAGATTTGCAGTATAATAAAATGAAGCCTATTTATAAGTCTTAAGTGATCTTAAAAAAAAATATTGGTTATAATTGATCTGTTAGGTTTAGAAATACAAGACATTCACATTTCAAGACAATTTATTAATATAATAAATACAATGCCCACTATCTTCCACTTCACCTTCAACTTCTTTTCTGAATTCATCAACTCCACGCATGCTTCAGAAGATCTATAAAAAAATACAATTGCATTAGAATGATTTGGTTTATTAAAATTTATTATTTTAATAATTTTTATTTGTTATTAGAATTATTTGATTATTTGGCATTTGATGGTGTTGCAAACACAGGGTGGTAACTTACTCTCGTTTTTAAAATTTTTATAAAACTTTTATTTCTTACTAGACACAAAAATTGAGTAATTTTCGCAAAGTTTTTTTTAGCTATAATAGGTTTTTTTTAGCTATGATGATTACAGCATGTTATAAAGGAACTTACACTTATCAACAAGGCTACTGAATACACACAACGTAAAATACTGGCTTGGCTTGTTTTTATCTGTAGACTAGGTTAAGGTTAAAAAAAATTTGGCACTGTTCTGTTGTAGGGTTCAGCAGTAGATTAGTGTATAGTGAGTGACGTTGTCGATTCAGTGAAGCGCTGAGTATGACAAAGATTAAAGCACAAAAGGTTTAGGCTATAAACAAAATTCTACGAGTTATAGATGCAATGAAATTAATCGTTTGCTTAATTTAGCTTACTTTATCATCATAGACTAACCAACACAAGTATATTTTTGATCAATGCTTAATTTTATAAGAGGAGTGTAAATCTTACCTTTACAGGATTCCCTTAGTTCTTCTCCACTTCGTCTTGGTATCAAAACCATAAACTAAACTCACGACTAGCAACGAAACGAGTAACTCACAACACAACACCAAATTAAGATAAGTGAGAACTGACCAAGAGAACTGACAACTGAGAGTGAGGAAGTCTAACTCCAACAAAAATGGTGGTTCAGCACAAAGAAACAGGTTTTAGGAGCGTGTTGTGGGTAGGTGTGGAGGGAAAATTCTTTTGTCATATGGCACTGCTCACTTTAGACTCACATGAACAAGCTTGTCGTGGGTCTGGTTGGGTGTTTAAATTGTGGACTTGGCCAACCAGGTTATATATGTAAATAAAGCAAGTTTAGTTTTGGCTCATTCGCACAAGTTCACTTAACCAAAGCTGTTTTAAATTTGCAGTGGGTTCCAAACTCCAAGTTTGTCATACCAATTCAGAAATATGTAAAAGCCAAGTTTAGTCCAAGCTCACGTGCTGTCTGGGTTGCGCCATCATAGCCTCAGATCGATAAGTGCAAAAGCTTACCGCTACATGCGAAGCAAATTAAATTACCCTCTTCCTGCTTTGAGTACTCTCAGAAAATGGGCCTCCAAATTTGAATGTTCGCCAGGAATAATGAAACATGTGTTACTGGTCCTTGAACAATATGCTAAGACAATGACAGAATTTCAAAAACTCACATGTCTTTCAATTGACGAAATGAGTGTAAGTGGTCGGATGGGTTTTGATAAAATAAATGAACAGATTGTTGGTCCTCATGAACAAGTGCAAGTCGCATTTATCAGAGGACTGACAGGAAAGTGAAAGCAACCTGTTTACTACGAGTTTGACAAACCAATGACGCTTGAAACTCTGAATGAGATAATCACTTCAGTTGAAAAAACTGGATACAAAATTGTATCAGTAACGTGCGACTTGGGCGGTGAAACCCGATCAGTTTGGAATTCCTTAGGAATAACTACAAATAACACTTATTTTCCGAATCCTTTCGACAAATCAAGAAACATTTACGTTTTTGGTGACGCTCCACACCTCTTGAAACTGGCTAGAAATCACTTTTTGAACAAAGGGTTCATTACTTCTGACGGAACTCACATAACCTCTAAGTGTCTTGAAGAAATTATGGAGCTTCAAGATTCCGACTTAAAAGTTGCTTTCAAGCTGAAAAGTGACCACATACATGTCAAAAATAAACAACTCGTCAAACTGGCTGCCCAACTAATGTCAAACTCTACCTCTAAGGCTGTGGAATTCTTAGGAGAAAATAAAGGTCTATTGACGGATCCTAACTGGAAGCTCACTTCTGAAATGATTGGGTTATTTAATTATTGGTTTGATGTATTTAATTCCCAAATATCAAATCGCAAGATTCCTGAGAAATGTGCATTTGGTGTTCAGATCGAGAAATAGACTAACATATTGGATAATATGTCTCAGTTCATTTCAACCATATTAGTATTTGGAAAGAAATCCTTACTGCCATTCCAAAAAGGAATTCTAATCACGAATAAATCATTCAAAGATATGTTTGATGATCTACACAAAAGATATAAAACAAAATTTATAATTACATCAAAACTGAACCAGATGTCCTGGAAAACTTCTTCTCCTACATAAGAAGTATGGGTAGGGCGTATGACCACCCAGATCCAATGCACTTCTCGTATAGATTACGATGGTATATTCTAGGCAAACATTCCTCTACAACCTTTGCTGTGAAAGGAAATGTCCAACCGGATGATGAATCGTGTTTGGTTTCAACCTTTGAAACATATGTACCTACAGCTTGCGAAGGAATTGAAATGGAGTTCTGCCAAAGGGCAAAGATTTTAGGCACTGTGCTTACAACGCCTCCAGATAACGCTTTGGACCATGACGAAGAAGATTTGTCTCTAGAACAACTGTCATTCATAATACCTCCAGAGTCAAAACCAGCAGACATCATAGGGGACGAAGGATTGCGATATGTGGCTATGGTTATGTCGCATTTAAGTTGAATAAAAAATATCCCCACCTGGGAACAGCCTCGAGCCACATATTGAGCGTTGATCCAGAAACATATTATCAGCAGTGGATCGAGACTGTTTCCAAAGGGGGTTAAGCGTCCCTTCAGACGAATTCTTGAATTTGCCAGACAGATTGAAAATGCTTTCAATGAAATTCATGGTGAATGTGTTTGAAAAGAGCGTGGTAAAATAAACAAAGTGTTTGATGAAGTGTGTAAAACCAAAGAATTGTACCTAAATATCCCCGATGAAGCGGTGTTACGACTGATACAAGTTAGAACTTATATACGAATAAAGCACCTCGACACAAACTCTGCTGCATTTGAGGAAGGAAGGAAAAAAATTACAAATAAGTTAAAGAAGTTAAAAAAGTAGACGAGCCTGTAAGAAAACAAAAAGTTTAAATGAGTGTTTAAAAGTTTGTTTGGTATTTATACCAATGTTTGTAATTTTCAATGTTAAATATTTAAAAAGTCATAGAGTTAGAAATTTAACAATCATAACTAATTAGTAAATGTATTGAAAACTGTCTATATTGTAGGCCTACAACTATCACACACTGTACAGTACTGCAATGTGTTTTTTATGCCATGACTTAGGGTATTTTGTCTTATGTTTTGTATCCTAGTTCAATTATAACAATAAACCTAATTTTTAATTAAACCTTTAACAACTAAAATGAACTCTATTTTAATGATAAGTTGTTCACTTTTATAACCACAATATAATGAATTCGACACTTTTAACAGTCACTTATACAATAAAATGAAAGTTTAACGTTGTTCAGTTCAGTTTTAGAAAAGGGTTTGTCAATCCATTTTAAGTTGTTATCCGATTTCTTAAAATGCGGTTACGAATTTTAAAGGTGTTACGAAATTGTCCTCAGTAAAATGTTCCGAACAGACCCGTGCGTTTTTCACATTAATGCCAACCCGACCACACGATCGTAACCACTGTCGTAATTGATAATTGAATTGATTGATAATGTATTAGCTTAGACTAACCAACACCAGTACATACTTCCATCCCCATTGTAAATTTTGAAGCTCGTTTTCGTGTCTAGTTCATGTCCGGTGACACTGGTGGTCAGTGCCGACAAAATTTGGTTTCTATTATTTTAGAGTTATATTTTGTGCTTTACTGATTGGTTATATAACTAGAGGATGAGTTATTGTTTATGATTAGATCGTATTATTATTTGGTTAAACCAGGTTTTGAATGACTGAAATAACAAGAAACAAATTGTAAACAAAACACGACATCTACAGTGCACCGGACTCCGGACAGAACTAACGAAAAACTAGCATCAGCTGTTCCATAAGGATGGAAATCTACTAAGGGAGTATGTTTTATCCATGGTTTATAGGACTTAACACAATGAATCAATATAGAAGATGCATACATGCACCCCCTTTACATCGTTGCATGCACACCATATGCGCCCATATAAGCATTGCCGGATATTGATATCAGCATTGCCGGAAGTAAGGTTCAGATGTCAAATGATGTCCTTTAGTCACAAGTTTTTTTAAGGGGGCGCTCTATCTCAGCTCTGATGAGTGATGCTATCTCAATACGAGGTTGCTGGACGCCGACGTCCCTATACCATTGCATTGAACAGGGCCATGAAGAAAGCTTGCAAGCCTTTCGAATCTGGGTGATTCCATCGTTATCCTTACAGTTTTTAATAAACTAACTGCAGATTCTTGTTTAAAAGAATCTGTTTCACTTTTCCCGTTTTAGCGAATTTCCCATATAGAGAATAAGCTATTACCGTAGGTCTCATGGTAAGACCTGGACCCGGGACCGATTTACTTTTTCGTTTTGAGGTCCCCAGAGGTCAAAAACACCATCCGTTCAAATATATTTATATATGTGTCCGTTAGCGCGATAACTCGAGCAAAAATGATCCGATTATGATGAAATTTGGTACAAACGTGTAAACCTACGTTTATTCGAACGAGTTCGCGAGCCATCATAATCGGACCATGAGAACGGGGTTTTACGGGGGGTTTTATGGCGTAAAAAATGGTTTTTTGCATTTTTAACTCTCAAAACACAAAATTTCCCAATTTCTCTTCAGACCTTTTTAAAGAGCTTAAAAAAAACAAATAATTTAGTATATAAAAGTGTTTTTGAACGGTAATGGATCACGGAGAAAATTTAAAAAAATAGTAAATTTAAAATTCCCATGTTATTCTTATGGAGAGTATTGTAAAATGTCGTGGTCGCTTAACGGATATATTTTCATCGAACTTGGCAATTTTGTTTATTTCATACTAAGCTATGAGTATTTTACTAAAAAATACACTTAATTAGTTTCCTTGTAGCAGCAAACCTAGGTAAAATAACTTGTGTACAGCCAAAACTAAATATATCTACCAAAACTCCGAAATTATCTCTAAAAGTTTTTGTTTTTGCCCTTCAATGGATCTCAAAAGGTAAAATCTTTGTTTTTTTTTTTTAAATGTACACTCCTTCAATTAAACCATCCTAACCCAAATATGTGGTGAACAGTTTAAAAAAATCATCAGTTCACTTCAAGGCCCCACATTTAGACATGAAATGTAGCCAATATCGCAGTCCAGCGTTAGAAATGCTTTGTTAAAGTTCCAAATAGTTCATGAGTGGTGTTCAAGGGATATTTTTCTATACTTTAAATCATTTAAGAGCAGATTATACACAATTTCAATCTTTAAAGGTCATATGTATCCATTAATAAGAGTTTATGGAAATTTTTTGGTGCTCAAAAGGCTTAAAATTTGCCAAACGCTTTTTTTTTTTAAGAGGTTGGCGGCCTCTTTTAACCTTGCATTTGCCCGTCCACATAGACTAAGCGCCCGTGCGTGGATCGTTTACAGCAAAGCAAGGAGTGAGCCGGTACAGTACAAAGGTGACCTGTACTGATAAAATGTTATCGGCAGTGACCAGGATCCGAACCCACGACACTACTGCCTTGGGCCCGAAGTCCGCGACGCTACCGACTGATCCACCGACTCACTAAATTTAAATAACATAGCTTTAAATAAAATAGCTTTTAAATAACATACTATGAAATGAATGGTTATAAGTCACAGATACTTAAATTTCCTGGCTCTTGACACTTTGAGACTGTTTCACGTACTTTCAATTTCAAAATTTTTGCTATTTTAAAAAAAGTGTACTGTAAAAAAAAGTTAGTTGTCAAATTTCCCAAAAATGGCCCGAACAATTTTGATAAAAATTAGTATTTTATAGTCATTTAAATTCTGAACAACATTTTACAAATCCCATTTCCGCATATTTATTCTCACCGCTTACACATGATAAAGGTTGTTGACAAACTTATGGGAGAAAGTATGTGTCAGAATGCTGATACCGTTTATTATATTTTATGACTACTTACGTTTAAAACATATATTATTTGAAGCAAATAAGGGATAAGCTTAACTCATTCATATCATAAATCTAAAGAAATATTTCAGTTTTGAAGGTTACGAGTCTAGATGTTTTCCAACATGGGTAACTCTTAGTATGGAAAATAAATGGGAGATATTGTAGAAATATGATTTATTGTTCTATATTTCATGTAATTGTAATTGTGTAGTGTAGCTTTTAGAGTATAACTTATTAAAATCGGTTGGTAAATAGATTGCATACAGCCAAAACTAAATGTAAACCAAACTCTGAAAATAACTCTTAAATTTTTGCCCTGCAATAGATCTCAAGAGAAAACCTTTTGTTTTCTGTGTATGTGTCCGTTAGCACGATAACTTGAGCAAAAATTATCAGATTTTGATGAAATTTGGTACAAACGTGAAGACCTACGTTTATTCAAACAAGATCACAAATCAGCATAATTGGGCCATGGGAACAGGGGTTTATGGGTGGTTTTATGGGGTAAATATGATTTTTCCCATTTTTGAACCTAAAAACCAACAGATTTGCTATTTATTTCTAAACCATTTTGTAGAGCTTAAAAAAGAAATAATTTAGTATATTAAAGCGTTTTTATATGCCTAACGGTCATGGAGAAAATTAGGAAAAAGTGTAATTAAAAATTCCCATGTTATTCTTAAGGAGAAAGTGAAAACAGTTGTAGATTACTTGTTTATGGATATATGTTGATAAAATTTGGCAAATTTATTTTTTCATCTTTACTATTAACGTATTATCAAAAAACCCTTTTTCCTTCCCTGTAGAAGCAAGTCTAAGCACTCGTTAAATCTAATGTTATTTAAATTGGGAATGCATATGTCTTATTTATAGAAATATTTTAGTAAAAATGTAATAAGATAAGTTGAAATTCGTCTGCAGGTTTGCTGCTGCGGTGGTATTTTATTTTTTCTCTAAATTTGTATGTGTGATAAAAAACGAGTATTTTAACATTTTTACCAACCTTTGAGCCCAAAATTTTTTTAAATTATCAAAATAAAAAAAGCCCGGCAAAACTACAATAATATTTAACGAAAAATATGACACAAAGAGCTTTTAAATCGGTTCACAAATGGGGCTACAAACAGCAAGAACTAAAACCCTTGCATTTGCGCGCGCCAGACGGGTAGAGCTCAGCCTTCTTCATCTTGTAGCTCGGAACCTGCCAGACCCAAAATTCAGCAAGGGGTTGAGGGGCTCCTTTTGGCAAACCCTTTTTACAAGGTTAAAGAATTTTTTTTATCTAAACGAAGACTTTTTAAGTAGAATTTTTTTTATTTTTGAAACGAGTAAACAGTAAAGTGTGCTGTTTTTTTTCTCTGCATGGAGAGTTTCAGGAAATTGTTTTATATTGGTAAGAAATCTTGTACTTTTCTTATTTTAAATTGAATTTTTCCAGTAATGTAACCTTTGCATTTTGTGGAAATAAAAATTCTTGATTCTTGATTGAGTATTGACATAGCATAAATTGTATTATGCTTATATACTGTTATTATTAATCTATAGTGTTTAAAGAGGTCTATTTGTTATACTGTACGATAATAGTGTGACTATATTGAAGGGCTTAGTATGAATAATGGCGTATTCAATCATAAAGACCAGTTTAACATTTCCTATAATAAACATTCCCGTTATTATGTGAATAAATGTGATTTCCTTTCCCACTGTATGAAACCACCACACTACACTACACTACCACAGCGCTTGCTTGGTTGTACCCAATGACGTGACTTCGAAAAAGGCTGACGACAGACGGTGCCGGCTGCTGCTGACTGCTGCAAATTGCTAAAGATGCTACGCTTCGGCTTCACTGTGTTGTGTTGTGTGTTGTGGTGGCCGCTGCTGGTTGGTTAGAGAACTAGAGTGGTGTTTCATTCAGTTTCAGTTTGTTGTGTTTTATCATCACGGCATTGTCCGATTTATTTAGGTGCTAAAGTAGTTATGAAGTCTTTACTTTCCAACCCGGCTGGTTGGAAAAGTTTAATTACATTTACGGTTTTATTGTTAGCATGGGTTTCTGGATTCGCATCTAGACTTTTTGCTGTAATCAGATTTGAGAGCATAATCCATGAATTCGATCCATGGTAAGGTGGTCAGCAATCAAATTCTCTATACCGTAGTCCTATAATTTAGTGGTAACAGGCTTCTCTGTGTATTTTTAATTATTAGAGCTATTCGGCTCAATTACTTGGCTAACTCTAGTTAAAACTTACAGTAGGTATTAATAAATATCAACTAAGTTTAGGCCTAAGTTAAGCATGCTTGCCGTAAATTGGCGTTTGCAGTTTGTATGAATAAATAAATAGGCTAGCCTATAGACAATAGACAAGTTTATTAGTCATTAATTAATTCACAAGAATTACAATAGACATCGTCAATCTAAACAATAGAAACATTATTTATAAACAACTATAAAATTTAAGTCTTTGTTTACAAATTGTAAATTGAAGAAATTACTTAACTTGTACATAGGATTAGCTTTACACCAAGAGAGCAGTTTTTTTGAAAATTCATTTAAGGGCAATGCACGAAAATCAACTGGAAACATGTTAAATATTTTGATCCCCAAGTGGGTATGATAGTTTTGAGATCTAGACAGTCTTACTCTACTTACATCACTAAAATTTCTATTTCTAGTTAAGTGGCTATGGACATTTCCTCTTAAAACATGTTTGTTTGAGTTCTTTTTCACAAAAATGGAGACTTCATAAATATACAGATTTACAACAGTTAATATACTAGATTCTATGAACAGAGATTTACAATGGTCTAATCTTTTGGCACCAGTAACAATTCTAATGACTTTTTTCTGTATCAATAACACCTTACCAATACCAACTCCATTACCCCAAATCACAATACCAAATCTTATGATGCTCTCAAAAAATGCAAAATAGGCTAATTTCAAATAGCTATTAGTGACATGATTCCTTAAACTGCTTAATAAACATTTGACTCTGGATAACCTTGTACAGATAAAATCAATATGATGCTGCCAAGACAGCCTATTGTCAATATATATACCTAAAAGCTTAACAGAACTAAAATCACAGATGTCATGGGTTGAAACCAATAAATTGTCAGTTTTGTCAACATTTAAAAGCAAGCCATTTGCAGAGAACCACTCTGTCGATTCACCTAAGGCATTTTCTGATAGGCAGTGCAACTGCCCTAAGTCACTGTGCTACAGAACAGTGTTGTGTCGTCTGCATAGATTGTGACATCACTACAAGAAACATTAACAGATAGATCATTCATAAGTATTAAAAATAAGATGGGGCCCAAAATTGAACCTTGCGGAACTCCAAAATTAACATGAGTGACTTGCGATGTAATACCATTGACCTCAACCATTTGCCTACGATTACTAAGATATGACACAAATAAATCTAATTCACAGCCTTGAAAACCATATAATGAGCTAATTTGTCTACAAGAATGGGATGATTAACACAGTCAAACGCTTTACTCAGATCACATAAGGTGATCTGAGCAAAGCACCTATCCTCTAAAGCGTTAAAAAGATTATTTACAACATGATCCACCGCTAAAGTTGATGAAAGACCTAACCTATAAGCAAATTGACAGTTACTAAACAGATTACTATGTTCAAAAAAATTACATACCTGGTTTTTGACTATTTTTTCCATAACTTTAGCCATTGTAGAAATACATGAAATGGGTCGGTAACTGCTAGGCAAATTTTTGTCCCCTTTTTTGTACACCGGGACAACCCTTGACAATTTCATAAAAGATGGAAAAACACCCTCTATGAGACAGCGATTTATACAATAAGTGAAAGGACTTAAAATAACAGAACAAACATTTTTCAATAAATTACTCGTTAACCCATACGCATCTCTAGTATCAGAATTTTTTAACGACACAATCACATTTAAAATATCTAATTCTGATACCATTGTGAATTTAAAATCAAACACAGGTTGAGCACTTTTTGCCACCATTTGATGAGCATTGCTTTTTGACACATTCACTTTCTCACAGATTTCTTCCACCGCCGTGGAGAAGTAGGAGCTGTAGTCATCAGGGGATAGCGCTGACATATTTTTCTGCGTGGACCTCCCAGCAGCTGAGTTAATTACCGACCAAGCAGTCTTGCACTTATTGGTAGACCTCTCGATGAGTTCTTAGTTTTTTCTCTTCTTTGCTTCTCGGATAGCAGTGCGATACTTGCCCTTTAGATTTTTGGATAAAAAAAGAATGTCCTCATTACCATACATTTTATACACATCTTGATAAAACAGTATTAATTTTTTCATTTTTTCCAGCTCTGGGGTGTACCAGTAAACTTTATTTTTGAGAGTTCTATTTTTAAACACCTTCTTCTTCACCAAAGGAAAACAATCATTAAAATTAGAGAAAAAACAGTCCCAGAACAGATTGAAACTTTCTTCAGCAGATAAATTAGGGTCAAAAACCAAGTCCCAACTGACAGTGCTAAGGTTCATAATAAGGTTATCAACCATAACAGGCGTGAATCTTCTGGTCCATACTTCGCCGTCTTTCTGAAGTTGACGTTCCGCAGAAATTTGAGAATGTTCCAGTATTAACGCATCATGGTCCCCTAACAACGGGTTTACAACACTTATAATGGCTCTGGTGAAGGTATCTGTAGGCCTAAGCTTAAGGAACTTAAATACTTTATGAATAATTTATGCCTAGGCCTATAGCCTATGTGTTCCCATATTTAGAAACCCATTGGAGCTGAGATCACTTTAGAGCGAATTAAATAATAACGATAAGTAGGCCTAGAGTCGTCAAGAGTCGTGTGCCTGTTACGCAAGCTTACCAAGCTAGTAACTCCACAATATTTAAAGGTGGTCTACCACGCTCTTTTCCATAGCGTGCTGAGTTACGGCCTACTGCTCTGGGGGCATGCGCCTAATTGTAAGGATGTACTCTTGCAGCAGAAGAAGGCTGTCAGGACTATAACTTTCAGCAAAAGACTGGACCACTGCCAGCCTCTTTTTGTAGAAACAAACATATTAACGGTCTTTAGCCACTTTATTCTACTAAGTGCAACATATGTTAAAAGCAACATCCACAAGTTTCCAACCAGAGATACCGTTCACAAACACCAGACAAGACGAAACCATGAAATTGACATCCCCTTCTGTAGACTTGCTAAGACGAAGAATGCCTTCCCGACCATAGCAATTAGGATCTACAACAACTTGCCCCAAGATATAAAAAACCTTGAAATAAAGAAATTTAGCACTGCCCTTAGGTCCTGGCTAGTAACCAAACCTTTTTATAGCCTTGACGAATACTTTGAAACAGTGAATAAATAGGGTTGATCCACCGCATAAGGGATTGTATGTATATATATTGTAAATAGATTTTATCAAATAGTATTTTATTATGACACAACCTATCCGGCAAAGCTGGTCTTGGTGAAGAGGAAGGTAATCAGGTAATCAGGTAGTAATGTTCCTAGTTAGGTACTTAGAACAAGCTGATTTAAATAAACTGTGTTAAAAGTGAAAACAATTAAACTTAAAAGTCAATAGCCTAACTTAAGTAGCCTGCCGTACAGTAAGTTTATGTACCCAAGTTGAAACAGGCCTAGTTCAACCTTAATCTAAGTTAGGTTACTCCTTTCAGGGTAGGCTAGTGGCGTAACTAGTCTGACTGTTCACCAATGCAAGTATTCCCCGTGCGCCCCTATTCTTCTGGACTCTTTCTCCCCCCCCAAATCTCCAACGAAACTTAACAATGACATTTCTTCGTACTTGTACACTTCCTGGATAGGCTACTAACTTATTTCACTATGTACATACGACATTATACAAGCTCTAACCAATTAACTTAGAGAAAGATTGCCCTAAGTTAAGAAATATAATTTATTAGTAACTTGGGCTAGTAAGTTAGGCCTACAGTACCTTAATTTTAAGTTAAAATAAGCTTATTAAAAAAAATATTATTGCCGGGATTAACTTACCGGGTTGCCCCATCAAAAAGGGGGTCCGGGGACCCCTGGAAAAATTTTACTTAAGTTAAATTAAAGTGAAAATCACACATTTCTACATATCTTGTAATGAATTTTTTGATTATATTTGCTTGTAAGTCGTCCATATAACTTAATCTTACTCAATTACAAATTCTAGAAATATTTACAGAATGTTATTTTTTAAATACCGGTAGGTACCGGTACTTTTCAAATCAATAACTTGTAGCCTACATTTAAAATGAGAATCATAAAAAAAAATATGCCGCACCATCCATAGCCACTGGGCGACAAAATCTTAGCTCTGGGCGACACTTGTGTCTCCCAGTTAACATGCCATTTTATGCCCTGGATCGTTCACATGCAAACGCGCACTTGGAACCAACGTCGCCAAACGCGAAGCTTGTAGGTTTCACTTTAAACGCTACGTTTGCAGGGAGCTTCTAGCTCAATGGTCGCACTGGAGTAGAGACTGGTTCAACTAACGCCGTGTCTACCGCTGTCAGGTGTAGGCTACGGTTCCACATTTTTCAAACGTGCGCTCAACGCGGCATCTAACGTCCTCATGTGAAAGAGCTGTTAGTCTGCAACAGTAGAGTCCTGCAAACTCGGCTGGAAGGGTGCCGAGTTTGTGAAATGCCGTTATCGGGAACTAGGGTTAAAAATAAAAACAAAACAATTTTTAAGCTTTCAACCGCCTTTTTTATTTGTATTTATATTACAAGTCAGTATTAAGTCATCGGATATAGTACAACAAATCCTTGGTACGAGATGCAAATGATTTGACTTGAGCTGGCTTGAGCCCATGTTTGAATCATACTCTAAAAATCACTTATTTTCTGAGCCAGGTGATGGCCCAGTTATCCAGACTGCCAGGTTATCGAGTGCAGAGTTTGCGAGACTCTACTGTAGTTTGCTGTGGGAGGAGGGGAGTATTATTAATGTTAGGTTAGTTTAGGGTAGTAACTTAATGGCAAAAATATAGTCTACAAGTTCAGAGCACCTTAGTAGTGGCAAAAAATATCGTCAACACTCGTTCAAAACGTGTTTACAGTTGGCCCCACTCGTACGGTACTCCCGCACAGAAACGACCGTAACACTTACTCATCCAGTATAAACCTATATTTCCAGACTAATTCTTAATTATACCTACTATTACCCTAACATATTATAAACAGGCTACAAATACATTAGCCTAGGCTACGAAGTAAACAATTTAAAAATGTAGCAGCTAGGCCTACATAATATTTTTATAGAATCTTAATTAGGCCTTCCTACTCTTTGGCTTTAACGTGTAGAACTACCGTTTACTACAAATTAAAAAAATCCGACCTTTAAGACTAATCTAGTTAATTTGTTTATAGGCTAGACATTAAGAATTATAATATCCTGTTGTTAAAATAAAGGATAGGTACTTACTTACTTAATCCTGTCCTCTTCTACCGGTTGGTGTCGAGGTTACAAGGCGCCTCCATGACTTTCTGTCTGTAGTGAGTGGTAGAGCTTCACGAATGGAGCTGCCCCTCTCACGCAGAGCATCCTCTATCTCTTCCTCCCATTTCCTTCACGGTCTACCTCTCTTGCACTTTCCCTCGACTTTGACCCCTTTCATCATCTTCGGAAGCCGAGTTGTGGGCATACGATGAACAAGTCCAAACCACTTTAGTTGCTGTTCCTGTATTGTGGTAGTTAAGGGCTTAACATCTAAAGTGTTTCTTATTGCAACATTCCTTATCCTATCCCTTATAGTTTTGTTCTCTACTTTTCTAAGATACCTCAACTCCATTGCTTGGAGCTTGCTTTTGAGTCTTTTGGTCAAAGTCCAGGATTCACATCCATAGGTCAAGGTAGGCATGAAGGTAGATTTATAGACTGCTAATTTGGTTTTCTTTGAGATTTCTTTCTTACCTAGAAATTGGTTTCTTATGCACCAGAAGAGGCGACTTGCTGCTGCAACCCTTCTGTTTATTTCTTGTTCTATTTTTCCGTTTTCTGCGATAACTGAGCCTAAATATTTAAATGTTGATACCTGTTTCAAGGGGCTATTTCCTACTGAGATTTGATGGTTGACCTTTTTCCCACTTACTGTATAAAGAATAGGTAGGCTACGGTACCCAACTTATGAAATGTTATTGCCTGGATAGTTTGTAATAATAAAGATAAAAAAATTCCACTAATTAATGCAACGTTTATCACACAATGAGCAAGCAATATAAATTATAAAACACTAAAAGGGCCCAGCCGTCTGAGTTGCCCGTCGACCAACTAAGTTGCGCGTCACATATGGCAACTGTCAATGGACACTGGTCAACAACTTATATACTGGTAGCCTAAGTCAAATAGGCCTAATCTTTAAATGTTAAAACAGCATTGCCACAAAGTGAAAAATTCAAACAACTATTGTCTGCAAATTCACTAACATAAACACCACAATAGTTATTTGTGTAACTAGTGGGCAAAGTGGCACTTTGCTGCACACGGAATGATCTCGAGTGCAGCAAAGGCCTTTTGCACTCGTGTTACACATTATATTTTTCCTACAGTCACTATAAAGCATATAAATAATTAGTCTTTCAAACACCATACAACACGTTTTTAGGTTCAGCTGGCAACACAAATGGTGCCCTAGAGAAAGTAGTACCCGCGGTCCGTATCACTCCGCTATTTTTCCTCGACTTTAGACAAGAAATGTGCTCCGCGTTTTGAGAATATAGTTCCGTATGTTTTTGTAATTTGAAGTGGCTACCGCGCCTAAAAAAATGCTTTAAAGGTATTTTCTTGTTTATTAAGATCGTAGAAATGTTTGAAAAACATTTAAAAGAAAAGTCTAGAAAGTTCAGAAATACCGAAACTATAAACACAAAATGACAGGTTAAATCGTAGTTATAATAGTCAATCAGCTGCTCATAGTATTATTATCTTTAAGTGTTGCCAACCTATTTCCAAGCGTACACGGATTACGTGCATAATAGAACCACGCTGTTTTGTGTTGTTTCGTTGGAATCCTGATGTGCGGCAAAGTATAAATATGCAGCAATTAGCAGCTTTCTTTACTATAAACAGTACAAGGAAGCCAACTTTGTCGGGTGACTGTAGGAAAACACTTTTTATTCATTATAAACCTGATGGTAGTAGGCCTTAATAGTATGTTGATTTGCTGTTAATAGAATAGTTTTCACTAAGTTATTGTTCGGCCGTACAGCGACCTGCGCAAGGATTTATCGCGCATGTAAGAGGAGGTCGCTTTCTAAGCAGCTGACCTATACAATCTCTGCAAATGGAATACCTAAAACCTTCTCAAGTATACACAAAAGTTAACCTTATTGTTGATTTTTTTACAATAGGCTATAAACATATGATGGGGTTTAAAAATTTGTTGTGGGATAAGCTTTAATTATTTCAATTTAAGCTAAATTCTTTCAACATTTTTAGGTTCAACTAAAACTATATGCAACTTACATATTTTCAACATTTTTAGGTTCAACTACAGAGCTACGGCTTACATGGTCCAACATGGATTCTACAATTTCCTCAACTGGTTTGACGAAAGAGCCTGGTATCCTCTGGGCCGAATTGTAGGTGGTACAGTGTATCCTGGTCTTATGATAACATCAGGTGCTATACACTATGTGCTTCACACACTCAACATTCCTGTTCACATCAGGGACATTTGTGTCTTCCTAGCTCCCATATTCAGGTAATGTTGTATTGATACATTGAGCATGGCCTATTTTTACTTGCACACAACAATGCAACAATTACAGTACTCTTATTGTCATCAAGACTGTCCAAGTTTTAAAGACTGCTTAAACATTTTGTTAAGACAAGCACTTTATGTTTGCTAACTTTTATACTTTATACTAGGTAGCTGTTACCCGCGAGCTTTGCCCCGTTTGACTTCATAGGTTTTAATAAAACTGTTGATTGCCGTACCAGTTTGGATGGCATTTTGAAAGTCTTTTCATGGTTACATTGGAAAACAAAATTTTACTTATAAGTTGTCAGGGTGGAGGACTAGTAGAGTATTAAAATAAAATGTTTGACTAGGCCTATGTCCTTTAAGCCTGTGGTTATTGGCTCTACTAATGAGACAAAAAATCAGCTCAATTGATCAAGTAGTTTTCACGTTATTGACATACTCCAAACATTAATATATCTATAATATTAGTTCCATCCATCCAAGTCAATGACTTAATCAGTAGGCTAATGCACTAAAATTATTAACTTGCTAATCCGTTTCCCAGAAATTTCTTTGGGAGAAAACAAACACAATACTTTTTATAAACATTTTGGAAAAATTAAGTCAATATGGTAAGTTCTGCACTTAAAAATTAAAATTACGCTATTCACTCAATAGGTACTACAAATTATTTATTTAATTTAAAATGTAAACATAACTTTAAACAATCCAAATTTGACGGTTCACATTGTGTATCACAGCTTGTTGCTTCTTAGTTCTTTGAATATTGCAGAAACTCCATAACCAAATTTTTTTATTTTTTTGCAGTTGTGTGATTTCTGCACCCAATGATGTACCTATTCCAATTTGTTCATCAGTAATAGGCTATTCTAAAAAGTCAAAATAAAAAATTAAAAAAATTTGTTGATCATGGGGTTTCTACAAAAAACAATTCATTCAAGTTAGCTGTTGTTATACATTAAAAAAAAATTAATAGTGCTCCACCCTGTTGGTATATTTTGCCACTTTATAATGCTATTGAACAGATGCACAAAACTCACTTGTTTAACTGAAACAGCTATTAAGATGCTTTAATTCTTTTTAAATGTGAATAATCATAAGGTTAACATGGGAAACTCCAGAGCCACAGATGAGAGTAAAAACTACTTAGTTTTCCTATTTAATGCATAACCCTTTCAGTGCTATGAAACGATATATCGTTGTTTTAAAAAATCTCTAAGGGACATAGAGAGGAAGGTTATTTTAACAAAAAGTAGCAAAACGGCCATTCGTGACCTGCATGTTCATAGGATACACTAACAACCACTTAGCTAAAAGATTCGCCCAATCCGATGATTTCGAGGTGTATGTTTAAACCAAGGATTATGAACACCTCACTATGCCCCAGTGGTTGTAGTATATCTCTACAAACACACAGGTCACCAATTATTTTCCACACAGGACGGGAATCGAACCCGAGCAGACGAATGCCACTGGCCAAGTGACACACGCCCTAGCCTTCTCGGCTATCTGTGCTTGAAGACTGAGGAGTCAAAAACCGGTATTTAAGCTGACGCCACCGATTGCGAACAGATAGCGCTACAGATGGTTGTTCAATGCGTTACTAGGTAGCAGCACTAGTTAGTCACAGACTATTTAGATGATATTTTTCAGTTGAAACACAACATTGATCATAAATGCGCTCCTGAGACTTTGCTGCAAAACATTATTTTCCCTAAAATGGCTATATTACGATAACCTCGTCCAACTAAATCGAAGTTAAATTCAATATTACATTGTAAACTATATGTCTTTTGATTTTATGCGTTTTTGGTTTCAAACAATGCTATTAGAACATAAAAATGTATAGGAAAACCAGGAAAATTACAACTAAGTTTTATTTAATGTTTACTACAAATACCGGGATTTATCTTTGTTATATATTTTCTTATTGTCTTGTTACTAAAAATTAACCTAATTAATAAAATAGTGACAACATTACAGTTAAAATTCAACAACACAGGTAATGGAATTGAAAGGCAAACAAAAAAGCCTTACGAAATACGAATTATTGGCCTACCACTGAAAGGGTTAAAGAAACAGTGTACCATATTTCAGCCTCCTAGGTAAATGGGAAGCAGGAGAATTAGTGATGAGTGAGTCAGTCAGTCAGTAAGGGAGGGTTTCACATTTTATAGGAATATATATATCAATTGTACCTGACGATGGTCTATACATTTTTGTTTTTGGCAATACAGTTCTGATTTCTCATTATTAGGCTTACCTTACATATGTCATACTTAGGTTACTTTGAGTTAAAGTAGGCCTCAGAGTTTATTTTCTTACCGTACTTCTGGATATTGATTAATTAAACTATTAAATAATCTGGTACCTTTTCAATATCTTTTGATTTTATTCCTTGGTTTGTTAAGAAAACTTAACAATTGTGTTTTGTTTTTAAACCTATACTTTTAATTATTTACCACAGTTTATTTCACTGACTTGCTATATGGCCAAGGAACTGTGGAGTGTTGGAACTGGTTTGCTTATGTGTTGTAGTTGTACTTTGTTTTGTTGTATTTAGTTGACAGTGGACTCACAGCCATCTTCACCTACCTGCTGACCAAGGAACTGTGGAGTGCTGGTGCTGGTTTGTTTATGTGTTGTAGTTGTAATTTGTTTGGTTGTATTTGCTTGACAGTGGACTCACAGCCATCTCCGACTACCTGCTGACCAAGGAACTGTGGAGTGCTGGTGCTGGTTTGTTTATGTGTTGTAGTTGTAATTTGTTTTGTTGTATTTAGTTGACAGTGGACTCACAGCCATCTCCGACTACCTGCTGACCAAGGAACTGTGGAGTGCTGGTGCTGGTTTGTTTATGTGTTGTAGTTGTAATTTGTTTTGTTGTATTTAGTTGACAGTGGACTCACAGCCATCTTCACCTACCTGCTGACCAAGGAACTGTGGAGTGCTGGTGCTGGTTTGTTTATGTGTTGTAGTTGTAATTTGTTTTGTTGTATTTAGTTGACAGTGGACTCACAGCCATCTTCACCTACCTGCTGACCAAGGAACTGTGGAGTGCTGGTGCTGGTTTGTTTATGTGTTGTAGTTGTAATTTGTTTTGTTGTATTTAGTTGACAGTGGACTCACAGCCATCTCCACCTACCTGCTGACCAAGGAACTGTGGAGTGTTGGAACTGGTTTGCTTATGTGTTGTAGTTGTAATTTGTTTTGTTGTATTTAGTTGACAGTGGACTCACAGCCATCTCCACCTACCTGCTGACCAAGGAACTGTGGAGTGCTGGTGCAGGTTTGTTTATGTGTTGTACAGGGTGTATACCAACCGGGAGAACCGGGAAATAACCTCGAATTTAAAGGGACCTGGAAAAAACGGGGAATAGCCAGGATTTTTGGACCGATTCCGGGATTTTTATTTTAGCCCCGGTAGAAGATTGTAGTCATAAAATGCGTCTTGCCGCGATTGCGGGCGACGACGATGACGTTTTCGTGACCGCGGGAGACGACGATGATGTTTCCGTGACCGCAGGATACGACAATGACATCTACACGTCCGCGGGAAATGTTCATGATTTGCCGCTATTGCGGACGACAATGATGACGTTTCCGTGACCGCGGGAGATGACGAAGACGTTTCCGTGACCACTGGGGACGACAATCATGTTTACATGGCTGCGGTAAATATTCATGATTTTGCCGTGATCGCGTACCTCGACGATTACGTTTCCCTAACCGCAGGAGTCGATGATGTCTACACGGCCGCAGAAGATTTTCATGATATGCCGTGACCGCAAAAATCGACGATACATGATTTCTACACGGCCGCGTGAAATGCTCATGATTTTGCCGCCATTGCGGCCGACGACGATGACGTTTCCGTGACTGCGGGAGACGACGATGACGTTTACGTGACCGCGGGATCAACGATGATGTATACACTGCGGCGGGAAATATTCATGATTTTGCCGAGATCGCGGACGACGACGATGACGTTTCCGTGACCGCGGGAGACGACGATTATTATGTCTACACGGCCGCAGTTGCTTATGATTTTGCCGCGATTGCGGCCGACGACGATGACGTTTCCGTGACTGCGGGAGACGACGATGACGTTTACGTGACCGCGGGATCAACGATGATGTATACACTGCGGCGGGAAATATTCATGATTTTGCCGAGATCGCGGACGACGACGATGACGTTTCCGTGACCGCGGGAGACGACGATTATTATGTCTACACGGCCGCAGATGCTTATGATTTTGCTGAGATCGCGGATGACGGCGATGACATTTCCATAATTGCGAGAGGCAATGATGATGTCTACACGGCCGCGGAAGATTTTCGTGATTTGCCGTGACCGCGAAAGGCGACGATGATGATTTCTACACAGCCGCGTGATATGCTCATGATTTTGCCGTGATTGCGGCCGACGACAATGACGTTTCTGTGACCGCGGGAAACGACGATGACATTTCCGTGACCGCGAGATCAACTATGATGTTTACACTGTCGCGGGAAATATTCATTATTTTGCCAAGATCGTGGACGACGACGATGACGTTTCCGTGACCGCGAGAGACGACGATAATGTAGACACGGCCGCGGGAAATATTCATGATTTTGCCGAGATCGTGGACAACGACAATGACGTTTCCGTGACTTCAATGATGATGTCTACACGGCCGGGGAAGATATTAGTGATTTGCCGTGACCGCGAAAGACGACGATGATTATGTCTACACGGCCGCAGATGTTCATAATTTTGCCGCGATCGCGGACGACGACGATGACGTTTACGTGACCGCGGGACCAACGATGATGTTTACACTGCCGCGGGAAATTTTCATGATTTTGCCGAGATCGAGGACGACAACGATGACGTTCCCGTGACCGCGGGAGTCAATGATGGTGTCTACACGGCCTCGGAACATTTTCGTTATTTTGCCGCGATTGCGGATGACGATGATTACGTTTCCGTGATCGCGAGAGACGGCGATAATGTATACATACCGCGGGAGATGTCCAGGATTTTTCTATGATAACGTAAGACTGTGATTACTTTTACGTCACTGTGGGAAGCGACCACACGACCGCAGGAAATATTCAGGATTTTGCCGCCGTTGATAATGTGTTCATAAAAAATGAAGATAATATTTAGGATTTTGCTGCCATTGAGTGAGACGATGTTTCCATGGCCTTAAGTAATGATGATAATGAAAATTATTACTTAGTAAGGATTATTATTTTTTCAACACTAGCTTACTGGACTTGAAACAAATTTGATGTATATTGTATACTTAAGCTGCAAGTCTTAAATTGATTATAGTTTATGTGGAACCAAACAGATACGCGGAAACCTGGAAAAACTTTGAAAAACCAGGAAAAAACCTGGAAAAATCCGGGAATTTCACTTTAATAAAATAGTATACACCCTGTTGTAGTTGTAATTTGTTTTGTTGTATTTGGTTGACAGTGGACTCACAGCCATCTCCACCTACCTGTTGACCAAGGGACTGTGGAGTGTTGGAACTAATTTGTTTATGTGTTGTAGTTGTAATTTGTTTTGTTGTATTTGGTTGACAGTGGACTCACAGCCATCTCCACCTACCTGCTGACCAAGGAACTGTGGAGTGCTGGTGCTGGTTTGTTTATGTGTTGTAGTTGTAATTTGTTTTGTTGTATTCGGTTGACAGTGGACTCACAGCTATCTCCACCTACCTGCTGACCAAGGAACTGTGGAGTGCTGGTGCTGGTTTGTTTATGTGTTGTAGTTGTAATTTGTTTTGTTGTATTCGGTTGACAGTGGACTCACAGCCATCTCCACCTACCTGTTGACCAAGGGACTGTGGAGTGCTGGTGCTGGTTTGTTTATGTGTTGTAGTTGTAATTTGTTTTGTTGTATTTGGTTGACAGTGGACTCACAGCCATCTCCACCTACCTGCTGACCAAGGAACTGTGGAGTGCTGGTGCTGGTTTGTTTATGTGTTGTAGTTGTAATTTGTTTTGTTGTATTCGGTTGACAGTGGACTCACAGCTATCTCCACCTACCTGCTGACCAAGGAACTGTGGAGTGCTGGTGCTGGTTTGTTTGCAGCCTGCTTCATAGCTATTGTTCCTGGATACATCAGTCGCTCAGTCGCTGGCAGTTACGACAATGAAGGCATTGCCATTTTTGCACTTCAGTTTACATATTACTTATGGGTAAGATAAGTCAATATTTTCTGTTTATAATTGATGTAAATGACAATAAAACCTCTATATTTCAGCCCTCGGTAATACAGACCCTGCAATAATCAGCTTAATCTCATCACTTGTAAAAGGCCTAAATGGAATTTGAGGTACAATGGAATTTTAAATCTACGGTACAATGTAGAACAGTACTATATAGCAGTGTGCCTGTTCTAAGGACAGGGATCTTGTTGTTAGTTGGAACCTTTTTATATTCTGAACAGCAGTTTGTTTGTATATCAAGTAGGCCTGGATGCATTTTCCAAAAATGCAGACAAAACAATTATACACAACTGTCGGTAAGACAATATCTGGCAGTTTAATAGTGTAAACGTGAATCCGTTCTAGATACGTCGTTAAATCCACTCTTATGTTCCCAACCGGAGACATTGGTTGGGGCACCTAATTTTAACACGCCTAAAACAGAACATATCGTAAAAATAATTTAAGAAAATAATTTACGGGTGAAATTGCCACGATCAAATAAAATCAAATCAAATCAAAACATCTTTATTTTCTTTACATGTACATGGGTACAAAAATAGTGTCAAGTATAAAGTAACAGTACTAAACTAGCCTAGATATAAATAAATACATTTTAAGTATGAATATTTATTCAATGAGTTCTTCCATTGTATAAAGCGCCTTTCCTATTAAATGATTTTTTTAAATTTAGCTTTAAATAATTTATATTTTGATTCCTCTTTTATAGAGGCAGGCAATTTCTTTAGAATTAGTGATCCAGCAAAAGTCGGTTTCTTTTTGGAGAATTCCAGCTTATAGGTTGAAGTTACAATATCCTTTTGATGTCTTGTAACTATGTGACACAACTGGCTCATATTTTATGCTGTCTCTTTTAGCTATACTTGCTATTTCAAAAGTATAAGGGGGATATTAGGGGATATTAGCAAAGTTTTTAAAGTCCAAAAAAGTATTATTAGAGTGATGATAGGGGCAGAATATGGATCAAGCTGTCGTCGTTCTTTTAAGGAATTAAAAATAATGCCATTGACCTCTTTGTACATCTATGAAACAGTAAATTTTGTTCATTTAAATAATACACTTTTTGATGAATTTAGACCCACTCATAGTTATAATACCCGAAACCCAAATCTGCTAAATTATCCAATTCATAAACACTCTCATTTTGAAAAAAACCCCATCTATAGGGGGATTTGTCTATATAATAAGATCCCCTCAAAAATAAAATCCTATACACCACAAAAATGTAAAATTTGGACTAAATCATTATTGGTGGAGAAATCATATTACTTCCTGGTAGATTTCCTAAATGACCGTGACATTAATTGACCATTAGTTTATGTAAAATATGACACAGAATGTTTTTTTCTCTGATATGGCTTCAAGATCTTCATTTAAATTTGTCTTTTTTCTAACTTGTTTGAATTGGTAACTTTCTCTCAATTGCGCTGTTCTTGTTGTATTTTGTTGTAACTTATTACTTTTAGTTTTTACAACTTATTGATTGACCATGCATCTGTTCACCATTGCCTTTGTAATGAAGAATGTTTTATGCAATAAAATACTTATGACTTATGACTTATAAGCTGCAAAAACTGTTAACATATTTATATTTTTAAAGTGAAATTTAACTGATTCATCTTTTTTAAGGTGGAACATAGTTCTAATGGCTTTTTCTTGCTTGGTTAGAATTTCATTTAAATTTTTATTTGTAGTTGTCCCATACAGTCCAATGTGAGAATGAATATGGGCAAAATATATTTTTTTGACTGCATCTAAATTGCACAAATAAGACATTCTTTTCAATACGTACACTCCAGAATTAAGCTTTTTTAATAATTTTTCAACGTTTTTATTCCAACTTAGATGTTCATCTACATAGAGACCTAAAAGTTTGGCTTCAGAAAGTTGTCCTATTGATTCTGAATCAATGTTGAAATTGGGTTCAAGTTTATATTCACTTTGTTTAGTCGAAAAAGAAATGAAGTTTGTTTTTGTTAATGTTGTATTAAGGTTCAGAATATTATTTTTTTAGAAATTGCTGTGTATTAAACAATTCTACAAAGGCCGAAATTTCCAACTTATCTTTACCTTTCCCCACCACTGTTAAATTTGAATCATCTGCATATAAACAAATCTTACTCTTTTGAGGATTAACAATAATTTTAGGCAATTCTTTTATATAACATAAAAACAAAATTGGTCCCAAAAATGAACCCTGTGGCACCCCCCCCTTAATTTATGAGAATTAAATGTAGTTAAATAATTGTTTTTGTTTGATTTTATTTCAACAAATTGCATCCAACCATCCAAATAAGATTGAAACCATTTTAAGGGGACTCCCACTATTCCAAGACTCTCCAGTTTTTCTAGCAAAATTGAATGACCCACACTATTAAATTCTTTAGAGAGATCCATGTATATCCCTAGAACATTTTCACCGTTTTCAATTGATTCTACAATGGACTCAATGAAGTCAGTTGCTGCTGTTAATACTGATCTTCCATTTCTGAAACCATGTTGAGCATTATCAAATAACTTATTTGCTTCAAGATACCAATCTAATAATCTACCAATCTAAAGTACATTGCTTTCTCATATACTTTTGATACAGCAGGGAGCAATGAATAAAAAAAAATTATTGTTGTGAAACAATCTTTTTCATGGTTATCAAAACTCAAGTACAGTAGCCTACAATTTGAGACACGCAGAATCTCAAATTTCCTGGCATGGATGGTACATTTGATTTAATTTACAGTTACAAACTATTCTACATGCGATTAATTAAATCAGTTTAGTTATTTAAGTCACAAGGTTATTAATCTCACTTGGTAGGGAGATCATCACAAAACAGTGTTGAACTTGTTGAAACATGTTTTTTGATTGTTAGCAATAAAAACACTTACAATGAACTTAAAACACATTTCCGAAGATCACACGATCGGAAACCGCTATTGCCGCGATCGGGCATGACGACCTTGACGTTTCCGTGACTGTGGGAGGTGATGATAATGTCTGAACGGTCGCGAGAGATGTTCTTGATTTTGCCGCGATCGCGGAAGACCTCACCCGTCAAAAGACGCCGGATTACTGGAGTGCCGGAGTGGCGCAATGCCGGATTAGAGAGGGTCTACTGTACTGCTATACACAGATGTCATAGTTCAACTCATCTTGCAGAATAAGCCTCATGAACACTGGAAATCACTTCTGCCGATCATAACTGAGAGTTACTTGTTGAAAAAGAGAGGTCAACTGGCAATATTGATTAATAATATTTCCCAACTAAGTGTCACATTAAAAACAATAACTGCTATGATGCTAAAGCAAGGCAATTTACATAATGTAAATAGTAATGAAAATATAGCACCACAAAGACCTACAACTCCAGCAAATCATAGCATAAGAAAAGAACCTTGGACAACAGTCTCAGGGAAGTCAGGCGGACCAAAGAGTTGTAAGAGAATTTTTACCAACCCTCCTAACGGCACCATACCATGTAGAAACCACTTTGAATGTTTATCAGAAGAAGTGCAGGATAACTCAGCAATGACACCTACCACAATTTCTCCTTTGCAAATACATCAACATAAGACCGTCAATAATAAATAAGGCAATAAAAAAAAGACTCTAATAAAAAAGCTTTTCTTTTGTTTGCTGACAGCCAAGGTAAGGACCTGAGTAACTACTTAGATGGAACAATAGGCAAACGCTTGAATGTGTTTGGACCAAGTGGTTGAACCAATGAAAAACAATCTAGGTATGAAAAACTACGGTAAAGAAGATTGGATCTTAGTTATAGGTTGTTGTAATGACTTGGCAAATTCAAATTTAAGTAATGCACATTTGGTTGATCAGTGTACCAAGAATTTTGTGAATACTCTTGAAAATAAAATTAAAAACTGTGAAAACACGAACATTATTATATCTACAATCCCGTATTGCTATGACCTCGGCCATAATGATTTTAAACAAGAAGCATTGGTAACGGTGAACAATCTAATAAGAAAACTTGCATATAAATATCCCAATGCACACCTACTTGATCTGTGGCTTTTAAAAACATACCATCACACACGGCATGGTTTTCATCTAAATCGTAGAGGGAAAACCTATGTGGCAACTACTGTTATCCAAATCATAAACAAAACATCAGGCATAGCTGGAAAAAGTGAAGAAAATCTACAGACTCTTTATCTACCCCAATTGATAAAGACATGACTCAAGTGTTGAGGGAAAAACAAGGGGACTCAACAGTTGCATTTGCACATTGCATTTCTGGCGACTTTGGACATGAAGACAAATGTCAGCTGGTGTGGCTGTGAAATTCAAAAAAGAATTTGGCAAACCAACTACTTGCGACTGTGTCGATGACCATCTAATTTATCAGCAAGTTGAAAATGGTGCTGGAGTATATGGTTTGGTCACCAAGCTAGCCTGGAAAACCAGTTCAAAAAGACTATGACGAAGCCTTCAAACAGCTTGCTAAGAGCTTTCAGGAAAAAAAGTTACGACGGCTAATTTGCTTTCCTCTTGGATGTGTTAGAGATGTAGTCCCAACCAAACATTTAATTTAAAAAATTGTGCAATTTCGTCAAGAGACAGGAGCAGATGTAGATATTATTACCTACAAACAATCATCGGCAAGAAGACTAATTAATGGACTAAACTAGGAACTCTGTTCTAACCTTGATACGCCTCTTGTCCAATGAAGACTCAACAAACATTTCATTGTCCAATACCCAACTATACTCAATCAATTCACACAAAGAAATTTCTCCACCGACAAAACCGATAGAGTCCTCTGACACACCACCATCATCCCAGTACAGCTCCACAACACCTAGAGTCGCCCCCGGACATCAGCAGTACAGCGAGGTGGTTGGCAGGATACAGTCAGATAGTGGTAAAAGTGATCAAGAAAGTGCAATCTAAAAGCAGAGTAAAGTGCTAAGTGATAATATAAGCTTTGACTATTTATACAACAACTAGACATTCCATCCCCATGTTAAAGTTGTAGCCAGGTTTTAAATCAAATTTGTCTTAGTTGATGTGAGCCACCAACAGATTGCCATGATCTAAATTACTGATTTCTGCTGATTACACGATGGTTTCTACCAAGTCAAACTGATGGAATGACTTATTATGAGCTATAGCAACTGTTGTGACCCAGCTACTATGTCAGTAACAAAAAATAAGGTACAAAATAGAGTTTTAGACACTAGCGCAATTGGTGACTGGCTCACACAACTACGTTCTTTTTTAGTAAAACATTGGCGACAGCTGATCCATATAATGCTATAAGTGTGTCTCTACCCCTAAATGAACCTTGTATTTAGTAAACCAGTAACCTCTGTCAGATCTACAAAAGGCTTAAAGACAAAAATTGCTGTGCTGATAATTGTTCTTCTTTTGATAAGCTTGATGTTTTGTACCTAAATATACAATGTTTGAATAATAAAAAAAATGTCTTAGACAGTTTTATTATTGACTCTAATATTAAAATTATATGTTTATCTGAACATTGGCTTTCATATGATGGAGTTAATCAAAGCTTTCCAGAACATTTCTTGTGTGCTTTTGCCTTTTGTAGGTTTGAGCATATCAGAGGAGGTACCACTATATTTGTACCACCGGTACATAATAGACCGGTACATAATAAATTTCAATCTAGGATTTGTAATGTTAGTATGTTTTGCAAAGAATGAACTTTTGAAGCATCTGCAGTCTTTATAGATGATTTAAATTGTAATTTCTGTACACCACTCTCCTAATGGAAATGAAATGAAATACCAAAGAATTTTTAATCATCATTGAACAAAAATTACACTATCTTTCTAAATGACGCAGTTATAATATTGTCTTGGGTGGGGATTTTAATGACAAATTCAATATCCAAAATAAAACTAAGACTGTGATGCAATTTATAAATCTTTTTAAACCATACAACTTTTACTATTTAAATGACAAACCAACACGAGCAAACAAGTGTCTGGACAATGTTATTATCTGTAAAAAACAGGACATTATGTCCTTTGTAAATACTTTTGATTTTCCATACTCTGATCATAAAGGGGTGGTAATCAGTGTGTGTCTTCCCCAGAAATGTTTAAACGGAAACAATAATCAAATATTGGACCATGTCTCACAGATGACTTTATTTGCCTTCAAATTATATAAATAATTTATCTCTAAATTTAGCCTCATGTGATTGGGAAGGGCTGATTTTAAAATTAAATAATGAGAATTCAGAAACTAAATTTTAACCAATACAGTATTTAACATCATAAAAAATAATCTAAATTATTTTAAAGTACCTACACTTGTAAAAAATTAAAACAAAAATGGATGTAAGAGCAAAAATAAATCCCAACAAGAGTGTTATACTGATGATCTAGCCTCTATGAAGGAGAACCTTTTGAATTTGTTTTATTTGAATAATAATATAAGTGATTCATGTAATTTATATATCAACTAGCTGTACCCTCGGGCTTTGCCCCGTTTAACTTCATAAGTATTCGCATCGCTCAATCACGTCCCGGTTGATGTTCGTTCGCTTCGCTCACTCACCTTTAGGTTGGGGCTCGTTCGCTGCGCTCACTTGTTTTCAGGTTAGCTCGTTCGCTACGCTAACTCGCCTCCAGGTTGATGTTCGTTCGCTACGCTCACTCACCTTTTGTTTGCAAATTAGCTGTTGTCATAAATTTTAAAAAGTCATCCCTTTTTTTGTTTATAATACTTTGATAAAGGTTTTTATGTTTTAATATTTAACATTAGAGAATTTAAACGTTGTTAAGTGCAAAGGTGTGCTGCGATTGGGGTTTAATACATTTGGACGTGTTCAAAAGTAAAATAGTTTTCTGTGCTGCATTCTGTAGAAACACTGTGGCACTATTTCAAATCATGACTAATGCTAATACAGAATGTTGTAATCATTCAAACCTACAAAACAGTTGGTGAAAGTAAACATCTGCTTTTAAATTATATTTATTTGTAAACATTGTAGATCAAAAAGTCTGACATTGGCCCACTTGAAACCCTCTGGGGCAGAGCCCTTTTGACAGATCTGCACCAAACTTCACTCGAACCATCCTTGAAAGATGCTTAATAATGCCTGAAAGTTTCATTACAATCTGTCGAGCGGTTTCGGAGTCCATAACGTATATACATACACACACACATACATAGTTCCTCTTTTATAGATATAGATGTGGCTTATAATGATTTTAAATCTATATCTATTATCTACTTATTTAATACACAAGCAAGTTTTTTTTTTACAATTACTCCTCCGAAACTACTGAACCGATTGACATGTTTTGGGCATGTTTGACAAGTTTTAAAGTGAAGCTTTGCAGGAAACTTTCTTATTAGGGAAATAATTAGAGAGTGAGGCTCTGGGGCCCTTTAAAGTTTTGTATTTCTCCATAAGATTAACATGGAAACAAACATTGTTATGGAACTCCAGCTGTTGTCAGAAATTGAAAGTGAGAAGAAGAACATATGTTGATTGTAAACAGTCAATAACAGTAAATAATTTAACAGTTTGCTACCTACAAACATTTTACTGGGTTCTGGAATTAACCCTAGTGCCGGCAAACGCCGGATAAACGGCGCGAACGGACGCGGCCTAAATGGCAACGCCGGATATACAGCGTCAATGTTTAATTGTTTATGCTTTTTTTTGGCCGAAAATCCGTTAAAAACACCTCAAAACTCATATCAAACGAAAATACACGAGTTATAGTCAGCGAGCACATAATAATAATAATAATAATAGAGAGGACACGGCGTTTAACCAAATGCACTGAAAGTGTGGCAAAATCCGCCATCTTGGTCCGTCATACAGCCTGAATCTTAGACCCGCGAGCACAGTTCGCATTAAAAACCCCGCGACAAATACACGATCATAAACAACATTAATAGTTGACAAAAATTGCTGAAATTTTGCACACTTGTAGATCTGATACTGAGGATAACGATGGTGTTAATATAAAATTATTAGTTATGATAGTAATTGATTTATAAATATTTGTATTACTTATGTAGTTTAATTTTTCACATTCAGATATGAAAAAGTTGTATTGCGAGGAAATTTTTTATTTTTTGGTCAGAGTAATTTCGTCAGCGGGAAAGTTGTGGATAAATAACCAAATTTAACTATCCGATTCACCAAAAAATTTTATCGTGCGTGGTTGTCTAAAAATATCAGGTACAAGAGGGCCGTTGCCGCTACTCCGCGCCACGCCCGCTGCCCCGCCGTCGTCTATAAATTTAGCGTGCAGTGTTTTAATGTTTTATTTATACTGTTGTACTGTAATATTGTATATATTAAAGACATTTTCAAATATATTGTCTATGAAGAATTTTCAACCGTTTAGCACAGCGTTTTAAGGACTAATTTGCTTTCAATATCATCCAAGATAAACTAAAGATAATTATGTAAGTTAAATAAAACTTCCCAAATATTTGTAAAACTACACTCAATTTATTGTCCCAGAAAAATTACAGTTTTATTGAGATGTTGCCTGACTTTATTTTTGTAACGACTTTCGTTACTTATTTTATAGTAGTAGCGAACTCTAACATTGTAATATATTTGAGCAATCATTTTAATTACTAAACAAAAATGATTGTTGTCTATTTCATATCCTGAGAAATGTGTACTATTTTTGTAAAAGAACAATCACTTGACTAGTTCTCAACAGGATGTAGGTTATCGCCATCGCCACCAACTCTTCAGTATAACAGCATTACCTTAAGTAAAAGTATTTTTTGTTTATGTGTTCTCAAACTGAATTTGCGCCATATTTTATAGCGGGCAGATACAATATTTGTTATTTGATTCTAGAATTATCAGTTTATTTTTTACTAGTAGAATCCCGTCGAAATCGACGGTTAATCCCAAGTATCGTCTACTACAGATGCAATACGCCAAAGAATATCGTCTACGTGCAATCTCCAAGAAGTGGTAAAAAAGACTAATTTCCGAAAAATAGTTTAATCATTAGTAGTACCCTACTTTTGCGTGTTAAAGAATTTCTCTTTTGCGATTGCCACGTAAAATCAAAACAATATTTAAGTTGAAATTGAAGGTCAATAACTCGGGTGAACTAACCCGAGTGACCCGACACCCCAAAAACTTGAATGGGATGTCGTAAAAGGGAAATCTAAGAAATTGCAAATGAAATCCATTCGGAGTAACATAAGGATTAACGGGACATCCCTGTACAATGTTCACTCCTAATTCATTTACAATTTCCGAGTATTGACTTTTTATGTTTTGGACCAAACAATAGGTCGAATAGTTTGTACCATATGCCTACGATTACAATTTACAACAGGTAGTACGTTCACCTTTGCCAGTAATAAATTCATGGTTTGTTCCTCAATTAACAATGAGGCAGATTGTGTTATTGTTCTAATACAAATGATAAAAAAATCACAAATTTTTACTGTGTAATCGACATTTTAAAAATCAACCCCTGAGTGATCAATACACAGCCTGAAGCCGCGTTTAAGTGAGGCCTGTAGAGCAGGCAGGTTACTTACCTCAAATGTATTTCAAGCTATAGTACAGAAAGAATGAAAATAACTTAAGATTTATAAATCTCTTATTTGATTCTAGACTCAAAAGAATTATTATTATTTTCTTCATAAATTATTCAATTATTTTTTTATAAATAGTTTACTTCGTAACGTGTAACACTACTTAAATTAAGACCAGTTTTAATGTCTATTATAGTTTACTCTTTTTTTTTATCCGTCCAGAGTACATGCTGGTTATTGTTATTTTAATTTATCAATAAAATAGAGTAATTATGTTTGTGTTTATTGGTAATCCGGAGGCTAACATCAACCTTATCGATTCTTAAACCATTACTTTGGAAATAGTTAAGTAAACTCTGATTAAACGAATTTGTGTTTGTCTAATCAGTTAGGAATAGTTCATTATAGGAACTTAAGGGTAAAGGTTTTCATTAGACAAATTTTATGTCGGCAATAATAAAGTAAAACAATTGATTTACTTTAAGATATTTCCAACAATATACTAATACTCCAGAAAAACCTAAGTAGTTTTTATACAAAAGTATTTTTACATCTAAACAAAGCCTATGTAAACAACCCTGACTCGAAGCATAACAGACGACCAGCACGTTGCAGACGCCGGGACTAGGCTTAGGCTAGCGCCGCCATCTTTGTCCGTTTCGTCGGCTAGTCAGACTGCCACGCTCCTGCGCTCCGAGTAGCGCTTCTATTTTGTTATGTGTTCGCTGGTTATAGTACTTATTTACAATACTTTTAAAATTCTAATACCTCTTTGGAGTGATTTGAACTCTATGTAAAAGATCGCGATCGCTTGTTATTGTTTTTGTCGTCTGCCGCTGCCGCTCTAAACAGTAAACAGTGTCGATCGGCAACGTTTTGATGGGTTTTTGTTTATTTTTATGCGTTTATTAGTGTTATTATTTGTAGTAAGTATTTAAATAAGGTGAATTAACATGTTAGTGGGTAATATGCACTATTTTTGAATATGGAAAAGAACTATAGAGATCGTTCAAGTGAATTGCGTCAACTGATTGAAGGGCTTATTTGGATAAAAATAAGATGTCTTACGTAAGGTTAACTTATTTATACTATGTGTAATGATATAATCAGAGATAAATCAGATATAATCAGAGATTTATTCGTCAAGAGGGGGACAGATTATTTAAATATACATAATGAAATACTAGATGTTCTAATTTATTTTTTATAGCAGTCTTTAAAATCTTGGGGTTGTTTTAGTGCAATATAATTTGTTTGAACTAACAGCTGGATGGATATAAAAATATTCTGTAGAACTATGGGATTATTTTTATTTAGTCAAAGATTTACTCATTGGTTATAGGAAATAGGTAAGATTAGTAGAGATGAGTAGACTACAGACTACAGAGATAAGTAAGACGATTGCTGTATACAAATCGAAGCTCTGCCGCAGAGGCTCGCTCTGTCCACGAGTCTTCAAAGAAAAGCCTATGCAAATTATTTTACTGCTTGACTTTTTTAGGAAAAGAGTAAAAAAAGTTTAAATAATCTGTGTAAAAGAAAGTAACAATGTTTACATGTTCTAATTCATCTTGGCAGCTTTTTGTTTACAATAAATCAATGTTTGACTGCTTAAGCTTTGTTTGGATTCGGTCTGGAAGTATTGATGTTATCAAACAAGGAGATTATAGCCCAGGAATTTTAGAAAAAATAATGCCCTAAAATAGAACAAATTAATAACTAGCTGATTTTTGGTGTGGTGTTAGTATGTCATTAGGTAAGTATTTTCTGAAAGTTCCCCTCAATTCCTCCGCTTGCTTCACCCAGTAAAGGGCTAGAAAGGGTCTAAGTGACGTAAAAATACAAAAATATTTATTGAGTGACACCAGTGTCACCAAATTTAGTGGTTTTAGTCTTAAATCATTCAGAATGAAAGTAGTCATGCTAAATAATCATCGCAACAATAAGCACTTTAGGGCGTTTTTCTTTATATATTTTAATTTTTATAGTAAATTTTAGGTTATTTAAAGCGTTTTCTCTGAGAATTTCAGTTTTTGACAACTACTACCCCAACTGATTATTTGTTATCTGTCCTAAAATATATTCAAGAAAATTTTAAAATCAAGGAAACAATTATATAAATCATTAGTGTGATTTTGGATAGGCATAGTTAGACCAAAATATAGATGTAAAGTTAAGAGCACCGAACCGCAGCTTATGAATCCTTCGCACATTTTTGACTATTTATTTTCTCATTTATTAACATAAAATGGTCTAATTAATAAATAAACTCACGTAAAGAATGCTAGTAAATAATAATATTAAAAACCCTCATATCCATGGATACGAAAAAATAAATCATAAAAACTACAGGGTGTTGAGAAATTTAAGTTTGGATATTTTGGGTTGGCAGCTCTGAAAAAAATGTTTGCCCAACAATGCTTTCACACCTGTTATTGTGTACGTACACAGCTTTATACGTAAAATACCCCCGCCGAAGCAAACCTGCAGACTCAGCAAATTTCCATTTGTCTGATTTGGATTTACACTAAAATGTCTCCTTAAAAATATCACAATTATTCCTTATTTAAATAACATGGTACTTAGGTTTGCTGCATCAGGGAGGGTAAAAAGGTGTTTTTTTTAATAATAATAGTTTAGTATGAAATGAATCCATTTTCGAAATTTGATCAAAATATGATCATAAACAAGCAAACTACAACAGTTTACTTATTCTCCATAAGAATAACTTGGGAATTTAAAATTTACAGTTTTTGGAATTTTCTCCGTAACCATTAGGCGCATAATAACGCTCCAATATACTAAAATATTTGTTATTTTAAGCTCTATAAAATGTTTTGGAAAGAAAATGCTAAATTTTAAATTTTTAGGGTCAAAAATGGGAAAACCCAATTTTTTCTCATTTTTTTGCTTACCATGAGTACTACGGTAATAGCTTATTCCCTATAGGGGAAATTCGCTAAAAACATAATCATGTTTGAAGTTGTTTTAGAAGACTCATGGTACAATTGTTCATTTACAATATGTGATGTGAATAAGTAATAGAACAATTATGCCCTTTAAATGTGTTGTGATTGTTGGCAAGTGGAAAATGGCGTGGATCATCACTTAAGTCTATTTTTTCACATAAACTTCATAATAAATGGACTTGAATTAAAATACAGTTTTTAAGCTACGCATTTTTCGCTTGGTGTCATGGAAAGCTGCATCTTGTGTGGAGAGAGCCTTCTCGAAGCAGGGAACCTGACAAAATGTCGTCACCCGAGGTATTCCTGCTCTTTTACATGCCAGTGAAGAGCGTGGGGACATCGTTCGACATATTTAGGAAGGTAAAAGATCCTTAAAGGTCCATGAAAAGTGTCAAACGTAGTATATACAAGACCATCGTCCATTGCTGCAGCTAATTGCGTCGCAGCGTCAGTCATCTGATTCGACCTGTTCGGACGCAGAGGAGGGCCCTAGTCGTTTCTCTCTCTCGTTCAAGCATTGATTCGGTGTTTGACATTAAAGTGCACTGTTTGTTTTGTGGTAAAGATGCCTTGAACTGTGCCAGTACAAAGCTCCCACAAAAATATAGAAAGGTTGTAACTCCGTCAAGAAACCTGCTATAGAACGTAAAGATGAATGGGGTCAGTTGATTTTATCCCGAATAGCCGGTGTTGGAGATTTAGTAGCCGCCCAAGCAAAGTATTGCCGTGACTGTTATTCAACTTTTTTTAGAAACCCATCAGAAAAAGGTGTAGGTAGACCGGAAGACGTCACTACAAGAGATGCATTTATAAAATTATGTTGTTACATTGAAAATAACGACGAATCCCAGTTTAGCATCACTGAGCTATTAGAAAAAATGGAAGAATTTTTACCAGGAAAGGAAATTTACAGTTCATTATACTTAGTTAGGAAGCTGTCCAAGCATTTTGGGGGGAAAATTACATTTTCGACTAAGGTGGGAAGGGAAAATGTAATAGTTGTAACGTTGAGTGATACTTCTCACAAACTGTTACGGGGTTCATGGAACGCTGATAGAATGACGGATTTGGAGACCAATCGCAAGAAAATAGTTGAAGAGGCTGCCCAGATTATTAGGGAAGACATTAGAAAATTAGTATATGACTCATCTGTTCATCCATCGACAGATTGTTTATCAAGGGAAGAGGCATCTAAACTCAAAACTCAATTTGTTCTGCCATGTGTAGCCGCTGTTTTGGAGGCTGCGCCACAATGGACCTCCCACATCTCTGTAGGATGATGAAGATGTTGGTGCGGGATTGTAGTTACAAGAAAGGTTGTATGTATGTAAAGAATATGCTTTATTTTGGACGGGTTGAAATTCGCCCCAAGAAACTGATCCATACTTTTCTGAAATGTGCAGGAAAAATTATTAGGTAACTTATCTTAGCCCCTTTTTTTTTGTTGATATGTGAGTATTAGTTGTATATACGATTAAAAAAATAAGGTAAAGAAAGACCAATATTAAGTATCTTACAAATGATGCAAGAGTTTTATTAATTTTTTTTTTTATTTTTTGAAAAAAAAAAATATATATATCAAATAAAACACCTTAAAGTGCTATGAATTATTGTTGCGGCAATTCTTTAGCATGACCACTTTCATTCTGAATGATTTAAGACTAAACCCACTAAAATCGGTGACACTCGTGTCATTCAATAAATTTTTTGTTTTTTTTTACGTCACTTAGACCCTTTCTAGCCCTTTACTGGGTGAAGCAAGCGGAGGAATTGAGGGGAACTTTCAGAAAATACTTACCTAATGACATACTAACACCACACCAAAAATCAGCTAGTTATTAATTTGTTCTATTTTTTTACCTAAAGTGCCTGGGCTATTAAGGATGATCAAGAATTACGATTTAAAATTACTACTACAACCTCTGACTGGTTTTATCCAGAGATAAATAGATAGAGACTTACTATCCATAAGTAAAATCTAAAAAGTTGTTTGGCAAGTGTTCATGTGTGGTTACGTTTGGGTGCGCTGATGTAGGCAAAATATCACTTTTATTTCAACCTAATATCTTATCATTTTGCATAAATGAATATGGGAAACTACAATGTACATATATTCCATGAGGGTGGGTTATTATAACGGATATTAGAATGGATAACGGGATGAATAAAAACATGGGAAAATTACGTCACTAGCTAACTAGCGTGTTTACTTTTATAAATTCCTTCTACAGGTGACAAGCTCTTTTTCCAAATGAATATTATTTTAACTAAACAGCTGTTTGAAAACAAACTAATTGTTATTGTTTTTACTTTCCTTTGTTTATGTAATATTTTAAAAGAACAAGATAAAATCTAGTGTATTCAATTTATTCTCCATGTCAATCACAACTCAATTATTATTGTTATTTACAAACTTAACAATCAGAACAAAACAAAAGTCTTTAACATCTGGAATGCAACCAACATTATAAAATCAATTGCTGCTTCTTGTACAATTAATATAAACATATATTACACTCGCCAACACTTAAAATTTGCTTTACTCATAATACTTTAAAAATTCTTCCGACTCTTTGGCTTTTCCAACTTTATAGATCCAATTTCTCCGGCTTGTGCGCAGTCCTTTGTGATCTCCTCAAAACTGTAGATGGACTGTATTGCACACCCCGTGGTTTCCCAATATTAGGCTTCAATCTAGGCAAATAAGGTGGAGCATCATTTCTTGATATTGATGGTGATGTAGACTCCTGAAGAATAGGCAAATCTCTATTGAATTCTTGTTGATGTGCCTCAATAGTCCTTCCAACTTCCTCTTTCCGCACGATGATTTCGTCCTCCTCTACCTCAGTTGGCCTAAGATGGTCTGCATGGCAGACTCTTGTTTTGCCAAGAACACTAATCAAATAAGTTACTGGACTTTTACACTGTAATATACGACCTGGAACCCAACTAACTTTCTCCTGTCTGACTGTTTTAACCAACACCTTCTGATTTTCATTAAAAAATCTACACGCACCTCTATGCCTATCTGAGGCTCGTTTCTGCATTTCCTGCTTCTTCCTTGACTCGTCTAGTAGATTAGGTTTTATCATAGTCAATTTTGTTCGAGGTTTCCAACGTAAGAACAGCTCAGCCGGGTTCACACCGGTTACTGACGATGGAGTATTACGATATGCGAAAAGAAAGTTATCCAATTTATACTGCAGTGATGTTTGCTGAGATGATTTTTCACCCAAAACTTGCCCTAACAAACTTTTCTTAACTTCTTGAACAGAACGCTCGGCTGCTCCATTGGAGGCAGGGCGATATGGTGGAGAAAATGTTAGTTTCACACCATTTTTCCTAAGAAACTCCCTAAATTCTAGGCTGGTAAAAGACGTGCCGTTGTCACACACTAACTCCTCAGGTAAACCATAAGCAGAAAATAGTGTATGAAGTTTCTCAATGGTCTTCCCTGTGGAAATATAACCCATTAAAAATACTTCCATCCACTTTGAAAAACTATCCACTACAATCAACATTTGCTGTCTGGTGGTTGGATCTTCAGCAAAATCGATATGAATTCGGCGCAATCTCTCGGAAGTTAACGGCCATTGCTGCAATGGAACTTTTGAAGCAGCATTTCTTGTACTTTGACAAATCAAACAAGATGACACAGCATCCTCAATTACTTTTTCGATCCCAGGCCACCACACGTGACTGCGTGTCAACAATTTCATTCGAGTAATTCTAGGATGTTGTTCGTGCAATATCTGGATGACTTTACCTTGCAATTTCTTAGGTATGACTACTCTACTGCCCCATAAAATGCAGTTTTTATCCACTGACAATCATCTTTCCTTCTCTGAAATGGAATTAACATTGGGTCTACAATTTCACGCCACCCATACAACACAAAATCCCGACTTTAGACAACAGTGGGTCTTAATCAGTCAAATGTCCTATCTCTAAAGAAGTGATTGGAGAATCGTCACTCCCCGAACTGAAGAAATTCATTTCTGTTACACAAGATTCCACATGAGATGTATAATTTTCATCCAACTCCAAAGTTTCATCCTCGGGTAGTGGTAAGCGTGACAGCGCATCAGCGTGGGGCAAAGTGGAACCCTTCCGATATTTTACCTCAAAATTGTAGGCAGACAAAATCAGGGCCCATCGTTGTAGGCGAGCAGCAGCTAAACTAGGCACCCCTCGCTTCGATCCAAAAATAGCTGCTAGTGGCAGATGATCACTTTGTAAAATACAATTGGTACGCCCATAAACGTATTTATGGAATTTCTTCACTCCAAAGATCAGATCTAATGCCTCCTTGTGGAGCTGTGAATAGTTCTTCTCACTGGCACTCAGTGTTTTTGATGCAAACGCTATAGGTCTTTCTTCTCCGTTTATGATATGGGACAAAATGGTAGAAACTCCTTTAGGACTATCATCACAAGTGAGACATCATAATGTACTAAAACATCAGAACACAGAACCCAAGATTTACTTTCTTTGAATGTTTGAGAACATTGCTCGGTCCATTTCCATGGAACATCTTTCTTTAACAGTTCATAAAAACAATGAATTTTAGCAGACAAGTTTTGAGTAAATTTTCCATAATAGTTTATTAAACCAACATAAGCCCTTAGCTCCTCTTTACTAGTAGGTTTCGGGAGCTTTTTGAATAGCTTCAACAATACCTTGTTGTGGACTGACTCCTGATGCTGAAATGACGTAGCCTAAATATTCTATTCAGGCTGTAAGAACTTGCATTTACTCCCATTAACTTGTACTCCAAATTCCATAAGACGCTGCAACAATTTCTCCAATCTATAAAAGGCTTCCTCTCTTGTTGAGCCGCCAACCAAAACATCATCTAAATAGGCTACAGTACCTAGTAATCCGTTTATAATTTGATCGATCACAGCTTGAAATATAGCTGGAGCTGAAGAAAGTCCAAATGGCAGACGTCTTAGTCGAAAAAGTCCCTTGTGAGTCGTTAACTTCAACAGAAATTGTGAATCCTCCGCAACAGCTAAAAGCATTTGTGAGATCCACAACTGAAAAATATGTACAACCAGACAGAGAAGCAAATCAAATCTCAGGTTGAGGTAATGGATAATGTTCCGTCTGTAACACCGGATTCAATGTTATTTTGAAGTCTGCGCACAATCGGACACCATTAGTCTTGGGCACTGTAACTAACAGAGTAGCCCATTCTGAACTAGAAACTCTGTACGCTATACCTATATCCTCAGCCCACCGATCTAATTCTTGTTCTACTTTTTCCCTTAACGAGTACGGCACAGCCCTAAATTTGCAAAACTTAGGAACAGCATTGTCCTTGAGAGTGACTTTTCTCCTGGCCCCCTTGAAACACTGCATTGTACTTTTTCTTTAACGCCTCTACTTCAGCCTCAAGCTTAACATTAGGCAACACAACTTTACAATTAGATTGCTTCAATTCACATGTGGTAACATTCACTGTAGACTTAGATTTAGTACCAGTAGTATCATACGATCTTGAAAATACAGCATGCCAATCCAACTGTAATTTTGCTAACCAGTTCCTTCCAAGCAAAATAGGCTGGTCTTTACGACAAACCTCAACAATCAATAGTGGTAACACTAGGTTCTAGTTTTTATGTAAAACTCTAACCTCAGCTTGACCTAGAACAGGCACTTTATCACCTGTGTAAGTTCGCAATTTCATAGAAACAGGCTTTAATTCAATATGAGAAAAATGTTCATTAAAAACGTCCGAAGGACAAACTGATACAGCTGACCCGCTGTCAATTTCCATCTCCACCAGAACCTTCTCTATAGTTAGCCTTACCTTGTAAGCTGCCATACCATTGTTTAAGCCAAAGTTGTACAAACACACATTATTTGAAATTTCATTGCAGCTTGAGCTAAGCTCATTGACATCATCTTCGGAGATTTGATGGACTCTACTTGAACCTGACTTGTCCTTCCTTCCAAATTTTGCAACTTTACTTTGGTTTCGGCAAGCTTTTAGTAGATGCCCAACCATGTTGCACCCGTTGCACTTATAATTTGCATATGGACATTCGTTGGCCCTATGTTCAACTGAACAACATCTGTAACACTTAAATTTAGCATTAATATTAGTCATACCAGCACCAATAGCTGAATTGAAATGACTACCAGTCTGCCTATTTTGATTCATATGTGAAAAATTGGGCTTGGAATTTAAATGACAAATTTCCTGTTTTGGATTGAACAAACTTGTCTGTTTTTCAGCCTGCTCTAATCTGAGTGCCAAACTATAAGCTTTGTCAAATTCTTGATCCTCAGACAATAATTTTTGCCTTATGACCTCATTACTTATCCCTGAAATAAGCTTGTCTCTAAGAGCCTCTTTTAAGAATGTGCCAAATTTACATGAACTAGCTAAATGTTTAATCGCTACAACAAACTCTGAAATACTCTCACTAGATTTTTTGCACACAAGAATAAAAAGTGTATCTCTCTGCTATCACCAATTTCTTTGGAGAAAAATAGTTCTCAAGCACTTTAACTAACTCTTCATAACTTTTGTTATCTACAGCTGCAGGTGAAACTAAATCAGACAAAATTGTTAAAACTTTTGGGCCTACAACAGTTATTAAAACAGAAACTTTAGTACCGTTATAGTATATCAACTACATGTTTCATAATTATTCAATCAATGTTCTATGTTGGCAATAAGTAATATATAAATCATATGTTATTATTAATAATTAAAGTGAAAATAAGTTATCAACAACATTAGACATTTTTGTATCAATAAATCTTTCCAAATGAAGCAACCTTTTCAATTATTCAAATCAACTAATACGCGCGCATAAACAAGGCCACGACAAGTTAATTTGGCGACGAGTAAACCTCAACTGCATTTTCAATTATCAATCAGAAACATTTCAACTAAAATCTCATCAACATGGATCAAGAACAATTTAGTGGGGTCGTATAGCTGCATATAGTGGCAGAATATTTCAGTTCTGGCAGAGAAGCTGCAATTTTAGGTGGTTATAGTATACAAGTTTCTGAACCTAAAACCGCCCAGACCCCAATTTTTAAGGACCTCGGTCGTCCGTAATGACGTCATCAAAATGGCGGCCATAAGAGGATGCTGGGTCCCCATGAATTGGCTATAACGACCGAATGCCTGAACCGATTTTCACACAGTTTTAAATGAGTTCCCCCCCCCCCCTAATTTTTTATACATTTTTTATACATTTAAAACTCAACCTGTATAAAACAATTCACAATTATTTTCCTCATAATTTTTTTAGTTTTGAACAGCCGCCATTTAGAAATGACTTGATGAAACTTGACCATTTTCAACCCAGGCCGAGATAATGTATTCAAGCACTTGTGTGCCAAATTTCATGAAAATCGGTTCAGGCATTCGGTCGTTATAGCCAATTCATGGGGACCCAGCATCCTCTTACGGCCGCCATTTTGATGACGTCATTACGGGCGACCGAGGTCCTTAAAAATTGGGGTCTGGGCGGTTTTAGGTTCAGAAACTTTACTATAACCACCTAAAATTGCAGCCTCTCTGCCAGAACTGAAATATTTTCCTGCTACCCAACCTGACTAATTCAAGCAATTTTTGGAAATGCAACAAGCCATGATAACAACATTGGTAATTCAACTTTTTACACAATGTTTTAACATAAAGCCAAATGACACTGAACAATCTGAAACAAACTTAACTCATACAATGGCTTATGTGCACAACTTTGATATTTTTGACATTAAAAAGGAATCATTCTCAAATTATTATCAACGCTTTGAGAACTACATTGAGATGAAAAATATTGCATCTAACAAAGATTATTGTGCTAAATTGCTCTTGAACTCAATTGGACCAAGCAATTTCAAACTAGTTTCATCATTATCTGCACCAAATAATCCTAACGAATTAACTTACGATGACCTGATCAAAATCCTAAAAGAACATCTAGAACCTAAAAGAAATGTACTTGTTTCCCAGCACCAGTTTCTATCAATCTATCAAACCGATGATCAATCAATTTCAGAGTTTGTAAGTAATCTTAGGGATAAATCAACCAACTGTGAATTTATCTCACCCTGCGAATGTAAATCATCCATATCAAATATCTTCCTTCGCACCCAGTTTATTCGCGGCCTTAAGGACAACTCTGTTCGTGAACATCTTTTACAATCTGATATTACAGAGTTCCAGGAAATCGTATCTAAGGCAATGGCTTTAGAAGCTTCCAGGCTTGACTCTAAACTAATTTCTCTGAAACATCTTCCTACATCGACATCAGACCTACCAGATATCAATAAGGTTTCACATACATCTAGACAGCTCGACCGTTCCCCTTCTCAAAAAAATGTCTCCAGCAGGCCCAAATCAAAACCCAAACACACTCCAAATTCTCGAATCAAATTTGATGAATTGGGAATCAACGGGTTATGTTTGCGATGCGGCAAATCTAATCATTCATCTAAAGAATGTCGAACGGACAAAAGCAAACTAAAATTTTCTGAATGCTCAAGACTAGGACATGTAGGTAAAGTTTGCATCAGCACACTTATGAACAATAGGTCCAAGAATAGCTCACACTCAACTAACCAGATAAACAACACAAGTGACCACCAGTATGAAATAAACATAGTAGACATATTTCAAACCGAAACCTCACCACGATTTCTTACATTTGTTAATATTGAAAACAAACCAGTACAATTTGAAGTAGACTCCGGTTCAGGCTATACTTTACTTCCCCGAGACAAATTCAATCAATTAGATCTCAATCTAACACTCCAGCCAACTAACTTACTTTTTAGATCTTACACAAAATATGTATTCAAACCCTATGGAAAAGTAGAGGTCAATATAAAATACAATAGGCCCGTCCAAACCGAAGCGGGAAAGTGGCGGGAGCGGGAAGGGGGCGAATGACCGGCGGGAACCAGCGGCAGCGATACGGGGCGGGAAAGAGGTAGCCCACACCGAAGCTGCAGGCAGCGGGAAGCGGGACGACTCCTCAGTTAATTTCCATCTCCATCTTTTAGCTACAGAGTTTTAGGTTGTGTTAAGTGAATGTTTGTATTTTATGCGTGAGTACCATACCCTTATGCCGGATCCAAAGAAAGACGAAAGGTGGTTTTATATTTATTTTAGGATGACCATCGCGTGTTTTGATGAACTGTTCAATGAACAACGCACTGGAATCATCCTCAGCAATCTTCTCAAACGTCTCGGCACCAAATAAGTCATGTACCCATGTGTTCCCGCGGCGGTACAAGCGGGAAAATCCAACATGTTTCAAACCGGCGGGACGATCGAACAACGCTGCGGGACGGCGGGAGCGGTACCCCTCTAGTGTGGGTGCTCACATCTAACACCATGTGTTTTAAAATCCCGCACGGGAACTCGGCCCGCCACCTTCCCGCTCCCGCCGCTTTCCCACTTCGGTTTGGACGGGCCTAATAGCTCACACTCAACTAACCAGATAAACAACACAAGTGACTACCAGTATCAAATAAACATAGTAGACATATTTCAAACCGAAACCTCACCACGGTTTCTTACATTTGTTAATATTGAAAACAAACCAGTACAATTTGAAGTAGACTCCGGTTCAGGCTATACTTTACTTCCCCGAGACAAATTCAATCAATTAGATCTCAATCTAACACTCCAGCCAACTAACTTACTTTTTAGATCTTACACAAAATATGTATTCAAATCCTATGGAAAAGTAGAGGTCAATATAAAATACAAATCTAACATATCCAAAGGTGAAATCTACGTTGTACCTGACAACTACCCACCTATCTTAGGACGTCAGTGGATTCGTAGTCTAAAAATTGAACTATCTGAAATAGACAACCAACCAACGAAAACGACATAGCATTAGATTTCCCAGTAATTTTTGAACAGAAAATAGGTTGTGTTCCCAACTTTGAGGTATCATTAAAACTCAGAGAAGGTGCCAAACCAGTATTCCATTGAGAGCGTGACGTTCCATACGCACTTAAAGAAAAAGTCGACACCGAGTTAAATTCCCTTGAAGCTGCAGGAATCATCACAAAAATCGACACCAGTGACTGGGGTTCTCCCCTTGTCATCATTCCAAAAGCAGATGGAGGAGTGCGACTGTGTGTAGATTATAAAGTTGGAGTAAACGAAAGATTGACAAGCTCTCACTACCCAATCAAGAAAACAGAAGAGTTATTGAACAGCCTACAAAACTCAAACTATTTTTGTAGGTTGGATTTATACAAGGCATATCTACACATCTTAGTTGATGATCAATCCAGTGAAATACAAACAATAACAACCCACCGAGGAACGTACAGAATGAATAGACTATCTTTCGGCATAAAAACAGCACCTGCAGAATTCAACCGCATCATCCATCAAATTCTTCGAGACATTCCCAAGACTGAATTTTACTTTGATGACATCATAGTACAGTAGAACTCCGATTATCCGAATCAATAGGGACCAGACCCCATTCGGATAATCAAAAATTCGGATAATCCGAGTTTTACCGGAATTCCGGAAATTTTAAAGAAAAATCCTCATTTTCGGTACTAAGTCAACTTTTAATTAATGATAATTTAAATCAGAACATTTTTACAGTTTACAATGCTCATAGTACAAGTGTTCTATACATGTTATTAAGTCAATAGTGTTCCATCAAAGTCCAAAATTGGCTAAATGTGTTTAATAACAATTCTTTGATATTTTGCAAAACTTATTACTGTAGCTTTACGTTTTTAAAATTGTTGAAATAAGCGATTCGGATAATCAGAGATTCGGTTAATTGGAGTTCGGATAATTTGAGTTCTATTGTACATGGGTCAACAATGGAAGAATGCAGATCCAACCTGTATGCTTGCCTCAACCAACTTCAGAAATATGACCTTCACCTCAATCGGCAAAAGTGTTCATTCTTTAAACAACGCATCGAATTCCTTGGTCATGTTGTTGAACACAACAGGATTCTAAAATCACCAGAGAAGATCAACGCTATTATCAAAATGAAACAGCCCACATCCATCGAAGAAGTTAGAAGATTCTTAGGAATGGTAACATACTATTCACGGCTCATTCCTAATCTCTCAACCCTCACTGCGCCACTGCGACAACTTCTAGTAAAAAATGCTAAGTTCTACTGGAACAGAAAATGCACTGAAGCTTTTGATCGACTCAAGAAAGAAATTGCCAGTGAACGAGTTTTAACACCATTTGATCCAGCTTTACCTGTTCAACTTGCCTGTGATGCCAGTCCTCAAGGTGTTGCAGGAATACTCTCTCACATCGACCCTTCAGGAGTTGAACGTCCTATTGCTTTCGGGTCCAGATCTCTGACAAAAGCTGAGCAAAACTACTCACAACTAGACCGTGAAGCTTTGGCTATAATCTTCAGTGTGGGACATTTTCATCAATACCTGTTTGCAAGACCCTTCAAGCTAATAACTGACAATCGACCCCTTGTAAGAATCTTTCATCAGAACGCGAAGATACCTCAAATGACTTCAGCAAGACTGCAGAGATACGCTGCATTTTTGTCAGGCTACAACTACGAAGTAATCTCCAAGAAAGGGACAGACAACTGTAATGTAGACTGTCTATCAAGAGCTCCAATCGAATCATCATCACACACAGAAAGATCAATCAACGCAGAAGTAAATCAAATATGTGAATCGTCAATTGAAGTAATTTCAACACTTAATCTCACACATGAAACAATCCAAGAGGAAACCAGAAATGATCCAAATTTGTCAAAATTACTGAAAGAACTGCGTCAGAATCAATCAGAAGACTCAGAATTTACCATTTCTGATGACATCATCTTCCGCGGTTCTCGAGTTGTTATACCAGCAAGTCTTCAAGACTCCGTCCTTCAAGAACTTCACTACACACACATCGGATCGACAAAGATGAAACAACTTGCCCGCCGTTATGTGTATTGGAGATCCATCAACAAAGACATCGAAAGAGTTGTACGAGCATGTCCAGCATGTGTTTCTACCAGACATAGTCCACCCAAAGCTCCCTTACACCCTTGGGAGGAACCTGAAGGTAACTGGCAGAGAGTACACATTGACTATGCTGGTCCCTTCCAGAACCACCACTCATTGTCATAGACCAGTCATTGTGGATGCCAAATCTAAATGGGCTGAAGTAGAAGTATGTTCATCTGCTCCAACTTCATTATCAACCAGAGATGCTTCAGAATGTATTCTCACGCTACGGCTTCCCAGACGTAATGGTATCGGACAACGCTGCGATTTTTGCTAGCGACACATTTCACCAGTTCTGCAAAGAAGGAGGAATTTTTCAGAAATTCATAGCACCGGGACATCCAGCGACCAACGGGTTGGCTGAAAGAAACATTCAGACCCTCAAAAATCGACTTTTACCATGATTGAAGAACGTTTCACAATGAAACAAAAGATTCGGGAAATACTCTTCATATATCGAGCTACACCCTTGGCCAGCGGGAAGACACCTTCAGAACTTTTTCTCAACAGACAAATTAGAATCAAACTTGATGCGTTAAAACCACCAAAACATCAAAAATCCTCAATTCGACACACCAAAGCAAGACAGTACAAAGTAGGAGACAGAGTCCAAGCACGGTACTACCCGAACAACAAAAATCTGTGGAAACCAGGAACCATCATTAAGAAGTACGGACTCTTACACTACCTGATTAGACTAGACAGTGGATATATATATTTAAAAGACACATCGACCAACTACGACTTACTGAAATACCATCAAAGACTGTTAAATTTGCTCCCACAGTACAAGAAGCTACTTCGGAAGAACCAGGACCACATCATCCATTTGAAGACCTCATCACCATCCCTACTGAACAACCACCGCCACAAATCAATGAACAACCTCAACATGAGACAGGAAACGAAAGTCCAGTGCTGCGCAGATCCAACAGAACACATCGCCAGCCTGAATATTTGAAAGACTTTGTCAGGTCTTAATTTTGTTGTTTTTTTTTCTTCAATATTGCCAGTTTCAAAACAAAATTATCCTTTCTAATAAGCGTGGGAGAATTATAGTATATCAACTACATGTTTCATAATTATTCAATCAATGTTCTATGTTGGCAATAAGTAATATATAAATCATATGTCATTATTAATAATTAAAGTGAAAATAAGTTATCAACAACATTAGACATTTTTGTACCAATAAATCTTCCAAAATGAAGCAACCTTTTCAATTATTAAAATCAACTAATACGCGTGCATAAACAAGGCCACGACAACCGTCATCAATCTCATTAGCTTTGAAATAATGCTTAAGCCTCATAGCATATGATTCAATGGACTCATCTTGTGGGTTAAATTCACCAACTTTACCTATTCCTGCCATCTTAGTCTTTAAGTTTACCTCCCTTTTTCTGGAAGTTTAGATTTATCTTCTTCAGGATCTGGTATATTTAAAAAAAAAACTACTTTTTAGACTTACTATCACTCGGAACGAGGTCCGTTTAATTTGACTGTGCCATTGTAATATTTTAAAAGAACAAGATAAAATCTAGTGTATTCAATTTATTCTCCATTTCAATCACAACTCAATTATTATTGTTATTTTCAAACTTATCAATCAGAACAAAACAAAAGTCTTTAACATCTGGAATGCAACCAACATTATAAAATCAATTGCTGCTTCTTGTACAATTAATATAAACATACATTACAGTTTACTTATATTTAGCAGCAGTGATTTTGTTATAAAGGATAGGTAAGGACGATTTATTTAATAATGTCAGAACTATGTTGGCGTACCAAATCTTTTGTTAGTAAAGGAAATGTCAATTGGTGTGGTAGGTCTCTAGAAAACTGTCTAATAAGCTGTAGGGTGTCAGTATATACCAAATTTGATTCATACCATACTATATTATCCCAGTAGTATGTATGGTTCAGAAACTTGGGCCCAGACCAAAGAAACGAAAGCCCTTATTGCTGGGTTTGAGAATGGAGTACAGAGAAAATATACGGGCCATTTCAAGATAACTGCAGTTGAGATACGAAAGAACAGAGAGCTAAGAGAAATGCTTAAACACCCAGATATAGGGGTGCTTTCTGCTTTGCTTCCCAGAAGTAAAAGGCTCGGAAGGACAGGCTATGCGTTGAGGAGAGAAGATACATCAAATTTAAAAATGTATTCCAAGGACAACTAAGACGTCCACTTGGAGGACCAAGCAATGAAAGACTTCTCCAGACTAGGATCAACACTAGAAGAGGCAAGGGATAGAAAAGAGTGGGAGGCCAAAATCCGCTTAAGGTTTCAGTGGCCACTGAGGTAAACTAAGGTACTCTTTTAAGTGATAGTACGCAATGGAAGGTGATATGTAGCTACTGTATCTTATACCAGTGTGTGGGAATCACCCCCAAACCTACTTCAAGGCTTTTAAAATCACTGTTTTAATGTAAAATAATGAGATTTAAAATGCATATCATATAATCGGATTCGAAAGAAATAGATAGTCACGTGATATTTGTTTACAAGATGATTTTCCCTATTAAAACAGGCAGATTTTTTCTTTATGCGTGTAAACTAGCTGTTCTGAATTATATTCAGTTTTAATCGACTACTTGATCCCCGTACTTAGGACGGGCCATTAGCTAGTATAAATATAAAGTATCAGTGAAAGAAGCAACACTTCACAGTAATGCATTTCATATAGAAAATAGCAGCAATAAATGTAAAGCAGCTTGAGATTTAATTAAGAAAAACAGTATCTAGATCTAGTGATGTAGTGGCACCAAAAATTGATCCAGACATTATAAATAATTACATCAATAACTCTATTATTGAAAAAAAATATATAAAAAAACTAGACATCCGAAGGACGTGTAGTTCTTATTTGGACTTTGTAGATGAAAAATTGAATAAAAATAACACTGTATTTAGTTGGAATGAAACAACACCTAAAATGATAGTTAATGCAGTAAAGAAAATTAAAAATTCTAATAGTAATGATGTGTATGGAATGTCAAACAAATTACTCAAATGGTTTGGATGTACCCCTTGCGATGAGTACAAATGCATTATTAAGGGAAGGATTATTTCCAGATTCAATGAAGATTTCTCACGTTTGCCTGGTCTATAAGAAGGTTCCCAAAAAAATAAAATACTCACTAAGACAGGCAAAAGCTGCCTCCAAATTATTAAATGTGTAAATCCTCGTTTTCAACGTACTTCTTTTGAAAAATTGTTATTTTTCACCATAAATCATAACAAAAACCAACTTTCATTATTACATTAGATCCCCTCTTATCTGGACAACTTTTAACCGGACATCGGTTTAGCCGGACCACACTCGGCGGAAATGACATCTCTTTAACCGGACAATTTTTATCAACACATCGGTTCAACTGGACTAGATCGGCAGGAAGTGCACGGTACTGAAACAACTGTTCTTGTGGGAAACATTTGAGACCAGAGATCACGTGTCTAAATACAATGCTCTCCTAAATCTAAGTCGAAAATACTGTAAACAGTATGCATTTAAATGTTCTGTTTTTTAACGAGTTTTTGGGGACGTCGGCTTAACCGGAAAACCCGTTATCCGGACTGGCCTCGGTAGGCATTTAGTGGTAGGTTACAAAGATTTTTAAAACTGAATTATTATATAAGTAGATTTTTTGTTTTGATTATAAGTAATTTACATCCATTGACATTTAAAGTTAATCTCCCAAATATCAAATTAAATATATTGTTTCAGGTGAAGTCGGTGAAAACAGGATCCATTTTCTGGGCTTGTTTGGCTGCCCTGTCATACTTTTATATGGTTAGTAGCTTGTTATTTTAATTATTGATGGCTGTTGTAAGGAGTCGTTTCTAAACTAAATCACAATTAGTTAGTTGTTAATTAAATATAATTTGTAAATTACCTAACCTTAAAATTTTGTATGGTTGAGTTTATTTGTTTTTAGTACAGAATTTTTTTTGCCGTTTATTAGCTTTGTAGGATTATGATACTTTAATACTTTTAATACTTTAATACTCTTCAATGAAATGGCTACCATACAAAGTAGGTATTTTAAGCCAAGTATGAATGGAGATGAGTGTAGGATGAGTGGCGTGATCTTGTAGTCTTGTTAGTGACTAAGGCCGACTTATTCCTTAGACACTGACACAGCTTTTAATTACTAGCCCATACAGCTAACTAAGGGGTGTCCCTATCTTAAATAACCGATATAATTGATTGATATCTTTATTCTTTCTATTAATAAAACATGATTCCTTACCTTGGAGGGGGGGGGGGGGCTTAAGTATTATATGAATATTTCAAGCTAGGGCACAAGCACTTACGCACAACCCTTTAAATCTCTCGAAGGTAAAATCCTGTGGCAAATAGTTGTACTACTTAATGCTTATTATACTTTAATACTTTTCATTGAAATGGAGACCATACAAAGTAGGTATTTTAAGCCAAGGTACATTTATAGTGTTAATGATAAACATGCCCTGGCCAGTCTCGCTGTGAATGCTTCTTGCGTCTACTGTAGTCAAGTGGTTGTTGATTACAGGTGTCAGCATGGGGGGGCTACGTGTTCATCATCAACCTGATTCCACTACATGTGTTTGTGCTGCTCATCATGGGAAGGTTCTCCAACCGTCTGTTCACTAGTTACACCACCTTCTACATCCTGGGACTGTTGTTCTCCATGCAGATTCCGTTTGTTGGCTTCCAACCTATACGTACCAGTGAACACATGGCAGCTTCAGGTTAAAATTATATAGTTGTGTCATAACTATAATACAAGCTATAAAATTGTTCTTTCCAGGCTCCTAACAGTAGTCTTTGTTTGTATCAAAACATTAGTATTCTATTTTTGGGCCAGTCTACTTCCTAAAATTAATTTAAATGGATGTGATTTTAAAAGTTGTGTCTAAATTTGATCAAACCAAAGGATTTAAAGGAACCATATTTTTCACTAAGAGCCTAAAAAGAAAAGGGATAGTGTCTTGGGCCTGCCCCAGCATTGAAAGTAGGGTGGTGAAGGTGGTAGGTTGTACATTAATTGAAATCTATATGTCTATTATAATTTCTAAAGTGTTTTTTTTTTCAATACACCATAACCTCCTTACTTATTTATCAGTTTTCATAAATTAGGTGTCATTAAAGCCTTCATCTACCGCTACACTGGAAAAATATACACCCTACTCACATTTCAGTAGTTTCTTGAAAAAGATAAATTTAAATTCATAATTTAATTTGAACCCAAACTTTGATTTATAAATATTTTCCAAAATCTTTTTCTGTACTTGGTTTTTACTTTATCCACGACGGCCAATTAACTTTGTCTCCAAACACTTCATGTAGTCTAATGGTCAATGGGATGTCTGTAAAAATAACACCAAATACATTGGATGAAAATTCACCGTAATCAAACGATCTCATCTGTGAGTACAGTAGGCCTACGCTCTCGATTATCCGAGCCCCGGTTATCCGAGCCTCCGGGTTATCCGAGGTTGTTTTAGGCCTAAATATTTTTATTTTCAGGCAGAAAGAATAATTAGTAATTACGTACCGTAGGCCTAATTTTTGATTTCTTAAAATTACTGTAATACTTTAAATAATGATTATAGTTATTATTTTAACGTAAAAATGATCCGCAATAACATAGAAAATGAAAATCACACACACTACTAGCATTTCATTGTACTATTTTGGCCGCTAACAGTTTTTGGTTAGCTGGACGAGTCATCTGCAGAACGTTAACAAAAGCAGTAGCATTTATGCTTGGGCATTGCCACCTTTTATCGCCTTTTGTCATAACAATGTTTTAATATTGACTTGATTCTGTCAAGTATAGTTTAAGTCAAACTCCATCAAAAATAATTTTATACTTAAAAAACTGTAGAGGTACACCTTATTGTGTTTTTAAATCTGGCTTGGCATAATAATACTGTATTTAAAGTTTTCCAAGACAATTTAAGAAGTGTTAAGCATGTTTAAGCTAGGCCTATTGTTTTTCTTAATAACCCTGCCTTATTTAAATGCATTTTCCATTAAATACCAATTATTGATTATTTTGTATTCACTATGCATTGTTATTAAAACATATACTTTACTATGTCGTAACGGTACTGTAATCCCTAACCTCAAAATCTAAGACACCTCCTTGTTATCCAAGATTCTCGGTAACCAAGGTAGTCTCAGTCCCAACAACCTTGGTTAATCGGTAGTGTACTGTACTACATTAGTAGGCCTAACCTCCACGTTAGAGGCCCGAATCTTTAGAGGACCTTTGTATTGTAGATGCGGTGCTTTGCTACACCTTTCAGGAAGCTGCAAAGCAGCTCCAACTGGCAGTTAAAGTCAAAAATGGTCTGCGTGGAGCTTTCGAGAACCATATGCCAACACAATTGACATGGAAATTTGAAATAATTATTTGCAAACTCTTCTCCCATGCTAACATACCGTAACTGTAGCACACTTTCAAAGACACGCTTAGCAAAGAGTTGCTTAGTCAAAACACACCCGCAGCAACAAGAAGAAATTGTTGTCAGCACGCTAGGAACTGCAAAGCTTTTAATCGGCCTTAGCCAGATGCAAGTATTTTGTTGTTATAGAGAAACATTTTGGTATTTTGATGATGTAAAAATGTTTATTTTCACATTACTGTCCATTTATACAGTATTAGGAGGTTTTAACAGGTTTGTAAAATATGTTTATGGCATGGAGAAACCCTGGTTTCAGTTATTTGTGGTCTCCCTCCCCTCCATTACCCCAGATAGTGGAGGTTCTACTAAACACAGTGAATTATGTGTGATTTGAGGAGGATGCGCAGTGTTTTGAGGTAAAGCAAATTTGTCTGAGGTAAAGAAGTGTGTTTTGGTTTGTTCTTGTAAGTGTCTAGAGCTTGTTCAAGCGTTTTATTTGGTTTGTTGAAGGTGTTTTCATGCTTCTAATTGCTGTGGCGGCACTCAAGTACATGCAGAGTTTCCTGTCCAAAGCGGAGTTCCGTTACTTGTTCACATTCGCCACGTTGGGAGCTGCAGGAGTCGTGTTTTCCACTGTAGTTGTGCTGACATACGCTGGAGTCATTGCTCCATGGAGTGGCAGGTTTGTGTTTTTTCTGTATGAAATATGTCAAAAGGGCTGAAAAAAAAAAAAAAAAGTTAGGCTATATATAAAATTACGATAAAAACTCCTAAGCTATTGTTATTTGTAATATGTAGTTTTTATTTGTCATTTCAGATTCTACTCCCTGTGGGATACCGGGTATGCCAAAATCCACATCCCCATCATAGCTTCTGTGTCAGAACATCAGCCTACTACTTGGTTCTCCTTCTTTTTTGACCTTCACATCTTGGTCACAACATTCCCTGTTGGTTTGTGGTACTGCATTAAAGAGATCAATGATGAACGAGTGTTTGGTAAGTTTAAGAATCATTCTGCCCATATTTTCACCAAAGGTCTTTTTATCACAGTGTTTGTGAACAGAATTAAAATATTTTTTTAAACCTGCTTATTTTGAAGTATTATTAGTGTTAACCTGGATCTGATTACCGAAGAGAGTTGGTACTCTAGCGATATCAACATTTCTCTTCCTTGTAAATGGTACCATTATTAAGGTCTTCATTGGATTGACCCTCAGACCTTCCTGGTTACACCACCTCTCCACTATGGACAATACCCTCTGCATGAGTTCCAGGCAAGTGTTCATAAATTTTCCTCTTATTAGGACAACAATATCGTCAGCATATCCTTGAGCGTACATGGCCTGTGCATTGAGCTCGGACAGGATATCGTCGACCACCAGGTTCCATAGATTTGGTGACAAGACGCCACCCTGTGGACACCCTCTGTGGGCCTTGGCCTCTCTCACCGTCCTACACAGAGAAGCTTGCGCTCTCCTACTTTCGAGCATGTTGCCTATCCACCTCACTACAGTGCTTTCCACATTTCTTGACACCAGCTTTAATACAATAGAGCGAGTACTAGTGTTCTCACAAGCTCCTTCTATATCAAGAAATGCAGTTATTATATTAAGAAATGCTATTTTATTATTCGAGATAGCATTTTCAATCTTTCTAACCAGCGCATGCAGGGCTGTTTGGCATGACTTTCCCTTCCGATAGGCGTGTTTGTTTGGATGCAAAGGACGGCTTACAAGGACCCTATCCTTTATTCGTCCATCCACTAATTTCTCCATGGTCTTCAGGACAAACTATGTAAGGCTGATAGGTCTGAAAGCCATAGGCACAGCATATGTGTCCCTTCCAGGCTTCGGTATAAATACCACCCTTGAGGTCCTCCATGCTGTTGGTATAACTCCACTAGCTAAGCTGGTCCTAAAAAGACGCACCAAGGGGAGTATCAACTGGTCCCCACCTTCCTGCAAAAACACAGGATAGATGCCATCGGTACCAGGAGCTTTAAATGGTTGAAATGCCCTAAGAGCCCATTTTATAAAGTTAAAGGTAATCACAGCCCTAGCGCAAGCCCAATCTTCCCTTGCTGTCCGCACCCTAGTCTCTCTTTCCATCTCATCCGCGACTGTGCTCTGTGGTTGCAAGGATCCTGGGAAGTGAGCGCTCAAAAGGCTCTCCAGCACTTCTTCTGGACCGTCCGTATATGTGCCATCCTCATTAAGGTTCCTTAAGGTGGTTCCTAAAGGATTGGCCTGACCTCGAGCGAATACTCTATGAAGCTTTGCACATTCAGAAACACTCTCCTTGTTCTGACAGAATTCTCTCCATGACTCTTTCTTAGCTCTTCTAATTGTCCTATTGCAAACAGTGAGCATCTTTGAGTCAGTTGTTCCAGTTTCCCGTACGCTTTGCTACATTATACACACTGCGGACATTCCTCCTCAGAGCTTCTAACCCACTATTCCACCAGCATGCCTGTGCATGTTCTTTACAGTCTCCAGGCAGGTTTCTTGGTACGAGCTTAATATGGCCGCATTCAGAACATTCGCCATACTCTCCACCCCATGCCCTTCTGTGTCTTTTAATTGTCTTAGTCTGTCCCCTAGGACCTCTTGATACTGGTTCCAGTCTGTCCTTCTCACGTTCCTATTGGTCTCTTTTGTACAGATCGAACCTATAGTGAATTCAATGTAACTGTGATTCAACGCTGAGTGGTCATCAGATACCCCCCATTTTACAACCTTTGTCGCTGCATAATTACTGGCCAAAGCTATGTCCAAAACCTCTTCATTTAGTACCACCCATCTCCTTGTCTAAAGGTTGGTTTGGATTGGATCCCTTGTTTAGTATAACTAAATTAGATTCAGCTATAAAACTTAACAAGCTCTCACCTCTCTCTCTGTCAGTATCATATATCAACTCACCTTTTGCGGTGACCAACCCCATGATTCTGCCTCCTGCGGTCCTTGGCTCCAGGATCAGAGCCACGCCTATGCGGTCAGCAAAGATTTTCTGGCAAAGCGTAGCCGTAGCCGCCTTGCTGTGCTAGAGATTTATCTGGAGCACCGCAACCCTTCTCTACTTGTGAGGATCCTAGCTTCCATGCAACCTGAAGGTTACCCTCTCGCAGCCCAGGAATGGGCGCATCGCAAGAGACTTCAGTTTCTGCAATGAGTTTTTGTCAATTATCATGACCAGGAATTGTCCGCTAGGGTTTGATTTTCTTCCAACAACCGCCCAAGTGGTCTGTGTCAAGGTCATTCTGCAGCTTGAGGCCCTACATCACGTCCTTCTTGGTCATTGCCCCTGTTGTGGTGGGAACAAACGCTGATACCTTCACAGCTTTCACAAGGTCTTTGGCTGTAGCGAGTTTCTCTCAAAGGGACTCAGCTCCTGAATTTGCTTGACCAGCCAGTCCTTTGTGGCTGCGTTAGTACAGCCAACCACCAAGGCTCCGCCTTTTAGATGGCAGCTGCTTATCCTGACGTCTTTGCCACGAATGGCCCGTCTGGACAGCTCCCCCTTGACTTTATTGGCTTCGGCCTCTGTCAGTTTTCTATCCGAGTGTTCAGATCTGGCGATGGCCATCTTCTCCACGGACAGTGTCTCCGAATAGGTGGGTGCCGGTGCTCTCTGTGAAACACCGGACCCCTCTCCCTCCTTCCTCCTCCATTTCTTTTTCTCACCCACGGCCTCCTCGGGTGTCAGGTGTTCTCACCCCCTCTTTCCACCTGTCCTCCTGGAGGCTTCAATAGAGTCAGCTTTGGAAGTGTCGCCCTTGCCCTGCTTTTCCCCTGCATCCTGGTTCCCAGGGGAACTGGCTTTGCCGGGAGCAGGGTTCAGGTGCTTGGCAGCCCACGCCAGTCTCCTCTCACTTCCGGATAGCACCTTTTCACCTTTGGCTAAAGCCTCAGCTAACCTCCGTCTTCGTAGCTCTCCCCTGGAAAGTTGTTTGTTTTTTTGTTCCTTTCCAGTCTCGGGGAGCTGAGGCTTCAACATCAGATTTTAGTAGGCCTTCCTCCTCCATCTTGGCCAGATCTTCTACGTTCACACTAGCAATAGGAGTGTTTTCGACCTGTCGGTCACACTCTCCTTGCTCATCAACATTGGTCTAATCATTTTTTTTTGTTAATTTTTTTGGACTTCCATTTTTTTTCCACGAGTTCTGGGTATCTAAAGGTCCACCTCCCCAGTGACCCAATTAGAGAGATAAGGGGTTCATACGACTGGGTTCCCCCTGGTTCCCAGAAGGCTCCGTTACAGACACTGAGTATTAGGCCCCCAGTGCCGCATGACTCTCAGCAAGGGTCGCATACCACCTTAGCCCAGGGCCCGCAGTCCTCAGACATAGCTCTTGCTATAACTGAACGTCTGGGTGAGTGTCCTGATCTCAGAGAAGCAAGCTTCGTCTCAGACCAGTACGAAACACCCAGTTCTGTTGGTGCTGCTGCCCCCCACCAGAGAGTCATTCGGGACTCTAGCCTAGATCCGCCGAGATCAGCGATAGGACTACACAGACCTGCACTTTATTTTGTACTGGCCTTCTCGGACGGTCTTGGGCACCATTTCTGATGCCCCTGGGCAGTAAGTAGTTCCTCAGTTCTATATCTATGCACCCTTGACTGTCCGAGGAACTACCGCCCCCCTCAGCCCCCTAGAATAATGGCATTCTCATATTTTAGGAAATCTTGTAAATCACTGTTCAGGGAATTAAATATCTTAACTGTTCCAAATATATACATATTGAAAACCTTAATAGTACAATCAAACTATGAAAATTGGTTAAATGGTAATTTTGATCACAGATATAACACAAGGTTTAAAAATAATTTTCAATTAACAATCCATCGTCTGCGTCTCATTGAAAAGACACCAACATACATGGGGAAAAAGCTGTACAATAAGTTACCACTAGGTTTAAAAAATATAACCAATAGTCCAATACATTGGGATTTAAAAAGAATTTATAAACATTTTTATTATAAAAAAACTACTACCATATTAATGAGTACCCTATTTGTTGTGAACTATTTTTATTTTTAAAACAAAGTCAGTATTTTATTTTATTTTTGACTATAGAATGTAGGATGACAAACTATGTATTTATTATAATTTGACAATGTCGCCTGTTTTGTAGCTATGCTATGTATAAACGTTTTGTGGCAATAAAAATTGATTTGATTACTCATGTGACAGTGGTCCTGTACGCCATCAGTGCCGTCTACTTTGCCGGAGTGATGGTCAGACTGATGCTGACTCTGACACCAGTCGTATGTATCCTGTCTGGAGTGGCCTTCTCTCGTCTTCTGGAGCTGTTCCTCAAGGAGGAGGACAACCCTATGCAAGATAATGAGGACGGATCAGACAGCACCAACATGTATGACAAGGTAAAGCAACAAGTGTTCTCTCAAATCAGAGAATAACCTTGTAAATATTTAATGTGTTCCAGTAGTAGGAATAAACTCTAATAAGCATATTAGTATGAGTATACAGTGCAAATATGAAGAGATGCTTTTAATTAAACTGATCACACTTACTCAAGAAAAGTTTATCTGTGGATTATCTTGTACACTTACAAGAATATAATATGTAAGAGATCCTTAGTCAATAGCACCAGGCTGGGGGTCTGCTGTACAGAAAATTTAAAGTCGGTACGGTACAACATTTTGTACCTCAGTTCTCAGTACAAAATTAGTATGGCATGCGGCTACCATTATTTCTTACGTTTTCTTCTCAGAATTGTATTTAAACCAATATTTTTAATTTTAATAATTGACATTACTATGAAAAATCATGGTTTTCTAACAAAAATTACAGTACCACACATAATTAAATTAAAACCTATACTCCTAACAGGATTGTGTCAAGAAAAGATGGCTTTACCTATGTTACTACTAAGATAAGCCAAAACCATGATAAAAGAGGGTTTTAAAATTAGGTTAACAATTTTTTGTAATAAATATTATGTTTGTAACAACAATTTAATCAGATACTTTTACAAAACTACTGGTAAATTATTTCCAACTAGGCCTAAACATAATAACTGGATGTTCCTTTTATCTTAGGCTCAATTCAATTAAGTTTCTTAGTAGGTATATTTTAAAGATCTTCCAAAGAATCAAAAGACCCAGGCCTTGGCCTTATTATTTAGAAGGGTATATATCAATATAAATGTTGTTGGAAAATTTGGTAAGATTTCCTTATATTATCATATACAAAATTTAAAATTATTCCAAACAAAAATGGTGGTTCCCACTACTTATGTGATTTAAAAGCCATAAACGTTTATCAAATAAAGTGGTACTAGTGTACTTGTTGCTCAAATTCGACCAATTATGAAGTATTACAAGCGTTATTATAAAACGAATAACAGTTATAAATTTCCGATGACTTTAAAAGAGTCGACTCAAAGATTATGGAAATACGTTGTACATAACAGTTCGGTATAATCAACATTTCTTGTAATATCTTATCCTTTTTCAAAAGCTGATCTTGTTTTTAGTGTTTTCTACAAATGTTTCCCACTCATAGTCGCTCATTAGGTTGTCCATAATAACGATTATAAATTAAAAAAAAACATTATTTCTATTTCTTCTACTTAGTGGTGTTCTATGACTTTCCTAAGTTACCATAGTTTGCAATTCGGCTCTTTCAATGTTTGCTCAAGAAATGCAGCACAGTGTTAATTTAGTTTTCTTTTTAGTGTATCAAATTGTCCAGGCTTTCTCGCATTTTTCAATTGTAATATTTACGCCAATCCAAATTCAAATAGCCTAGTAAATATTTCATTTCAACCAAGTCAGTAAATGTTTGTTTGTAGCACACATTTCCTTGAATTGCAACTAAAATATTACCAGCAATTAAATTATCCAGCTGATCATATTGTAAACAAATATGTTCTTCATAAGGATAACATGGCAACTTTAAAAGCCACTGGAGCAGAGCCCAATGGACTAAAAAATTTAAGATCAGTTTGAAAATCTACACGCCTAGACAAACACGCCGAGACTTAATTCCAAAAGCTCGGGTTCAAATCTGGCCAGTTGCCAATGCTGATTTGGTTTGTGGTAATGTCTGTTCATATCTAACTAGCTGGCCCGACAGACGTCATCCTGTCCTAATGTAGTTTTATGTCAATGCTTGTTCATTTTCAAGATGAGCTCGTTCGCATGGCTCAATCACGTCCTGGTTGAAGTTCGTTTGCTACGCTTACTCACCTTTAGGTTGGAGCTCGTTTGCTGCGCTCACTTGCCTTTAGGTTAGCTCGTTCGCTACGCTAACTCGCCTCCAGGTTGAAGTTCGTTCGCTACGCTCACTCACCTTTTGGTTGCAAATTAGCTGTTGTCATAAATTAAAAAAAATAATAGTGCTGCACCCTGTTGGTAAACCTATTAACTTTTTAATGCTTTTGAACATTACAGAATCAAATTGTTTAGTCGAACCAGCTGTTATGATTCTTTAATTCCATTTAAATATAAGTACTCATAAGGTTAACATGGGGAACTACAGAGCCACTGGGGTGGAGCCCGAGAGGATTTTCGAGATAAGAATATGCCTAAATGTTAATCGGGAATGTGAGCTATCATCATGCTAAATTTCAGCCCAATCCGTCCGGTAGTACATGCGTGATTGAGCAACACACTAACAAACACACAAACTTTCAGATTTATAATATTAGTAAGATAAGATAAGATGGCTGTTTATATCTAATTGTTCATACCTGTCTACAAAACTGTCCCTGGTGAGTAAAATAAAACTGACTTGACATCACTGCCTAGGCTGGCAAGCTGCGCAAGATGAAGCATGAGCAGCAGAAGGAGGTCGATGGCCTAGGAGCCAACATCCGAGGTGTTGTGATTGTAGGTGTAGTGATGATGTTACTGATGTTTGCTGTTCACTGTACTTGGGTTACCAGCAATGCCTACTCCAGCCCCAGCATTGTGCTAGCCTCATACAGCAATGATGGGTAAGGGAATACAGAATAAAACTTCTGGATTATTCATAGTATTAAAAAAATAAAAAATAATAATATCTCTTGTTTTTTGCTGTTAGGTTTTTATTTGAGTTTGGGAATGCATTTTATTTTTAAAAGTAGATATGTGTACCTTCCACATTTCCTGTGGTTTTTTAACCTTAGTTCTGAGATTCTTCCAATGTTGTTGAAGTAACAAGAATACAGTAGAGTTCTGATATTCTAAACCCCACTGTTCCATAAATCAATTGACTAAAGTTTGGATATTATTTAATTTTTTAACAACATTTGTACGAAGCTAACTATGTCACTGCAAAGTCCTCGAAGCCAGTCTTGCCAGTGAATGTCAGAAAAGCTTGCAATGTCGACATCGCAGGAACTAACAAGTAACAATATCGCCCAAACTAGCAATATCGCTGGCGTTAGCAAAATCGATATGTCGTTGGTGTTTTTAGCAATACCGTTTAGAAGGTTGAAGATTCTAGCTGTGATTTTGCAAACATCAGATAGGCTATCAATGTCGCCATGAACATTGGCGAATTTAGATATGTGTTAATGAACGGTAAAGATGTTTTCAATTCACTAAAATATTGCAGCTAAATTGACATTCGCTTCCGTCAGAAATTCGGCAATGTTGTTATCATCTCCCGCATACGCTATAAAATATCATACTCTATCATCGTCATCATCAAGTAAAATTGTCACATCAAAATTAGGGGTCTGCGGGTCAGACTTTTTTGTTCCGGGTCGGGTCGATAGTTATGGCCCTCGGGTTTCGGGCCAAAATCGGGTCGGGCCAAAAATCATTAACCACCGGATATTTTTTTTGTTTTAACTGCTATCTATGTTAATAATATTACTTGATAATAAAACATGAAAAAAATTGTATCTATGTATATTTCTTCATTTTCATAACATATTAACAGCCTGGGAATTGCCTCATTTTAATAACTGTTGAAATAACCAAATAGGTAGGGGGCCTAGCTAAATTACAACAAATTTGAATGTAACCTAATATAAAAAGAAAAAGACCATAAACAGATCAATTAACATATCACAAGTTTAGGGACTGTGGACTGGCTTCAAGACTGCAAGCAAGAAGAAAATAAAAATAATATGTTTCCACAATGCAATATGTATAATTCATTCCCTGCCTCCTAACCTCATAAGTATAATAACCTCACACTTACAATAGCATTATTTGTTACATCATCATAAATAAAGAATTATCTATTATTGGAATCAGTAGGCCTACAGCTTTACATAGGCATTATTTTTTATAAAGCCTAAAATAGTAATAGGCTAAGCAACAAGACAAGTGAAGAACTCATTGAAGAAAAGATATTGTGTAAACTAATCTATACTTTTTACTTTTTTAATACGCAAGCAGGATTTTTGTGACAATTACTCCTCCGAAACTACTGAACCGATTGACATGTTTTTGGTGTCATTGGAAAGAGCGTAACGTGAAGTTGTGCAGGAAACTTTCTTTTTAGGGAAATAATTAGAGATTGAGGCCTGGGGGCCCTTTAAAGTTTCGTATTTCTCCATAAGATTAACATGGGAAACAAATATTGTTATGAAACTCCAGCTGTTGTCAGTAATGCTGTTCTGCTATTTAATTTTAATTTGTTTACAAGGAAAGTTGTTTCTTGATGCCATGTGATCAATGAATTATTGTTTTGCATATATTTTAAACTTGCTGTAACCCGCGGGCTTTGCCCCGTTTAACTTCTTAATTTCAAGATGATCTCGTTTGCATGGCTCAATCACGTCCTGACGTCCTAGTTGAAGTTCGCTACGCTAACTCGCCTCCAGGTTGAAGTTCGTTCGCTACGCTCACTCACCTTTTGGTTGCAAATTAGCTGTTGTCATAAATGTAAAAGAAATAATAGTGCTGCACCCTGTTGGTAATCCTTGTAACTTTAATGCTATTGAACATCATAGAACTGTATTGAAACAGCTGTTAAGATTCATTAATTTAATTTAAATATGAGTACTCATAAGATTAACATGGGAAACTCCAGAGCCACTGGGGCGGAGCCCAGAGGTCGGAGGGTAAAATCCTTTCTTAGTGAGCGTCTACTCTACCCAAAAAGAAGATGCCTGCCAAGTTTCAGGTTCCTAGGTCTTATGGTTTCTGAGATTTCGTGATGAGTGAGTGAGTCAGTGGTATTTGAGCTTTAAATATATATATATAGATTATATACACTATATAAAATGATAGTACTGTAATACAGTACATTAAGAGATCTTAATTTAAATAATCACTAAGCAGGATTGAACCTTTGCCTATATGTTTCCTGGTAAGTGTGTTGTAACTGTTTCTCATAGTATATTATAGTATCTTAAAGTAAAACCGAATTATTCTTTTCTGCATTCTCACCTCGTAGCGAAGCACGGGCAGGGCAACTAGTTTACTATAAAACTCAAAAACAGTAAATAACACACACACATTGTTTATGGTATAGGCTTAATTAGTAAGGACTGTAAAAAATTCATATAATGTCATACAGTAGTATAGACCTACTGCAAGATATTAAAATCCTAAAACAACCGATTTTTATAGCTAATAAACACAGAAAACATACCTACTAGTATGTTTTCTGTGCTAATGAATGAAAAGAATTAAAAATCCATAAAATCAAGTCAAACAATATGACACAATTAATTAGGTACCCGAAAAGTAACTCTTAAATAATATGGAAGTTTTAAGATTATGTTAAATCAAGAGAAAAGAAAGTTAAATGCTAACTTGGCAACATAAGCAGAGCCACTCAACCAATTGCCCTTAGCAACACAGGTCAATGTTTTTAATCTACCATCAATGGTTTTCGATCGAACAACTTCACAGATGCATTTTGATATTGGGAGAATAAGAGCTCAGCACGGTCATGGTAAAATTGTGAAGAATGTGATCTTTTGTAGTTACAATCAAATTGTGAATATCTTGTGCGGTTGCTGAGACATCATCCTCCTCCTCCTCCATTATCATGATCATTTGATCAACTGTGAACATTATAATATGATGATTAATATTTAAAGGAATTCACTTAATTCTGAATTCCGGCTAAAATTTTATGCTGGGTCCGAGAATGATCATTTGGGGATTTCTACCAGTATGACTTAGTTATTTTAATTTTAAGCTGTAAAGTTAAACAACTACTTAAACAAAGATTTTTTACTGATTGCTGTCAGAAACATATCTCTTCTACTTATAACTGAAATGAGGCTTAATGTTTTGAGTGAGTCTCTATACAAAGTCTTTACTAATAAACTTTCTATTCTACATAAATAATAACAAGGTGTTTTCAACACAAATAAAGCTTTTGTAGTCACACATTCTTTTCAACTGCAACCTTATCAAAACTCATTGAGTAAATTTTGTTATCAAAACCAGCTTATATGAATATAATAATTAGTTTAAACTGATTTTCTATTAGTTCCACTCAACATGCCAGCTGTTTTTGATGACAGGTCACGTCAGATCTTGGATGACTTCCGTGAGGCGTACCACTGGCTGTCCCACAATACTGCCAGTGACGCAAGGGTGATGAGCTGGTGGGACTATGGCTACCAGATTGCAGGCATGGCTAACAGAACTACTTTGGTAGATAACAACACTTGGAATAACAGCCACATCGCTCTGGTATGTGCAACAGGAATAAAGAAAAGAATCCAAATTGAAAATTAAATACTTCTATTTAGTGAGGTCTAAGTCAAATCAAATCAAATCAATCTTTATTGTCATGTGAAGAAGTTTTTTGAGATGGTTTTGAATTTTTTAAATTTGACTGCCATTTCCAGTATGGCTGATAACTTTAATTTTCCTTATGGAACACCCTGTATTTTATGATGTTTTTGGATAGGAAAGGAGATTTACAAATGTTTTTATTCCTAATAATTTTTGCATAAGTGAATGAACTATATAGCTAATAACTTTACTTTGTGGTTGGCTGACCAGGAATTGCTTTAAAAAAATATATAATATGTAAGACTTACTGTCTTGAAGCAATCCAGTTTTTGTACTCGGTGTACAGCTGTTTCGGCTTCATAAAGCCATCTTCAGCACATTCTTCTAGAGGTCAATCCATTATAATAAATATGCGAACATTCTGGTTCTTGTCAACTTTTTACAACACATTTTTACACAACATAAAGATGAAAACATAAACTTTGGTAGGCCTACCCTACTTGTATGTCGCGACATAACCTCACTTTTGACATGTGCTCAACTGACAGACTGTCAGTTGAGCACATGTCAAAAGTGAGGAGTGAGGAAGTGAGGTAATAACTGTTATGAAAATGATCATAGCCTACCAGTAAAAAAAGAAATATTGTTTTTTAAATAATATTTATTAAATTAAAAACCATAAACTTTAAGCAACTACAAAACTATTTTACAATAAATGCTCAAAAAGTTTTCCCCCTTGTTTGATGCACATTTCCAGACGTTCTCTGTGCTTTCTGTGTACAAGTGTTAAGGTCTTTTCGTTTTCGCTAGCAGCGTTGCACGCAGCTCGGATCCTCAACTTCATCTTCTCAGGTATTGTTGGTCGAGTTTTGTAAACTCCATCAATAGTTCCCTAATGGAAAAAAATCCAGCGGTGTGAGATCAGGTGACCTCAGAGGCCATGCTACTGGCCCCTGTCTTCCGATCCATCTCCCAGGAAAATCCCTATTTACAGCATCTCGGGCTATATTTCCGTAGTGGGGTGGTGTGCCATCTTGTTGTTACCACATTTGTTGATGGTCCTTCAAAGGAAATTCTTCTAACAGCACAGGAAGACGGTTCCCAATGAAGTTGGCATATTGAAATCTATCAAGAGTCCCATTATAAAAATGAGGCCCTAAAATTTTACCTTTGAAAATTAGAGTTACACACCATAACTTACATTCAATGACCACCTACTTTGTTGGTCAACAGTTTGCATCCTGTGAGGGTTTACTGTAGTCCAATAGTGCACGTTATGTGGATTGAGATGTCCTGTGCTAAGAACAGTTACTTCGTCTGAGAATAATACATTAGACAAGAAGGAAGGATTTACATTTATTTGTTGAATCATCCACCTACAAAATCCTAATCAGTTTCAAGAACTTCTTGGTTTACCGATACATGGTAAAGATGAAATTTATTCTTCTGTAATATTCTAAAAAAATTAAGCTCGGCTAATTTGACAGTTTTTCTCTATTTCACGAATACTGACATTGGGTTCAACATGGGCCATGTCCAAAACATCAGCTTCTAAATCAGGGTTTGTGGCAGGATGACTCCTTTTCCGTTTCCGATTAGTTAACATACCTGTAGTACGAGCCCTTTGTTCAAGCCGGTAGAAGGCATTGCTGGAAGATTTTTCTTCTGTTTTTGTGGCACTCACCAAGAATTAATTACATGTCCACTTGTTCCTTGAAATTCATGTTGGAACAAAACTTTTAATAATACTAGCATAAATATTAAATAGTAAAAAAGGGTTAAATAACAACAGATAAGCCTATGCACTTCACTTGATACGTTTCTTAGTAAACACTGATGCAGGAAGTGCTGTTAATAGCACCTGTAAATTTACGTTGTTGAACAGCTGATTTTCACTGTGTTCATGGATTTCAAAGCTAACAATTAATTAGGATAATTTTCGTAACACTCATTAACCGGTCCACTTACGCAAAATTAGCAAGAATAAACAGGGTGTCTCACATAAAGTAAACCAATAGCTAAATTTATTATGAGTCTGGCAGCTAAATTTATATGGGGCACTCCCCTTTATATCAAGACGTTTTTGGGACGATTTAAAATTTTAAAAATATGACCGCCATTTTTTAATATGGCCAACAACTTTAATTTTTCTTACGGCACATTCTGGATTTAGTGTCTATCTACAACTAACTTCACATTGAGTAAAAAAAAAACAATTGCAAATACTTTTTGTTAGTATTTTAAGATGCCTATGCATTTATGATCGTTTTCAACAATTTAAAAATAAATCGTATAAAAGAAGAGTAAAAAACCACCAAATATTTGATTTTTACAAACATTTCTTTGGAGTGAAAAGGTGTTGTTTGTTGCGAATACTATGGTGTGGGATGGTTTGAGCAGCTGGATCAAAGTTTAAATTTAAATAAGTATATAAGTGAAAATTTATTTCCAGCCTAACTCAAATTCTCCTTATATAGAAGACGTGGTTTGATAGGTAAATATCATTCAAAAAGTATGGTAGTCTAATTATTCTTCAGTATTTAATAGAGATGGACCGATTGCGATCCTCGATACTTCACTTCATTGTACTCAACACCGATTCTGAAAATGGGGTTAATTATGATGCAAAAAACGACTTACCTTAAATTTTAAAAAAATCCTTTAATGGTCAAACGTTTCTCAGTACAACTGCTTTTCAAAACAACTCTCATCATATTGTAAGTGACAATATTTTAATTAACAAAAAAAAATTAATAAAAAAAGTTTTAAATTAAAAAAAAGACTGCAGAAAGTCAATGCAATACCCGCAATACAGGAGCGTGTTGATGTTGCGTTTCCTTTGTGAAGGCGTTTTTATTTAATTAATTATTCTTTACATGGAAATATTGCTTCAATTGTTTTATTTTTTGGCATAGCGAATGATGAGAAGTTTTGAATCAGTTGTTAGTGTAAGCAGTGTGAGACATGTTTTACTACTGTAAACATAGCCAAAATAAGTCACTCCAAAATCATTCTAAAAATAACACAAGACTTAAAAAATTGTTACTGCCGAAAACATTTTATCAGTACAGATCACCTTTGTACTGTACCGGCTCACTCCTTGCTTTGCTGTATACGATCCACGCACGGGCGGTTAGTCTATGTGGAGAAGCAAATGCAAAGTTAAATAAAAGAGGCCACGAACCTCCAACTATATCACGAACCTCCAACTATATACTAACTGATATCTCCATGTTTCCTATGCCGATGAGTTATTTTTAATAAGTTAGACCTTATTAATATTTTTTTTATACTGATGTGTATGTTTTTTGTACTGATGTTTTTTGATACTGATGTGTGTTATTAATGTTTTTTAATAAAGGATTTTAAATATTTTGGTCTATTATTATTATTTTTGTACGGTATTTAACCAGTCCGTCATAAATTAGTAGGTATATTTAAAAACGTTTAAAAAATCTGGTTAAAATGTGGAATGTGCATTTCCCGTTATGTATGAGAAAAGAAATCCCGTCTCTATCTCGTCTCAAAATTTAATGAGAAATAAAAATCCCGTCTCGGCTCGTCTCGAACTAAAAATCTCGTCCATCCCTACGGAAAATACCGACTGAGTCAGAGATTTATGATACAATAGAATTGGGTAAAGTCGTAAAGGATTCAAATTGATAAAACTCAACAGTTCTTGGAAGTACTTGAGTAAAACAATTATTGTCGTGATAAAATATTAATGGATTTGGGACTGATAATGGGTCTTTTATTCCATCATCTTATTGTATTCCCTTGTAATAAATGATCAAGATCGTAAACAAACATCCGATAAGCCTTTTTTGTGCTCAATCAACTACGATAATTTATTTTTATAATAGGCTGTAAACTGAAACCGCAGACCCCTACTTAAGTCATGTTAAAATGTATGTCTTTTTGAAGTATCTTATTATTCTTATAAGCTAACCTAATCAATGTAACCTTAATCAATAGCAATGAAGTTAACTTATTGTATAAAGATCAAATAACATGCTTTTTTGTTCATAAGAACAAACACACATCTATGTTATTAAGTGAATTTATACAGATATTGGTATCGAGTGCAGAATCAAGAATTAAAAACCAAAGTTCTGGAATCAGAATCATTATTGGAATTGGCCAATTTCAAAATCGGCCCATGACTAGTATTAAATGTTTTAAGATTCCTTTTTATTGTTGTTTGTGTAGGTTGGTAAGGCAATGTCATCGACCGAAGAAGATGCTTACAAGATAATGTTATCCTTGGATGTAGACTATGTTCTGGTGATCTTTGGTGGAGTGATCGGCTACTCTGGTGATGATATCAACAAGTTTCTATGGATGGTTCGTATTGCTGAAGGAGAGCATCCAAAAGACATCAGGGTAAGGATTCATACTTCTGTTGATAGATTATTCCTATGCTAAAGAATATGCAAGTGTATTCAGCTATTTTTGATTCTTCATGTAACCCTAAAGTAAGTAGCATGTGCTTGTAGTTTGTTTCATAATGTTTATTACGTCTTGTACCAGGAGAGTGACTACTTCACAGACAGAGGAGAGTTCAGAGTAGATGCAGAAGGATCTCCTACTCTACTCAACTGCCTCATGTACAAACTCAGCTATTATCGCTTTGGAGATCTTAAGGTGAATATAACGAATTTGGGTTTGGCTTATTGCTTTAGTATTAAGATTTGGCACTGTAAATAAATATTAACAATTGAATATTTTGTTTGACACGTTGACTGCGGACTACTGCTATAGCAGTAGCGCGGCACTGGCACTGCTCGCTGCCTACTGCTATATCAGTAGTGTGCTTGCCTGCCAAATGTTGCGTCTGTCTGAGCCCATCACACAGCCGGCGACAATGTGATTGTTGCCAGGCTATAGCTTAGAATACGAGGTTTATTTTGGTGTAGGTTGGTACTAAACATTCCCGTAAAATCCCGTCTGGCAATGCTTCTGTCCTGTTTTCGGGGATTTTCTCTATTCGAGCCATATTACAAAGACTGGTTATTGATCCAGGCAGTGCTGCTACCTTTGGGTGTTTCAGTGAACTACGTCCACTTTCAGGGTAACGCAGAACAATCACCATTGATCTTTTGTCACATTCGTCTTTCTGAGATATTTCAATGCCAATAGCGACCACCGCAGTTTAGGAGTGCCTGTGTAAAGGTTTTCAGCAGTCAACGTGTTAAAAAGTACTCGTGTGATTTGAATCATAGGTTATCGCACCAAAATCTTATTTTTTTATGTAACCAAATCTTATAGTCTATTAAATCTTGTATTTTACTTTTAAAATTAAACTTTTGAACTTTGTTCTAGTTGGACTATAGGAGTCCCGCAGGTTATGACAGAACTCGTAATGTCATCATAGGCAACCAAAACTTTGACCTTACGTACCTGGACGAGGCTTATACAACTGAGCATTGGCTTGTTCGCATTTATAGGTAAGAAACAAATGTTTCTTGTTGAGGATGAATATTGAGTGTTTTTATCAATTTATAAATTATTTGAACATAGGCCAATGATTTTCAAATTAATAAAAAAAAAACAAGTTCTAATAGTTTACAGTGTGTTATGTGTTTAAAAAAATTACAAGGATGTACATTTTTTTCAAGTGGTGAATCTGGTGTCACCTCTAACACTCATCCATGCAACTAATTGTAAATTGATTGATTACTGTTTGTGCTTAGTTGCTATACCATTGACACCATCAGCAGTAAGTAGTAGTACTAATTGAAACTTAAATTCATCTACTGTCCAACTATGTATGCTGGTCAACTATGTATGCTGGTCAACTATGTATGCTGGTCAACTATGTATGCTGGTCAAAATCAGCATAAAATACACTTTGATAATACAATGCATTACACAAAACCATTATTTATTTATTGATATTCACTCATTTTATTTCAGAGTAAAAAAGGAAGATGATTTTAATAGACCTAGAATCCCGGTTGGAGAAAGAAAAATCAAACGCACAGAAGTTTTTGTATCCAAAAAGGTATGTAAACGGTAAGAAAAAAAGATATGTCCCGAAAATTCAGGAAAAATATATTTCTGGTCATCTAAACAGTATTACATTTGATTCAGGATTTTTCGGGACAGGATTTGTTCCAATCCTGAGCGAATTTGCCGTGTTGCGAGTGACAATAATGGGAGATGATCAAGATGGTGCTACGATCGTGGATTATAGTTATGATGACATTCTGATAGGTTCACTTTACTAAACTTATAATTACTAAAATTAATACCGTTTTTCTACTGGTAACCGTATCTAGCCTCTAAATCCTATACAGATTTTAAAAATTCTGTGATGGTCAGTTTAATCCGTAGGGGAAGGAATCGATGCACTGCCTGCAGTACCCTCGGATGGTAATTTAATTTTACCAAATCTGTAAACTTTTACTTTAATTGTTATAGAAAGAAAACATTTAGGGGTGATTTAATAATTATTTTAGTATTTTACCATTTTGTTCACAATAATGTCTGCAACAAAATGCTAATTAGATATTCAAACTTCATGTTCCCCTCCGGATATTCAAAGTATGATATTTAAAAAAATTAATAAATTATAATTAGGGAACACGTCTAGAACTGTGCCCAATTGTCATAAAACCTTCCATTTCACCTGTTATATGTCATGCAAGCAAGTAGACACGTTTTTTTACCTTACGTTTTTCTCCATTTCATAGATCTGTCACAATATGTATAGTATCAAATTCAGTAATAGTATTGACTACATAAACTTTAACACTTTTTTTTGGTCCTAGGACGCTAGGCACGAGCCTGGGATTGTTTTTCACATTACTTCAGGCTAGGGTTGCAGCATCATCACTTAGATAAAATCCATTGGTGACTTGGCGGGGATCGAACCCGGGACCTGAGGGACTGAAGTCCCGCGCTCTAACCACTACGCCAGCTCGCTCCCCAAACTTTAACACTAGTGTTTATATAGTCAATGGTAATAGGCTACTGGTACCGCTGATTGCTGATTGATGCCTGTGTAAAGTTAGTGGCTAGCAGACAATTTGACAACTAACTATGGAACATCAGGAAATCAGCTGTTTCACCGTCCTCGCTCGGCTCTCGCCTTTGCCCTAGCTTGTGTAACAGCTGACTGCTGTAAAAATTGGATGATGCGTACAACTTTCCATAGCGTAATATTGTTTTATTCTTTGTGCTATTGTCCACAAAGTTTATCTATGTGCAACTTAATACTACTCCTGCCATCGCTTATTAAGTTTAATAAAAACTACATTGATGTCTGTTTTATGACATTGCGTGTCATATGTGCAAATTGTTCAACATATGTGAATCTTCCTCGGGGTTTACGTTGTCCTTCATTGCCTATACCGGTAAAGATATGGTCTTTGATAACCTTATCATCCCCCCTAAATCAAATAAGCCCACTTCTATTTTCTCTCCCTTATGGAGCCATTTCCTGATAAAATATTTACCTTGTGGATGGATAATTGGTATAATTCCCCTGAGCTTTCAAAATTATTAAAAGAAAAAAAAGACAGACAAAATTATCAAGGAAAAATGTTCTAAATGAAATAAAAAGTCAAAAATTAGAAAAGGTGGAAATAATAGTAAAGCACAGTGGAGATGTGATTGTTATTAAGTGGCACAACTAAAGTATCGTCACTCTGTTGGCTTTCTTCGCACTTGCTCACGGAGGGTGGCCAAAACCCCTAGATAATATTCTTTATTCAGGGTTTGACCTTCAGGAACCCAATAAACATACAGAATTCCATGGATGTAAAAAAAAAAAACAATCATCATGGCATTGAATTTTGAATTTGACATTCGAGCTTTCTTCATTCATGGTGAATTCGAACTCTTCCAGTGCATTGATTGTCGCTTATTTTCTGGATCATAGGTAAAAAACCATGATTCATCACACGTAATAACTTTTTCCAACAGTTCAGGATGTTCCCTAATGTTTTAAGTTGTCAGAACAGAATTCTATCAGTGACTCCTTTTGTTCCGGCATGAGGATTTTTGGCACAATTTTGGAACACACTTTTCATATTAAAACGTTCATATAGTATTTTGCTGAATCGATTCTTTGTCAATTCCCAGTCTCGGCAACTCCACGGCTACTCAATCAACGATCTTGACGGATTCTTTACCTATATTCTCAATGTTTTCATCCGTCTTTGAGGTTGAAAGACGTCCTAGGCGCGGATCATCTTCATCTTCTCTCTCTTCTTTGAAATGCTTACCATTCAAAAACGTGTGTAGCCAACGTGACATACATTTTTCCCTTAACACTTGTTGTAAGAGACAATAAGTCTCTGTTGCTGATTCACCCAGCTTCACTAAAAACTTTACGTTAACACATTTCTCAATTAAGACGCCTACAATATTTCCGAGGAGCAGAACAACAGGAATGAAGGCTGAGGCCCGACTGAGCAAGCTAAGCTTGTCCAACTGGCTGGAATGTAGAGAGGGGATGTCAGGCGACTCGGCAATATGGTGTTTGACCTTGAGGCTCTCACGGTTTATCTCACAGAAAACCAGTCCCGTTATTTTATAGCCACACCTAGTAAAGTGAAATTCAATTTTTGAAGCAATCGTCAATGATGTCTAGTCGGGCATTTGTGATGTATTTTACTAATTGGTTATTTACAAACTCAAAATATTTTTCAGACAAGTCGACGGAGGAAAGGGAGTATAAAGAATAGGCCTGTAGTTGTGAAAGGAAAGAAGAACCCAACAAAGACATAGTGCCACGCTTCGCCTCGCACACAAGTGGTTGGGCTCTTGGACAACTCACGCGAGTGCCCTTTAGAGCAGTGAACACCATATGTATATACTTTATACATACTGTTTGAATGATGTTTCAAATTGTTTATTTTTGGGTTTTATTGTTGTGCAATAGAAAATGGAACAACTCTTGAAACAAATTTCCTTATTTAGAATGGTTTAGAGTATTCTCATTAGAGATAAAATGTTGTTATGTGGGTTACTGTGGATGAATGTTGATATTCATTTGTTATAATATCGATGGTTGACAAATAGGTTTATAGGTTTACAATTTAATGACACTATTAATTTATTTTAGACGTGATAAGTAGACAATGAGTACTACTGATATAAATTTAAACATTTAATGATATTTCTGCTATTACTTTTCAGATACTTAAACAAAACATTTAATTTCTTTACTTTAAAAAAGGTCACTAATTTCCAGCCTCACACTTTTCATGGAGTCGGCTCTAGCTTTTGTTGAGTATATGTAAGAGTTTTAACAGGTCTCCTATCCTCTCAGAGAGTCACCACTGTCCTGTCTATTGTCTATACAGTGATGTTGCAGAATCAACAAACTTATAGTTAGTTAGTCTGGGCAGTAGTTGCTTTGTTAGATGCTTCATAGTCAAAACTACTGAAGCAGTAAAAAAAAAAAAATACTAGACAAAAATATATAATTATTTAATAAAATTAAAATGTTAATGTTAGATATGCTTTTAAGTCACAATTCCTTTTTTCAATTTGATATCATAGTGCTCGAATTGTATAAAGCACGAAACTAAATGTAAACAAAAGGTCCTATTTTCAATTAGGCTAAATCTTTAAAAAATCAAGTTTATTTTTATTACGAATAATATTAATTTGGAGGACAAGTACTTCACTTTTTAAAATGCATTTTGTCTAATTTCTTAAGATTATTAAAAACTTGTCAATCTTTGGACACCCAATTAGTTCATATTAATAAGTGTTTACTGTAAACAGTTTCTTACATCAAGATAATGTCGTTACGAATAAATTAGCATGTAAATAGGTGGTACACTACTGCCATTTTTTAAGAAGGTTTTGCAAAATTGGAATGTTTGAACAAATTTTGTAAAATAATTGATCAAAAAATTTTACTTTGTTCAATCCTATTTGCTTGTTATATATTTATAAATCACGTATTGTGTATGAACAACATGCAGAAACAAAAGTCAAATGAACAATCATGACACACACTTTCTAAATGTTTTTTACTGAAAAATGAGGGAACTTGTATGAACTTGTATCAAGTTGTAAGAACATGTGTCAATTTGTGTTTTGGAAATAACTTTGTTTATTATTTTGATCAAAGAAGTTTATGAATACACTAATTGAGTTAGGATGGATTATATGATTATATCCTATTGGCTAGTGTTTATTTTCAATTTAATCAAAGCAGGAGTTAAGCAGAGTTTTCCTTCTGAACTGATTTATAGGTTTTTGAAAAATATGCTTTACTTAAAAAATGTGGGTTACGTTTCTTTGTAAAAAATGACACAATATGGCCCGCCGCACATTGGAGCGAGGCGAAGTGCAGGCGAGGCGCGACTGATTCTGTAATACACGTGTTTAAATGGAGCACCGCACATTGAGCAGAGGCTGCGCGCAGCCTCCGAGGCAGCCTCTGTCAGGCCTCCGCGGCGTTGTAGTTGGAATACTGTTTTCCTGCACCTCGCTCGCGCCTGCGTTGGTTTTCTAGTGTTTTGTGAGTGAAAGATATAGTAATGGAGCATTTAATTCAGATGGCTTGGCTATATGTTGCTGAGCATTGCATTCCTTTCCACTAATACCACTTTCAATCAAGTTATGGATATAATCAAACTGTTGTTTTTTCACACGAAAATATTCTCCAAAAGACCAGTCTGGCAGTTCAGTAGTTAAAACATAGTCTCCACTCCATGGCTTAATCTTTTTTTCATGTAATCACGTTTCCAAAAACATTTTTTACTTTTTTCGGATAGCGAATAGAGTCAAACGTAATTATTAAACTCACAATCAGAATCAGTAAGGTCCAAAGAATCTTCCTCTACTCGCGACGATAGGGCCAAAGCTAGGAAACCTCTGTCCCGCCATGTGCGGTGACACGAAAAAGTCCTCCCTCCCGCCTGCATCTAGCCTGCACCTCACCTGCTCCTCGCCTCGCTTCAATGTGCGGCGGGCCTATAACTTCTTATAGTCTATCAGCAGATTTGTATTAGTCTCACTTATGTAACCTAACCTCAAAATCACATTACCAAGTAGTTGTAGGATCGGGTGTTACTCTACTAGGATAAATTCCTAACTAAAGGCTATTGGAAGTTGTTTTGCACCTTTGTAAATAATAAAAATGTTAAGCTCATATTGCATCTTTTGTTTATTATATCTTTCCATTGCATAGAGTACTTAAAGAAGAATCATCTACATTGTAAAACTTGGTCTGTCTTTTTAGGGTGGTTATTGTTGTTCACAGGAAATTAGGTAAATTGATAAATCACTGCAGTAACATTTTAATTTACTCACAAACAAAAACTTCAGTGTAGAAATTCATGTTCTACTTTCAACTACATCTTGTTTTAAAATTTTCAGACTGATAAAGTTTTTTGTGAATATTTTTTGGTTTGTTTTGTATCATTTTTGTATTCAATTAAATCAAGGGAATAAAAAAGTAGAGATTACTATTGTAGTTACTCTGCTTGCTTAGTAAAGAGGAGTTTTTATAAACTCGTTATTATTAATTAGTATCTCAATTTCATTCATTCAATTTCACACTACAGTCCAAGAAAGCTTCAATGGCTTAACATCACTTATAAAATTTCATAAAAAAGTATAATTAAAATAGTTTAGTTAGTTATCATTATCAAGTAATTTCCGAACAAGAAGGCTAATAATAATTTAATGATTTTGTATTATACTTCTCTCAAATAAGTTTAGGCAGTTCATACATTGACCTTTTTACAAAAAATTTTTTTTGTTTAAACCTTTATAAAAACAAATATTTCTTAAATTTTGCTAATCATGAAAAATTTTTGGGATGGCTCTAATAAAACCTCTAAAAATAAATCCTTTCTCAGTGACAGGACTAATTTAGTTGGATATCAAAAGTGAACTTCCAATTTATGCTAATTTTCCACTCACTTGTTAGAGTCTGAACTACTCTTCTGAATTATTTGAGAAATGTTTACTTAGTGTGAAAAATGTACATCTTTATTTGAATATTTTGTTAAATCTATACAGTATTGTACATTGATTTTAGTTTTCCCAATTCGTGGATATTTGGATATAAATCTTACAAGTTACACATATACTACAATTGGAAAAAGAATAATAATGTTGTCAAACTTACTTTTCTATTATGCATAGCATAATTTCACCTTGTCAAATCATTAAGTGAGTTGCTACTTGGAACTTCCCTAATTAAAAAATATCACAATAAATTACAAAGTGTGAGCCAAATCTGGACAAATCACACGTGTGAGTTTTGTTGACAGCCTAGGTTTATTTAGACTAGTGTGTTATTATAACCGCTCGTCTGATATGGCTGTGGTGTGGATTGTGTGAGAAATGTTAGCAAAGACTGCACACTGTATTGTAAAATTTTATAAAAGAAAAAAAAAATATATATATATATATGGCTTTTAATGGAAAGTTAATGTGTATTGTTTACTCCTCCGCTTACCATTCTAAATTTTTTGAGGTAATTTCTCACATTACAGTTTATAAATTCCATTCATAGAGTAAACGTGTTTTTGTAAGCTCCTGTTTAAAAAATGATGTATAGTTGAAGAAATCCCTTTGTTTAAATAATTAGCAACTGGTTGTTTAAAGTGAGTTTCGCTGATTTTCCACTTGATTGTGATGAGTTTATCTATGCATATGACATCTCTGGATATGGAATAATAATAAGAGTTTTCCTACAGTCACCCGACAAAGTGGGCTTCCTTGCACTTGTTGTTATTATAGTAGAGAAAGCTGCTAATTGCTGCATTTACTTACTTTGCGCACACTTTTTACTTTGTCGCATAGTTTTTACTTTGTCACACACGAGTATTAAAACCCAACAACACAAAACAGTCTTCTTTTATTATGCACGTAATCCGTGTATGCTTGGAAATAGGTTGACAACACTTTCTACGACAACAAAATTTTGAATAAATACATAAAACAATGAAACAACATTCTGCCCCTTGATACTTGTGTGGTCGGTCATCTTTAGTTAGAACTGGCCTGTTTCTTAAATGTTTCATTGTTTTATGTATTTATTCGAAATTTTGTTCTTGACGTTGCGTACTGTGTTTATCGATGATTTTAGCTACTGATCAACTCTACATATGTACCTAAAGCTAAGATGGTGTATTAACACCGAAACATGTCCTGAATTGCAGGGCCGAACTTACCTATGGGCGGACGGGGCGAGCGCCCGGGGCCCCCAGGGGGCCCCCTGGCACAGTAGTTTTCCAAATAAGATCAACAATTAATTACGTGCTTACCAAATGTCCTCTCTCGTTTTTCGTAGTTCAAAATTACAATTGTGGGAAACTATTGCGAATACCGAAAATTGCCGCAATGGCGGGATATCGTCACAAATTTTGCCGCGATTGAAATACAATCCCAGAAAATGGCCGTGATTGCAAAAAATTGTCACAAGTATTGAGATTATGGTGGATGTTGCCGCAATCGCTTAAGACACTTACAACGTTACTGCAATTCTGGCGTTGCCGCGATCACGGGGAATCGTCACGAATATTGCCGCGATTGAAATATGATCCCAGATAATGGCCGCGATTGCAAAACATTGTCAAGATTATTGAGATTATGGTCACGAATTACGCTGATGGCCCAAAAAATAGTCACAGGATTTGAACAAAACGCTGGAGACGATCTCGGGGGTTTGCCGTGGACAGGGTTAAGGCAAAGTGTGGTTGTTTTGATTTTATTATCTCATTAAATAACCCATAAAATAAAATAAAAGTCGGAATTTAGATAAAAAACCCGGTTTTGATGTTTTATGGTCCTTATAATTCTAAACAAAGTAGTGTAACCGGGGAATTGCTGTAAAAATTACGGTTCAAATTGCAACTTTTGTTATTTTCCTTTATAAAATATCATAGTACTCCTACCGCCTACCCATGATAAAGGTTGTTGACAAGCTTATGAGAGAAAGTATATTACATGTGTTTAATTGTAGCCCCAAGTAAAGTATCTGTTGCCACAGCAGTTTTTTAATCTACGGTATAACAGTGAAAATCAATTTTAGATAATCCTTGTAGAACTGAATAAATGAATTTATTTCCCATATTACAAAACACTTTACAAACATAATAATTGTTGAGAAATGTAAACTGGTCACTTTTTCAAGTAGTGTGGCCAGTTAAAAGGTTAATACCACCTTAGAACTACTTGTGTTAGAACTACTTTGTGCTATTTTATTTTTATCTTTACTGAATTTTTGAATTATTTGTTACAAAGGATATTACACTTTAATCTGTGCCTATTGATACAATAAGACTTTAGTAGGCCTATCCAGTAGGGAATGATCATAGCCGTCTCTAGTAATAAGGCCGCGACCTTCGATGTGGCAACGCCGCGACTCATCCCCACCCTGGTCCAACTCCGGGTATTGCCGCTAGCGGTAAAACGTGCAACGTTTCGCCTAAACTGCGCTTATTCACATTAAAAGCTATCAAAATGGAACCAGTTCAATAGATTCATTTTTAGCATGAAATGGTGCTTACAATGTTACACATAGTATTACGAAATACTAATTAATACATGTTTATATAAACGTATATTCACCACTTAATTCCAAACCCTGAATATTATGCACAAGCGCTATACATAGTAATAAAAACTGATCCACTTTGGAACCTAATGAGTTTATTAAAGACTCTTAAAAATAGGCCTAGAGAGATTGTAGCCGGTTTGAATGAAAAAGAAAGGTTTATTTTAAACATATTTTATTCAAAAAGAGATTACTCTGTTTAGAAATATGATGTAACTTAAGATAATATTGTGACTTTCCTTTTACTGGATTTTACATTTAGTTTGTCATTTTTCCTTTTTGTGTAGTTACTTAGAAGCACATTTGACATTTTAAAAATCACATCTGATGCTAATTTTGCATAAGCCCGCCCACATTCACAAGATTTACTTAAGTCTACTACAATACTGTTGTCATTAAGAATGCCGATTTCAGCTAAAGTTACTAGATCACGTCTCTGATCGCTGCTCAGTAAAAATGCTTCTTCGAACTCTTCTGATATTAACGTCTGCATAATACCTAGTACATGTTTACCTGTGCAAACCACAAAATCACTAGGGTTAGATAAACCACCCCGGTTAATAGTTTGAAAATAAACATCATCTGTGTTAATTGGGCTTACAACCAGTGAAATACAACTTTTACATTGAACTAGTGGCTTGAAGGGGCAATAGCCCCTATATATATTCTAGTAATTATTTTGTACAATTTATTAGTCTCATGGGTTACCCTACCTTGATTGTAGTATAAGATTTTTTATATTATAATATGTATAATAGTTATTACATACCTGTATAAAGCATTTTGATGTCTGCTCTGTTAAAAATTAAAATTCCAAAGGACTTTTCATGCCCCCAAATTATCATGCCCAGACCTTTAACATAAGACCTCTCCCAGCTTTTTACGGCCTCCCGTTCGCTCACAATTTCATTGTAAAATGTTGGGCTTACGGAGTTAGATATATAGATTTTATGTGAAAATTTCCCTTGTAAACTTAAATGGCATATTACGATCTGTAGTTATTAGTTTTATTTTTGGCCAGAAAAATTGTTCACTTTGCTTCTCAAGTAATTACTACTAATTTTACACTTTTTTTAGACATAGGTACCTAACACAACCAATCGTACTCCATTAACTAATCCAGACCCTAGGTTAATATTTCTAATGAGCATTACTATTGAACCAACTTTTAAAACTAATTTGTGTGGTGGCATTCCAGATGGTGCAATTGAAATACGGTTGTATATAGTCAATTAGTATTTTAAACCTCTCTTTAGGGTTAGTATACATTTTACAGTACATTACATACTGTATTACCATATGCTTTAAATAAAGTTAAACCACATGTATTAAAGTAAACAAAGCAGACATGACATAGATTCCCATGTTATTTAAATGTGAATTATTTTATTCCATAAGGACCTTTTGGTGCATAATTAAGAAAAATGGATAGTTTTCCCTCAAAATTCACGTCAAGACCTTTAAAATAAGACCCCTCCCATCCTTCTACGGCCATCCAGTCACTCACAATTTCTTTACAAAAATTTGACTTACGGAATTATATATATAGATGTTAGTAGTTATTTTGAAGCTAATATAGCCACACACATACAGTAGGCCTGATTTGTCAAAATCAACATTATCCAAATAGTTATAATCTAATACACTCATAAGTCTTTGGTTCATTTGTGTCTTGCTTTAGGGTTGGAATAGGAGCTAGACTTACTTTGTGTAACAATTACGAGTATAATAACAATTATTATATTAATTATTATATTAATTTAAAACAATTATTATATTAATTTAAAACAATTATTATATTAATTTAAAACAGTTATTATATTAACAATTATTAATTATTATACGCGGACCTTCTAGAGGGAAGTGAAATAATTGTATACACCCCTCAGTTTTTAATGATTTTGGGTGGTTAATATTGCACCCCGGCACGACACATTTATGAGGCATAATACACTGTCACTACAGATACCATAGTGTCCCTAATTGTGTAAAACAAACAGGTAAATCACCTGTGATGCGCCGTGTAGCAGTGCAAACTAATGGCGGGAGCCCGCTAGACTATGCCTCTGATGCGACGTTGCCAGATTTCGCTCGCCGCGGCCTTATTACTAGAGACGGCTATGGAATGGTTCAATGTAGTATTGCAAAGGAATTTGCAAGGTACCTTCTTATGTGGTATATTGAATTTTAATAAATACAGTTACAACAAACTATAAAATCGTACATTAAAAATATTTTGACGGTTAAAATATAATAGAAAATTATTTGATAGAAAATTCAGCATACTGATATTCTAACAAGTTTAAATACATTATTTCACCATAACATTGCTTAAAATAGTTAAAATCAGAGTGTATGTAAGACGCATATAATTGTGTACTGTATATAATCGTATATTCATACTAGGGGCCTCATTGGCAAATTTGCCCGGGGCCCCTGAAGACCTAAGTCCGGCCCTGCTGAATTGACTGAGCTCTGAGCTGTGACGGGATTACGTAGGTATTTAGTCTTACATTATGTCCAACAGCTCAGGGGCTACACAGATGGATTTTTATTGTAAACACTTTAGTTAACACTTAGCATACACGAAACAAAAAAGTTGACCAATATCCTTTATAAATCTCTATTATATTAAATACCCCCGCCGCAGCAAATCTGCAGACTAAGCGAATTTCCATTAGCCTGATTGGATTTACACTAAAATGCCTCCTTAAATATCACATTTATTCCCTATTTAGATAGAATTAGTTTAAGGAGTAATTAGGTTTGCTGCAACAGGGAGGGTAAAAAAGTGTTTTTTTTTTTTTTTTTGAAATGTTAATAGTTTAGTAAGAAATTAATGTATTTTCCTAAATCGATCAAAATATGTTCATAAACAAGCAAACTACAACAGTTGACATTCTCCATAAGAATAACATGGGAATTTTAAATTTAAAATTTATTGGAATTTTCTCCGTAACCATTAGGTGCACAATAACGCTTCAATATACCAAGTTATTTTTTTTTTAGCTCTACAAAATGGTATGGAAAGAAATTGTGAAATTTTGTGTTTTTAGGGTCAAAAATGGGAAAACCTATTTTACCCCATAAAACCCTGTTCCCATAGTCCGATCATGCTGGTTCACGAAATCGTTCGAATAAATGTAGGTTTACTTGTCTATACCAAATTTCATAAAAATCGGGTAATTTTTGCTCGAGTTATTGTGCTAACGGACATATATACAGTATACAGAGTGTTTTTAAAAGAATTCCGGGATTTTAAATGATAATTGCTTGGGTACTATTCAAGGTAACTAAACGTTTGTTTATGTCAAATTGAAGCTTAAATAACTATGTTTGTTTTCCGTGTAGCAAGGGAGGAAACTTTGACCTTGACATGGGCAAAACAGGTGTGCGGTGCGGTGCTAGGCCGCTATTGTGACTCCTACCCATGACGTTAATCGCCAGTACGACGTTTACGGCACAACAGAAGGCACAGGTTGTAATCTGTGGTTCGCAGAGTTTAACTCCATTGCTAAATTAAACTATATTTAAATCTACTTGATGTTAAAGAAACTTGAGGCTGGTTTAATGAGTTTTGTGGCACCATAGTGTTTTGAAAAGACATTCACCTGGCAGGCTAAAAACAAGCGATGCCATAGTTGAAGAATCCCAACAGTTCTGCATCAGAAGCCCCAAAAAATCGGTTACCCGACAAAGTCTTCAGTTGAACAAACCTAAATTGGTCACTTTATGATGTCATCTGTAAAATATAGAGTCTTTGTGCCTAAAAAGATTCAGTTAAGACATCAACGACTGGCTTGAAATTACTGGCTTCGTGTAAACACTTCAGGCCAATTGCCCCGAAATTCAGTTGTCTCCGGGAGTAGACTGAGGAGGGAGTTATTAGTGAGCTGGGCCCAGTGAGGCCCCCACCCCTCGAAAACCCAGTTTTCGTGACAATTGGCGCCATGTAAACGGTGTAGAGGCCAATAGCGCTGTCTTGTCTTAACACCTGGGCAAGTGTTGGCCACGTGTGAACAGGTTCTCGTTCAACTTGCCTGGCCTACGACAATCCCGCAACCAGTGATGACAATTGGCTAAGACAATTGTCTTGCCTACTGGCATCGTGTAAACCCGACTTTACAGCAGACAAGATTCAAGAGGTTCAACCTTTGAGTTCATCTGCAATAAGCTGCGACGCTATTTTCTTAAAACCGAGGTAAGGCAATGAATACTGGTACCTTTCCTCAGACCCCACATAATCAAAAAAATCTCAATCAAAGAGGAAGTTTAGAGGCAATTTTGGAGAATGCTGGAGAAGAAAGTTAAATGTCTTTCAGACGATTTGATGACATTTAAAAATAGTAAGTTCAGATCACAAAGTCGTAGCCAGTCCTAGTCCAGTAACAAGCTTAGTACCTCACCCCACAATGAAATCTACTGCTGGTATCATTAGGCTTAGGGGTACCATTATGGATCACGAGCCACCAAATGTGTGACTCCTTGCACTTACCACTTACCCTGCTACAAAAAACTAACAAGGCAACTAGATGAATGTCGACTGGTTGTGCCTAGACGCCAAACTCATGAATCACCCGGAGTTGACAGCAACCACAGCAATAGGTTAAAGTTAATTGATAAAACATTTCAGGCTATAATTTTCTTATAGACAACGGTTCAGACGTACGTTTTATACCACTAAATTTAGTCAAAAGACCCTTAAAACCATCCGGAATAGAACTCAGAGCTGCAAATAACTATGAAATTCCCACCTAAGGTACCGTAGTTTGTGCCTCAACTTAAAGATTGGTCTGCGAAGAACTCTAGTCTGGAATTTCATAATAGCTATTCCAATGATTGGAGTGCTTACTTTAGCTAATAGCTCAAGTAAGCACTCCAATCATTGGCTCTAACTTCCTAGCTCACTAGCTATTCTTTATTACCTGATTGTAGTAGTTGTGTAACGGTTTCTTAATTGACAACATTACACAATTAAATAGTAAATGTCAGTACATGAACACTCAGCAATTTAGTATCAAGTTAATTACTTCAGACCCAACAAACTTTCCACTGTTATTGGAATTTCCAGATATTACAACACCTTTAGGAGTACCAAGATTTATTCCTCATAACACAGTACATTACATAAATACGACTCCTGGCCCACCAGTCTCATCAAGAAGGTTACATATAAAATATAAATAATCTTCTATATACAGGGTTAGTAAAAAGTGTGGAGACCCCCTGTTATTTTTTTAACGGCCCATACTAGAAAAACTAAACTCGGCACACCTTTATGGCATAATATGAAGTACTTTTTGGGCATAACCGTCACTTGGTGTACATCCCCAAAATGGGGGATTTTGGGGGAAACTCAAAAATTTCAAATACAAAGACCTATCGAGTGACCCCTCATTTTGAAGGTCCTGGTAAAGGAAAACCAAAAACGCAAACTATAGGTCTTTATCTCAATCCAGTAAAAAATGGCAGCCAATTGAAATTCTCAGAAGTTGAATTTAACTTGCAGCTTTCCAAGTCTGGAGACCCCCTGTACATTTTGTAGCGGCTCACACTAGGAAAACTAAACTTTACACACCTTTTTGGCATGTTATGAAGTACTTTTTAAGCCTAATAGCCACTTGCTTACCAAACCCAAAATGGGGGATTTTGGGGGAAAATCAGAAGTTTTTAATGATAAGCCCCATCAATTGACCCCTCATTTTGAAGGTCCTGGTAAAAGAAAACTAACAACGCAAACTAGAAGTTTCTATCTCAATCCAGTAAAAAATGGAAGGTGATTGAAATCTTTAAAATCGGAAATAACTTGCAATTTTATATTGAATTGGCTGCCATATTTTACTGTGTTAAGATAGAGACCTATAGTTTGTGTTGTTAGTTTTCTTTTATTATGACCTTCAAAATGAGGGGTCACTCGATGGGGCTTATCATTAAAAAATTTTGAGTTTCCCCCAAAATCCCCCATTTTGGGTTTGGGAACTTATGAGAATTTCAATCGGCTGCCATTTTGTACTGAACTGAGATAGAGACCTCTAGTTTGCGTTGTTGGTTTTCTTTTACCAGGACCTTCAAAATGAACTCAATGGGTCTTTGTATTTGAAATGTTTTAGTTTCCCCCAAAATCCCCCATTTTGGGGATGAACACCAAGTGGCGGTTATGCCCAAAAAGTACTTCATAAAATGCCATAATGGTGTGCCGAGTTTAGTTTTTCTATTATGGGCCGTTAAAAAAATAACAGGGGGTCTCCACACTTTTTACTAACCCTGTATATTATCCAATATGTATATTTGTTTGTCCTTTATGGACTCCAAAACCGCTCGACAGATTGTAATGAAACTTTCAGGCATTATTAAACATTATTCAAGGATGGTTTGTGTGTAGGTTGGTGAAGATCCATCAAAAGGGCTCCGCCCCAGTGGCCAGTGGCTCTGGAGTTCTCCACGTTAACCTTATGAGTACTCATATTTAAATGGAATTAAAGAATTAAAGAATCTTAACAGCTGGTTCAAATAAACAATTTGATTCTGTGATGTTCAATAGCATTAAAAAGTTAATAGGTTTACCAACAGGGTGCAGCACTATTATTTTTGTTAATTTATGACAAGAGCTAATTTGCAACCAAAAGGTGGGAGTGAGCGTAGCGAACAAACTTTAACCTGGAGGCAAGTTAGCGTAGCGAACGAGCTAAGTGCAAGCGAGTGCAGCGAAAGAGCTACAAGCTAAAGGTGAGTAAGTGTAGCAAACGAACTACAAACTAAGGTGCAGCAAAGGAACTTCAACCGGGACGTGATTGAGCCATATGCGTACGAGCTCATCTTGAAAATGAACGAGCATTGACAAAACCACATTAGGACAGGACGACGTCTGTCGGGTCAGCTATTTTATAGTATACTAGCAGTTGCCCGGCGCGCGTTGCTGCGCTAACAAAATACATCTGTCTGTGTGAAAAGCATGTTTTTTCAACATTTAAACCGACGATAGTCAGGGATTGCCCTAGTGCCTTATAATGGTGATTGCGAAAGCAAGACACTAAGGAAATTGTAGTTGCTTAAATTCAGAGGGTAGTTCGGATGAAATCACCAGTATTCTTATGATTAAGACTATTTCTCCCTTAAACCTACCACTGATAATTTTTGCTTTAATCAATTTTGACGTCTATTTTTAATCGTTAGTCTGGTAACGTTGTACAGCTTAAGTGGATTTAAGTTTTGCATTAGGATTGTTGGAGTTCCTTCTTTTAATGTCAGTAATGTGGTGAGTTGATGACAAATTGAGAGGCATTTGAATACCCGAGATAGCACGCACGATTATTATTCACTTAATAATTTATGTTAGATTGTGTGGGTATGGAACGAAAGATAAAAATACTAAGGCATTGTCATCCCTTTTATTGTTTATAATACTTTGATAAAGGTTTTTATGTTTTTAATATTTATTATTGGAGAATTTAAACGTTGTTGAGTGCACAGGTGTGCTGCGATTGGGGTTTAATACATTTGGACTTATTCAAAAGTAAAATAGTTTTCTGTGCTGCACTCTGTAGAAACACTGTGGCACTATTTCCAATCATGACTAATGCTAATACAGAATGTTGTGATTATTCAAACCTACAAAACAGTTGGTGAAAGTAAACATCTGCTTTTAAATTATATTTATTTGTAAACATTGTAGATCAAAAAGTCTGACATTGGCCAACTTAAAACCCTCTGGGGCAGAGCCCTTTTGACGGGTCTGCACCAAACTTCACTAGAACCATCCTTGAAATATGCATAATAATGCCTGAAAGTTTCATTAGAATCTGTCGAGCGGTTTTGGAGTCCATAACGTATATACACACACACACATACATACATACATAGTTCCTCTTTAATAAATATAGATAAATATATTATATGTGGTGATATTTAATGTTTAAAGCCTGTTTCTTAATCATATGTTTAATTCTGTTTGTTAGTGTTTTCAAGTTTTTATAAACAACAACATTATGGCTGACTTTTATAATGAACTAGCAGAGTACCTACCCGTCCTTCGCACGGGGCTGGAATATAAGTATAAAATACTTATTGCAGTTATACTCAAGCTTTGCGTTTGCAATAATGGAGGACTCAGTTTGATAAAATTTGTTTTTTTTTTAATTTACAGTATTCTATAGTATTACACATCTATAGCCATAATGTTCTACCACTTCACCTAAACAATAGAGAAAAATAAATTATCAACAATTTGCAAAATATGACAAACTAGCTGTACCCGCGGGCTTTGCCCCGTTTAACTTCATAAGTATTCGCATGGCTCAATCACGTCCTGGTTGAAGTTCGTTCGCTACGCTCACTCACCTTTAGGTTGGAGCTCGTTCGCTGCGCTCACTTGCCTTCAGGTTAGCTCGTTCGCTACGCTAATTCGCCTCCAGGTTGAAGTTCGTTCGCTACGCTCACTCACCTTTTGGTTGCAAATTAGCTGTTGTCATAAATTAAAAAAATAATAGTGCTGCACCCTGTTGGTAATCCTTGTAACTTTAATGCTATTGAACATCATAGAATAGAACCAACCTGTTTAATTGAAACAGCTGTTAATTAAGATTCATTAATTCCTTTAAAATATGATAAATCATAAGGCTAACATGGGAAACTCCAGAGCCACTGGGGCGGAGCCCGAGAGTCCGATCAGAATAAAAACTACTTAGTTTTCCTATTTAATGCCTAAAGAATCAGTGTACCAAATTTCAGGCTCCTAGGTAAATGGCAAGTGGGAGAATTAGTGATGAGTGAGTGAGTGAGTGAGTCAGTGAGGGCTTTGCCTTTTATATATATAGATTATTCATGAAATTAAAAACATAAACATAACTGTAAACAATCCTACTTTGACAGTTCTAATTGCGAATCACAGTTTTTTTGTCGCTGCTTAGTTCAAATTAGCTGTTTTCATAAATGCAAAAAATATAGTGCTGCACCCTGTTGGTTAATCTTATAACTTTTTAATGCTTTTCCATATCATAGAACCAACTTTATTAGTTGAAACAGCTGACTAAATTCTTTAATTCCCTTTAAATATGAATAAGGTTAACATGGGGAACTACAGAGCTACTGGGGCGGAGCCCGAAAGGAATTTTGAGATAAGAATATGCCTATATGTTAATTGGGAATGTGAGCTATCATCATGCCAAATTTTAGCCCAATCTGTCCAGTAGTTAATGCGTGATTGAACTTCAAACAAACAAACACACAAACTTTCACATTTATAATATTAGTAAGATAAAAGCCACATTTTGGTTACTCTTGTCTTTATTTTACAACAATTTTATCTATACTTATAAAAGGCAAAGCCCTCACTGACACACTCACTCACTCATCACTAATTCTCCCACTTCCCATTTACCTAGGAGGCTGAAATTTGGTACACCAATTCTTTAGGCATTAAATAAGAAAACTAAGTTGTTTTTATTCTGATCGGACTCTCGGGCTCCGCCCAAGTGGCTCTGGAGTTTCCCATGTTAACCTTATGATTTTTCATATTTAAAAGGAATTAATGAATCTTATCAGCTGTTTCAATTAAACAAGTTGGTTCTGTTCTATGATGTTCAATAGCATTAAAGTTACAAGGATTACCAACAGGGTGCAGCACTATTATTTTTTTATAATTTATGACAACAGCTAATTTGCAACCAAAAGGTGAGTGAGCGTAGCGAACGAACTTCAACCTGGAGGCGAGTTAGCGTAGTGAACGAGCTAACCTGAAGGCAAGTGAGCGCAGCGAAGGAGATCCAACCTAAATGTGAGTGAGCGTAGTGAACGAACTTCAACCAGGACGTGATTGAGCCATGCGAACGAGCTCATCTTGAAAATTAAGAAGTTATAAACGGGGCAAAGCCCGCGGGTACAGTTAGTTCATTATAAGTTTAACTATTGTCGGGACCACGTAAGTTTGCAGTTGAGTTAGGAGCCTATTTACCAAATGGTTTTGAATGAACCAATGAGAACCGTGCGGTGTTGCCAAATCTAATAATACCATTAGATTTGAAAATATTTTAATTAGTGTTGTCAACGGGCGATGTGGCAACGTCACACTAGCCTTGTCTTTTGATTGGCTGCCACCAACTGCAAACTTACGTGGTCTCGACAATAGTGCTACATTAGTATTGAGAATATTAAATTTCTTAAACCAGAAACATTTGAGGTTGATCCTGAATTTCCAAACTGCAAATGAAGAATGGACATTCCAGTGCAAAGATGGTTTTGCACTGGTTACATACATTACAAGATTTTCTAGCCATAACAGAACTAACTGATACGAAAGATAAACTGAAAGTGTTGAATAATAGACTATCTTTCAAAGTTTTTAGATACATAAAAGAAGCAGAGACATATGAAGATGCTATTAAAACATTGAACTCAATCTATTCAAAACAGAAAAATGAAATATTTTCCCGATATTTGCTGATGACAAGAAGACAACAGCAAGGAGAGAGCCATCGATCACTATGTAACTGAACTCAAACTTTTAAGCTAAGATTGCGTTTTTGATGCAGTGAACGCAGCTCAGTACAAGGAACACTATGTACGGGACGCCTTTATAAATGGCTTATCTTCATCATATATACGACAACGATTTTTTGAAAACAAAACATTAGACTTCACTGACGCAGTTAAGCAGTCAAGAGCACTCGAAATGGCCCAAGCTCAAGTTGATCATTATAAACAAGTTGAATATGGAATGCAAACTTGTGCAGTAGCTGAGACAAAACAGAAATGTCAGTGTGATTCTCACTCAAATTCGGGTGAAGGAGAGATTGTAGACACGGTTTCAGCTGTAAAAAAGATTTCTGGAAAGTGTTATTTTTGTGGATTTCGACCGACATTCCAGAGATTGTTGTCCTGCACGAGAAGCCAACGTGTGGAAAATGTAGAAACGTGGGTCACTATGCAAAAGTGTGCAAAGTAAGTATAGCCCAGAATTTCAAAACCAATAAAAATAATAAAAACATTCTGGAACATCCGCTGCCTAACTTGCAACTGCAGCCAATACATCGCTATTAAATGATTCTTTAGTTGAAGCTGATGTAAATTGTGTCAAAGCACGTTGTCTAATCGATACAGGGAGTACATCAAGCTTTATTAACTTAAATTTTGTCAAGTTGAATAAATTGAGGATGTATAAAGAAAATGGACAAGTATCTCTAGCTGCGTCCAATTTGAAGTCAATCGTTCAAGGGTATGTTAAAGTCAGTTTTAGTTTGCTGGGACATAAATACAATGATTTAAAGTTGACGGTCCTTGAAGAGCTATGCGCTGATTTACTCATTGGACATGATGTTTTGAAGCTACACTAAAATGTACAAGTTTTGTTTGGGGGTAAAAAACCTCATCTTATGGTGTGGTCCTGTGCCAAGGTTGATCTGCCAAAGCTTTTCTGTAATTTCGAAAGACTGAACATTGATTTCAAAAGTCCTCTGCCATCAAAGACCAGAAATCGATACCTTTTAACAATGGTGGATGAGTACTCGTGATTTGTTTTCGCATATCCTTGTAAAGATATGAGTTCTGCGACAGTAATTGCTTGTTTTTTAGATCTATTTTCAATGTTTGGGGCTCCTGCCTTCGTACACTCTGATCGAGGAGCTTTCATTTATGTCACGTGAGCTGACAGATTTTCTACACAACTATGGAGTGGCAACTATAGTCGCACGACTCCATACAACCCAAGAGGAAATTCCCAGATTGAAAGATTTAACGGAACTATATGGAGAACCATTCTTCTTGCACTGAAAACACATAACCTGCCAGTTACCTCATGGGAAGATGTGCTGCGCGAGGCACTTCACTCTGTCAGATCCCTATTGTGTACTGCGACTAACTGATGTACTCCACATGAGAGATTTTTCAAACATAGTCGCAGAACCACAAACGGAGAATCCCTACCTTCATGGATGACTAGCCCTGGTCCAGTATTGATGAAGAAATACGTCCGTACAAGTAAATACGATGACCCCGTAGAAGGAGTAGATCTCCTAGAAGCAAATCCTCAATATGCTTTAATTAGGAGGGAAGATGGTTCCGAGTCCCAAGTATCACTAAGACACCTTGCGCCTGCTGGAATACCAACCAGTGAGTATACATCTTATGAGTGTAGAAACAATCCACTTGATGATGATCACGAGTTCAATGCTGACGATTTGTTATCCAACAGGAAGTTCTAGAAACACGAAACAATCTTGATCTAACATCATCTGGAGCTCCAGCTGAAGAGATGCCTTATTTGGATAGGATTGCCAGACCTCCAGCCTATCTCACGAATAATAGAAAATACTTTTTTTCTAGGTTTTTTCTAGTAATCGTGGCCCATCTTAAAGATTATGTCTGCTACATCTATTTAAATAAACGGTATCAGCATTCTGACACATACTTTCTCCCATAAGTTTGTCAACAACCTTTATCATGTGTAAGCGGTGAGAGTAAATATACGAAAATGGAATTTGTACAATTTTCTTCAGAATTTAAAGGACTATAACATATTAAATTTGTATCAAAATCGTTCGAGCCAATTTTGGGAAAATCTGATTTTCCGTTATTTTATGGGGTTTTTATGGGAAAATAACATAATTTACAATAACTTTTGAACCGTAATTTTTACAGAAATGGGATTTGTACCATTTTGTTCAGAATAGAAAGGACTATAACATACTAAATTTTTATCAAAATCGTTCCAGCCATTTTTGGGAATCATATTTTTCCGTTATTTTATGGGGTTTTATGAGAAAATCCCCATTAAAAATAAAAATTTCTAAAAATGAAAAAAATCTATCAAAGTTGTAAGGACCATAACATACTATGTTAAATCAAAACCGGATTTTTGTCTAAAATCCTATTTTTTGTTATTTTATGGGATTTTTAATGGGAAAATAACATAATTTACCATAACTTTTGAACCGTAATTTTTACAGAAATGGGATTTGTACCATTTTGTTCAGAATTTAAAGGGCTACAACATACTAAATTTTTATTAAAATCGTTCGGGCCATTTTTGAGAAAATCCGATTTTTCAGGTTTTTTATGGGTTTTATGGGAAAATCCCCATTAAAAATCAAAATTTCAAAAAATGAAAAAAAAACGCCTGGAGATACCATGGATTAGAACCTACATACCAAATTTCATCGAAATCGGACCACAGGTGTAGTCTCTAGCTCTGTACACATCCAGACACACAGACACACAGACACACACACACAGACATCACTTCGAAAACCACTTTTTTGGGTCCAGGGGGACCCAAAACGAATATATCCACTCAAAACTCAAACTCAAAAATTTGAACGAAAACAATACTTTCTCCATATACTATGGTAAAGGGGGAGAAAGTAAAAACTATGTATAGTACAGGTAAAATTATACTAAAAAACCAGTAGAAAACATAAAAATTAGTCCATTCATAAAACTTTCAGGAAACGTAGTAATTACCATTAGGTATTGGAATCTGAAGAGTCCCTAGTGATTGTGGGGGTGGAAGTACCATTTTTTGGGGTTTTAAGTTTATGGGGGTAGTGATTTTGAGAAAATTTTTATTTGTGGGATCCAAGCAAGTGGGGTGTCGTTTTCTATGTTTCTTAGGATGCAGAATCTAAAAAGAACATAATAAAAGCAATAAAACCGACAGTTTATCAGGAAAAGACTAATTTATTAATAAAAAACTAAATATGACAAATTAATTAAGGTAAAATAATTCAGTTAATTAATATCAATCACCTATTACAAAATTGATCATGAGTCTGTGTCACATGTTAAAGTTGTGAGGAAAATTAACCAAAAAACTGGTAGTTACGCCTCTTTAACCACCACGTGTCATATTGTTCATCACCTTCCATGGAATCGTCAGGGTCTCTAACTCGTTCTTCTCCATCATCGTCTTGCCTTAACACTGACAGCTTAGTAGTGGGGATGGGTAGCAGAAACATATTTCAGTTCTGGCGGTGATCCTGCAACTTAGGGTGAAGCCCAAGAATGTAATACCGCCCAGACCCCAATTTTTAAGGACCTTGGTCACCCGTAATGACGTCATCAATATGGCGCTCGGAAGAGGATGCTGGGTCGCTATGAATTGGTTATTATACCAAAATGCCCGAACCGATTTTAATGAAATTTGGCATACAAGGGCTTGAATACGATATCTAATCCCAGTTTGTCAATGGTCGAATTTGATTAGGCCATTTCAAAATGGCGGCCGTTAATCACTAAAATAATTAAAAATTGTTTAGTGTTTTGTTTTATCAACTCTCTCCAGAAATCTGCAGCAATCTTTCATTTTCCTTGCAATCACAGGTTTTGATGCCGTCTCTGCATTTCATGGATTAGGCAAAATACCCCCACTGCAGCAAACCTGCAGACTAAGGGAGTTTCCATTTGCCTGATTTGATTTTCAATTAAATCCATTTCAATAACATTAAGTTTAGTGTTAACTAGGTTTGCTGCTACGGGGAGGGTAATAAAGTGTGTTTTTTTATTAAAATATGAATAGGTTAAATAAATTCGCCAAGTTTGATCAAAATATAACCATAAACTAGCAAAATAACTAATCAGGGTATTCAAAATAGTTTAGAGAGAAATTCGCAAATTTTACGTTTAAGGGGCAAACATGAGAAAACCCAATAATTATTACCCCATAAATCCCCCAGAACACCCCGTTCTCATGGTCCGATCATGCTGGTTCGCGAACCCGTTCGAGTAAACGTAGGTTTACACGTTTTTACCAAATTTCGTCAACATTGGGTAATTTTTGCTTGAGTTATTACTTGAGTTGTGCTAACGTTCTTTAAAAAGTACACGTCTACAGTCATTAACGCTGTTAAAGTTTGATGTTATGTCATATAGAAAATTACAACGAATCTTTGGATTGATTCTAACGAGTTCGCAATCCGGCATGATCAGACCATGGGAACGGGGTTTTTGGGAGGATTAATAGAGTCAAAATTGGGTTTTGTCGTGTTTAACCCTATATAACATTTTCCAATTTCTCTCTAAACCATTTTGGATACCATGATGAATTTTAATACCTTAAAAACCAAATTATTTTGTTTATTGAAGTGTTTTTGTATGGATATTGGTTACCTACAGAGAAAATTCAAAAATTGTAAATTTATCATTCACATTTTATTCTTATGGAGAATAAGTAAACTGTTGTAGTTTACTCGTTTATGGATATATTTTGATAAAACTTGGCAAATTTATTATATTGACCTAAGCTATTAATGTTTTAATAAAAAAAAAAACTTTATCCTCTCCGTAGCAGCAAACATAGGTACTAATTAAACTTAATGTTATTGAAATAGATTTAATTGAAAATCAAATCAGTCAAATGGAAACTCACTTAATCTGCAGGTTTACTGCGGTGGGGGTATTTTGCCTATTCCATGAAATGCAGAGATGGCATCAAAACCTGTGATTGCAAGGAAAATGAAAGATCGCTGCAGATTTCTGGAGAGAGTTGAAAAACAAAACATTAAACAGTTTTTAATTATTTTAATTACTAACGGCCGCCATTTTAATATGACCTAATCAAACTCGACCATTGACAAACTGGGATTAGATATCGTATTCAAGCCCTTGTATGCCAAATTTCATTAAAATCGGTTCGGGCATTTTGGTATAATAACCAATTCATAGCGACCCAGCATCCTAAGAAACATATAAAACGACACCCCACTTGCTTGGATCCCACAAATAAAAATTTTCTCAAAATCACTACCCCCATAAACTTAAAACCCCATAAAATGGTACTTCCACCCCCACAATCACTAGGGACTCTTCAGATTCCAATACCTAATGGTAATTACTACGTTTCCTGAAAGTTTCATGAATGGACTAATTTTTATGTTTTCTTAGGTGATTTACCTGTACTAGTAGTGGGGGAGAATGTAGTGATATTTAATGTTTAAAGCCTGTTTCTTAATCATATGTTTAATTCTGTTTGTTAGTGTTGTCAAGTTTTTATAAACAACAACATTATGGCTGATTTTTTTAATGAATAAAAGCCACATTTTGGTTACTCTTGTCTTTAGTTACAACATTATATAAATATAAAATTGCCAAATTAGAGCTTGAACCTATGGTAGCAAATGGAACTGCGTGTCGTTCCATCCAAAAGCCAATGGTCATCACCACTTCATATGGTGGACTGATGAGTGGTGACCGTGGCGATTACAGAGCATTGAATGCCCGCACTATTGCAGATTTTTGCCCTGTTCGGCATAATATCAATGACTTCTCAAATTGTTTACACAGTAGTAAAGTTTTCACTGTGATAGATCTTGGGCCTACGCAAATTGCCGTTAACAGAGAAGACGTGCCCATGACCGCAATAACGACCCCATTCGGTCTTTTTGAGTTCCCATTCATGTATTTCGGGTTGAGGAATGCTGTTCAAACTTTTCAAAGGCTTATTGATGGAGTTGTAGAGGGACTCAGTTTTTGTTTCCCATACATTGACGATATCCTTGATTTCTCAAAGGATATTGTCTATCACGAAGAACACTTTCGTATTCTGTTCAAGAGGTTAGTCAAATATGGCGTCCTTATAAAATTGAAGAAATCTCTATTTAACACTGACTCAGTAGTTTTTTGGGTCATCAATCACCGCTGATGGAACCAGAACTGTCCCAGATCGCATTGACGCCCTTTAGAATTATCCTTTGCCACAAACTGCCAAAGGTCTTAGGTGATTTTTGGGGATGTTGAACTTTTACCGTAGGTTCATTCCTCACACCGCAGAATTTCAAGCCCCTCTCCAAACTGTCGTTTCGTTAAAAGGGAATCAGAAAGTCCCTTGGACCGAAGTATTAACTGAAAACTTGAGAAAATGTAGGGATCATTTGGCCGAAGCTACATTGCCTTGTCACCGTTAATGCTAAATTATCACTTTTTTGTGATACCTCAAATACTGCAGTAGGATCAGTACTACAACAATCAAATCAAGATGGATTATGGGAACCTCTGTTCTTCTTTTCTCAAAAACTAACACCTAAGCAAGCCAGTTGGCCAGCTTATTATAGTAAATTGTTTGCCATCTATTCGTCTGTTTAACATTTTAGACACTTATTAGAAGCTAAACCAAACCCCTGTGTACTGTATATACTGATCACAAGCCCAACACTTACGTTTTTCCACAAAAGAAGGACAAACTACCTCCTGTCCAAACTAACCACCTGTCATTTGTCTCACAGTTCACGACTGACATTCAACATGTTTCTGGTGCTTAAAATATAGTAGCAGACAGTTATTCTAGGATAGAATCTATTTCTGTCAACAAGACTAGTAAAACTGATCTGTAAAAATAAGTTCCTCATCATTAGATTGAGAATCTTCCAAGTGATGGGAAGATTCTCAATCTAATGATGAGGAACTTATTCTCAAAAACAGTAACTTTGTCTTCAAGTTCCTGGCTCTAATGTTTCCGTCTACTGCGAAATAAAGAATGGTAGACAACAATTGTATATCCACAAATGTTTACGCAGGGAAGCGTTTAATTCAATCCATAACTTAAGTCACCCTAGGATAAAATCCATGAATAAAATGTTAACTTCAAGATATGTTTGGCCTTCAATAAATCAAGATTGTAAAGAGTGGACTTTTCCCTGTCAAGACTATTAACTTTAAAAAATTACTCCTCATGTTCAAACACCTATCAACAATTTCCCTTTGCCAAATTGTACATTTGAACATATTCATGGGGATATACTGTAATCCGGCCCATTGCCCCAAGTTGGAAATTTTCGCTACTGTCTTACATAGTAGATAGGTTCACAAGATGGCCGGAAGCACACCCCTTGCAAGGTATTTCTGCCGAAGAAGTCTCGTCCACTCTTTTCAATTGTTGGATATCAAGGTACGGTGTTCCCTTGCGACACAGAAAACATACTACTATTACCCCCAGAATGCTCACCGCGTGTTAAACAGTGTTAAATATTAAATATGTTAAATATTATTAATAATGTTAAATATTAAGGGGCTAAGATCGAGTGATAGTCGTGTGGCTGCAATGACTCTGGATGGGAGGAGGTGGAGGGGAGTGTTGCGATAACGGAGGCATTTGCTACTTACTTCCAATCTGTTTACGTTCCCACACATCTTGATAATGAGGAGTTGTATCGCCAGGCGGTCTGCTCACCTGTCCATGCACACTCTGGTTGTCTCGCATTTGGTGATGTCACTGAGGAGGAGTTATTGTTGGCATTAAAAAAACTTAAACCCAAACGCTCTGTAGGCCCTGATGGTGTCCCTTCTTTCATATTCAAAGGTTGTGCTGAACTGTTAGTTAAGCCTCTCCTTAAGATTTTCAATTTGTCTATATAGTCCAGGCGCTAAACGGGTTGAGTATGCACTGAAAGTCTGACAAAATTTGACTTTTGATTATTGTTGGGGACATCTAGTAGATGAAAAAAATCTATGATGTCGCATTTCTAGGGTGGTCACAACTCGGGGGGGAGAGGGGGAAGTTGCGTGGGTCATCGGTTTACGTTTCCGCGTCTAACTCACAAACGGTTAATGATAGAAAGGTGAATTAAGCGTCTATCTACGCCTAAAGATATTGTCTTTTAAAAAGGTTATCACAACCTTTCTTCTATCTCTTATACTTTAGGCACTAATCAACATTTATTGCAAAAAATAAAATTTAAATATACTTTAAAATGAAATATTGGAAATATTGCGCTTGTTTAGGGCATGTTACAAACTATTTATGGTTAGAAAAACTAACAAGTAGTACAACAACACCAAGTTTAAAGAAATCCGTGCAAAAACAACAGAGCTACGTTGATTTCAGTAAGAGTAAACGTGGGAAATTCGTAGTAGTATCGAGGCGCGCATGGATGGTACCACAGCCACCTCTATCACAGCCACCTCTGTATTAGAGGTGGCTGTGATGGTACACGTAGCCCACAGTCAATATAGGTTTGATGTTGTAAGTAACTATGGGAAAGCTGAATTTTTCTATGCTGTTAGACCATGTTGAGATGAGCATTTTCCCAAAAGTCCCCACTCCTACCCCTTTGAGCTTTCCTCTACCCCCCCCCTTTAGATAAATTTACAGTCTCTTAGAAATTAAGCTATAACTTAAAAACGGGTAAGGATAATAACGCAATATTTTATTAATCATTTTGCGTTACGATATTCTACAAAAAGTGTATTTACCATGGTATCCTAAATATTCATAGTTAAAAAATATCATAAACATAAAAAAATATTTTTTACGGATTAATTTATGAAACTTTTCTTTGTAGATTTTTTATACGAGGTCGCACAACAAAATGTTTGATACAAAATTTGGGGTGCATAGTTTACATTTTAAAATGATACATAGTTATTAACAGTTTGTTTGCATATAGTGGTTATAGATACAGTATACATAGATGTTATAGATGGGTACAGTAGGTACAGTATATTGATTTTACAGGACTCTGGCTTTTTTGTGCACAGCAACAATGAAAAAAATTACGTATATTATGGTTTTTGTATTTGAATTTGCCGCTTTATATAGATTATATTAACGTTATGTAGCTCATTCAGTACATATACAGACTGTAGTGGATACATATGAATGAATATCGTGCATTTGCTGCTGTACGCCAGAGCCTCATATTATTATACAGGGTGTCTCACCTAAAGTGAACCAATAGATAACTTTTTTTATTATGAGATATAGAGTTAACTTCTTATGGCACACTACCCTTTATTTTAAGTTGTTTTTTAGTGGTTTCGAATTTTAAAAATATGTTCGCCATTTTCCAATATGGCTGACAACTTTGTTAGTCCTATGGAATACCCTGTATTTTATGATTGTTTTAGAATGTAAACGCACAATTTTTAAACCTTTTTATTCTTGACATTTTTTTCTAAAGCTACTTGTTTAGGAGTTACATCGAAAAAGAAATGGTTTGTGAGTACATCCTGCATCCTGTAGCTCATAAACGAGTAAGTTTAAGAGCGGAAATACAAAGAATAAACAAGTTTTCAAATCACATCTACATTAACAAAAACCATAAAATAAATTGTTCCAATATCAAAGTAAGCTAGCATTTTTGAAAATGGTGGCCATTTTTAAAACAACAAAATCAGTATTTTTTAACGTATTTTATATATTTTTTTGAACGAGGACTTATATGTGACTTATTTATTCTTTGCACTTTCTCTCTCAACTTACTCGTTTATGAGCTACAGGATGCCGAATGTACACCACAAGCCTTTCTTTTAGATATAACACGCTGTAACTACTAAATGGGGTAGGTTTAGAGAAAAAATGTCACGAATAAAAAAATAGCTTTTAAATTCTAAAAGAATACTAAAATACAGCGTATTCCATTAGAAATAACAAAGTTTTTGGCCATATTGGAAAATGGTAAATATATATTTTTTATTCGTAACCATCCCTAAAAACATTTTTTACAAATAAAAGGGGTCGTCTAATAAAAAGTTAACTCTATATGGAAAATAAAATTTATGTATGTTCACTATGTAATCGCAACCGGGATGAAACGTGTACCCTTTTATAGCAGAGTGTCCAATTTAAAAAAAAAGATACGTCAATTTTGGTCTAACAAGTTATATTTAAATGATTATGAGTTTTTTTTTTTAATTTTTAAATGGCAAAGATTGGCGGGCACTTGGAAATTATCTTAAAGAGGCGTGGAGTAAAGGGTGGGAATTGATAATGGAGTATAATTTTTAAATTTAAGAATTGAGATATCAATAAAAAAAATTGGAAAAATCTATGTAATTTAAAAAGTTTATAAAATATTGTTTGTTAAGTATCCATCAAAGTAAATTATAAAAGTAACAGGTTTGTTTTATGAATTATTAACTGTTTGTAGGAAAAATTCAGATTCTCAGTAGGCTACATTTAAATTTTATTATTCATTCAATTGATATCTGATCTATTAGTATGTAGTGCTATTTGTGTATGTTCTGTAGTGGAAATCAGTTTATTTTATGAATAATTGTATGTGATTCATGGAATTTTTTTAAACTGTTTTAAAATATTTTAAAATCAGTGTGTCTAACACAAAACAGACGGTCTTTGACCATTGTTCTTTGCATTTAAATAAAAAACACTGTATTGATATTTTATTACAATGAACACATTTTCTTCTTCTTCTTCTTCAGAAATCTATAATAATTCTTTTTTAATATTTATTCATCTAATAATTCTTTTTGTAGATTATCGTAACGCAAAATGATTAATAAAATATTGCATTATTATCCTTACCCGTTTTAAAGTTATAGCTTAATTGCTGAGAGGATTTAAATTTATCTAAAAAGGGGGGTTAGAGGAAAGCACAAGGGGGAGGAGTGTTGACTTTCGGGAAAATGATAATCTCAACATGGTCTAACAGCATAGAAAAATTCAGCTTTCCCATAGTTACTTACAACATCAAACCTATATTGACTGTGGGCTATGTGTACCATCCATGCGCGCCTCGATACTACTACGAATTTCCCACGTTTACTCTTACTGAAATCAACGTAGCTCTGTTGTTTTTGCACGGATTTCTTTAAACTTGGTGTTGTTGTACTACTTGTTAGTTTTTCTAACCATAAATAGTTTGTAACATGCCCTAAACAAGCGCAATATTTCCGATATTTCATTTTAAAGTATTTTTAAATTTTATTTTTTGCAATAAATGTTGATTAGTGCCTAAAGTATAAGAGATAGAAGAAAGGTTGTGATAACCTTTTTAAAAGACAATATCTTTAGGCGTAGATAGACGCTTAATTCACCTTTCTATCATTAACCGTTTGTGAGTTAGACGCGGAAACGTAAACCGATGACCCACGCAACTTCCCCCTCTCCCCCCCGAGTTGTGACCACCCTAGAAATGCGACATCATAGATTTTTTTCATCTACTAGATGTCCCCAACAATAATCAAAAGTCAAATTTTGTCAGACTTTCAGTGCATACTCAACCCGTTTAGCGCCTGGACTAATAGGTGAGTCGTATTTCCCTAATCTTTGGAAGACTACAAAAGTTGTCCCTATTCACAAGAAGGGGAAAAAGAGTGATATCAAAAACTACAGACCGGTTGCTATTTTGTCCACGCCAGCGAAGCTGTTCGAAGCCGTGTTGTATGACAGGGTTTTCAATCATGTGAAGTTCTGGATTACGCCTCTCCAACATGGTTTTTATCCTCGGAGGTCTATCAATACTAATCTGATGATTTTTTCTGATTTTTGTATTTCCTCTTTGGACAAAGGAGGTCAGGTTGATGTCATTTATACTGATTTTGAAAAAGCGTTTGACAAAGTCAACCATCTATCACTATTGTCAAAACTGAATTATCTTGGTATCACCTGCAATGGTTTGCGTTTTTTTTCGACCTACTTACATAACAGAAATCAGTTTGTTTTTTTTTTCAGGGAAGTTCATCTTCTGAATTTGTTGTATCTTCAGGGGTTCCCCAGGGTTAGAACCTTGACCCTTTATTGTTCACAATCTTCATTAATGACATCGTTAACAGTGTGTTGAATAGTAAAGTCCTTCTTTATGCTGATGATCTAAAGATCTTTTTAGAGAAATAAACGACGTTAGTGATTGTCTTCTATTGCAACCAAGACCTGGATAGACTAGTGGCTTGGAGTGATGTGGGTTTAAAATTCCATTCAGATAAATGTTTTGTTGTCAGTTACACCAGACGCACTCACAACGCTGTTAACTTCCAATATTCCATGAATGTTAATTTACTAAATAGTCGAAGTAGTGTCACAGATCTTGGTGTTACAATTGATAGCAAGTTGTGTTTTTCTAATCATGTAATCGAGTCTTGTAGATCAGCGTATCGAATTCTTGGCTTCATATTCAGATCAGGAAGTTGTCTCAAACTTTTATATTGCACCCTGGTACGGCCTAAACTTGAGTTTGGAGCAACTGTGTGGTATCCTCATCAAACCTATCTTGTCAACATGATTGAGCAAATACAAATCAAATTCCTTAGATATTTATTCTTCAAGAAGTTTGGATACTTCACATTTGATGTATCTTACCATACTCTTTTAAACTTGTTTGAAATGGTCAGTCTAAAGCAACGTCGTGATATGGGGATGCTTATCTTTCTACACAAACTACTCAATGATAAGGTTGATGACAGCGAGCTCTTATCTCGTTTAGCATTCCTTGTTCGCCGACCCTCGTCCAGAGCCCGCGCGTTGTTCAGTCCGTCCTTCTCACGGACTTGCCTAGGGGCTCAATCACCTATCAACACGATGATGAGACTATATAATTTAATATCAAACAACGTTGATATTTTTAACTCGAGCCTAGCCTCTTATAAAAAATCTTTAATCTCTCATAATGGTTAATGTTATTTATTTCTCTCACCTTCATCAGTTATCAGTTATCTTGTGTCTCATGTTTTGTTTCTTATCTTAATTATTTATCTTATTTATTCGCGTTAGTCTTAGTCACTCTTATTTATTGTTACTTATTGCTACTATTATTTATTGTTGTTGTTATTTAATCTATACTATTATATAAAAATCTAGTGGTGTCTGTCTGTATGTGTATTACTAATAGGTGCAAAAACTACTGAACCAACTGGGCTTAAATTTTACAAAAATATAGCTACCATACCAAGGACCATTATAGGACTATTCACATTTCGATACTGACCGTAGGCTTTTGCCCCTTTAGCTTTAAAAATGCTGAGGTGAACATTTTAAAAGTAAATATTGATTGGTCTCCATGGCTGTGATGAGAACACTAACAATGTTTGTTTACATTTGCTTTGACATTTAAATATAAACAAGAAGAACTGCTAAACTGCACATTTCACAATTTCAGACAGCTGATACAAAGAAATTAAATTTAATATTTTCCATAAATATGAGGTAGGTTTATTTTAATCTAAACTTTTATCATAGATTATTTATTCTAAAACTATGTCAATGATTATGGAAAAAAAAGATTTTATAACCGTTGCTGTATCAACTTCGGCTCTGCTTTGGATTTTTTAAAGCGTCTTAAGTTAATAATCTTAAGTGAAAATAATGTTATTGATACGTTTTCATGGAAACAGTATGAAAATTATAATGTATAGATAGATGTTTTGTATGGATTTGGAGGCTACTTTAAATAAATTCTAACTGCTTCACATGTGTTTGATTAACTTAACATAACTTGCACATCACATTGTTTTTTATATGTACATTTAGGTAAATTAAGTTATTGTGTTTTGCTAAACCTATGCTTAAATTTAACTAAAGAATATCATCAATAACTAAATTGTCGTTGATTTTTGTTTTCTAAAAGCTGTTGTATATGTGTAACTATATTTAATTATCAAATGGTAATACAAAATACTCTTATTTTATCTTAACATAGCTTTCAGTTCACATTTACTTTATTTGATACATTTATTATTTGTGTTTTGCCACACCACTGATTAAATTAAACCAAGGAAAATATCAAAATACCCCCGCCGCAGCAAACCTGCAGACTAAGCGAATTTCCATTTGCCTGATTGGATTTACACTAAAATGTCTCCTTAAAAATATTTCATTTATTCCCTATTTAAATAGCATTAGTTTAACAAGTACTTAGGTTTGCTGCAACAGGGAGGGTGGTAAAAAAGTGTTTTTTGTACAATGTTAATAGTTTAGTATGAAATGAATGCATTTTCCAAATTTGATCAAAATATGCTCATAAACAAGCAAACTACAACAGTTTACAATTTCCTCCATAAGAATAACATGGGAATTTTAAATTTACAATTTTTTGAATTTTCTCCGTAGCCATTAGGCGCATAATAACGCTTCAATATACTAAATTATTTGTTTTTTTATGTCTACAAAATGGTTTGGAAAGAAATTGCTAAATTTTATGTTTTTAGGGTAAAAAATGGGAAAAACCAATTTTTACCCCATAAAACCCCCCATAAACCCCTCTTCCCATAGTCCGATCATGCTGGTTCGCGAACTCTTTCGAATAAACGTAGGTTTACACATTTGTACCACATTTCATAAAAATCGGATGATTTTTGCTCGAGTTATCGCGCTAACGGACACATATATTGAAATAAACCCTTAATATGGTTTATATTCTAATCTTATCTTAAACAATAATAATTTGAGGACAGAGGTTTTAAAGCATGAACTTCTTCATTTAATGGTACATAAGTTAAATGATTAATATAGGGTTACAAAAAATTGTTCAGGGGTGGGGATTCGTGCTGGCCGAATCAAAAGATTTCCAATTTAAATTTTCAATGAGTATGGTAAATTATAAATTTAATAATCTTTCAAAAAACAATAAATTAAATAGAAAGGATTTTGATTTTAATTAATGGAAGTAAATAGGGTCCAAATGGATGCTTGAGGAGTCTATAAGTTAGTCTGAGTTAATAAATGGAATGTTCTCACCAATCTTCTGTAATAATAATTTTCTTCTTAGTTTAAAGGCTTAAATTCTTCTTTCTTCGGTTAACTTAATTTGGATATTTTGCCAATACTTTACTTTATATTTTCACAATTTATTTCACAACTAATATAGTTTCTATGTGCTCTTCTTGAATAGCTAAACTGCACTCTCCTTTTCATTGTTGTAAATCATATCAAGTTATGGGGTTCACATAAATAAAAACATGGTTGTATTTTATTAATAATCTTGAACCCAGATGGATGGTGTTCTGATTGGAGGATTTGTTTTTGAATAATAATTTTTGAATAAGCCAATGAATACATTTTTGATTTTAAATTATATATATGTTGAGACAATATGGTTTTAATAATATTAAAAATGGACATGAAATATTGAAAATATAACAAGATTGAGTTTGAAAATAAAATAAGGACTATAATTATAAACATTGAATTTTGAGTCATTACAATATCCCCTCAGAAAATATGTAATTAAATTTTTAATGACATATTTTCGCTAAATGACGAAAAATATATTTAACATTATACAGCAAATAACAAATATTGAGATGAAATTGAGTTGAAACAAAAATCTAACAAACTTAACATTAAGGTTTAACTAGAACAAATTTCAGTTGGAATGAACATAACAATAAAATAATTCTAAAATAGCAAAATGATTACTATCCCCTCCTATCTTCTACAAACATTAAAAAAAACATAACATTAATTTAAGTGGTTAAAACAATTTTTTTTATTTTTTACATAATAAATGAATGGAGTGATGAACAAATGTTGAAATATGAAATGAACATGAGACATATAAGAGATGTATGATTCTTATAGGTACCATGGAGTACATTAAATGAATAGTTGTTTGTGATTGCTTGATGATAACCTCTTATAACTAAATACATTAAATTTGTGATTATGACTATAGTTTAACTATTGGGACAGAGGTAACTGGAGAAATTGGCTTGTTCACTCACTGCTTGTGTGGGTATGATTTAAAATTCTTCCCTTTTACAGCAATGTTTATAGGGTTAAGCACACATTACAGTTTATCTTCTATCTTCGGTTATGGTGTGTAGATCGGTTCAATGTATTTCTTCATGGAGGATATATATGATAGGGTCCATATAATTTATCATTGTAGAGATCACTTATGTGGTATGTTGATCGTCCAAGTATTGGGGAAATCGGTTTGAAGGTCTTCATGTAATTGTGGGTCTGTGGTTCTTTCTTGGGTAAGTGATATTCTTTGTACATTGTAAAATAGTTTTCTTCATTGTTATAGTAGTTATCATATGGCCTTTGGCAATTGCTTATATCTATTTGACATACTTGTCCCATTTTAATACTCATATCACATTTTGGATTAATATCAGTATCATTAATTGTTAAGCTTAATTTATTTTCATTGGAATCTATCTTTAGTCGGAGTTCTGTTAATGTGTCCATACCAAATATCACAGGTTTAATTAAATTAGGTATGATAAGAAATTGAAGCCAGATGGTCTGATGTTTAATGGTTACAGGGGCATAAATGATTCTTGCAACACACGTTTTGATTTTTCACCAGTAGCTGTAGTTATTGTCGTATTAGACAAAGGAAGTTCTTCAAATGGTTGAATTATTTTTTGATTCTCTTTGAAACATTGTTCGGAAATACATGTTATTGTAGAACCAGTAGCGATTAATGCTTTTGTTGGGAGATTATTGATTCTAATATCTATTTCAGGGCATTTAACTGGTTTGGATACAGGAAATTTATTATTTTCAGTGGGTTCATTTAATAAAAAATCTTGATCACACATTATATTATTTATCGAAAAATTGTTAGGGTTATTTAAAGAATTATTTTCGAGGATATTTGCTGTTGATATCGCTGTAGTTGTTATGATGTTGGTAGTTGATGGTCCTCGGCTTACATCTACAGCGACGGGTCGTTTCCCTGGCTGGTGTATGAGGGGTTGAAATTTGTTGGAGATCTTTGTTGTGTTGCTGTGTCATGTGGACTGTCTTGACTTATCATGGCACATACTTGTTTTTGCTCATTTGTAGGATATGGTTTGCTGTTATTGTAATAGTATTGATTAGGCCTTTGGTGGTATCGGTTTTGATCAGTGAGCGTATTGGTATAAGGATGCTGTCTGTGGTTTTGATTGTAGTTTTTGCGAGGATCATGTCTGAAACGGTTGTATGGCTGATATTGGTGTTCTCTAGGTTCTTGATGTTCTTGGTGTGGTGTCCGTATAGCATAAGATGATGTTTTTGGTTGATAGGCTCGATGGTTAATATCAGAGCTATATGGTGGAGTCTTGTTACGATGTAAAGGACTATTTGGTCGGTGATCCATATTATGGTAGTTCGCAGGTTTGCTCCTTTTGGGTCCATCTCGGATATCTTCTTTTTGCAGAAGTCTTTCGAATGCTCGAATTGTTGTCACGTTCTGTACTTGAATGCTATCTTGGATGAGTTGATCAAATCGTTCGCTTAACAGGATCACTATTTCCTCTTCAGTCATTTGTGGTGTAATAGACTGTAGCAATAGGACTCTCTCAGTAAAATATTCAGTTCTGTTGAGCGTTCCATTAGGTTTGTAATGTTCGGCTTCAATCTTGCTACGTACTCCTCTTTGTACTTCACGGCTCCAGTATTTCATGGTGAATTCTTCGGAGAATCTTTCCCAACTGTTAATGTCTGCCTTAACCAGTTGAAGCCATCTGGACGCTGGTCCTTCAAAACTGACGTCGAGCAGATCTTTCAGAATTTCAACAGGGTCGTTATTAGGATTTCTTTCTATCCTTTTAGCGTAGAACCGTTTAAGTTTTTGTAGATATTCATTTGGATTTATAGTTCTTCCATTGAATTTAGGGATTTGTCTTTCCATTGGGTCAGATCCCGAACATATGATTTGAATAGGATTGTCGTTCCGGATTGGTGAATGATGTTTCAGTTTTAGTGACTGTACTTCACTTTCACATTTGTTTAGAGTTTCAGTAATAGTTTTAATTTCGTTTTGTTGTTCTTGGATAAGATTATTTTGTATGTGTAATTTAGGAACAATTTCATTGTGGATGGATTGTGCATAATATTTAGCAATATTTTCACTGTCGGTTTTTGTTTGTAGCACTAATGCTTTCATATTTTGTTCTAACTTTTGTTCTTGTTGTTCCAAGTTATTAGTTACAAATGTCTGGATATTTATTTTTGATTCGTCAATTTGATTTGTGATTTGAAATTGAAATTCTTTGTTTTCTTGATTTTGGGACTGTTGGTTAACTTTTAGGACATTTAATTCCTGGCGAAATTCACTTTGTGTTGTTCTAATGTCATTTATTTGTTCTGTTAGAATTTTTTGACATGATTTTATCTCACGGTTTAGCTCTATTCGGGTCTGATCTAATTTTTGGTTTAGTTGTGTGTTGGTTTGATCAAGTTTAGTGTTAAACTGTTCTAGAAAATTAAATATTTTGTTCAAATCCGGTTGTTCAGTAGTTTGCGTAGCTTTAGCTTCAGGTGTTTGAGAAGTTGCGTGCGGGAGTGTTGGGATTACGTCATTGGGACGGTTTTCAATGGTCGGAGACTCGGTCTCTAACAGCTGGAAACTTGCTTCGGGCGTCTTCGTTAACCCTCGGATGATTCCGTGTGTCGATGTGGTTCTAATATCAGCTGACTGTGAATGTGTGCTTTGATTGGCTGCGGGTCTTTGGTGTACTTCAATAATCTCGGCCCGGTCCGTTGATTCTGATTGGTCGCTCTCGTTCCGGTTCAAATCTTCGACACTGGGTCCACTGGGATTGAAACGTTCCGAACCCGAACCGGTGTTAGATTCATCTTGGCCTTCTACATAGGTTAGGTTTTCCATTTCTTCTGTTGACAGATTTGACGATTCGTCTGATTCATGTTGTTGAAATGATAATGCAGGATAACGTCTCGGTTGTCTCAAATTATAGTGATTATCGTTATCGTTGTTAGCCATTTTGTTTACGACGGTGTAAGGGAACAGGGATATTATAGGACAAGTTGGGTATCGTTATAACAATAATGAGCTAGGCCTAAGCTTTACGACATGAAATAAATCTGTTTTACCTTATAGTAGCCTATTTATTTTTAGAATTACAAGTCGTTTAGTTAGTACCTAATATTGGTGGGACATAAGTTGTGGGAAATCGGGATTCTTAATCCTACCTAACTTCTTAAGAGTAGGCCTAACATACGTAAGTAGCCTATTAGCCTATTGGTATTTATTAGCCTATTTTAGATTGTCTCAACATACGATTATGAAATCTTTTGATTCAAGCCTATTACGTTGGGCGCCATTGAAATAAACCCTTAATATGGTTTATATTCTAATCTTATCTTAAACAATAATAATTTGAGGACAGAGGTTTTAAAGCATGAACTTCTTCATTTAATGGTACATAAGTTAAATGATTAATATAGGGTTACAAAAAATTGTTCAGGGGTGGGGATTCGTGCTGGCCGAATCAAAAGATTTCCAATTTAAATTTTCAATGAGTATGGTAAATTATAAATTTAATAATCTTTCAAAAAACAATAAATTAAATAGAAAGGATTTTGATTTTAATTAATGGAGGTAAATAGGGTCCAAATGGATGCTTGAGGAGTCTATAAGTTAGTCTGAGTTAATAAATGGAATGTTCTCACCAATCTTCTGTAATAATAATTTTCTTCTTAGTTTAAAGGCTTAAATTCTTCTTTCTTCGGTTAACTTAATTTGGATATTTTGCCAATACTTTACTTTATATTTTCATAATTTATTTCACAACTAATATAGTTTCTATGTGCTCTTCTTGAATAGCTAAACTGCACTCTCCTTTTCATTGTTGTAAATCATATCAAGTTATGGGGTTCACATAAATAAAAACATGGTTGTATTTTATTAATAATCTTGAACCCAGATGGATGGTGTTCTGATTGGAGGATTTGTTTTTGAATAATAATTTTTGAATAAGCCAATGAATACATTTTTGATTTTAAATTATATATATGTTGAGACAATATGGTTTTAATAATATTAAAAATGGACATGGATAAATATTGAAAATATAACAAGATTGAGTTTGAAAATAAAATAAGGACTATAATTATAAACATTGAATTTTGAGTCATTACAATATATAAATATATATACAAATATATATATATAAATATATATATATATATATATATATATATATATATATATATGAATTCGAACGTATGGTGTTTTTGGCCTCTAGGGACCTCAAAACGAAAAAGTAAATTGGTCCCGGGTCCAGGTCTTACCATGAGTACTACGGTAATAGCTTATTCCCTATATGGGAAATTCGCTAAAGCTAAGCAGTACACAGTGTTTCTTTGTTTCTAAAAACAATGAAATATCTGTTACTATGTTTTTTTAATGGTAAGTGTGAAAATGGAAAGGCAATGGACGATGGAACTGATTAAAAGAACTGGTTTGTATATTAAGTTGTTTGTTGATATTTGTATATGGTAGAATCAGAGATGCAATGAAACATATACTGTATTTGCTATTTAATTTTTTAGTCCTTGATGCTTTGATAATCATATTAGTTTTGTCTGCTGTCTTTAATGATAAATTATTTGTTTGAAATTTTTATAGTACCTATAGATATAGTTTCTTTAATATTTCAAAAGACTTTATTGATAAGACACAGCAATATTTCTAAAGTTTATAACAGCTGACTTAGTTTTGCTAATGATTTATTGTGAGTGAAAAAAACTGAAGATGAAAGGATTTGTGATGTAATATAAAGAAGAATTTAATATAAAGATATTTAAATTTAATAATTAGTATTTTTGCAACTTCAAAATTGAAATTTAAAATGTCAATAATAAATTAAAAGATGTGTAATTAAGGGAGATGAAAGTAAATCTGGTAAATCATGTATGTCAAAGTTTTACTCGAAGATTTGGTCAGTTTTTCTCATATCAGCCTACACAAGATTTAATTAATCAAAACCAAAATGGTGGTAACCACTACTTACCAGATTTAAAAGTCATAACTTAAACGTTTCTATTAAGACCATAAAAGTTGAATTTTGTTTCTAAAAGCGTTGGCGGATGTGTAACTATTATATGCAAGAGATAAAGATTAACATGTTTCTATTTTGTGTCCTCTTCCCGTTGCAAAGCACGGGTACAACAGCTAGTAATTAATATTTATTATTCTTAGTCTATGAACGATTCACTGTATTCAATTTTATGAACTCATAGCATGTTCTCAATTTTTGTACAAACTAGAATAGTGCTGCAATGTAAATGGGATTTGTATTCTGTTTTGTAGCATGCAAAATAAAATCAAATAAAATAAAATAAAATAAAAATAAATACTCGGAGAGAGCTTTGCCTGTTAATTAGTAGGCAGCACCACCAGCATACAATGCAACCAGCATAGCAATACTGGTGGCACTGCCTATGAATTGACAGGCAAAGCTCTCTCCTAGTAGGGCCTACTTAATACTGTTTAACACGCGTTGATCAATCTGTGTAATAGTAGTATGTTTTCTGATGTGTTTGCGAATACAGTAACAACAGACCAGGGTTGAGTGAAAATTTTGAAACGTACGTTTTAATGTCCCTGGTCTTTTACTTAGTAAATACTGTATTTGTAGTATATTATTATGTGTTTTAAAAATGTTTGGGACGGGGCAACATGTTACAAACATTTATTTGGTTTTAAGTAGGTTCTAGGTATTTTGTTCGTATTTTTAAAGTATCAAAATTCACGACCATCACGTGTCCCTAAGGTACATTTTTCAACTTTCACGCTGTTTTTAGACTAATTATTCATGCCGAAATTTAACTTACAAAAAAGGAGCATATAATAATTTTGTTTTCATTGAAAACTGACTACCTACCATGACAAAATAGGTCTGTCCCTCGATTTGACGTCCCGACCATAATTGCAAAATTTGCAACTTTGGAACACGACAGTGGCAATCCTGGCAGCGATAACATCAGTTGGTTTTAGTTTTAGAGACTGGTTCGGGATGTGAGTTAGTTTTATTGTGCCGGTTGTTTTGCAGTAACAAAAATGAAGTACAAGATTAATATAGGTAACTTTGTGCTTTTTGTAATTTTGGTGTGTCTACGACCGTACGTAGTCATGTAATAAAGTAGACAGGTGTTAATTTTTGTTGATATTATATTTTAATTGCTACGTTAACCTAGAAATCCACTTTGCCCCCTCAAACATGAGTTGCAAGGCTGCCACCAGAACAGAGCCAAATAATACGTGATTTCACGACCATGGCATCACAACCATCACAGGGTTTTTCACGACCAGATAGCTTTATCAATTGTACTGTGTTATGGTCGTGGAAATGAATTTTTAATATCATTGTAAATTGCACAGTTTAGTTTAATTGCAACACAATTGTTTCTTATAATAATAAAATTAATTGAAGGATGTAAAAAATTTAGATTTTAACTATTTTTACATAGACAGGTATCTTTATTGCCTCATATAGGTCAAAGGTTATAGTGGATAGGAGTTATGTGTAAAACTATAACATTTTGAAAATTAATTATGGTTTATTAAGTCTTGTGGGATATTATAATAATATGATAAGAGAAGTGGAAGGAAAACCTAAAAAAACAATATAGTGATACACTCGTTAATCGTTAATCACCAATTCTAGACCGTAACGCTTGTCCCTGACCACAACAATGATGATTTGGATCATAAAAAATTTAAAAATTGATATATCATATTCCAATGTTTTATACACACAAGAAGGATGCCTCTTTAAAGACATAAAGGTTTTTCATACCTATATCGGGAAGGTTTGTTCGGAGCTCTACAAACTTAAAGAGATTTTTTAAATTTTTTTCTTTTTTTTCTTTTAGAAATACCAAATATACCAAAAGCTTAGTGAGCTGTTTATTGCAAAATGGCCCTAAAACTAAATCTATTTACAGCAAAACATATTTATAAAAATACCATAAATTATTTTTAGTATTCATTTTTACGTTAGCTATGGTCGTGACAGAATTTTGTGTTTTTCCGTCAAAGACGCTGTATTAATAAAAAAAAAACACCAAAGAAATTGCGTTACCATAGGCATTTTATGAAACTTCAATTGGCAATGAAATAAAAAAAATCAAAAACGTTCCGAAAAAGAAAAAAAATTATTATAAAGTGCTTTTCTTGAAAACGTACGTTTTTAAATTTTCACTCGTAAATAATTTGAATCTGCACTCTTTGCTGATGCTGAGTTGGGAAATTTGTGTGGACTTTCTAGATTAAGGACAAAAAGTTACCACCCAATGTGCAAATGGCAGGGTGGCAGTGGGGGGTCTAGCACAGTCACAAGGGGGGGGGGGCAAACGGTGGGTATGGGGGTTTCGGGGTACCCCCTAAAAAAATTGTGCAAACTAAGTCTCCTAAATGGCAGTTTTATACCATTTCTTTGTCCAAAGTTAGTGTGACAAATTATTTTACACAATGTTTATGTACTACTGTACAGTGTACATGCAGTAACAATAATATATGTATGTATGCCCAAGGGGCGACAACTCAAGGCGGCCATATTGTACCACACCGCCTCCACGTGGGTGGAATCCTTATCCACAGTGCTTCTTGGAATAAGAAATGCTTTCCGTGTGGATCTGAACACCTCGTCTGCAGAAATGGTGTAACGCCTCCCCTGTGAGTATTTTATGCCAACAACCAAGCCGGCACCACTAGAGGATGCTACTCATTTTGTGTCTCTGTCTCGATTACGAGTCAAGATTTCCTCAATAAAACCAACAATTATCAAGAGACTATCGGCATCAACCGAAGCTTCATTTTTCGTTATTTGGACACATGTTTGCACGTTTTTCTGAGGGTGGATGCTATGATAAAATCTTTACAACATCCATACACTGGATCTCATCCAGTGATCAAGAAAGATGGTAAAACCTTCACAATAAAACTGAATGGTTCTAATGTTAAATTTTAACATTATTGCCACCAGGACTGATGTACGAATTATATGATAGGTTACGTATCTTTTTATTCCGTCTCCAGTCCTTAATATAGTCAAGGGTGACTAGTTTACACTGAAAACGTGCTTGGCTGACTATTGAAACACCGTTTATTATAATTTCTAACCTTATGTGTTACGTTTCTACAAGTTTGTGAGATATAATGTTTGTTGCTAAACTTGGTCACCACACGGCCGCTTCGCAAGGCACATTCTTTAGATGAAATCGGAGTATAGTAGTATAGAGGGTTGCTGAAAAGTAACTTGCACCCCCTTGAGCTTTTGAACCTTTTGAAATATTTGAAATCGGTTTTTCGGCAACATTCTTAGAAATGAGGGGCTAAAATAATTATGGTTAATTTTGAAAATTTTGCCCTTTGGGGTTAGTGGGGGTAGGGGGTAGCTCAACATTTTCAAACGGCAAGTAGTCGAGTTTGGTATCATTTTACAGGTCTTGACATAACTAAATCATTGACTTAAAGAAAACCAAAATCGGACCACTATAATCAAACACATATAACAAAATGGTGCCCTAAAACGTATATAATCCAAATAACCATGAGGGTGACTGAAAATTAACTTGCACCCCCTTAACTTTTTAACTATTTGAGATATTTGAAAGTGGTTTGCAGCAACCTATTTAGATATGAGGGGCAACAATAATGAATGGTAATTTTGAAAATTTTGCCCTCAGCAGTAGGGGGGGAGCTCAAAATTTTCAAATAGGAAGTATAGTCAAGTTACAGGTCTGGAAAAAACTAAACAATTTACATCAAGAAAATAGAAATCGGACCACTAATCACAAAATGACAGTTAAAAATTACTTTTAATAACCATTGTCTTCATCATTTTTAGCTGCCATTTTGTTACTAGTAGTCCGATTTCCATTTTCTTTATGTTAATTGTTTAGTTTTGTCAATACCTGTAAAAAGATACTATAATTGATCATACTTCCTATTAGAAAATGTTGAGCTACCCCCCACCCCTACTACCCCTAAGAGCCAAATTTTCAAAATTAACCATCATTATTGTAGCCCTTCATATCAAAACAGGTTGCCGCAAACCGATTTCAAATATCTCAAATAGCATGTTAAGGGGGGGTGCAAGTAAATTTTCAGCCACCCTCATGGTTATTTGAATTTGAAACGTTTTAGAGCGCCATTTTGTTATCTGTGGCCCAATTTTAGTTTTCTGTATGTCAATAGTTTAGTTTTGTCAAGACCTGTAAAATAATACCAAACTCTACTAACATTTTTTACCTTTTAAAATTTTACCTTTTATAATTTTTTTGCCTTTTAAAATTTTTGAGCTAACCCCTACCCAAGTAGCAAAAAATGAGAAAAAAATTGTTTTATATCAATTTTAAACTTATATTAAAACTGTTATTAATATGAGTATAGTTGAAAAACGGCAAATTTTTAAATAGTTCGAAAATAGTTTTTCAACAATATTGCAACAACTTTACAATTTTACAACAGTTTAAAAACTGTTATCACATAGGACCAACCATCCCATGGGGATATCCTATATAAAACAAGTAGTGGAGAACTACCGGTTTTACCTCACTTTAGGCGTTTTTTCCCATAAAAATAACATGGGGATCATTTTTTGGCCACCAAATCTAAAATCCTGATCTTTGCCTAAATATCCCTATAAAAATTGTCAAACCTTATTTCTTAGTTATTCCTCATAAATATATTCGATATTAAGCAAAAATAAAAAATTAACTAATCGTTTCATTTATTGACCCATGTATGTGTATATGTAGAGTAGTATAGGTTGTCGCCGCCGTTTTTTGTGGGTCGAGGTTTTTGGGCCAACTCCCCCCCCCTCCCCCCTCACCACTCCCCTCTGCCCCATGCACAATTGCTAGTACATCTACCATTCCCCTTTCCAGTTGATATATTATATTTCTATTTCAAAATCATGTATGTGCGTGGTTTGCACGCGAACTCGGCTCATGGCGCGGGCGTGCTCCCGGCTCATGGTTGTTTCTTGCCTCTAGTGGTGACGTGGTGAAAACGTCACTCACTTGGGCTTGCTCCTTGCTTTTTTTTTGTCTCTAGTGATCTAGTCTTGGATCTGTTGAAGTAATTTTTACAAATTTTTAATTTCTAGCTGAAAATTTTTAAAATTTCCAAAATTTTGAAATTTTCGAAAAGTCTATAAATAGAAATGACACAAATTTTTTTTGTTATATATAAAAATGAGGCCCACCTGTCAACACTGCTCCGTGTCGCTCTCCACCAAAAGTAATATGATTCGTCACTACAAGGTAATTCATCAAATGAAGGTGAAACTGTGCAAAGTTTGTAATTTAATCTGTGATAGTAACATTGCTCTAAAATCGCATATATTACAAAGTCACAAGAGTTGTAATTTCTGTAAAACGAATATTGTTGGACATTTCAAAAGACATGTTAATTCTTGCATGAAATGTCCATACACAATGATTAAATTTGTTGGTGAATCGATTAGAACTGACCTTGAAAATACTCTGAAGTCTTGTCCTCTACCGATAAAATGGACTTTAGTTAGGAGAATCAAATTTATAAAATATTCAATGGATCAAAATGGAAAATTAGTTAATGAGAAAGAATGTATTGCGGATTTTAGAAGCCTTACTACCTTAACTATTGAGAAGAGAGATTTAAAGCCTCAAATTGAAAATGCACTTTTAAAGATTGATGCTTCCATACACAAATATCAAGCCCAAGGCAGTGGATGGATATATGATCATACTAAATATTGGCAGTTGCATGTTTACAAGTATAAACCCCTAACTCCAAAGTCATATATCCCCACACCAAAAAGTATTCAATCAAAACATGCTGTTTTAAATTCTGACAATAGATGCTTTCTTTGGTCGATTTTAGCAGCTTTACATCCAAGGAATGCAAACAATGCTGAAAGGGTTTCTAATTATGTACCCTATGAAAGTCAGTTGAATATGACAAACATAAAGTATCCTGTGAAAATATCTGATATAGATAAATTTGAAACACAGAATGATATAAGTATTAATGTATTTGGGGTTGAATATGATAAATTTATATATCCATTAAGAACAACCAAACTAAATAGTAATATTCATGTAGATCTATTGTTATTACAAGAAGGTCGTAAATCACATTACTGTTTAATTCGTGATTTTGATAAGTTAATGTTCCACTCTACAAAAGATGACCATAAGAAGCATTTTTGTAAGTTGTGTTTGCAACATTTTTACACTAATGATATATTAGAACGTCATGCAACATATTGTAAAAACTTTGATGCCCAACGAGTGGAAATGTCTAAACAAGAAACATTACAATTTAAAAACTATAAATATCAACTTAAAGCCCCATTTGTGATTTATGCAGATTTTGAATGCTTTATGAACTCTAACAACCATACTCCATCTGGATTTGCATTTGTTGTAGTGAAAGAGTCTAAGATTATTTCTGAAGAGTTGTACAGTGGTGAACATGTTATGGATGTGTTTTTCAAAAGATTATTTGAGACTTATGATTATATTAAAAGTCAAATGACGATATATATTCCCCTGGTAATGACTCCAGAGCAAGAGGCGTCTTTCCAAAACTCAACACATTGTCATATTTGTGAAAAGCCCCTATATTTTGATAGGGTGAGAGATCATTGCCATTACTCTGGCCAATACCGCGGAGCTGCCCACAATGATTGTAATTTAAACTATAAAGTAACAAAGAAAATACCAGTATTCTTCCATAACTTGAAAAATTACGATGGACATTTAATAATGCAACACTTGGGAAAGTTTAATAAACGTAAATTAAATTGTATAGCTAAAGATATGGAAAAATATATATCATTCTCTGTTGATGATTTAGTATTTTTAGATTCATACAACTTTCTGTCCCTTCCATTATATAAATTGGCTTCCAATTTGAACACATTTAGATTCATACAAAATCCACTACTACAACGTAAAGGTGTATATCCCTATGAATATATGACGGGACCAAATAAGTTCGCAGAGTCTCTACCCCCAATTGAAACATTTTACAGTTCTATAACTAAAGAACATATCTCTCCCAATGAATAAGAACATGCTAAAAATGTATGGACCCATTTTAATATAAATAATTTACAAGAATATCATGATTTATATCTTAAAACAGATGTATTGCTACTGGCTGATGTGTTTGAGACATTTAGAGACCTGTGTTTAAAAGATTACAAACTTGACCCTGTACATATGTATTCACTTCCTGGACTTACATGGGAGGCCTGTCTTAGAATGACAGGAATAAAATTACAATTATTCAAAGATATTGACATGCATTTGTTCATAGAAAGTGCGATCAGAGGAGGAGTTAGTATGATTTCCACACGTTACGCTAAAGCCAATAATAAATATATGGGCGAACACTATGACCCCAATCAAGAGAGTGTCTATTTAATATATTTAGATTGTAACTCGCTATACTCCACAGCGATGTGCGAGCCGCTACCCATTGATGGATTTTGTTGGACGAATGAGATAGACTACAAATACAATCAAAATGACGAGTTTGGATACATTTTAGAAGTTGATTTAAAATATGATAAAAGCTTACATGATTTACATAATGACTATCCATTAGCACCAGAGAAAATGAATGGCAAATTAATACCTAATTTAAATGACAAAACTAAATATATTTTACATTACAAAGCATTACAAAAATATGAGGAATTGGGTTTGATTGTTACAAAATACCACAGAATTTTAAAATTTAGACAGTCTAAATGGCTTGCGCCCTATATTAATATTAATTATTAAATATTACATGCTATACATTTAAATAAATTAGTTGTAAAGTTTAATAAACCGATATATTTGGGAATGACCATTTTAGATATTAGTAAAGTAATAATGTATGATTTCCACTATAATTATATGTCAAAATTTAAGAATAAAAGATTTCTAATGACAGATACAGATTCATTAATGCATGCTATAGTTACAGAGGACTTTTACAAGGAAATAGAATGTGACTTACACTATTTTGATACCTCTGGATATAGTAAAGACCATTTCTTATACTCTGATAAAAATAAAAAAGTCACTGGAAAGTTTAAAGACGAATTAGATGGTCATATTATGTATGAATATTGTGGTTTAAGACCAAAGTTATATTCATACATTCCTCTAAAATGGTTATATGAAGAAGACAAGCAAGCTTCAGAGGTGAAGAAAGCTAAAGGAGCTGATGGTGCCACTGTTAAACATCTCCTCAGACATCAACATTATTTGAACTGTCTTGCAACTGGGCAAGATTACTATGAGAATGTGACAAGAATTAAATCTATAAATCATCATCTTCAAACCTTAACCATGAATAAAAAAGTACTATCCTTTGACGATGACAAGAGGTTTATTCTGGAAGATGAGATCAACACTCTTGCGTTTGGTCATTATAAAATTGATGTTCAAAATGTGTAGATATATAATAAATACAAATGTTAAAAAAAATCTTTCATTTATTTACCCTTACCATCCTCTTGATAGAATTGGTCAAACATAAATCTATATTTGCCATTATTCTTTGACCTTTCTTTGTCTATTACGAAAAAGCCGTATTTAGTTTTATCCCAACATTGATGGCAGAGATTTTTAAATTGGTCAAATGAAAAGTCATTACCAACATGATTGTGATATACATGTTTTAAATTTAAATCATCTTGTTTAAATAATATTAGGAAATTTACATTATCACGTAAATGTTTGTGTACTTTGCTGTAAGATTGACACAAGTAAAAACAGTTAATATTTTTATGTCGACCCATTGAGAAAAATTGTGTAATATTTGGACTATTTATGTCATCAAATACAACAACTGACTGTGATTTTACATCATTTGGTGTGATTTCACTGTCAGTAAACGTGTGTAATTTCACTTCATCACACAAACTAAATATTTCAATTATTTTTTTATATTTTTCTTGTTCTAAAGATTTAGATATTAAATATAAGTTTGTAAATTTTAATCATTCCTTTCTTACAATTAAGTTATAAATTACAACCGTCTTCCCACTTCCACTTGGACCACAAATAACACATCGAATATTGGTAGGAAATAGACCCAACTTCTTTCGTATATTTTCCTTAGTATGTACTATTTTTAATTTGTGTTTTTGTTGAATAAAAGACATTTTTTATATAATAAAAATGGTAAAATATGATAATAAGAAAACATGTAAAAAGGGCAAAGGTTTATTCCTAAAGCCTTACAGGGGTCGAGGGTTATTGAATACTCTTATAAATAACCTTCCATTTCCACTTCACATACCAACATATCAATACTGTGGACCTGGGACGAATGTACGTGAGAATTTAGCTAAAAATGTACCTCCAAAAAATAAACTAGACTCTTATTGTAAAGAGCGTGACATATTCTACATGAATAATCCCGATACTGCTGCTCGGAACAAAGCAGACATGAGATTAGCAGACTTAGCTTGGACTAGAGTTACAGCCAAGGACGCAAGTCTTGCTGAAAGAGCTGCTGCTTATGCCATGACAAATTTGATGAAGGCAAAAGCAAAGATGGGAATGGGATTAAAATTTAATAAAAAAGATGGACAACTACCAGCTGTTAGAGGCCGCAAAAGACGTGCCTCACTTCAGGGGGGTGTACCTAAAAAACGAGCTAAAAAATCTAACACCAAGAGTAAAAGAGTGCGGAATAGTTAATTTAGACAGTTCATCTGGCACACATTGGACAGCTTATCGTACAAATAAAGATATTGTAATTTATTTTTACCCATTTGGAATCCAACCTCCAAAAGAAGTAATTAAATATTTTGAGGGATATAAAATATTCTATACAACCGATCAAATACAAGATTTAAATAGTTCTATTTGTGGAATTTTATGTTTATCATTCATAAAAAATATTTCTTTATAAAAATGGATTCATTTACCATAACATTTTCGGGTACAGAGCCAGAGCTAAAGTCAGTGTTCTTTCCTCCCATTGAATTAAATGATGATTATGTAATTGGATTAGTAGATTTTCAAAGTTATAATTCTATATTTAATGTTAAAATACCTCTAAATACTTTAACATATTACAAAGTTGAGAAAATAACATTACCAAAAGGAGAGATCTAAGTTGCTGATTTAAACCAGTTATTAAATGGTAAACTTAAAGTTATAATAGATAAAAATGGAGAAGCCTTAATTAATACTAAATCCAAACTTTTATTCAAAGGGCTTATTCCAAAATTAAATCAACTTAAAGGCAAAAAATTAACCATAAGTGAAGGTGATGATGTTTTCTATTATGACCACAATGCTCCAGTTACAATAGAAATTTCTGAAGGAACATATGAGGTGCAATGAGGTGCAAATCAAATCAAACAACAAAACAGAATAGAAATAATGGGCGAACACTCCCATGTGCCCATGCGCCTAATGGATTATGGATTATGGCTAGCTAACATTGTAGAAATATTAGCTTGCAAAGGAAATTCAAAAGCAAGTCCCAGACTTTTTCCTTACAGCTAATAATAAAACTATGAAAGCTACACTACTTTCTAGCCACGTGTTTGATTTTACAAAACCATGTTTAGGGTCTGTTTTATTGGGATTTAAAGGTGTTTCTACTCCTGGTGTTCAGTTTGAATCTACAAATAAAATAAACATTAATAATGTAAATGTGATTAGAGTAAAATGTAATATTGCAAACGGGTCCTATTTAAATGGCAACAAATCACACACCATACATAGCTTTTATCCAGAAGCTCCTCCTGGCTACAAAATTATTGAAGTTCCAAGAAATATTATATATTTTCCTGTAAATAAGAGAAGTTTAGATGTTGTCAGTATTACATTTGCCGATCAGCACGACAAGGCAATTGACTTTAACGGAGAAGAAACTACAATTACTTGTCATATAAAAAAGATATGAGAATTTATAAGAATTTATCTATAAGTGTACAAAATGCTAGGTTCCTAAAATCAATAGGACTAAAGTTAAAATTTTCTATTAATAAAAATGGAAGATTTTCTAGACGTTACAGGGAAATCCCAATTCGACGATAGTGTGGTTAAAATTACAAATCACTCCTATGTTCCCCACAATACTTTAGCAATAAATAATTCTGATGAAATTCGAATATGTATTAATAATCAAGATTTGCTAACTCTCCCATGTAGGAGTTATCTGTATATTAAGGGAGAAATTGAAAATCATGATAAAGGTCATTTTATAAATAACGCATTTGCGTTCTTATTTGATGAAATTAGATACGAAGTCGCAGGTAAAGAAATAGACATTGTAAGAAACCCAGGAATTTCTAGTCTTATGAAAATATTGAGCTCTTACAATAAAACAACTAAATTGTCAAATGTAGCGTTTGATTCTGACACGAATTTAAAAGAGTTCCATAAAGGTGGCAAGTTTAGTACATGTTTACCATTAGAGCTGTTAATGGGTGTATTCGAGGATTTTAATAAGGTATTAGTAAATGTCAAACAAGAATTGGTGTTGAAAAGATCCAAAAATGATTTGAATTGTATATTAACAACCACTAGTGCTCCAGCCAGTGGCACTGCTGATTTGATTCCTAAAATTACACTTAACTCAATTCAATGGGTGATGCCACATGTGATACCATCAGATGGAGATAAGTTACAATTACAAAAGATGTTATTGCAAAATAAAAATTTGCAAATTGCATTTAGAAGCTTAGAGCTGCATGAACTTCCATCATATCCCAATACCACAAGACATACATGGTCAGTAAAGACGTCTTCAATATTGGAGAAGCCTAGGTATATTATATTTGGTTTCCAAACAGCTAGGGATAATAGTGCACGAAAAAGAACTGATAAATTTGATCACTGTAAATTAAAAAATCTCAAAGTATTTCTAAACTCTGAATATTATCCTTATAGTGATTTAAATCTCGACTTTGAAAATGGAGATGTCTCTAAAGCTTATGAGATGTTTATGAGGTTTAGAGAGACTTATTATAATACTATCCCAGATCCTATGATTAGTAGGGCTGAGTTTATGAAGAAATATCCACTAATTGTAATAGACTGTTCTAGACAGAATGAAACAGTAAAGGAAGGAATTGTTGATATTAAATTAGAGATTGAAACTGCAGAATCTGTACCAGCAAATACATCTGCATATTGTTTGATAATACATGATAAAGTGTTTGAGTACAATCCTTTGTCAAATGAGATAAATAAAATGTAAATAAAAGATGAAAAACATTCAACAAGAATTGATTGACTCTGCAAATCAAATACGAGAGAAATATAGAGCTTTAAAACGTGGCAAGTTTCTAGAGGCTGAAGAGAGGTTCCAAACATTCCAACCTTTAATAGAGCCATTACAAGAATTAAAGAAAATCACATCAGAGAGGCCTCGAATGGAGATACTCCCAATGACTCCATCTAGAATATCAATGATACCAAGAACCATTACAACCATTACAACCATCCACCCCACAGAAATTAGATTTTGGTCTTTTAGCATCAGACTATTTAGGAAATTACCTCAGTAAAAGTAGTATGACAGACACTACATATGGTATTAGACGAGAAGCAAATAAATTTTTTATTGGAAATAAGGAAGCTGATATTGCCAATGATAATGTTACAGTTGCAAATAAAACCTACAAGGGGACAAAAGGTTTATGGGAATTGTTAACGTTAAAAGAACCTGAGAACTATACTCAGGCTGATTTGCAAAATTATAAAGAGATTTTGGAAGCTACAAATGGACATTTAAAGAGTTACAAAGATGGTGCACCAATTTCAAGTAATAGACATACTAAATATCTTAATATAATTAAACCTCTATTTAAATCTGTTGGTGAAGGTTTGAGACAAGTGACTGGTAATAAAATAGACTATATTTATTGGGATGATCCTAATGAGCTTGTAGATAGGTTAAGACTTCTTTGGCTAAGTCGCCAAGCCGGTAACTCAGGAGTGGATAATGAAATAGATTCCATTATTGAGGAATTGAGAGAAAGTGGAATTATTTATTAAATAAAAATATGTTTATAGATAAATTTTATCGTTTATATAATCCATATAATAAGCCTGCAGAATTCAGGGCTAGTAGTGAACCTACTTTAAATTTACAAGATGATAGTTGGAATTGTTTAAACCGTAAAATTGGTAATGTTAAAGATGGGGAGTTTGTAGATGATGTATCAACTTTGGGACAGACATTAACTAGAAAAGGTGATGTCTTTTTACAAGGTAAAACTAAATATGAGTTTTTAGAATCTAAGAATAAAAAGTGGAATGCTAAAAAACAGAAAATTACTAATGTGGAAAAGGGTGAAAGTTTAGATGATGTGCCCACTTTACAACAGACTTTAATACGAACAGATGGTGGTACATTTGTACAAGACAATAAAAATTATGAATTTTTAGAATCAGAGAATGGTGTTTGGAATGCTAAGAAACGGAAAATTACTAATGTAGAAAAGGGTGAAAGTTTAAATGATGTGCCCACTTTACAACAGACTTTAATACGAAAAGAAGATGGTAAATTTGTACAAGATGATAATAATTATGAATTTTTAGAATCAGAGAATGGTGTTTGGAATGCTAAGAAACAGAAACTTAGCAATTTGATAGACGGTACAGATAGTAAAGATGCTGTGAATGTTTCACAAGTTCCAAAAATGGAAGTAGGCTATTGGAATTTTAATAATAAAAGGTTAGTACGTGTTAAACCAGCCATTGATGACACTGACTGTGTTACAAAAGAACAGACTATAACTTATAATAAAAAACTACATTGTTGGGATGCCAAAAATCAATTCATAAGAAATCTACCAGAAGGGGAACATTCGGATGATATTTGTCTAATGTCACAATCTATGCATTATGATGGATCAAAATTTGTAAATGGAGAAAAAAATTTTAATTTGATGGAATATAATCCTGATTTATTAGTTGCTGACCCCACATCTTTGAGCGGATTTAAGTATATAGATAATAGACCATATATACCAGAAAACTATGTATTTAAAAGAATGGAAGATAATCTATTGATTGGGGCTAATGGTGATGTATTTAGAGTTACAGGAAAGGATGATGTTATAAAAAATGAATAAAATTGCATACGAACTTCATAAGCCTGCAAGAAAGAATTTCATTAGAAGGTCTTTTAAAGTATTGGGTATAAATGAAACCATACAAATAGATTTAATTGATATGCAAAACTATGCTAGAGAAAATTCTGGCAATAAATATATTTTAACTTTAATAGATACATTTTCTAAAAAAGCTTATGCTGCTCCACTAAAGAATAAGACAGGGTTAGTGGTTACAGAAGCCATTAAAACCATTCTACCAAAGGGGGTTAAAAATATTCAATCTGACAATGGAAAAGAATTTTTTAATCAATATTTTAGCAAACTAATGAAAAACTTAAATATTAATCATTATCACACTTTTTCTACAACTAAGGCTGCAATTGTGGAGAGGTTTCAGAGAACTTTAAAGAATTGGTTATATAGGGAATTTAGTGCTCAGGGAAGTTATAAATGGTTGGATTTACTTCCAAAGTTAATTCGAAAATATAATAATAAAGTGCATATATCTATAGGAATGAAGCCTAACCAAGTGAGTATTAAGAATAGTAAATATGTGCATGAGAGGTTGCATGAAAGGACTTCTAAAGTAGTGCAAGTTAAAAAGCCAAGATATAAGGTAGGTGATAGTGTGAGGATTTCCAAGTATAAACATGTTTTTAGTAAAGGTTATACTCCGAATTGGACAGGGGAACTATTTACAATAGCAGAAGTTAAGAATACAAAGCCTGTGACTTATATCATGAAAGATGAAAATGGTAATATAATCAGAGGAGGATTCTATACAGAGGAGTTGTTAAAGACCAAGTATAAAGACATGTATTTAGTAGAAAAGGTAATTAGGAGGAAGGGTAATTTATTGTTTGTCAAATGGCTTGGGTTCCCAAGTAGCCAGAACTCATGGATTTCCACTAAGGATGTCCAAGGGAGCATGCCCGCGACCGGGAGCGCGCCCGCGCCATGAGCCGAGTTCGTGTGCAAACCACGCACATACATGATTTTGAAATAGAAATATAATATATCAACTGGAAAGGGGAATGGTAGATGTACTAGCAATTGTGCATGGGGCAGAGAGGAGTGGTGAGGGGGGGAGGGGGGGAGTTGGCCCAAAAACCTCGACCCACAAAAAACGGCGGCGACAAACTATACTACTAAAACACAAAATAATAAAGATTTTGCATGAAATTCATATTTATCAGTTGAGTATTTTGATTAAATAGTTAATAAAAACAAATTTTGATAAAAAAAAAACAAGAATAAAAATATATCTCCCCGACGGGTCTTGAACTGAGACCTTGCTTATGAACCCGATACCACCGATACCTTACCTCGCTGAGCTAACTGTGACTATTGTTATTAGATGTTTTTAATAGGTTATACAGGATCTGACTTGCACTGGTTGCAATACTTGAAATATTTGTGATGCTATGATTATGTTTAGGCATTAAGTTGTTGAATTGTTTTTCTGGGAATTGAAGAGGATACCGGTATTTGAATATAGATGAATTAATCTATATTTATAAAAGAGGAAGTTTGTATGTATCTATAAGTATAAAAGAGGATGTTTGTATATATATATATATATTTGGCAGTGATAAATTCAGACACCGCTGAACTGATCGCCACGAAACTTGGTACATATACGTGTAGAATTTCATGGAATAGGTTTATACACCATCAATTTCGTGATCCGTCTAATCGGCTCCGCCCCAGAATTATTATTCCCACACTCTACGATGCTAAACTTTACTACTTCCTACGTCGTGGACCTGTTTTAATCTCTTTCCATATCATTTTAGTATTTTAGATAAATTAATATAATTGCCACAAACATTCCCCAGACTCCGCACTGCTATCCTTTACTACTTCTTTCACCATTTCCTATGTCGTGGTCATGTTTCCTTCCCTTCTCATAGCATTTGAGGATTGCAGATACCGTAATCTAATCGTCATAAACAGTTCCCACACTCCGGACAGCTCGCCTTGACTACTTCCTTCACCACTTCCTACGTCACGGACCTGTTTTCCTCCCTTCCCATAACATTTTAGGATTGCAGATATCTTAATCTAATCGTCATAAACAGTTCCCACACTCCGAACTGCTCGCCTTTACTACTTCCTTCATCACTTTCTACGTCACGGACCTGTTTCCCTCCCTTCCCATAGCATTTTTGGATTGCAGATATCTTAATCTAATCGTCATAAACAGTTCCCACACTCCGGACTGCTCGCCTTTACTACTTCCGGGTGTATGCACTTGACCGAGGCTGTAATCCTCTTAATCACGGTCGGTTGACCTGTCATTTTTAGGGTGGTGTCGAACCGGCTGTACCGAAACTGCGGCTGTACCGAAACTGCCACGACGTTTTAAGATCATAATCCATACTGAAACTGCCACGGCAATTAGTGAGGATTATAAGGGTGTTTTTGAGAATGCTAGAAACACTGAAACTGCCACGACGGATTCCTCAGGAAGGGGAGGTTGGTTTGGCAACGTGCAGGGAGAAACGGGAATGAGAATATCCCTCACTCATCACAGTGACGATTTTGAAACACAACACTTTACTTTGCTCATAACTTAGTTAAATGCTTTTCATGTCGCTACTTAAAAGAGGCCATACTAACTTTGTACTTATTTAAAACAAGTATCAATAGAAAAAGACATTTAACTACCAATGAAGTCAGAAATAATTAAATAATATGTTCTAAAGGATTAAGATTGCAATGGAATGTAAAATGTTTCTTACTAAATGTATTATATTAATGCTCTTAACCCGTTATAGTGAATTACTGGCGTTAAAGAACTCGATAAACACATATTTTATCATTAGATTTGGAAGTTTTCAGTTTATAAATATACCAAGGTGTAGGTAGGGATCGTCAAAATTGCACAAGAAGAAACATAATCTAATGCAAATAATAGCACAACAGGATACGTGTCCTGAAGTATAAATAAAACACAATTGTGATAAATATGTTGATCATATTTGGCGAATTTATTGATTTCATCCTATAAGTTACTATTAATATTTTGCAAAAAAACACTTTTGACCTCGCCGTAGTAGTAAACCCTAGGTGTTTGTTAAATCTAATGTTATTTAAATGGGGAATAAATATGTCTTGTTTATGGACAATTTTAGTAAGAATCCAATAGAACAAATTGAAATTCACTTAGTGTGCAGGTTTGCTGCGGGCTGCGGTGGAGGTAATGTATTTAGAAATGAGCTGGGAATACCATGAAAACATGCTTTTCAGCAATGAGTTGGAAATACTGCGCGCACTGCGTTCCAATTGTCTTAGGAATTGGCGTCGAAGTATGAGATCCTTTGTGATGACTAGAATACACAGAATTGAGTTCGAGCCTGTGCAGATTTTGTTTAGTATGAAATACAAATAAAATACAAGACTAGGCCAAGAAATATACAGATACAATTATACTTGTATACATAAGGCGAATAATGTGCAGGTTTACATTAATAATACCAGATAAAAACTTCAAAATTGATAAGTATACATTTTAGATACGGTTGATAAAAAATAAATCCTAATTAGCCTAGGCTACTTGTAGTGATAATTCAGGGTCACCTAATTCTGCCAACCTAGAAACCGGGAATAGCACGTGAATTTTAAGTATCAGGAAAAAGTCCATGAGTTGTAATTGAATTTAGTAAGAAACCGGGAAATAAAAATGGTCAAATATTTGCCGTAAAATCCACCGAAAACACAGAGTTTACACGTTTTGCGTTATCGAAAAACGCCATTGCGAGAAACTACTGTAGAAATGACCACGAATATTGGCGCAATGTCGATAAATCATCACACACTAAGCCGCAAGTGCAAGATGATCATTAATTTTTCGTCGATCGCGAAAAATAGTTACGGGTGTTAAAATAATTGCCGGAGATGAATGCGAATGTTGCCGTAATTGTGAAATCATCACCGGTCATCATCATTGCTGTCGTAGTTTACCATCACAGTTATTTCTGCGTTTGATCGCTAGAAATTATCACGGATTTGGCCACGATCGTAACATACGATCACGGATGTTCGTTAAAGTTTCTTATGCCGATTTTTGATTTTTAGGCGTTTCCGTGATAGCAAGTAATATAGTCTAGTCAAGATATGAAAAAAAACCCTTAACCTTAAAAAAATTGCTCTAAAAGGTTTTTTGATGGTTTTCATTTCCAAAAAGTATGTTAAATTACATACTAAAAGTCTAATAAAATCGGAGTCTCGGAAATTGGGTTTTTTCAATATGGCGTCAAAAATTTGAAAAAATAATAAACCTTACTATTTTCCCTGTATATTTTCTTCTGAACCTCCAATTTAGAACGAATTTGGTATAAACCTTTGAAACTGTATTATCTATAAACTATTCATGATTTAAGATAAATAATGTACAGTAAACGTGTTGTATGGGGTTCAAAATAGGTAAAAATCTGTCTTAAGTTGTTAGTAGTAAATAACTTAATTCAATATTGGTCACTATAGGGAACAAAACTTTTTATCCCTAGTCTGTGCTATACCCCTGTTGTAAATCTTTAAAAATATATGCAATTTTGTATTTTTAATCATTAAATTATCTTAAGTGGTGGTGGGATAATTATAAAAAACTATGTAATTCTTATGGGAATTCTGAAAATTACCATATTTGAATTGTTTATTGGTATGCTTGGATAACAATTCATCAGCCTGTATCGTCTCCACAGATACAAACACACACATATTTGTCATAAGCGAATTCTGTGTTGAGTCAAGTAATAGAATTTATTTCAATACGTTTTTTACGCTCATTCAATTATTTTATTTTGTAATAGTTCACAAGTAGTTTCTAAAAAAAAATATATGTATAATGTTAACAGGTATATTTTAGTAATACTGTTGTTAATCAGCTGTTTTTAAACTCCACAGGATTCGCTTCCGCTCGTTCAATTGTAGTTGTAGTTTAGTAATAAAACACAAATAGTTAATTACAAAAATAATTACATGTATAATGTTTACAGGTTTATTTTGGCAATACTGCTGTTAATCAAATGTTTTTTTTTTACTTCGTATGATTCTAATCGTATTGTTGTTCATGTTTACAGTTATTTAGATCAAATTTAGTCTAGACAAGATATGAAATAAAACCCCTTAACCTTAAAAATTGCTTTAAAAGATTTTTTGATGGTTTACATTTCCAATAAGTATGTGAAATAATATACTAAAAGTCTAATAAAATCGGAGTCTCGGAAATCGGGTTTTTTTCAATATGGACAAAATTTCCAAATTTCTCTAAAATATTTCCATAGACAAGCAAGTTAACACTTTATTTAATCCCATAAGAATAACATGGTCATTTTAAATGTACACTTTTTATTTTCTCCGTAACCGTTAGGTATACAACAACGCTTCTGTAAACTAAATTATTTGTTTTTATGATCTCTTCAAAATGGTTTGGAAATAAATTGCTATTATACAATGAAAAATGTGAAAATCCCATTTTTACCCTGTAAAAAATAGGAGATCTCAATTTTTGCAATTTTTGCATACTCAATTTTTGGGCTTAACCTAGACACAAATCTTAAATATACACAAATCATAATACAAAAACTTTCTTCAGGGTTATATGTTTTTAGACCAGGGTCACTAATGTAACCTGGACATTCTAAAATAAAAATATTTTGTCTTATGGTCTGGCAATCTATGGAGGAACGCCCAAAAAATTTAGATACAGTTCTGAAACTCTAAAAATGCTATAAGAATCATACTATACTTAGACAAACGATAACTGTAAAAGACCAATTTTCAAAACTACACATTTTGACTATCTCATCAATAAATATGTACTATAACTAGTGGCCTGTAGGGGCCATAGCCCCTAATTTATACTACAATAAAAAAAACATATATAAAAAGACAAATATTCGAAATATGTTTTTAAAATTATCAATTTTATGTTACTTAAAATTTACAGTGTTTCTTTTTTAATATCTTGGTTTTCCTTCCGTTTGAGTCGTATAGTAGGTGCTTCTGATGTGTCAATGAAATACAATTGTAAAATAATGATTAAATCAATATCACAACATAACAAATCGAAACATGCACACGGTTTGGCCTGAGCCCGGAGAGTGACGAATTAGAGCTGAAATCATACTGCCAAACATTGCACATATTTTCTAGTTTAAAATTGAAAATTTGTTTTGTAATCTTACGAATTCTGTTACAGTTTCCATTTTGAGAACCAAATGTATGTAAAGGTTAAAATTATCATTAATTATTATGAAGGCAACTCCCCAGTTCGCGGTAGTAAGTCAGAAATATATCTATGAATTTGTCCCTGAATTTTAAAACAAAATTTGGAAATTAGAAAAAAGTCCATTCATATGAAACTAGAAATAAAATTTATATACATTTATCAATCTCAGCTTCTATGAAAAAACTAAAAAAAGGAAACCTTCATGGGATCAAAATTTTTGAATCATTTTCCTACCAAATTAAAAAGTAAAATAAACCATAATTATTTCATAAATCTAGTGAATTAACTGCTAAAAAAAGAGAAGAACTATTATTCATTAGAAGAGTTTTTTCCAATTAATGTAAAAAAATATTGTTGAGATGCTCTGCTGGAAAAAAATAAACAATAAAAACGACTCGATGACCCAAAGTGCCGCTCCAGAGATTCTTTCAAGATTTGTTCACTGCAACTACTCTACTGGCTGCAAGATTTTGCAATGCTCCTGCAACAAAGTATGGGTTACCTTGTACAACAGCTTGTGGACTTAACCAGCTTGGGGAACAATGTGACAGTTCGTAAAGTGATCATAACAGTGTACAACTTGATGAAAACTATGAATTATTATTTGTATAATGCTCTACTACTAACCACAAGAAAGTGTGACTATATTATACAATTCTAATATCATAAATGTGGCAGTTTGTTTGAAGTTCAATCACGCATTAACTACTGGTCAGATTGGGCTGAAATGTGGCTTTATGATAGCTCAGATTCCCGATTAATACAAGCCGATTCTTATCTAAAAAATCCTTTCGGGCTAAAAATGTATAGATATTTATTTAAGTAAATAAAATATGTATGTTGAATTTTAGCAAGCTTGTGATCTTTATTTTAAGACCTATTATTGGATTTTTAAGCAAAAATAGTCATAAATTAAAATACCCCCACTGCAGCAAACCTGCACCCTAAGCGAATTTTAATTTGCCTGATTGAATTTACACTAAAATATCACATTAAAAATATCACATTTTTATTCCCTATTTAAATAGCACTAGTTTAACTAGTACTTCAGTTTGCTGCGACAAGGAGGGTAAAAAAGTGTTTTTAGTAAAATTTTAAATAGTTAAGTATAAAACAAATGCATTTTCCAAATTTGATAAAAATATATTCATATACAGGCTAACTACAACCAGTTTTCTTATTCTCCGTAAGAATAACATAGGAATTTTAAATTTAAATTTTGTTGTAATTTTTTCCGTAACTAGGTATTAGGCCCATGACAACGCTTCAATGTACTAAATTGTTTTTTTTTTCTGAGCCCTAAAATGGTTTCGAAATAAATTGCAAAATTTTAGTTTTTTAGGGTCAAAAATGGGGAAAACCAATTTTTACCTTATAAAACCCCCCATAAACTCCTGTTCCCATGGTCCGATCATGCTAATTCGCGAACTCGTTCAAATAAATGTAGGTTTACATGTTTGTACCAAATTTAATCGAATTCGGATCATGTTTGCTTGAGTTATTGTGCTAACGGACACATTTGACCAAAATCTTGGACGCCATCTTGAATTTTGGACTTCCGAGACTCCGATTTTATTAGACTTTTTTTCCTGGAAAATACACATAATTCTAAGTCAAAATAACCAATAAAACAATTTAAAGCAATTTTTTTAGGGTTCTCGTATGGATTTACTCGACTAATAATCTTGGTCGTTTCTATGATCACAGAAAATTGTCACGGATGTTATGCCTGGTGGGAAATCAACACGAATTTGTTTCCCACTTTCTCATGTTTAATTAGAATGAAATGAGACTCGGTGTATGTTTTTGAATATTTATTTAGTAACATACCTCAATTATAAATTTTGTTTATTCACATATACAGGGCTGGGCAAAAGTATGGACATCACTAGTTAACTTTTTAATGGGTTACGCCAAGAAAACAAAACTCTGTACACGTCTCTATATCACGCAAGTGAACTTTTTGTTGTATTCAAATTTTGTTCTTAAACCAAAAATAGGTTATTTTGGTGGCCCCATCGAGTGACACCTCATATTAATAGGCCATTAGTCGAAGAAATATATATCGAAGAAAGAATATCGACAAAAGCTAGAGGACTCTACCTAAACTCAACCCACTACAGTGACTGAAGAATGGTACGCGTTAAAATCGTTTCAGTTACTGTTACTCGTTGTTATATATAATATGTGAAGCATTTTGCTCGACATCCTCCCCGATTTTTTTCTCTAGCAAAACCACTTATCAACACCACACTTTGTATAACAAAACGGTAGCCGTCTACTAACAACGCCGCGCCCTTTCTCTTCGTTTCAAATGTCTTATCCTCCATCGAAAGACTATCAACTAAGTATAACTAACAAACCAACACCCTTGTTACTAACTCTCTGAAGGATGGCACAAAACTGTTGAGAAATACCGAATTTGAAAAATATTACATGAGTCAAGCTAATAGGAGGGCATTCCACTGAGATTCCACGTGAACGCCCCTCTGCAGACCATGGTTGGGTACAGTATTTGTAGTTCTGCAACCTAGCGTCTTGGGCGAATAAAACTATTTATGAATATTACAGTTTTACAGTATTATATTAGTATTTGATCACCTCTCGTGTAATTAAAAGCGTCGAACAGATCATATAAAATGCAGTGTTATAAAAGTGGTAAATGAAACATAAAACTTGTTTCTCAGTGGTAAATAATTATTCATTAAAGCAAATATATTCTCAAGAGACGGAATAAATACTTATAAAGTAAATACTCTTAACAGTCGCAACACTAAAAACTTAAATTAACATAAAATAACTCTTAAAATATAAATACGAAAGGGCAAATCAATCACTTATTTTTCCAATCAACGTATTATTGTGAAAGAAAAGGTTAAGCCAGAAATGGGAATTTTGAGTCTCCCGTTTCTCCCCGTCTATCTGGGGAATCCGCCGTGGCAGTTTCAGTGTTTCTAGCCCTCTCAAAAACACCCTTATAATTCTCACTAATTGCCGTGGCAGTTTCAGTATGGAGCATGATCGTAAAACGTCGTGGCAGTTTCGGTGTCCCCGTCGAACCATGTCGAACTGATCATGCTGACCTGTTCGTGGCAAATTGTTAGCTCTATCACCGTCACTGTCAAAACTAAAAACGTATTGTTTGTAGGTTAAATTTTAATCTATATATTAATTTGAAACTGTTTTTCTTTGTCACAGCTATTTTGAGAGAACGGCTGGGCGTAGAAACTCGGTAGGGGTGTCTAAAGAAAGGTCTTGGTCTGTAGATGAGCCATCAAAAGAGAAACATGGTGAATTCTCTTGGGGCTCTGCCCCCGTGGCCTTTAAATTCCCATCCCATGTTATTCTTATGGAGGAAAACGGGGTGTTTGTCACAGATAATTTGAATGAACGGCTTGGCGTAGAAACTTGGTAGGGGTCTCTAAAGAAAGGTCTTGGTCTGTAGATGAGCCATCAAAAGAGGAAAGAGGTAAATACCTTTGGGGCTCTGCCCCAGAAGCCTTTAAAGTTGCCTCTTCAGATTTGTTTACATTACGACCATATGCATAGTTCTACACTACTTTCTAATGCAACAGCTGTTAATATTTAAATTGTGATTTACTGAATTTGTCAAAATGAAGTACAGTATTTGCAATGGATTTTTCTGATTTTAAAATTGATTTTCTTCTGCATCGTGTCATGTTTTGCAATATAATGTTCTATTACCAAATCAGTGGAAAATCCTAATATCACAGTAACTTTGGAAATTATTTCTTATGGAGTTAACTTAAATCTATTGTAAGTTATTGGTTGGTTTCTGCCGTTTTTACCACTTCTTGGAGATTGTACGTAGGTGATATTCTTTGGCATATTGCATCTGTAGACGAAACTTGGGTTGGTGTAATTATTACAATGGAAGAGTGAGAAATCCTGGACAATTTGATATAGGATAAAAAATAAAACTAAATTAACACTGTGCTACATTTCTTGAGCAATCATTGAAATAACCGATTTGCAAACAATGGAAACATAGAAAAAGTCATAGAACACAACCAAGTAGAAGAAATAGAAATAATGTTTTTTTTTTACACTAAAAACACAAAAAAAAACAAGATCAGCTTTTTGAAAAAGATAAGATATTTACAAAAGATTTTGAGTATATCTAATTGTTGTTGTATTTCCATAATCTTTGAGTCGCCTTTAATGGCAATTGCTCGAATTCGAGCAACAGGTACACTAGTTAAATTTAATTTAACTATCATAACCTAACCGAACTGACCAAACTTGCTGATGACGAAAAATCGAATGAAGATTTACTAATACAAAAATAGTTCTGTTCATAAAATAAAATTACAAATGCATAAAATTCAATTTTTAATTTTTTTAACTATAAAATTAAACTATCATAATCTAACCAAACCAACCAAACTTGCTGATAATAAAAAATCGAATAAAGGTTTCCTAATCGAAAATAGTTCTGATCATAAAATTATAAATTCTAACAAAAAATTTACAGTTAAGAAGTAATCGCATTCTAAGCGAAATCTTTGACAAAAAGTTAACGCCTCCGATGGGATTCCGAATTCTCGATTCCCCACCCCTCCTCCGGTGACCACTACCCTCGGACCATAAATCAGGGGATCAACCCAAACAAAGATTTGGTCCGTTGTCCGTCTCCCGCAGCTTATCACTCCCTACGTCGCGGACCTGTTTCCTTCCCTTCCCATAGCGTTTGAGGATTGTACCGTAATCTAATCGTCATAAACAGATCCCACACTCCACACTGCCACCCTTGACTACAATGTATCGAGTAATCTTCAGTATAATCTTTGCTCAATAGTAACAACTGATGTTTTTCCTTTTGTACTGTATTTTTGTTTTGCTAGTATACTGTGGATAGACAAGTTACAAGTCTTTTGTTTACGTTTTCCTTGTTATTTAATTCAGCCAAGATGGTTACTTAGCAACCCATAAGACTAATGTTAAAAAAATTTGACTTTCAGTTTCATTTTTCTACGTAATTATATTTTTGTTGGCAGTTCTAACTGCAGTAAACTCATTTTTAGGCCAGGAATAAACTATTTACAACATTTGAAGAAAATCGTCGGAGCCGTTTTCGAGATCTTGATGCAAGCATACATACATACATACATACATTAATAATTAAGCTAGCATAACCTAGCATTAATATAAGAGCAATAATAAAGAATCAGTTATCCTTTGTACTATATGTGTTTCATTGGTTGTCGTACGTATTTTAATTTAGTTTTAAGCACTTCATATACAATAAGACAATTAAACGTTACAGTACTTAAATTATAAATAGTCAAAGGCAAGACAACGTCTGCCGGGTTAAGCTAGTATATATATATTTGAACGTTATGGACTCCAAAACCGCTCGACAGGTTGTAATAAAACTTTCAGGCATTATTAAGCATTATTCAAGGATGGTTTGTGTGAAGTTTGGTGCAGATCCATGAAAAGGGCTCCGCCCCAGTGGCTCTTGAGTTTCCCATGTTAACCTTATGGAATTAAAGAATCTTAACAGCTGGTTCAACTAAACAATTTGATTCTGTGATGTTCAATAGCATTAAAAAGTTAATAGGTTTACCAACAGGGTGCAGCACTATTATTTTTTGAGCGGAGCGAGCGAAGCTCTTATACGTCGACTTTTGTGCATTTCGTAATACGCAAACTCCTCCTAAACGGCTGAATTAATCGTTTTCAAATTTTGCATGGTGATAAAGACCATATCGGTGAGTGCCAACATCTATATGGCGTTAAAAAAATCTCTCAGGAATCCGCCCCACTGGGTCTCAAAGTTTCAATGTAATCCTTATGGAAGCAGTATTTGACACATAAACAAAGACATATGATCAGCTGTTGACTTTTGAATGCAGTAAATACATAAATAGCTGATAGCATTATTCCACAGATATTAGAACATAAACGGTGGTATGGATCATAAATATAATCAAATGACGACACTAGCTTGATGTCCGTGACGTATGAAGTGGTGAAGGAAGTAGTAAAGGTGAGCTGTCTGGATCGTGGAAACTGTTTAAGACGATAAGATTTAGGTAGGTATCTGCATTCCTAAAATTCTATGGGAAGGGAGGAAAACGGGTCCGTGACGTAGGAAGTGGTGAAGGAAGTAGTCAAGGCGAGCTGCCCGGAGTGTGGGAGCTGTTTATGACGATTCGATTAAGGTATCTGCATTCCTAAAATTCTATGGGAAGGGAAGGAAACAGGTCCGCGAAGTAGGAAGTGGTGAAGGAAATAGTCAAGGCGAGCTGTCCGGAGTGTGGAAACTGTTTATGACTATTGTGGTTCGGATTCCACTATAAACTGTAGGTCCCTTAGTTGCCATTAGCTGTTTGGGCTATTAATTAACAGCTGTGTCTAAGGAATGTCGGCCTTAGTCACTAACAAGACTACAAGATCGCGCCACTCATCCTACACTCATCTCCATTCATACTTGGCTTAAAATACCTACATTGTATGGTCGCCATTTCATAAGAAAGTATTAAAGTAAAGTATTAAGGAATCTAAAATCCTAAAATGCTATGGGACGGGAGGAAAACAGGTCCGCGATGTTCGAAGTGGTGAAGGAAGTAGTCAAGGCGAGCTGTCCGGAGTGTGGGAACTGTTTATGATCAATAGATTAAGGTATTTGAATTCCAATAATGCTAAGAGAAGGGAGGTAAACAGGTCCGTGACGTAGGAAGTAATGAAGGAAGCAGTAAAGAAAAGTTTTTCGGAGTGTGGGAACTGTTTATGACGATTAGATTAAGGTATTTGCAATCCAATAATGCTAAGGAAAGTGAGGTAAACAGGTCCGTGACGTAGGAAGAGATGAAGGAAGTAGTAAAGGCGAGTTTTTCGGAGTGTGGGAACTGTTTACGACGATTAGATTATGGTATCTTGGTATCTACAATCTTAAAATTCTATGGGAAGAGAGGGAAACAGATCTGCGACGTAAGAAGAGGTGAAGGAAGTAGTAAGGTGAGCAATGTGGAGTTTGGGAACTGGAAACCGTTTGTAGCAGTTAGATTAATGTATCTGCACTGCTGAAATGCTATGAGAAGGGATAGAAGAATGCCCACGACATAGAAAATGGTGAAAGAAGTAGTAAAGGTTAGCAGTGCGGAGTGTGGGCAATGGTTGTGGCAATTAGATTAACGTATCTAAAATACTAAAATGCTATGGAAAGTGATGAAAAATAGGTCCACGATGTAGGAAGTGGCTTAGGAAGTAGTAAAGTATGAACATATTGTGAGAACCATCTGTGGCAGTTAGATTATGTATCTAATACTTCAATGCTATTTTAAGGGAAGGAAACAGGTCTATGACGTAGGAATTGGTGAAGGAAGTAGTAAGGCTTGCAGTGCAGAGTGTGGGAACTGTCTTTGGCAATAACATTAATGTATCTGCAATCCTAAAATGCTATGGGAAGAGAGGGAAACAGGTCCACGACGTAGGGGGTGGTGAAGGAAGTAGTCAAGGTGGGCAGTGTTGAGTGTGGGAATGGATTAATGTATTTGCAATGCTGAAATGCTATGGGAAGAGACTGTAGACTGCAGGTTAAAATGATATGAAGCACGAATCGTTACATATTTAGATACGTATTCAATCATTTACAATAGAAATTTACAACTGAGTTGACAACAGCTGAATTTTACTCCATAGAGGCTAAAAAACGAATTTTATCCCCTAAAGAGTAAAAATGCTACTTTAGACCCGCAACGCATGCATCAATGACGACTGTTTCTACTGCAGTATGACAAAGCAATATAATATAAACCCTTGATGACTCCGCTCAATTTTGTGGATGCATCTGTGAACGCCACCTAGTTTAAATTTATGACAACAGCTAATTTGCAACCAAAATGTGAGTGAGCATAGCGAACGAACTTCAACCTGGAGGCGAGTTAGCATAGCGATCGAGCTCCATAGTGACGAGAATATTTACCTTAATTCCAGGGAATACTTCTATTAAATGTCTAAGCCGTTTACCTTTGGTAGGTTGTAGCTTCACAACTATTCAAATTTGTTTTCGGAATAGTGTAAATTATATATGTCAAGTTTGGTGATGAAAGTAATCCCGTGAAAAGACTCGAATTGGCACAATCCCTGTCTAGCAGGCACTTCCGACGTTTTAGAGCCACAAAAAGAGCCCGTTTCTCCAAATTGTCATCCGATTCCGGAATCTCAACAAAATACATTAAGGCGTAAACGGCGTAGCAGGTGCACTGACAAACAAAGGAAAAGGCAAGCGAAGAACGCAAGCAAAAGGTATAAATAAACTCATCCTGAAAGAAATTTTCCAAAGATTCAATGGATGGTGAAACATCTATCAACAATGACATATAATCGGAAAATATACTATGAAGGAGATAGCTTGGTGGCGATAGCTACCATGACGTTCAAATAATGTAAGTACTGCGAAGCCTTAAAATGGAAAGAATATACACCGGGCATGTGCTGCAATGGTGGTAAGGTGTAGCTACTACCTTTAAAGCACCTACCTAAACCTTTATGCAGTCTAGTCATGGGCACCCCCCCTGAGCATACACACTTTATGGACCGGATGAAACATTATAATAGTTGCTTTAATATGACATCGATTGGAGCATAACAGTTTTTAGCTGAATTGTTCACTGAAGGCTGTTATTATAAATGTCAACCAATCTGAAAGTTTCCGTAGCGAAGCACGGGTATTCCGCTAGTTAACATTATAAATGTTATTATAATTACGAGGTGTTAGCCCGTCCTACGTACGGGAGTAGTCAGTTAAAACGGTGTAGGCCTATAAATCAGAACAGCTAGTTTACACGTATAAAGACAAATTTTATTGCAGCCTACAGTAGAAAGAGTAATTATCAATTGAGAAGTGTATAGACCTAGTCAATGAAATGATATCACCTTCCATCACATACCTACCTCTTCCATAATCAATATCACCACAATACAATTACTCATACTATACACAATTTCCAGTAGGTCTGAATTGAAACTCCCTAAAATAAAACGAAAACATCCAATAAAATTCACAGTTCAAGCATTCAAAAACATTGATTGTAAACAAAAAGCTGCCAAGATGAATTAAAACATGTAAAAATTGTGATTTTTCTACCCTTTCCAAAAAAAGTTGAGCAGTAAAATAATTTGCATATCTTTTTCCTTTAACTCGTGTACATAGCCTCGACTTGTACACATCGATGGTGTTACTTATCTCGGTGGTCTACTAATCTTACTTATTTTCTATAATCAATGACAAAATCAGAGTAAATAACCTCATAGTTCTTTAGGGCATTTTTATAACTAACCAGCTGTTAGTTAGAACAAATTATATTGCTCTAAAACAAATCGAAGATTACAAAGATTGCTTTAAAAAATAATTTGAACATCCTAGTATTTTACTATGTATATTAAATTAATCTGTCATCCTCTTACAGAAGAATTGAACGTATCAATGATAGCATTACACATAGTATAAATAAGTCAACCGTAAGTATGTCTTTAAAGTTTTATCCAAATGCTGACTGTTTACAGCTGTTATGTTAAGCAAATTATTTTATGCCAAAAGGTAGTTTAGAATCTTAGCGTCGGCTGCTAGACTTTTTAAAGATTAAAACTTGATTTTTAAAAAACTGGGACCCTAAACTAAAATTATGGCTTCGACATTCCCTAGTTCTCAAAATTATCTTTCTTTCAACACAAAAATCATGAAAATCCGTCGAGTGGTTGATTCAGAATCGTGAAATAAAAAAAACACTGTTTCGTTTTAATATTATAGATTGTTAATGATTAATTCATCTTCCCCCATTGTTCAACTACTAAAAATTTGCTCAAATAAGTTAAAGGAAATAATATAAAAAAATATTTGCATTATTATTGTTATTATATAAGCAGGTGTTCCACCACTGTATCTAGTATCGCAACTGTCACAATTAATTAACCTCATTGGTAACTTATGCATTATGAATTGACCCATTCAAGTAATTCATAATAACTAATACTAGTGTACCTGTTGCTCGAATTCGAGCAATTGCGAAGCATTACAGGCGACTCACGAAGATTATAGAAATACTCACGATCTACACAACAGTTAGATATTATTATTATTATTATTATTTCTTTGTCATGAGAGCCGAAGCCCCCTGACTACATACCCGGTACCTATCGTGAGACATACCTGGGCCCCATGATGTAGGCCGAAGCTTACGCATCAACCTTTAGCACATCATGGGCGGATGACTTAAGGTCATCAGGCTCGCCGGCTGCCGAAGCAGACCCTTCGGAAAGAGGGTTGCCCCTCAATCCTAACCAGGGATTCCGGCTACTTGTTTAAGCGTCACTCCACCTGGGTTCCACCAGGTACAAAGCCCTAGAGGACCATAATGGAGCGCCCCGACGCATTTAGTGCAAGCAACACTCGGGACCTATCTAATCCCTGACAGGCAGAACCCGCCATCATAGCCAGAAGGAAGGGGACCGTCAGCAACCCCAACCTCCCATTTACACAGTTAGATATAATCAAAATCTTTTGTAAATATCTTGTCTTTTCTCAAAAAGCTGATCTTGTTTTTTAGTGTTTCTACAAATTTTTACCTCTCATAGCCGCATTAGGTTGTCTATAACGATTTTAAATGAAAAAAAAACATTATTTCTTTTTTTCTACTTGGTTGTGTTCTATGACTTTTTCTATGTTTCCATTGTTTGCAAATCGGTTATTTCAATGATTGCTCAAGAAATGTAGCATATTGTTAATTTAGTTTTATTTTTAGCCCATATCAAATTGTCCAGGATTTTTCCATTGTAATAATTTCACCAACCCAAGTTTCGTCTACAGATGGAATACGCCAAAGAATATCACCTACGTACAATCTCCAAGAAGTGGTAAAAAAAGGCAGAAACCAAGCCATACAACAGATATAAGTTAACTACATAAGAAATAATTTTAAGAGTTACTGTGATATTAGAATTTTCCACTGATTTGGTAATAGAACATTATATTGCAAAACATGACACGATGCAGAATAAAATCGATTTTAAAATCAGAAAAACCCATTGCAAATACTGTACTTCATTTTGAAAAATTCAATAAATCACAATTTAAAAAAGCTGTTTCATTAAAAAGTAGTTTTGAATTATGCATATGGTAAAACAAATTTGAAGATGCAACTTTAAAGGCTTCTGGGGCAGAGCCCCAAGGGAATTTACATCGTTCCTCTTTTGATGGCTCATCTATAGACCAAGACCTTTCTTTAGAGACCCCTACCAAGTTTCTAGGCCCAGCCGTTCTCTCAAATTAGCTGGGACAAAAACCCAGTTTTTCCTCCATAAGAATAACATGGGATGGGAATTCAAAGGCCACTGGGGCAGAGCCCCAAGGGAATTTACCACGTTTCTCTTTTGATGGCTCATCAACAGACCAAGACCTTTCTTTAGACACCTCTACTGAGTTTCTACGCCAGGCCATTCTCTCAATTTTGCTATGACAAAGAAAAACAGTTTCAAATTAATATATAGATGAAATTATAAACAATTGTATTATATAAAAAAAAAACTTTATAAGAAGAATTAATAAACTACCATGCTTTACCTGTACAATAAACATAATTTTTTTCGTATTTTAATAGGTACTTTTCTGATTACTTCATTCCGTTTTCAATCAAACAATTTAAAACATTATAAGCTGTTATTTAAACATGATTGATAAAACCTATATTTATCTAGTATATATCCAAATTAAATGCAAGCGAGTTTAAAAAACGGCAAAACAGGGATACAACCCATTAATTTTAATCAAACATAAATAATCAAAGAAATTAAATTTATTTCAAAATTGTTCAAACTTGTATTTTAAGAACTACACTAACAATTGTTCAAAAGGGTTATAAGCAATTTAAATATTGTTAAGAAAATTTATTTAAAATTTGTTGAAACTTGTTTTTTAAGAACTGCACAAACATTTGTTAAATAGTATTGTAAACAATTTAAATATTGTTAGAAAATTGTTTTAAAATAGTTTATAACAAAACTAAGAATAAAACAGTTTTAAAATTGGTGTAAAATAGTTACAACTCATATTAAAACTTATTTTGTATACTGCAAAAACTGATTGTTAAACAATTTAAAGATTGTTAAGATTGTTGCAATCTTATATTAAAATTGTTGTAATATGAAATTTAAATCAACATGTTTTAAAATTGTTATACAACAATTGCAATACAGCTTTTAAAGATTTTTAGCAATTTTTTCGCTTATTCGGTAAGGGCAAAATTTTCAAAATTAGCTATCATTATTGTAGCCTTTTATAACTAAGAAGGTTGCCGCAAAATGATTTCAAATATTTTGAATAGTTGAAAACTTAAGAGGGGGTGCAAGTTACTTATCAGCCACCCTGTATAATATATGTGTCATAACATAACATTAGAGCATGTTTAAATTCTGAGTGCTTTTTTAGAACATGTTACTTCCCTCCTCTAATGCCCAAGTTGTGCACCTGCTCAGAGGACAACAATATTGGTTATGGTAATCTCCAAGATGGCTCCAACTATAATCAAAAAGTGTTACATTTTCAGTACATACTAAACCCCTAATAGTGCGGACTCCTATGAGCTAACTACTTATTAATGGGATATTCATAAAATAAATGGTGTACTTACCTGCCTTTATTTTATGTAATAGATAAAAGCAGAAGTTTGATTAAAGACACCTACCTAAAATAAACTTTTCAACTAATACAGCCACCAAATTACTAAAAGGTCAAGTTTATTTCTCTTTTCTCCCCCTATACATATATGGAGAAAGTATTGTTTTCGTCAAAATTTTCGAGATTGAGTTTTGAGTGGATATATTCGTTTTGAGTCCCCCTGCACCCAATAAGTGGGTTTCTAAGTTATGTCTGTGTGTTTCTGTATGGGTGGCAAGGACGGTCCCAGGGGGGGGGGGTCATGACCCCCCCCCCAAAATATTTGTTATATACATAAACTGTTTGTTATTGCAAATCGATCTACCAATTTGAAATTCATTGTAGTCTTTACACTTGTGGCGAATGAAAGGACTAATTACAAATTCTAACCTAAAACTCGGGATCGTTCGAGTCTGACTATTTTTCGTACGTTATGAAAAGTAGGGAAGATCGGCAGACGACAGACGAGTTCAGCGTTAGGAATTTATAATTACAGTAATGTAATTCAATGATTACTGTAGCAAATTTCAAAACTTTCAATATTAAATAGTATTTATATTTAGAGCACCTGATATCATATTTAAGAATACCACAACCCAATTTTCATATTGCTAGCCACAAAACAACAACAAAATGGTAGTATCTTAGACTTAGATGCGGAAGGGACGGATTTAATTACCCACACAACCACAAAAAGTTGCACAAAAACTGTATTCTCACATTGACCCCTTGTAAAATGCCACTGGCACTGGCGTAGAAAAAAATGAGAGCAATGAGAACCAATTCTTCAGGTGGTAGCAGTGACGGGACGCCGAGGGCAACGTTAGTTGGGTAGTGTACTTTGTGTAGGTTAACTGTTGCTTGCTGGGCAGGTATAATGCAGTCGTGTTGGGTGCAAGTTCTGAAACACATCTATATATATATGTAAAAGGCAAAGCCCTCACTGACTGACTGACTGACTGACTGACTCACTCACTCACTCATCACTAATTCTCCCACTTCCCACTTACCTAGGAGGCTGAAATTTGGTACACTGATTCTTTAGGCATTAAATAGGAAAACTAAGTGGTTTTTATTTTGATCGGACTCTCGGGCTCCACCCCAGTGGCTCTGGAGTTTCCCATGTTAACCTAATGAGTACCCATATTTAAATGGAATTAATGAATCATAACAGCTGTTTCAATTAAACAAGTTGGTTCTGTTCTATGATGTTCAATAGCATTTAAGTTACAAGGATTACCAACAGGGTGCAGCACTATTATTTTTTTTAAATATTTGACTACAGCTAATTTGAAACCAAAAGGTGAGTGAGCGTAGCGAACGAACTTCAACCCGGAGGCGAGGTAGCGTAGCGAACGAGCTAATCTGAAGGCAAGTGAGCGCAGCGAACGAGCTCCAACCATAAAGCTGAGTGAGCGTAGCGAACGAACTTCAACCAGGACGTGTGAGCGCAGCGAACGAGCTCCAATCTAAAGGTGAGTGAGCGTAGCGAACGAACTTCAACCAGGACGTGATTGAGCATGCGAACGAGCTAACATATGAAGTTAAACGGGGCAAAGCCCGCGGGTACAGCTAGTCTTAGATAAAATAAGTTCTCTGGTCCGAAATCTTGGTCTGATTTTGGACATTTTCTGTTTAGCATGCACATCGGCACCAGTTGAAAGGGTGTTTTCGTAAATCAATAATGCTTGAATGTGTTGTAATGTTGCGGTATTCCTTTGATATTAAACCACAAGTCTCAATAATGCAAAAACATAACATTATACAAGTTTATTTTTAGAAATTTCTTTGACCTTTAAATAAACTGAAAAGCTTGAAGACATTAAACTAGGTGCTCAAATTAGCTTAAAAACCACTCATTTTAGCACGTTATTTCCAAATTTTTTCCGGGGTCCCTTTGCTGGGGGGTATGGAATACCCCCCCGGCCCCCCGGTGACCCCCCCCCAAAATATATGTCTAGGACCGCCCTTGATGGGTGGATATGTACAGAGCTACAGCCCACACCTGTAGTCCCATTTTGATGAAATTTGGTATATAGGTACTACTATTCCATGGTATCTCTAAGTGTTTTTTTATTTATATTTGTAATGGTATTTTCCCCATAAAAAGCCATAAAATAACGGAAAAATCAAATTTTCTGAAAAAATTGCACGAACGATTTTGACAAAAATGTAGTATGTTAGTCAATGGTTATAGTCCTTTAAATTCAGAATAAAATGGTACAAATTCCATTTCCGTAAAAATTATGGTTCAAAAGTAATTGTAACTTATGTTATTTTCCCATAAAAAACCCATAAAATAATAAAAACTAATTTAAGGAAAAAAGTCGCTTTTGATTAAAATGAATGTGTTATGGTCCTTATAATTCTAAACTAAATAGTGCAACCACCCAATTGCTGTAACAATTTCGGTTCAAAAGTTATTGCAACTTTGGAAACTAAAGGTTGTTGACAAGCTAAGCTTATGGGAGAAAGTATATGTCAGATTTCTAATACCTTTTAAATTGATTTTAACAACAATATTTGCATTGAATTACTATTAGTTTAAACGTTTAATGTTACAAAATAGTAATTTTATGTGGAGGTATAGGTATAAGGAGGTGGGAAACACCTTTTTTTCTACATGAGATTTGTTGAATAATAAACATATTTCAAAATAATATATATTTTTCAGTTCATACATATGCTATACAGTTTTTAAGTTCACATAAATGAATCCTGGACAACATTTTGTAGTACCTTATGTTATTCTTGAAAATTTTATATGCTCTTACTTGTGTTAAAACTTATAGCAAAACAGTTTATACTTAGCAGCCTCAATCATTTAGCCCAGGCAAAATAGCCAAAAAAAGAGCTGTAGCTCCTAAAATTTGGGAGAGGGCTGGAAATCGTTTTAATCGGCTCTTGAGATCCTAAAAAGTTAAAAATGAGTTTGCGACGGATATTGAAGTGAGCTAAGTGTATGGGAGGCAAAAAACTAGGCCAATTTTGCTCATTTTTTTAGTTTTCGCTTATAACTCAAAACATTGCATCCCACAAAAAGTGTATCCATACTTTTCTAAAGAACATTAAATTCTGCGTCGAACGACGTTAAAATCATTAATACCGGTTCAGTTGTTCTGCTACAACAGGTCATCAAAGTTAAAGTAGTTCTAACATTCTCCTTGTCATCCTATTATTGATGATTACAGCGTGTTCCGCCAGATGGCAGAGTGTATGCTATATTTTGTTTGACAACCTGTTGTGGCAGAATGACTGAACCGATTTTAATGATTTTAACGTAATTCGACGCGGACTTTATTGTTCTTTAGACAAGTATCCGTACACTTTTTTGTGGGATGCATTGTTCTTCAGTTATAAGCGAAAAACTAAATATTTGAGCAAAATCGGCCTAGTTTTTTGCCTCCCATACACTTAGCTCACTTCAGAATCCTTCACAAACCCATTTTTAACTTATTTAGGATCTCCAGAGCAGATTAAAACGATTTCAAGTTTTTCCCCAATTTTTAGGAGCTACAAGTCTAGTTTGCCTGGGCTATAATTGCAACTGAATGAATAAATCTCTTTTTACCTACTAAATAATAATCCTTCACTTAGATACATCACAACATTTACCTGGTGAGTAAGTAAGTACCCTATTCACCCATATCCCAATTCCAGGAATAACATATTTATAGTGTAAACGTAATTCTTGAAACACAACTTTTCTCAAATTGGGATATGGTACATAATCATTTCTAATAGATTTTACATTATGGATTCAAAGTGGTACTACTTATGTATGGTTGATGGTAAGTTTTATTTACAGCTAAACACAACACTAAACAATAAACAAAAGTTTTTCATCTGATGGTGAAAACACCTTATGACTGGGTGTAGTCTATGGATCTTTTCTTGAGAGATGAGAGAGGGAAAGGCTTGACAGCGTATCTCTCTCGTTCAGCCTGTAATACAAACAAGAATAACAATCTGGGTTCACTTTTTTATAATTTTAGAGCATGATAAATTATTTATTTAATTTGTATCATACGCACAATTTATTTCAAACAGTTAGCTCCTCGAGCCTTATAAAATGACTTGAACATAGCATTTTTAATTTCACGATTGTCTTTTCCTTCCATTGTCTTGAGACAGTAGGTAGCAGAACTCTGTCTGAACGGTACAAATGTAGGCTAAGCTTCTTTTCAACTTCATGAACAATAACAAATTTAAGTATACAGGGTGTCCCGGAACTCTCTACCAATATTTTAGGGCATTGCTCCTGGGTAAGAAACATACCTAAATATCATATTTAAATTGTCCGGAAGTCCTTAGTTACTCACACAGCCGGCATTTTGTTTTTTTCAGTTATTAATTTTTTTCTAAAGAATGGTTTAACTTACGAAATTGAAACTTTGTACAAACATGTATGACAACTATACAAAGCTACCAAAAAATTATGACGATTTTTCCAATTCATAAAACAAAATGGCGGCCATTTAAAAAAATTTACAAAAATTTTACAAGAATGTTAATACAAATCTATTGACACTATTTTTAAGATTGGGCGAGTATTAACTGAGATATGGCAATTTTAGTGATACGTGACCTCTGAAGGTTAGTTGGAGCGCATGCTGAAAGCGTCGTCCAAACCTACCCTTTCAATTTCACTGCATTAATTGCTAAATAAAGTAAACAAAGAAAAGTATAAACAATAACAAAATATTTTGTTTTGAAACAACTGTTAAGTTAAAATAACATTCATTTGGAAAAAGAACTTGTCAACTGTCGAAGTAATTTACAAAAGTAAACACGCTAGTAACATAGTTTTAGCGAATTTCCCATATAGGGAATAAGCGATTACCGTAGTACTCATGGTAAGACCTGGATGCGGGACCGATTTTTTTTTTCGTTTTGAGGTCCCTAGAGGCCAAAAACACCATCCGTTCAAATTCATATATATATATATATATATTTATATATATATATATATGTGTCCGTCAGCACGATAACTCGAGCAAAAATGATCCGATTTGGATGAAATTTGGTACAAACGTGTAAACGTACGTTTATTCGAACGAGTTCGCGATCCAGCATGATCGGACCATGGGAACGGGGGTTTACAGGGGGTTTTATGGGGTAAAAATAGGTTTTTCCTATTTTTGACCCAAAAAACATAAAATTTAGCAATTTCTTTCCAAACCATTTTGTAGAGCTTAAAAAAACAAATAATTTAGTATATTGAAGCGTTATTATACGCCTAATAGTTACGGAGAAAATTCCAAAAAATTGTAAATTTAAATTCCCATGTTATTCTTATGGAGGGAGAATAAGTAAACTGTTGTAGTTTGCTTGTTTGTGAACATATTTTGATCAAATTTGGAAATTGTTTTTATTTCTCACTACCTATTCACATTTTACAAAAAAAAAAAGTTTTACCCTCCCTGATGCAGCAAACCTAAGTACTTGTTATACTAATTCTATTTAAATCAAGAATAAATGTTATATTTTTAAGTAGACATTTCAGTGTAAATCCAATCAGTCAAATGGAAATTCGCTTGGTCTGCAGGTTTGCTGCGGCGGGGGTATTTCTATGTTTTTTATGAATACCGGTATCCATTCTAATATCCGTGATAATTACCCACCCTCATTGAATATATGTACATCATCCTATATTCATTTATATAAACGATAAGATACAGTATTTAGTTGAAATAAAAGTGATATTTTACCTACATCAGCGCACCCAAACGTATCCACCCGTAAACACATGTCAAACCAATGTTTTAGATTTTACAAAAGGGTAGAAAGTGTATTTGCATTATCAACCTAGTTCAATGATAGCATTGTGTTTAATCTATCTGTTTCACTCTGGAAAAAACCCTCAGAGGTTGTGGTAGTAATTTAAAATTGTGATTCCTGATCATCCTTGATCTCCTTGCTTGATAACATCAATATTTTCAGGCCTAAACCAAACAAAGTTTAATTAGTCATCCATTTATTGAAAACAATTCTGCCGAGATGAATTAAAACGTGTAAAAACTGTTATTTTCCTAATCTTTCCTCAAAAGGTCAAACAGTAAAATAATTTGCATATGCTTTTCTTTGAAGGCTCATGGGCATAACTTCGATTTGTATACATAACATGGTCTTACTTATCTCCGTGGTCTACTTATCTCTACACTAATCTTACTTATTTCCTACAATCAATGACAAAATCATATATTAAAGATTCCAAAAAGTCATCCGAAGATTCCAATCTAAAGTTCTTAAGGCACATTCTCCAGGCACCATGGTTCGTTAATAACGAAGTGCTTCACAGGGACAGTCGATCCCCAACGGTCAAAGAAGAAATTTCAAGGTTAAGTGCCAAATACTTAATGAAATTAGGGTACCATACTAACTACCTTGCTTTAAATTTATTGGAAAACAGCAACTGCGTATATAGATTGGAAAAGATGCCATGTTTTGGACTTAAGTTATAGTTTACTCCTGTATTTAAATTTTATCATATTTGCTTAGTGTTCTATTTTTGTTGAACAGATTGTAAATTAAATAAAATGTAAAAAAGGGAGCAAGCACCTGTTCATCAACAAGTCTTGCCAAAAATTTGATCAATCATATAAAGATTTAAGAAATCTGTAGCTCATGTCCAACACATGAACAACACTTTTTAGTCTGGTAATACACTGACTATTGTCCAGCAGATTAACAGCAAGACTGTTCGGATGATATTCTAATTTTTCTTGGTACTTTTTGCTATGGTCTGTAATTTATTATTTCAATGATTTAATTTTGAAGTAATTCCTAATTGTAGTGTTGGATAGAAACCAAGGTGCGCCAATAATTCTTCTCGGCCTCTTAGCCTGAAATCGTTCAAGTATTTTGATGTTGGATTTGCTCGAGGCCCCCCTGTAGCGGGGGGCCGTTTGGTGAGGGGGTGCGGGGTTAAGGTATGGGATGGAGGAGGGAAATTCGGGTAATCAGGAGGGAATAAACAGGGTAATGCTAATAGGTTAGGAAAAGGTGTGTCTGGACCAAACTTAATTTCAGCGTGCTGAATCTGCTACCAATACAATTAGGAAGATTGCTGGGGACCAGAGGGACGGAGACCTTTTACCCAGATCAGAACAATTGCCTAGCCAGCTTTGATTTGAACTAATGGAACTAACTATTTAAATATAAACCTATCCTTCCACTATGAACTGAACTTGGGTAATTACTTACTAATTATTGATGAGCAAATGAGTGATATGCAATTGAATACTGAATGAGAAATAAGTATGAATTGATTTAAACTATTAAGTTACATTCTGGGAACATGTGGATTAGTATTCATGTTTCGAAAGGTTGGTGGCAGAGTGCCACCAACCGGCTAAGTTGTCAATTCCTACATTTCCATAGTCGGGTGAGCCAGAAGGGCTCCCCGCTAGTTACCTGACTTAGCCAGACATTTTCCCTACTTAATTTCTACATATTAACTAACTATGATAACTTATCCCAAACATCGAAGAGAAGTCCTGGATTTTACGGAGAGGTTTCCTGTGTAGAAGCCGGTTGTCCAAGAAGGAGGACAAGACTAGGAAAGGTGGGGATAGAGCATTGATGCAGTCGCGGCAGGCAACGAGATGAACATGCAGCCCGGCTTCGCGAACTGCACACACTATAAAAAATATAGCGTGCCGCTATGCGTCACAACCACCCCCCTTACGACGAAAGAAAAGAAAAGAACAGAACAGTTTTTTTTAAGGTTGGTGAAAGGGTTTGGTTTGGTGTGTGTTTTTTTTTTTTTGTGGGGAAGTTTGTCGTTCGGTTTGCTTCCAGATGTGGAAGGTTCTGACCAGCTTGGCTGTAATAGGCACCTCGGACCACCGGACTTTCCCGAACCAACCACGGCAGAGAGCGGGATCCACCCCCCCTGCGAAAAGAGGAAGGCATTGTGGGGACGACAGTTTGTTTCCCTAACCTAAAATTGGAATTGAATTGCTTTCTGTTGTGAAATAAAAAGGGACGGACAACTGCACGCACAAAAGATTTTTTTTTTTTTTTTTTTTTTTTTTTAATTAGGTTTTCTTCTTAAGGCATTGCTGGTGCACTGTGGGGGAATTTGAGATCAGCTGGTGTGTCTTCTGGTGATGCAGGTCTTGAGAGGTGCTGATGGTATGGGCTAAGTGTTGAGGCAGCAGGCTGAGTGTAGGCAAAGAGATGTTGTGTGCTGATGACTCATGCGGACAAGGCCGGAGCATCGCAGGCTGCGCCCAAGGTGTGTTGGCTGATGACTCATGCGGACAAGGCCGGAGCATCACTGGCTGCGCCCAAGGTGTGTTGGCTGATGACTCATGCGGACAAGGCCGGAGCATCGCTGACTGATGATGGGGGATGTCGAAGATAAATGTATCTTGTGGTCCAAAACAGATGTGCACGATATTTCATGATTGATTGGTATGCGGGAAAATTGTAGAGTTGTTAATTGAGTTTTGCTTTTTCATTTGATTTATTTATTATTTTTTGCTTGCTTTGATTGTGCAGTTGTCTGGTGTCTATTAAATAATGCTGGGGGAAATGAATATTTAATCAGATCGCAGATGATCGTAAAAAAATTATTTTCAAGGTGACTGTCGTTGTGGAAATGAAGAAGGGTTGGTCGCAAGGTGGAGGTCCGATCACTGACGGGTTGGCTCGGACTCAAAAGGTGAACCATGGGTTCGTTGGGGCCGAGCTACTCAAAACCAGACTGATGGAACTCGCGGGTACCGTTTTGGGGTCTGTGTGTTGAAGGAGTTTGGAAGGATAGTAACTGTTCTTTTTGAAACCTTTTTTTTTTTGTTGAAACTTTTTTTTTTTTTTTTTTTTTTTTTATAAAGAACGTTTCGCATGCAAATTATTACGTATGCAAATTATTACGCATGCAGAAAATTGCGCGTCGGAAAGCGCTAGAAAAAGGTGGGAATAGGTTTTCTTGGGATTCTGGAGATTGTTTCCTTATCAAGTATAAGTATTTCCTTAAGAGGCAAGATTTCCGGTTCGTTTGTTTTTTTGTAAAAAATAAAAGTACTGAGTTTCTTAACTAAACTGGTAACTATTTCTCCCCTAAATCTAACTAACTCTACCTTAGTGACTAATTAAGCTAAGAAGTATGAAAAGAAAATAAGGGAGGTAAAGGAAAGAATAGAAAGAGAGTTTGTCTCTAAACACTCGACTAGCTAGGTCGCCACAGAAGGTGCCATCACTGAGCCCTTTCCTACGGGGGTAAAATTAAGCAAAATAAAAAATAAAATTAAATCTCCCGTGGAAAGTAATCACAAAAAGGTGATTCAATCAAAAAAATTCTTTACTGAACTCAGTGAGGGTGCGAGAGACGAAGAGGGAGGGGTGAAAGATTTGGTCGACAACGCACGGAGGAAGACGTGTAGGGCAGCCCATCCTAAGGAAGGATACCCCGAGACTCACTTTCCCCCGGGCGTTGGCGGGGACAGCGACAGATTGAGAAGACTTAACCTAATATCACCTTAGCAGAGTGTTCTGATCTGGGTAAAGAGATTGATCTTGTTTTTTTTTCCTAAAATTGTGGCTGAAAAAATCGTTTTAGATGTGACACATGTGCGTTCCTAACAAATTTTCCGGTTGAGGGATTGATCAAACGTGCTGTGACGGGAGAAGAGAAAGCTTCAATTACACATGGCTTGGACCAGACAGGGAGTAATTTCTGATTGATGGCGTCGGAGGCCCTACTGAGGTGGTGTTCTCTGAACATTACCCAGTCGCCTATCTTGTAAGGGTTGGGTAATCTGTCCAGATCATATTTTTGTTGCCTGAGCTGCCTAGCCTTTGTGAGGTTCTCGACGGCTCTTCTCCACTCTTCATTGGAAGATTGTGGGGAAGCCTGATCGTCGATTAGCCTGTCCATATTCCAATGGAGTTCTAAGGGGTGTGAAATATTTCTTCCGAGGAACAAACGAGCTGGGGAAATTTTGGTGGAGTCATGCCGTGCGGAATTAAATGCCATCTGAAACCAATGTAGCTCCTGATCCCATCGTTTCTGGTGTTCGTGGTGAAAAATTCTGATCGCGATCTTTATCTGCTTGTTTACTCTTTCGGCGTGGGAAGGGTTGGGGTAATAGGGACTGGTGTAGATGTGTTGAATGCCTAGTCCCATGCAAAGGTTTTTGACTGTTACTGACTTGAAGGAGGAGACGTTGTCGGAAACTAGAAATTTTGGAGGACCAAAGATTGAGAAAACTTGCTTGGTTAGCACTGATGTGGTGGTTTCGGCCTTGGTATTCCTGACAGGGATCATGAGGCAAAACTTGGAAAAGGAATCAACTACGGTTAGGATGTACTGGTTTCGATTGAGAGAGAGTGGGAGAGGGCCAATATGGTCGATGAATATTTTCTCCCACGGTTGAGTTACTATTTCAGAAGAGAGTTTCCCCACCTTTGTGTTTGGTGCCTGTTTGCACCTTTGGCATTTGAACAAGCTCAAACTTTATCAGCGATGAAGGTTTTGAGGTCTGGTGCCCAGAAAAAGGGTTCGATGCGGGCAAGGGTCTTGCTGATGCCTAAATGGGCTGAAGTGGGAGACTCGTGGTAGTAGGCAAACAAAAGGTCGAAAAGTTTCCGGGGAACGACTACTCTGGCCTTGGTTTGATTTGGGAGCCGGTAAAGAAGGGTATGGTTTTCTACGGAGTAATTTGGGGGCTTGTTGGCTGACCTAATGATTTTCCTGAGGTCGGGATCATCGATTTGATGGCTGCTGATATCCTTGAAAACCTCAGGTAGGGAAAAAAGAGATAAAACAGGCGGTTGTTCAATGGGAGGAGTTGTTTCTGTTGGCTCGGTGTTCTCGAAAAGCCGGGAGAGACAATCTGCGATCACGTTGTCTTTTCCTCGAATGTGATAGATTTTGAATTTGAAGGAGTTGATGAAGGAGATCCAGCGTGCAATTTTGCCAATTTGACGAGGGTGGTTTAGAAGCCAAGTGAGGGCTGAGCAGTCCGAGTGAAGCTCGAACTCTCGGTGTTCCAGATACTGATGATACTTTTGCAAGGCGAAAACTATTGCAAGACATTCAAGTTGAAGCGTGGAGTAGTTGAGTTCATGTTTATTGAGAGCGCGGGATGCATAGGAAACTGGGAACAACTGATCACCATGAGGTTGGAGAAGGACAGCTCCAATTGAGGAACCGGAGGCATCGGTGTGCACGACGAATTGTTTACTGAAATCGGGCATACGGAGAATAGTGGAGGAGACCAAGGCCTTCTTTAAGGTTTCAAACGCTGTGACCTGGTCGGGACCGAAAATGAAGGGGACTCCCTTTTTCTTTAGGTGATTTAATGGTATGGTAATTGTGGCATAGTCCTTTATGAAACGGGCATAAAATGCTGTCATTCCAAGGAAGCGGGACAACTGCTTGATGTTTTTGGGGGTAGGGAATTCATCTATGGGACGTGTCCTATCGGGATGGATTGAAATGGTGTGATTTGAGAAGACATGACCAAGAAACTGAACTCTGTTTGACGCGACCGTAATTTTTTCCGGATTGACAGTGAGTCCTGAGTCGCGGAGACGTTGAATTACCGATTTGACCTTTTCGATGTGATCTTCAAAGGTTGTGTCGCTGTAAACGCACAAGTCATCAAAAAAATTGTAAATGTAATTGAATTTTATGTCGCCGAAAATTTTGTCGATCAAAGAGGTGAGAACCATACTACCTGACGCGAGTCCAAAAGGGAGGAAATTGAACTCATATTGAGCCCAAGGAACAACAAAAGACGTGAATTGCTTGGACTCCTCGGCCAGGGGAATTTGGTTGTATGCCGAGTTCAAATCAAGGAGTGTGAACCAACGAGCTTGGCCTAAATGCTGAAAGGCGCTTTCTATGGTGGGCATTGGCGTGGCGTCAAGTTCCAAAATGGAATTCAAATTTCTGTAGTCGACAACCATGCGAGTTTTCCCACCCTTTTTGGGAACTAGAAAGGCGGCGGAGGCGTATTGCGACGTGGAGGGTCTAATAACTCCTTTTTGTAGCAGTTCGTCGATGTGTTGCCGCATAAGTTGAAGCTTGGGAGGGGCGTACTGATACGGTTTGTTTCGCACAACTTTGGTTTCCTTGATGCGGATATGATACTTTAAGAGGTTTGTTCGCCCTAACTTGCTAGTGATGGTCTCAGGGAATTCTGAAAGCAACTGAGAGACAACTTGGCGTTGTTGGGGATTTAAATTTTCCCCCATATTGAAGGAAAGTTCTTTCTGCTCGGCGATTGGAGTGCAAATGAGTGAAAAGGCTGTCGGGGATCCAGGTGATCCATACGGAAAACTAAGAGAGTGAGTGCACATGTTGATTATTGCCTTGGTTTTTGTTAAGAAATCAGACCCTATCAAAATGGGAACTGGTAATTTATCAGTGACAAAAAATTGATACGTCCAAGAAAGGTGTTTTATTTTGAAATGAATCTTTGCTGCAAATCTGAAATTTATGGGTTCGCCGGCTGCGGATATTGCTGAAAACGTTGTCGGGTGTTTACTGACGACTGCGCTGGTATGTCGCTTTAGGAGCTGATAAGTTTCAGATGACAACAAACAAAACGAAGATCCGGTATCTATAAGGGCTTCCTTAACAATTCCCCTAAAATTTAGGGTGACGTAACAAAGCTTGTTTGGCGGAATGCTTGGGGAACCCTTAAGTTTGTTGACCAAATTTTGCCTTTGGGGCACCTGACATACAGACTGAACAAGGGGAAGCGCTGCGGTGCCTAACGGTGCTCCCCTTTGGAGTTTCCCTGAGTTTGAAATGTCGACGGCGACTCGCGGTTTGATACAAAACGTTGAGGTGGTTGATGTGACCTTGGAAATTGCTGATTGTTCTGGTGAAACGGGAAACGCGGAATGTGAGGTGGAAAAGTCTGTGGCTGAACATTTGAGAAACGTTGGGCGCTGTGGCCTGGAAAATTGTGGTTGCTTCGTCGATTTCGCCACTCCCCTGGTGGGTTTGATTGATAGCTCTGCCCGTGCTCAACACTGCGCTGTGGGAAACCCGGTCGCGAGACGGCCTGCCCCCGTTCCAGCGCGCGGACAGTCTGAACCCTGGGTACTAAGGCCCGGAGATCAGACAGACTACACGCAGCAGGAAAAGCAGCAAGAGCCGCCCGCGTCGGTGCATTCAAACCGTTCAGCACCGTATCGAGCACATCGCGTTCTGAGAAGTCAGAGACTAACAATGCTGAGGCGGCAGAAATGGCGTCGACAAATTCGGAAAGAGATTCTGAGGGTCGTTGAATCCTGTAGACCATGGAAGAAATTATCGCATGCCTGACTTGCGCAGGGAGAAAAAAATCCCTAACACGCGAGATGACCTGCTCCAGATTGATGTGATCGGCGATTCCCTTAAGCCAAAATGACCTTAACTGTTCCGCAGTGCGGGGAAGAATCGCTAGCAAAACATCTTCGTCGTCAAACAAATCCAATTTTGATATTTTGGAAGCTGCAATCAAAAACTCGGCCAATTCACGAGGCTCCGAACCAGTAGTGACTGGCAAGTCCCTTACGAGATCGTCTAAAACCCTGTTTTTGCTCTGAACTGGGCGAGGGGGGGAACGACTCTTGGTCATGGCAGAAAAAACCTGTTGACCGACTGCGATCGCAGTTTGCTGAACCAACTGGGTCCAATTCGCTTGAAGAGAATTTGCGCTGTCGGTGCTCTGGGTCGCGGCGCCGCTTGTGCCACTAGAGCCGGCGTCGTTTACCTCCTGATTCGTGCCGGGAGACTGAGTGGTGGTCAGGACCTGAGGAGATTTGTCGTCAGTTTGATTTGGAGCAATGGTCGTTGGACAGGTCAGGTCCGGCCTGGCATTGATGGGCAAGGGCTCGGTTCCGCCGTTCAATTGCAATGTTTTCAAAAATTCGCTTAACAAGGTCCTATTCACTGACAAGGTCGCTGAGGGTGCAATCCCCAAAACATGACACTGATTTGTCGCATCCTGCGCATTGAGAGTGCATACCCAGGAAGTGCCTGTTGGCAACTCCTCGGGAGAATATATTCTAGAAGGCATGTCGCCTAAACAACAAAGAAGCTTACAAAACAAATAAATATTTCTCTAAACACTAAACACCTACCGCCTACGGTTACCCCTTCACTTTCTCACTCGAAATTCAAAATTGAACAAGGGGGAACCCCAGGCAACGCTACCGACACAAGAAATGAGGAATCGCAAAAAAAAATAACTAAGCCAAAAAAAAAAATTAGCCTATGACTCAATCGCAGCTAGGTAATTCTCTGGAGCACACAAAAGTTTTTTTTTGTTTGTGACAAATTGCAAGTGCTTGCAATGAGGGATCAATCATTCTTGCGTGAGAGTTGGAGAAAGAGAGTTTTCTATTGATGGAATCAACGTCGCAAATGCGTCGCTATTTAAATGAATGTCATCACGACGCATTGACCTTCCATAATAGGCATGAAAATATTGCATGTGATTCAATTCGTCGGGGATGTCTATTACCTTAGTAAACTCTGAACGTAAAGTCAGCAAAAATTTGTTTATTTGATGCAGACGGTTGATTGCTGAAAAAGAATTCCTTATCCTTGGATAATGCGGTAACGTCGTAAACACAACTACCATCCCAGGATAATTCCGACGTAATAATCTCAGAAAAGACAAAAAGGAGTTCTTAAAAACTGTAATTCCAACATTTGCTAAAAAATCATTATTACCTAAGAAAAACAACAGTGGCATGTGTGGCTGTATCGCAGTACTATTTAACTTAACAAAACTCTTGAGTTCGGATATTTTTGCTCCAGAAATGCCCTTGACTAAGATTGGCTGTAATCTTCCAGTTGAGTGACGATTGGTTTGACAAAAATTGTAAAATCGAGTGGCATAAGAGTCACCGATTACCTGAATATTTAACGAAGATTTTTCTTGGTTCATGACCAATTCTTAAATTCACCTAACCTAATTGCAACTCGGTGAAACCCAAAACTGCTCAACCGACTACGAATACGAATAGAAGTGTAGATTCGTCGAACTAACAAAGGCGATTGCTTAAAAAAAAACCCACTTAACAAAATACAATTGTACATAAACTGGCACAAAACCCTCCTAAATGTAGGCCTACACATAATTCAAAACTCTACTCAAAATGTTGTATTGGACACAAAACAAAATTATTTAATGAAATTGCAAATTGCATTCAAATATCTAATTTCCTTGCTTCGAAGTAAAATATATTTGTCGAAGGCTAAGTCACAAATTTCCAGCTAAAATGGGTAACCAAATTGTTATGAGTATACACACTAACTAAAATTACTGTATTGCTAGCAGAAAACCAGATATTGCTGTTGGCTCTACTTGACAGCGCTTACTGTAAATGGCGTGGATTCCGGCCTAATTCGAGTGTCCGCCCAGACAAAAACTGAGTTCTGGCAATAATAAAAACAAACTAGATAAATGAAATGGTAACCATAAGGTTCCTGGTAACCTAAACTACTATTGCAGAACTTAAAAAACTAGCCTACTAATCATTAACAAATTTTAATAACCAAAAAACTGTCTACTGTAAAAGGTAAAGTAGGCCTAGCCTAGTAATTTTTCCCAACAGATTTGCTCTACTGAAAATTTGGACAAAAATGACTAACTAAGGCTTACTAGGGATGACCAATAGTGTGACAAAATAAGTAATAAAGACAATTCATATGACACAATACATTTGACAAGAATAAATAAGGCACAGGTGATAAATAACAACAGTAAATTACACTGGAAAAAATTGGTGACAAATAGGCTATTGCATGAAAAATGATTTATTTAATAAGACATAGAACACATATAACACTGACTCTACACTAGTTCACAAGGTGCTGATTTTAATTTAAAATAATCTGGTCATTAAGCCAACAAAAACACCTTGTGTTGGGCAAAGTACCACTTTAATTTAACAAAATTGGGCTGTAGGTCGTTTTAATACCCTACCTTGTACCTTACACCCACTAAATATTACAGACCAGCTAATGCCTCTTGCTAGGCTTAACTTTAAAATCGAAATTCACAACACTTGTTCACTAAATCCACTGTCCACTGCCTAGGCTCGAAAGGTGGTAAGATCTCCTGTAACATAAAAACAGACAAAACACACACAGCCCTACCTATGTCACACTAATCTTGGTTGGTCAACCTAGCCTAACCAATTTACACTTCCCTACCAATTTACTAACCAAAAACAGCTTAACCACTAGACTACCTATCCGTGTCGGTTAAGTCAGGGAAAAATGCACTTTACTTTTTGCCAGGAGAAAAAAAAATATCCCCAGAATGTACACTTAACTTCTTTTACCTAAAAATGAAACTGAAATTGCCTAGGTTAAGTACCCTGATCTAGGCCAAAGCCTGCTACCATATGTAGGGTGTGCGTGTACCATATGTGCGTGCTGGGCCCATAACCCAGAGGTCCGTGGATCGTAACCACGCTCTGCTACCATATGTAGCGGGGGGCCGTTTGGTGAGGGGGTGCGGGGTTAAGGTATGGGATGGAGGAGGGAAATTCGGGTAATCAGGAGGGAATAAACAGGGTAATGCTAATAGGTTAGGAAAAGGTGTGTCTGGACCAAACTTAATTTCAGCGTGCTGAATCTGCTACCAATACAATTAGGAAGATTGCTGGGGACCAGAGGGACGGAGACCTTTTACCCAGATCAGAACACTTGCCTAGCCAGCTTTGATTTGAACTAATGGAACTAACTATTTAAATATAAACCTATCCTTCCACTATGAACTGAACTTGGGTAATTACTTACTAATTATTGATGAGCAAATGAGTGATATGCAATTGAATACTGAATGAGAAATAAGTATGAATTGATTTAAACTATTAAGTTACATTCTGGGAACATGTGGATTAGTATTCATGTTTCGAAAGGTTGGTGGCAGAGTGCCACCAACCGGCTAAGTTGTCAATTCCTACATTTCCATAGTCGGGTGAGCCAGAAGGGCTCCCCGCTAGTTACCTGACTTAGCCAGACATTTTCCCTACTTAATTTCTACATATTAACTAACTATGATAACTTATCCCAAACATCGAAGAGAAGTCCTGGATTTTACGGAGAGGTTTCCTGTGTAGAAGCCGGTTGTCCAAGAAGGAGGACAAGACTAGGAAAGGTGGGGATAGAGCATTGATGCAGTCGCGGCAGGCAACGAGATGAACATGCAGCCCGGCTTCGCGAACTGCACACACTATAAAAAATATAGCGTGCCGCTATGCGTCACACCCCAAAGTTGAATGCTGTATGTCCGAATTGGTTTGATCATAGCTTTAAATAGTAAATACCCCCGCCGCAGCAAACCTGCAGACTAAGCGAATTTCCATTTGCCTGATTTGATTTTTAATTAATTCTATTCAAATAACATTAGGTTTAACGAGTACCTAGGTTTACTGCCAATCACGACGGTAACGAAGTGTGTTTTTTAGTAAAATATTAATAGTTTAGTATAAAATAAATAGTTTTGCTAGGTTTGATCCAAATATATCCATAAACAAGCAAACTACAACAGTTTACATATTCTCCAGAAGAATAACATGGGAATTTTTCGTTTACAATTTTCTCCGTAACCAATAATCATACAGAAACACTTCAATATACTAAATTATTTGTTTTTGTAAGCTCTTCAAAATGGTATAGAGAAAATTTGGGAAATTTTAAGTTTTGAGGGCCAAAAACGAGGAAAACCAATTTTTACCCCATAAAACCCCGTTCCTATGCTGGATCATGCTGTTTCACGAACTCTTTCAAATAAACGTAGGTTTAGAGGTTTGTACCAAATTTAATTGAAATCGGATCATTTTTGCTCGAATTATCGTGCTAACGGACACACACACATATATATTTATAAATTTATTTATTAATATATATATATATATACTAGCTGTAACCCGCGGGCTTTGCCCCGTTTAACTTCTTAATTTTCAAGATTATCTCGTTCGCATGGCTCAATCACGTCCTGGTTGAAGTTTGTTCGCTACGCTCACTCACCTTTAGGTTGGAGCTCGTTCGCTGCGCTCACTTGCCTTCAGGTTAGCTCGTTCGCTACGCTAACTCGCCTCCAGGTTGAAGTTCGTTCGCTACGCTCACTCACCTTTTGGTTGCAAATTAGCTGTTGTCATAAATGTAAAAGAAATAATAGTGCTGCACCCTGTTGGTAATTTTTGTAACTTTAATGCTATTGAACATCACAGAACAGAACCAACTTGTTTAATTGAAACAGCTGTTAAGATTCAATAATTTCATTTCTCATAAGGTTAACATGGGAAACTCCAGAGCCACTGGGGCGGAGCCCGAAAGGATTTTTGAAATAAGAATATGCCTATATGTTAATCGGGAATGTGAGCTATCATCATGCCAAATTTCAGCCCAATCCGACCAGTATTTTTCGCGTTCACTTGTCACAAACATACATCCATACATCCATACATCCAAACTTTCTCATTTATAATATTAGTAGGATATATATATATATATATATACACATATGAATTTGAATTTGAACGGATGGTGTTTTTGGCTTCTAAATGAAAAAGTAAATTGGTAAATTATTGGGTCCAATTCTTACCAGGAGACCTACGGTAATAGCTTATTACCTATATGGGAAATTCGCTAAAAATAAATTAGAACATCTAGTATTTTACAATTTTATATTTGAATAATCTGTCATCCCTTTGCCGAGTAAATTGGACGTATCAATGATTGTAGCACTACACATAGTATATACGTCCGTGAACGCGATAACTTGAGTAATTTTTGGCCGATTTTGATGAAATTTGTTTTAGGTGTAAGGCGGAATAATCTTAAATGAGCTCACGAACCAACATGCTCGGACCAAGGAAACGGGGTTTTATGGGGTAAAAAATGGGTTTTCTCATTTTTAACCCTCAAAACACAAAATTTCCCTAAACAAGTTTAAGAGCACAAAAATTTAAGAGCTTCAAAAACTAATAATTTAGTGATCAAAGTGTTTTTGTACGGTTATTAGTAACGGAGAAAATAAAAAAAAAACATAAATATAAAATCCCCATGTTATTCTTATTGAGAATATTTTAAAATGTCGTAGTTTGCTTGCTTATGAATATATTTTGATTAAACTTGGTAAATTAATTTATTTTATACTAAGCTATTATTTTTACTAAAAAACACACTTTGTTGTTTCCCTGTAGCAGCAAACCTAGGTACTCGTCAAACCTATTGATATCTAAACAATTCAGGCGGATGGAAATTTACTTAGTCGGCAGGTTTGCTGTGGCGAGTGTATTTATCCAAATGCTGAAATTGTTTTACAAACGCTGAATGTTTACAGCTGTTACGTTAAGCAAAAATGTTATACCAAAAGCTAGTATAGAATATTAGCGTCGGCTGCTAGACTTTGAAAAAATTTAAACTTAATTTCATCGGTGTAGTTATTAATTTAAATTTTAAATTATGGCTAGGCATATTTTTGGAGGTCATAAGAGAGGTTGTTGTACCTTTGGGCCTAAGTACGAGAAACTTTTCACCTTCCAAACTCAAGCCTCACTCTTGGAAAGTGAAGCTAGAGACTTGTACCATAGATGAAGTAATCATGTACTATGGCTCATGTACGATAAGAGCCATAGTACCATGCAGCACGTCATGATCCTGCAAACAGTGTCTACTGTTGTCATCCCTGCCACAGCTCTAAATTGAGAGACGTGTTCAAATCTTTTGAGCCCATAAATGCAAGAATTGTAGAATTTTGTAGTTTTTACATTCGATGAATCTCTTATCCAGAGATACTGTTTCCATAAGCAGGGAGTTAATAAGAAAACACCGAGAGAACAAGTGACTGCATGAGGCGTAGCTTCGCAGATTTTGGCAGCAGACTTCTGAATCTATACAGCCACACGCTCTCAGCCCTCCTAACTTGCGCTGCAAAGCATGTGTGAAATGGTCAGAGAAGGTGAGGCTGCTATCAAGCACAACGCCAAGAGTCTTTGACTTGTCACACAAAGTCACAAAGTCAAATACTCCCCGTTGAACACTCACTCCTCACTGGCTCTCGCTGAGGGACAACACCATGTCACGTGGTGCCGTATGCATCATAGTACACTTTGCCAAAAGGTTTTTAGTTTCTACCCATTTGCCCCTGACCACCATAGGATCTTTTCTAGATCAGAGCTTATGGAATCGAGTGATGGTCACATCTGGGATGGCTCATAAGACAAGTGCAGCTGTGAATCATCGGCATACAAATGAGCTGTACAATGTTGCACACAGCTAGAAAGGTCTGCCGTAAATTGAATAGAACAGGCCCAAGACAGCTGTCTTGAGGAATTCCTTGGTTTTAACAAGTTGGGTTGATGTTTCACTCTTTAAATGTGTCACTTGCAGCCTGGAGTCTAAGTATGACCTTATCCATTTCAAAATATCATCGTCAAAGTCATACTTGTTTATTGTACTACCTAAAAGTTGTTTGTAACCGTTGCATGTATACTGCACTACTATGGTTGTTACTGTACCTGTTGGTTGTGCCGACGCAGCAGTTCTACCCTAGCCTCCTGGATGGCCTCCCACAGTTTAGCCTCTGACAGTATCTGGCGACTCAGCTCCTCCACCGCCGGCTCACTGTTGAGGTCCACCAGGGTTGCCATGGACTCGTCAGCTCGTTTGCGACCACACCCTGCAACCACCACACAACAAACTTTTAGGAACAACTATACTAAGTTATTATAATAGAAATTTATTTAAAAATATCATTTATGGTTTTGGCATTCGTTTCAAATGCTTTAGGATGTACACAAGTAACATTTACTGGCACAAACATAATCAAAGTTTATTAAAGAGATAAACTAAAATAATTTATTTTTATTCTGAACAACTTGAACATCTGGAACTAGTCCAGTTTAGCAGGGAGTTTACTGTACATGCGGACTCATTGTTTTACAATGCATCTGAAAACAATTAAAGCGTAAGTGACTAAACATTATCGAATATATCACTTAACAAAACTTTCAGGCATGTATAATTTTTACATTCGGTTTGTTCACAAAACAGTAGCCTATATTTTTTATGTAAAAAATAATATTTTGTATTCCATGTTTTTTAGCATTATTTAAGACATATAATAAAATATGTGTACAGGGATACAGGTTCTTAAAATTGGTTTGTTTAAACTTAAATTAAATATGTTAACTTAAACTGTTAGGAGTTTTAGATCCAATGGAAACAAAAGCAGCTTCTTCAAAGCAGTAGAAGTTTAATGTGAGATAAATATCTAAAAAAAATAAATTCCCTTTACCAGCATAATGTCTCTTAAGTTTACAAGAAAAAATGTAGAAACGATAAAAGAAAATAGAGTAACACCCTACCTGACTCGACACCCGGTACCTAACTCGACAGTCTGTGTAACTCGCTGTCAACAGCTGAATAGTGCAAGCAAAATAGCAATTATTTCAAACATTTAGTTTTAATTGTTGAACATTCGACATGTCTTTGGAGATTGTTTACACGATATGTGAAAATAATCATGTAACTAATGAATTTATGTGTAAACACTAGTCGTGTATATATTCATTTATTAAAACCCGTTAAACATTTTAATGTGTTGGATAACTCGACAACCTTAGGATCCACAAATTGTCGAGTTAGTGAGGTGTTACTGTATACTTAATACCATCTCACCTGTAAATGCATTGCAGAAAGGCTTCTTTTTCTTGGGATCAAATATGGCTGCTAAATCTCCATCATAAACCTGAAAAGCCAAACAATCAATTAGCACTAGAAACAAAATAATGTGTTGTTTGGAATATCTTGTAAAGTAAGGTACTGTTACCCGAGAAATTCAGTAGGTAGTGTAGTTATACCGAATTTATGGCGAGACTAACATATAGGAATATGTGTACTAGTACTGTATTGCTGATTATTGACGTACTTTGCCACTCTTTGTCCCGATATAGCAGTCCCAATGCTCAGATGTAATCTGTCGATACTCTTGGGATGCAAGTTCAGTTGATATCATACATAACAATCAAGTAAAGTTGTGCACCTCTCATATATGTGTGTTACTGTTACTGTTATGTGTAAAATCTAAAATGGGCCAACAACATTTTTGCTTTAGCAAATTTCCCTATAGGGAAGTAGCTATTACCGTAGGTGACATGGTATGACCCAGGCCCGGGACCGATTTACTTTTTCATTTTGATGGCCCCAGAGGCCAAAAACACCATTCGTTCAAATTTTTATATATGTGTGTGTGCGATAACTTGAGTAATTTTTGTCAGATTTTGATAAAATTTGGTTTAAAGGTGTAAGGTGGGATAAAATTGAATGAGTTCGCGAACCAGCATGATCGGACCATGGGAACGGAGTTTTACGGGGGGTTTTATGGGGTAAAATTGGTTTTTCTCATTTTTGACCCTCAAAACACCAAATTTCCCAAATTTCTCTCTAGACCTTCTTAAAGAGCTTAAAAAACAAATAATTTAGTATATCAAAGTGTTTTTGTACGGTTATTGGTAAAGGAGAAAATTAAAAAAATTGTTCATTTAAAACTCCCATGTTATTCTTATGGAGAAAATTATAAAATGTTGTAGTTGGCTTGTTTATGGATATATTTTGATCAAACTTGGCAAATTTATTTATTTTATACTAAGCTATCAATATTTTACAAAAAAACACACTTTATTAGTTTCCTTGTAGCAGCAAACCTAGGTACTCGTTAAACATTGTTATTTAAACAGACTAGCTGTTACCCACGGGCTTCACCCCGTTTGACATCATAAGTATTAATAAAAACTAGATAACCTGTTGCTCGAAATCGAGCAAAACTGAAACTTGTATAAAAAAATAAACAAAAAACATAAACAGAAAGACCTTAATCAAAGAGTCACTCTAAAATAATTTATATGACTGATTATATAAATATAAAAATATTATGATGTAAAAAAATATAAAAGCAATCTACAATATTTAAATTTACATTAACTCTCATAGTTATCTCTTATGTATAGTAGGCGGGTGCACTCTCTGAGCACGTAGATGTCAACCACACACTGTATAGTGAGCTTTTGACCTAATGTAGCTCAATTCCTCTCTTGACGCCAACCATCACTACTCTTATTCTAGCATTGTTAAATTATTTCTTTGATATGTTCTGTTTTAGGCGTATTTAAATTAGGGGCCCCAACCCAAGTCTCCGGTTGGGAACATAAGAGGGTAAGCAAGTGGATCTAACGACAGATCTAAAATGGATACGCGTTTAACATAATTAGTGTTGGAAAAAACTATACGATTTATTTGGCCAGGTGATGCTTTGTTTTCCGCTTTAAAAATTACTGCGAAATCTACACAGGTAGTACCATTGTAGCGAGGGAAGACACTTCTTCTGTCTCTTATTATGCACATAAGAATCTCACTTGACTCCTCGGAGCTCTCGTCCCTACATAATGTCTGCCACAGTCTTCAAAGATTTGCAAATGGGTTGGCATTGTGACCCTATTTCCCGCATATTTTTCCATTGCATTTTTTTTTATTGTTCTTAGTTCTCCTTTGGGTTCTAGTGACATTGTCGTACTTACTTATATATCTGTGCGTATTCAGGATCATCACCTTCTTGAGGAATTAGAGGACCCACTCGGTGGTAAAACGTGTCACGGATCTTACAATTAATTGTAGATCCCCTGTGGAAATTTCTCATCTGAATGAGCTTTGGAGCTGACGATGGTAAAGGCAGAACTGAATTGACGAACTCTCTCCAAATAATTTCTGGATAACAGTCCTATTTTCAGATTGGGAGTTTCCAATAAGAACCCGAAGTTTATTGTGGTGAATTGCACAAATGAGGTAATCGAACCTTTTATTTATGGCAACAAAGAGAACAAACTTAACTGTCTCGGCCAGTCTTTTCTTGCTTAAACATATGTAAGCCACTACAATGTAAACATTTAACGTTCATTTGTCCGAGATTGGACTATCACAACGGTGGTACTACCACTATGTGTACCCATCAAATGTTCAATTGACAGGTTGATGCAAGCGGTCATGTTCGCGTTCCCTCCAGCCACTCACAGTTCTTCGTCGTACTGGCGGCATTTGATTTTAAATTGAAATTAAATAAGAAATTTAACCAAAAACAGAAAACACTATAAAGGAATTGGAATTTTGATACACATTGTAAATTGCATGATCATATGGTAATGTAACGGGTAACTGCCCTGTGAATAATCACTTTTAAACATTCACTTCATCGCATCGAAATGTAACTACATGATAATCAGTAAAATACGATGTAAGGTAAATCGATTTAACCATAGACAAAAAGAATTATATTTATCAAATATTTATTCTTAAACACTTTGTTGTCTAGTATTGATAGGAAACTCTTCATTATGAACCAGACTTAGTTAACAGATTGAAACAAAATATAAATTCCAGCTTTGCTCTGGAAGTTTTAAGTCCTGCAGTCTGTGGTTAGCCTTAAAAACTATTTCAAAGTACGTCCATATGTCATTTGTAAACAAAGGGAAATGAGTTTGATCAAATGTCAACAGATAGCACCACATTCCAAACTTTAGCCCTTAAGTGTACTTAAGTGGTGCCCTTTCTAAATATTCTGAGACGTATTTGCACATCTACGTGAAAATACCTTTAATCTGACACCTCAAACTTTAAAATCCATCAAGCCGTTATTGAGTTATGACAGTGAAAAGAAAACTGCATGCGTATTAATACACAGGGTGAATAAAAAGTCAAGACCCCCCCCTCTAATATTTTTCCAAGTAAATATACAGAGATATCCTTTTGGTGGTCAAGCAATCTTAGCAGGAAGTTTCATTTTACCATTTTGAAATTTTTGAGTGTCCCCCCAAAAGGGGTGGTTTGGGGGGCAACTCAAATATTTTAAATGTAAACCCCCTTCAAATGACACCTCATGTTAAAGAATTTACAAAAACTTAAAGAATGGTGAAAACTAGAGGTCGCTATCTCTTCTCTATCCAGAATGGTAGCCCGTCAAATGTTGTAAGAAATCAATGGAAAAATTGTTAATATTGGCTGCCATTTTGGATAGAGAAGAGATAGCGAGCTCTGGTTTTCACCATTCTTTAAGTTTTTGTAAACACTTCAAAACAAAGTGTCACTAAATGGGGGCTTACATTTAAAATTGTTGAGTGTCCCCCTAAAAGGGGGGATTCGGGGGACAACTAAAAATGTTTCAATAGAAACCCCTATCAAGTAATACCTCATTTTGAAGTGTTTACAAAAACTTAAAGAATGGTGAAAACCAGAGCTCGCTATCTCTTCTCTATCCAAAATGGCAGCCAATATTAACAATTTTACCATTGATTTTCCACAACATTTGACGGGCTACCATTTTGGATAGAGAAGAGATAGCGACCTCTAGTTTTCACCACTCTCTAAGTTTTTGTAAACTCTTCAAAATGAGGTGTCACTTGAAGGGGGTTTACATTTAAAATATTTGAGTTGCCCCCCAAATCCCCCCTTTATCTCTGTATATTTACTTGGAAAAATATTAGAGGGGGGGGGGTCTTGACTTTTTATTCACCCTGTATATATATTGATTGCTTAAGTTAGCCTGAAATAAACAAAATACAGTAAAAGAAACAAATAATCACACCTGATTTTAATAAGGCAATAAATTGAAAGAATAACAAACAAACAAGTACAGCTGAGGTATTTTTAACATTAGGTATATGGAAAGTTCCCTTTAGAAAGGAATTAGCCTACGACCTTAAAGGGCAATTTAAGAAATAATGGATAGTTTTGCGCAAGGTTTCTCGTCATGACGAACATTTTAAGTATATGGTTTATGGGGGTGTGACTTGTAGTTTTCTCAAAAGTTCATGGATACTTTTGGCTTTATATATAGCCTAGCAGAGTACCCGTCCTTCGTACGGGGTTGGCTTATAAGTGTAAAATGCTTATTGCAGTTATACTCCAACTTAGCGTTTGCAATGGGGGATGACACAGTTTGATAAAATTTGCTTCTTTAAATTTACGGTATTTATTATAGCCATAATGTTCTACCACTTGACCTACACAATATAGAAAAATAAACTATTAATAATTCCAAAAATATCAAAACTTTTTCATGCAATTAAAAACATAAACATAACTGTAAACAATCCTACTTTGACAGTTCTCATTGCCTATCACAGTTTTTTGTTGCTGCTTAGTTCAAATTAGGTGTTTTCATAAATGCAAAAAAATAATAGTGCTGCACCCTGTTGGTAAATCTTATAACTTTTTAATACTTTTGCATATTATAGAACCAACTTTTTTAGTTGAAACAGCTGACTAAATTCTTTAATTCCCTTGAAATATGAATACTCGTAAGGTTAACATGGGAAACTACAGAGCCACTGGGGCGGAGCCCGAAAGGATTTTTGAGATAAGAATATGCCTATATGTTAATCGGGAATATGAGCTATCATTATGCCAAATTTCAGCCCAATATGTCCAGTAGTTAAAGCGTGATTGACCTTCAAACAAACAAACAAACAAATAAACAAACAAACAAATAAACAAACAAACACACAAACTTTCACATTTATAATATTAGTAAGATTTAATTGAAAATCAATTCAGACAAATGGAAATTCGCTTAGTCGGCAGGTTTATTGCGGCAAGGGTATTTTAATAAGTCACACAACGACATTCATAAAACGCAAGAATATCAATACATTTTAAACCAATTTATGTAGCTTATAGCATACTTACATTTGTGTTATTGTTAATTTGAAATGTAAGAACATTTTAATTAGGTAATTTTCATGAGATAAATTTGCATTTACTTGTTTCCTTTTACTTTATTTGAATACTATACTGAAGAACTAAATTTTTGGATAGTGTCAATATGTACAACAACAAAACCAATATCAAACTAATTGAACAATCTCAGCTTACAAGATTCTAAAGGTTCTGTCCCCTAATTTCAGCCAACCACAGCTTTCACACCAATATTAGTCTACCCGAACATTATATATACTTCGGAAATAGGCTGTAATATGTTAATGGTCTGAAGGGGAAATATTTACTCGACACAACTTCAATATTAAAAATATGATACTTAACACTAATGTGCGGATTTTATTTAAGTTGTAGCCCTGAAAAGGACTTGGTTGCATGAGGTATCAATTGCAAACTTGGTTCACAATTTTGATTTACAACAAAGGTTCATCATCATTCCCAAATCCGTCCAAGATTCAAGAACTACAATCAATATAATCCATATTATTCGCAGATTTTTACAACATATTTTTTAATGATATGTTTAAAATAAATATACTGTATTTCTATCTATAATTTCTATAACCTATAATAACCTATAATCTATAATAATAATCTATAACCTACATATACCTATATAAGAGTGTTTCAATGAATGCACTTATCGATGAAAGTTAAATACTTACATTTAAGAAACTTTCCGACATGAAACTTAACAGTACCTACAGAAACTAGAAGGTACTGTGGCCAGTAGTTAATTATAAGTTTGTTTCTTGTTGATAAACGCAAGGTTTTATGTTCTGAACTCTCAAAAAGACTTTATTGCACACTGAAGTGTGGTCACTAGTACGCAACAAACTACATTGAAACTCGTTGCAAAGTTTTGTAACCATCTCTTTAGAACTTCTGGTGGGGTTTGCATGTCCTTCAAAAGTGTTAAGTATTGATGGTACAATGACACACTTTCAAATACAACAATTAAAAGAGTTCGGATTATTTTTAATTTTTAGTCAAATTACAGTAGTTCATAATCATAATGTGCCAATCACCTTTTCGTATAATGTTTAGACTCGTGCAAGAAAACTGCACTATACCTCAAATATTACAAGCAATCTGTGATAAGTACTATTATTCTTATTATTAGCTCTATAAGCAAATAGTATTCATAAAATACCTTGAAATAGATATTAATCTGCATATGCCTATTACACTATAAACTATAAAAATACAATCGACATAATACCTAATACAAAATGTGTTTTCTCTTTAATATCCCTTTTCCCCGTCTTACTTATGATTATGATCTTGTTCGGGAATCAGTGGTAATTGAATAGGCAATTTCCTACCAAGCCCAAGCCTTCAACGGTCCAGGTGTTATCCAGGACATCATATACCCTTGAATCGTAGTCCTTGAATTGTAATTTAACATCTGATTACCTTTAGTTGAATTTTTAACCACAGTCAAATGTAAATAAGAGACGGAATCGGAGACTGAATTGTAAATAGGCTACTTTTATTGATAGTGGTAGTTTGATTGAGTACGTAAATAACTCATTATCAAATGACCGTTTACTTTTGAAACAACTGATTATTTTCAAATGAGCACAACGTACTGCTGACGTCATCGAATCCAGCTGATTTTTACTCTCCAGGAAGTCAACATGTTTTTCGTCATACTGCAGCAAAAACAGCCATTTTAGCGAATTTCCCTATAGGGAAGTAACTTGAACGTAGGTCTCATGAAAGACCTATGCCAAACGCAATAGCTTAAGTAATTTTTTACCGATTTCGATTAAATTTGGCTTGAAGGTGTAAGTCGGGATAAACTTGAATGAGTTCCCGAACCAGCATGTGGAACGGGGTGTCATGGGGTCACTGTCATGGTCATGATTAGGTGTTTTATGGGGTAAAAATTGGGTTTTCTCATTTTTTACACTCAAACAAAAAATTCCCAATTTCTCTCTAGACCATTTTAAAGAGCTTATAAAACAAATAGTTTAGTATTTGAACATTTTTGTATAATTATTAGTTACGGAGAAAATTAAAAAAATCGTAATTTTAAAATTCTTATGTTATTCTTAAGGAGAATATTTTTTATTGTTGTAGTTTCCTTGTTTGTGGATATATTTTGATAAAACTTGGCAAATTTTGTTATTTTTTACTAGGCTATTAATATTTTACTAAAAATACACTTTGTTAGCATCCCTGTAGCAGCAAAAGTACTAGTTAACCTTATGTAATTTAAATAGACTAGACTGAAAATCAAGTCAGGCAAATGGAAATTCGCTTAGTCTGCATGTTTGCTGCTGCGGGGGTATATATAATACATGCATTGCGAGTCTAAAGTAGCTTTTAAACCTTTATAACCCCAAGGGAGCATAAGTCAGATGCTGTAAACTTTGATTGTAAGCAATCGCATATGTATTTAAATTATGTATCGATTGATTTAATTTGCTGTAGCTTGTCTTGTCAATAGTTGTCTTGTCTTGTCAATAGTTCGACATAGTATAATGTACACTAACACAATCGAAATGTACGTAAATATTGAGTTATTAAACAGCTGCTTGTTTGCATTATCAAAATAGGAAACAAGTTGGAAGTAGTTTTTAGAGGTTATCTTTAAATGAGTATTTTTGTGTTCTAACTAAGTTTGTTAAATGATGTTGCAGTAAAAATAACTAGGTGGCGTTTGCAGAGGCATCCACAAAATTGAGCGGAGTCATCAAGGGTTCATATTATATTGTTTTTGTCATACTAAAGTAAAAACAGTAGTTTTGAATGCATGCGTTGCGGGTCTAAAGTAGCATTTTTAATATTTAGGGAGTAAAAATGGTTTTTAGCCTCTATGGAGTAAAAATCAGCTGTTGTCAACTCAGTTGTAAATTTCGATTTGTAAACAATTGCATGTATCGAAAATTCAATATGTATCGATTCCTGCTTCGTAATCATTTTAACATACAGTCTACAGTCTCTTCCCGTAGCATTTTAGCATCGCAGGTACATTAATCCATTCCCAAACTCAACACTGCTCACCTTTACTACTTCCTTCACCACACCCTACGTCGTGGACCTGTTTCCCTCTCTTCCCATAGCATTTTAGGATTGCAGATACATTAATGTATTTGCCAAAGACAGTTCCCACACCCGGCACTGCTAGCCTTACTACCTTCTTCACCATTTACTACGTCGTAGACCTGTTTCCTTCCTTTCTCGTAGCATTTTAGTATTGAAGATACATTAATCTAACTGCCACAGACGGATCTCACACTATGCTGATGCTCATATTTTACTACTTCCTAAGCCACTTCCTACGTCGTGGACCTGTATTCATCACTTTCCATAGCATTTTAGTATTTTAGATACGTTACTCTAATTGCCACAAACATTCCCACACTCCGTACTGCTAGACTTTACTACTTCTTTCACCATTTCCTATGTCGTGGGCATGCTTCTATTCCTTCTCATAGTATTTCAGCATTGCAGATACAATAAAACTGCTACAAACGGTTTCCAGTTACCATACTCCACATTGCTCACCTTACTACTTCCTTCGCCACTTCCTACATCGCGGACCTGTTTCCCTCCCTTTCCGTAGCATTTAAGGATTGCAGATACCTTAATCTAATCGTCATAAACAGTTCCCACACTCCGGACAGCTTGCCTTGACTACTTTTTTCACCACTTCCTACGTCGCGGACCTGTTTTCCTTTCTTCCCAAGCATTTTAGGATTGCGGATACCTTAATCTAATTGTCACAAACAGTTCCCACAGTCCGGACTGCTTGCCTTTACTACTTCCTTTGCCACTTTCTACGTCGCGGACCTGTTTTCCTCCCTTCCCATAGAATTTTAGGAATGCAGATACCTTGATCTAATCGTCATAAACAGTTTCCACACTCCAGACTGCTCGCCTTTACTACTTCCTTCACCAATTCCTACGTCGCGGACCTGTTTTCCTCCCTTCCCATAGAATTTTAGGAATGCAGATACCTTAATCTAATCGTCATAAACAGTTACAGTACCACACTCCAGACTGCTCACCTTTACTACTTCCTTCACCAATTCCTACGTCGCGGACCTGTTTTCCTCCCTTCCCATAGAATTTTAGGAATGCAGATACCTTAATCTAATCGTCATAAACAGTTACAGTACCACACTCCAGACTGCTCACCTTTACTACTTCCTTCACCACTTCCTACGTCGCGGACCTGTTTTCCTCCCTTCCCATAGACTTTTAGGAATGCAGATAACTTAATCTAATCGCCATAAACAGTTTACACACTCCAGACTGCTCGCCTTTACTACTTTCTTCACCACTTCCTACGTCGTGGACCTGTTTTCCTCCCTTCCCATAGAATTTTAGGAATGCAGATACCTTAATCTAATCGTCATAAACAGTTTCCACACTCTAGACTGCTCGCCTTTACTTCTTTCTTCACCACTTCATACGTCACGAACCTCAAGCTAGTGTCGTCATTTGATTAAATTTATGATCCATACCGTTTCTGTTCTAATATATGTGGAATAATGCTTTCAGCTATTTCTTTATCTACTGCATTCAAAAGTCAACAGCTGATCATATGTCGTTTTTATGTGTCAAATATTGATTCCATAAGGATTACATTGAAACTTTGAGACCCAGGGGGGCGGATTCCTGAGAGACTTTTTTAACGCCATATAGATGTTGGCACTCACCGATATGGTCTTTATCACCATGCAAAATTTGAAAACGATTGATTCAGCCGTCTAGGAGGAGTTTGCGTATTACGAAATGCATAAGAGTCGACGTATAAGAGCTTCGCTCGCTCCGCTCAAAAATATAGTTCAACTCACGAGCAAAAAGTGTCTTTCCAACCCTTGCTCATTTTCATGTGAAACTCGAGCTCGGATCGAAAATAGCCACTTTGCGGCCCGAGTTCATGTCAAATTGCTGATACCATATAAATGCCTACACGCAATTAAGGTAAAACATTGAACTTTGAACACAAGATATTGTTCAAACGAATTAAACCTACCTACAGACGATTTTAAACTTTATTTCTATATTGAGCAGTCTCGCCGTATCGGTAACAAGTTTCAATAAACCTAAGGCGTATGCGTTTAAATTTCTTATGTAATTCAGGATAATCTGATCAACAGTATATATTTATTGAAAAACTTAAGGACTGCAGAATGAAAACCACAACGTTTTAAAAATGTTTACATTTCACCACACAGACAACTGATAGTGGTTCGCTGACCGCTGACCCGCTGGCCGCACTAATACCCCGATTTACGAGTCTGATTGTTTATACAAAAGTAGTTCACGACCCTTTACGACGTACCAACCCTCTGCTTTCACCATTCTTTCCTTTTCTTTTTAAGTTCGAGTTTTCTTTAGATAAGAAGATAGCCAAATCTCGTAGACGAGTGGTTATGTAAGACAAAATCAACAAATAATTTAACCGTGCACATCGTTTCAAAATTTAAGATTAAGAGCTATACTTATATTGGTTGTCTAAGGTTGGGAACTGGACTGATAATAAAATTTAATCCTCGCAAGATAATGACACCTGAGTTTAACGGAGAATTACTGCTACATCAACCTTACAGTGCTTACAGTAAGTAGTCCTTAGACATACTCGTAAATAAAAGCAACCATTCGTGTTTCACGGTTGCGCCGGAATCATTAATATCCTTTGCCATAGTTGTAATTAGACAAACAAATAAAAATGGGTGAACGTATAACGATTTAAAATTAATACTGCCCTACCACTGCAGTACAAAAAATGGATCTTGTGTATTTTCTTTCTGTGTTTCAAATTAAACGTAGAAGAGTGTCATATCATAAACTGACATGCATTCTTATTATAATCGCTTTTATCCTTCTGCTGTTAATTATTTTATTAGAAATTTAACATGCCTTTTAAATAAGTACACTACGTATTTTAACCCATCAATAGTTTATAATGTATACATTTGTAGCGAATAAAGCTCTAGCCTATCTCCCGAGTGGAAACTGTTGTTGCACGTGGTTGTGATTATAACTTCAAACAAAATAGAAAATACGCCATTTCTAAAGTTTTTGAACATGCATTAAATAGTTAGCCCCTTCATTTGACCGAGTCCGACTCAGCGAGTCGTCCTTTAAATTCAGAAATACAGTAAAAGTTATATAATGTCACAATAATTGTGAAAAAAGAAAGATTTAGTAAGGTTATGAAGCGATGTGATTGAATGCACAATTTATTTTTATTCTTGACAGGTAAACTTCACAATTTATTATTAATAACGCTGTATTACTTTGTTGTAGGCTACATGTTCTGTCTGTATATTGTGAAACTTTCTTGAGGTAGGGCTAGGCAATGTACATTAAATACAGTTTAAATATTAGCAAGTTGATGAACATGCTTTGTAAGCTGATGATAAGCTATCGAAAAATAAACGAGACAACGGCAATAACCCACGATGTAGTACATAAATTCATAATTATTGAGGAAACCACTACGTTAAAAGTTCGTTACCCTTTTCTGGATAATGACGTCATCGGCCAGAGCGGGTTGTGAATTGGAGATAAGTACGACAGCAGCCACCACGCAGCTCAAAACCACTACTTGGGGGTACATTCTTCCTGCAACATGCAAGCAATACATCAGAACCACTACAAAAGAGTTAGTTTTCCTGCAACACAACACAATTATAAAATAACTCAGAATCACCATAAACGAGTTGGAGTTTCTTGCAACGCAGGCTAATTATCCATCAGGAACAACAAGGGGGTTCATTTCTCCTAGAAGTCTAGCAAACAGAAACAATACGTATAATAACCACAGCAACAATGTTAGATTTTCCTTTAGCAAACTAACAATACAGTACAAAAGAACTGAATGAGAGTTTGTTATTTTTGCAACACAAGCAAACTATACAGAATTCAATACAGAGTCGTATTGACAGACTTTTTTAAAGATGGCAAGTCTATGGTCATAAAGCAAGAAAATAACACTAATGTACGGGCTAAAATTTGTTTAAAGTACTATTACTTTTCACGATGAGTGAAGATGAGTGAAATGGATAATGATTAATATTGTTCGTAGTCTCCTGTATATTGTCGGGTCAGGTAAAATCTTGTACGTTACACGTTACGCAAGAGCGTGTTTACATCACTTAGGTAAATTATGCAACTCGCTTCCGCTCGATGCACAACCTTCACCTGCGTGATGTAAAAACGCTCTTACTACACTTGTAAGGTAAATAGCTATAATAGTTTTACCAACAGGGCGCAGCACTATTATTTTTTTTTTATTTATGACAACAGCTAATTTGCAAACAAAAGGTGAGTGAGCGTAACGAACGAACTTCAACCTGGAGGCGAGTTAGCGTAGCGAACGAGCTAACTGAAGGCAAGTGAGTGCAGCGAACGAGCTCCAACCTAAAGGTGAGTAAGCGTAGCAAACGAAGTTCAACCAGGACGTGATTGAGCCATGCGAACGAGCTCATCTTGAAAATGAACGAGCATTGACATAAAACCACATTAGGGCAGGACGACGTCTGTCGGGCCAGCTAGTAGTAAATAATAATGGATAAAGTATATTTATACACACGTTCTTTAAACTAATCGTCAAATTTAAGTTAGTTTAATCTGTGAACTTTTCGTGTCAAAAGCACAACACTTCAAAATATTAATAAGCAAAGTAATATTTCTTCCGTTTAAGGATGTTTTAAAACTCTATTCGCCGGCTGAGGAAGCCGCTTTTTATTGCTTTAGAATGAATGGATTACCCATATTAAAAAGCTCATATTAATCGTTTCTCTCAACAACCAATAAACAATATTACGGGCGACGTTGTCAAAGAATGCCTAAAGAAGGCGTTTTATGTAGTATCTAATATACCTATGTACTTGTATTTTCTCTTTTGTGAAATACATCCTTCATTGAATACTGCACTAAGAATCAGATTCGTAGTATCAGGATGACTTAAATCTCAGTGTTACATATTTGAATGTAGTTCAAAATAAAGATTTTGAATTTCTTAAGACCGAGTCGTTTAATACAGATGTAATAAGGATAGGTACCGTAGTCCTGTCATCAAAATTGAACATACTCTTATAATGATAGAATTCGTGTCGGATATTTTACGGCATTATTCCTGGGTAAGAAACATATCCAAATAAATATCATATTTAAATTGTCTGGAAGTCCTTAGTTACTCACAAAGCCGCCATTTCTTTCACTTATTAACTGTTTTATAAGAAGTGGTAAAAGATATGAAATTGAAACGTTGCACAAGTTCTCGACCACCTGAAAAGTAGGCAGCATTTGTATTTTTTATCACTACAGTCCATATTATAACTATCAGCAAAGATATTTGATATTACTTCTTTGCGACACTCACAAATTAATTCTACTTTCGGAAAAAAAACTACACGAATAGTCCATTTTTACATATTTTATACAATAACTTGTTTATTATTAGAGATACGACCTCGGACCTGATAATCACTATAGTATTCCATACTTTTAGGATTACAACGACGTTTTAACCGATGTTCTATCTTTTACCGTTTTCGAAATATCAGCGTTTAAACGCATAGCGCAACCCGCCATGTTTGCCCCCTCCCCCCACCATATCAACCACTTTTGAAATAGGCGAAATACGTAATTTTGATCACCACAGTCCATATTACAATAATCAGCAATAACATTGCGTACTACTTTCATGCATGCTCAAACCCCCTCAGCTCCTGGACTACCACAACAATGCAACAGTCTCAGTTTGCTTTGAAAGTTATTTTTAAGCGATTTTAGATTATTTAAAACAATAATAAAACATTACATAACCCTAAAAGTTTATTTTTTTTATCTATTATCTATCATTAGGATGGCTTAAAAATGGAACACCTTTTTACTGTCTTGCAAAGAAAACACCCAAACTTTTCATTTCTTATGGGAGTTAAATATGGGTTTTCTATTCCGAGTCCGTTTGGCTCTACTACCCGACCGATTTTCATGATTGAGGTCTCAAATTGAAGGTATGCACGCACAGATTTTACATCAAGCATTGGCATATACTTATCTCCCGTATTACTCGGCAGAAAAATATAAATTTGATTTTTTTTTGAATTCTTACTTAAATTAGATCTATTTCACCAGATATAATCCAATATACAGAATGGTCATAAATTATTGTACACATTTGAAGATAAAATAAATAAATAACCAAGCAACCTAGAAACATGGGAATTGTTTCATTAAATAGCAAATTTAAAACAGTTTTATACAGTAACTGCAAAAAAATTATAAAAATGTCAGCAATTATGAAAAGTAATTACAAAAAGACTTTAAAAATCACCTAAACTGTTATTGTAAGTTATGTTCTTCTGAGGGTATGACCCTTAAGACTATATTTTGGACACTTTACAGTCGTTCGAATCGTCTATACCACCATTTTATAGAATTTCTACACAGAGAATTACGGTTATACTCTAAACGAAGCCTTCTTTGAACAGTTATTACAGATTTGCTTTCATGAAACCAAAGACGTTGCTTTTTATTGCACTCGGTTCAAGGTTTGATTCACCAAATGTCATACACAGCTGGAGTAGAAATAAAAGGTCTATTGTTGGTTTTGTTATACTAACTATGCCATGCTATCCATGCTGACTAGGCCACAACACAAGTCATAAATAAAAAAAACTTACATTCACTGTTTGAGTGATTTTTACAAATTTTTCATAACCACTTTTTACAATTACTGTACTGACATTTATATAATTATTGTTTTGCAGTTTCTGTATAAAACTGTTTTAAATTTGCTATTCAATCAAACAATTCCCATGTTTCTAAGTTGCTTGGTTATTTGTTTATATAATCTTAAAATGTCCCTGTAAAAAATCCCTGTATTTTAGTCTAAGAACCTTCCGTGAAATACCGGCTTTCATTTAAGCTATTATTTATTTAAATTGGACGAGTTTTAAGCAAACACAAGGTGAACAACCAACATAAAAATTATTTTTATAAGGTTTTTCTATGATTAAAAATCAATAGCTCCAGTATTGTTTTTCTTTTTCTTATGTTTTATACACTTAAAATAATAAGTAAATTATAGGCTTTGATTTGAGCTATTGATCGTTTGAATCAGTTAAGTTCAAGATACTGTATTACTCTTAATCAAAAATCACCTATTTGATTATTTTTTGGATATGTCATTTATTTCAACCCTGCAGAGCAGTATAGGTCGTCTAGTAGTATACTATAAACATCACAACACCTTACCTTCCCTGTAGCAGCAAACCTAAGCACTTGTTACTCCATACTAGTTCTATACTCTAATATAAGCAATGTTAGCTTGTATGTATGTTTGCTTGCTTGCACAAAGATATCGAAAACCGCTCCGACGATTTTCTTCAAATGTTGTAAAAATAGTTTATTCCTGGCCTAGAAACGAAAAATCTAATTACGTAGAAAAATGAAACTGAAAGTCACATTTTTTTAACAGTTGTCTTATGGGTTGCTAAGTAACCATCTTGGCTGAATTAAATAACAAGGAAAAAGTAAACAAAAGACTTGTAAGTAGTCCATCCACAGTATACTAGCAAATTACAAAATACAGTAAAAAAGGAAAAACATCAGTTGTTACTATTGAGCAAAGATTATACTGAAGATTACTCGATACATTGTAGCAGGACTTTTTTTTTACTAAGTAAAGACTAGCAGTGTGGAGTGTGGAAACTGTACATGACGAATAGATTAAGGTATCTGCAATCTTAAAATGCAATGGGAAGGGAGGAAAAAAGGTCCGCGAAGTAGGAAGTGGTGAAGGAAGTAGTAAAGGCGAGCTGTCCGGAGTGTGGGAACTGTTAATGAGGATTAGATTAAGGTATCTACAATCCTAAAATGCTATGAGAAGGGAGTGAAACAGGTCCGCGACGTAGGAAGTGGTAAAGGAAGTAGTAAAGGCGAGCTGTCCGGAGTGTGGGAATTGTTAATGAGGATTACATTAGGATACCGTACCTACAATCCTAAAATGCTATGGGAAGGGAGGAAAACAGGTCCGCTATGTAGGAAGTGGTGAAGGAAGTAGTAAAGGCGAGCAGTCTGGAGTGTGGGACTGGGGATTATATTAAGGTATCTACAATCCTAAAATGCTATGAGAAGGGAGGTAAACAGGTCCATGACGTAGGAAATGTTGAAGGAAGTAGTCAAGCAGGGTATTTCCTATTTTATTCTAATTTTCCATTTAGCGAATATGCTATTACTGTATGTATCATGGTGTGACCTCGACCCGGGGCCAATTTACTTTTCCGTTTTGATGTCCCTAGAGGTTAAAAACACCATCCATTCACATTCATAGACATATAGAAACATCTCTTGAATTTGTAAAATAAAAATAAAAATAAGAGAACGAACTGGTACTTATTTTTATTTATTAGCGTTTGTGTTTTGTGTTCGTTAGTTAGCACGATAAGTCTGGTAAAAATCATTCGATTAATAGATTGTTATGGAATTCTGTACAAACGTGTAATCCTATGTTAAACAATTCAAACGAGTTAACGAATTAAGATGATGGGACTATGGGAACATTGGGGTCTCGATGGGATTTTATGGAGTAAAGATTGGTTTTCCCATTTTTGAACCTAAAAAAAACTAAAATTTCTCCCCTGTTTTTCAATTTTCAAACTATTTTGTAGAGCTCACATAAAAAGATAAATATTGTATACTAGCAGAGTGCCCGTCCTTCGTATGGGGTTGGCGTAAAAGTATAAAATGCTTATTGAAGTTATACTCGTGCTTTGCGTTTGCAAAGGGAGAGGACACATTTTGAGAAAATTTGGTTCTTTAAATTTTACGGTATGCTACATAACACATCTACCATAGCCATAATATTCTACCACTGTAACTAAACAATAGAAAACATTAAATAATCAAACATTGAAATAATATCACGAAATTATTTAAAAATTAAAAACATAAACATATAACTGTAAACAATCCTACTTTGGTGGTTCTCATTGTGTATCACAGCTTCAAATTAGCTGTTGTCATAACTATTGCAAAAAATAATAGTGCTGCACCCTGTTGGTAAACCTTGTAACTTTTTAATGCTATAGAACATCATAGAACTGAATTTAGTTGAGTTTGAAACAGCTGACAATCTCATGAATACTCATAAGGTTAACATGGGAAACTCCAGAGCCACTGGGGCAGAGCCCCCGAAAGGATTTTTGAGATAAGAATATGTCTATGTTAATTGGGAATGTCAATGTGAGCTATCGTCATACCAAATTTCAACCCAATCTGACCAGTAGTTAATGCGTGATTGAACTTAAAACGAACAAACAAACAAACAAACATACATACAAACAAACAAACAAACTTTCACAATCATAATATTAGTATGATTGAAGCGTTGTCTGATGGTTACGAAGAAAATTCCAAAAACCTATAAATATAATTTTTTTGTTTTAATTTATCGATAAAAAACACGCGTAGCAGCATTGTTTCTTGAGGCAGCAAACATAAGTACTAATTTATGTTTTATGATGGAGTAATATAGTTTTTGAACTTAACTAAATCAATCGATCAATATATCAAAAGAAAGCCTTAATTTCTAGGACTATTTTAAGACAAAGGCATATTAAACACCTAAAATGAAAACGGAGTTATGTATCATTGATTGAAGATACGTCCTAGAATCTATAATATTAAAAGGAAACAGTGTTTTTTTATTTCACGATTCTGAATCAACCACTCGACGGATTTTCATGATTTTTGTGTTGAAAGAAAGATAATTTTGAGAACTAGGGAATGTCGAAGCCATAAATTTAGTTTAGGGTCCCAGTTTTTTAGAAATTAAGTTTTAATTTTTAAAAAGTCTAGCAGCCGACGCTAAGATTCTAAACTAGCTTTTGGCATAAAATAATTAGCTTAACATAACAGCTGTAAACATTCAGCTTTTGTGTCACAAATTCAGCATTTGGATAAAAATGTAAAGACATACTTAGGGTTGACTTATTTATACTATGTGTAATGCTAATCATTGATACGTTTTACATCCAGGGCATTCTCCGCGCCAAGAAGCTCGACCTTGACCGGGATGCGGTGTAGGTCATAAAGTATCCAAATGCCATAAACGGTGAGAGCCCTGAGGGCTTAGGTAACATGTTGGCCTGACTTGAAGTAATGTGACAAACAATTCCAGGTCTGTGTCCAACAGAGTAGAGGGGGTTTTTTAGTGAGTAGTCTGCGATAGATTCAGGAGTCTCACACTACAGGCTGGCTACCTGTGTGCGTAAAAGCATTTTCCCTCCTCTCCCTTAAAAAAAAAAAAAAAAAAAAAAAAAAAAATCATTGATACGTTCAATTCTTCTGTAAGAGGATGACAGATTAATTAAATATACATAGTAAAATACTAGGATGCTCAAATTATTTTTTAAAGCAATCTTCGATTTGTATTAGAGCAATATAATTTGTTTTAACTAACAGCTAGTTAAATATAAACTATGGAACTATGAGGTTATTTTATTTACTCTTATTTTGTCATTGATTATAGGAAATAAGTAAGATTAGTAGAGATAATTAGACCACAGTTTTAACCAAAATTAATTAAACCACAGTACAAATCGAGGCTCTGTACACGAGTCTTAATAAAAAAGGATAAATGCAAATTATTTTACTGCTCCACTTTTCAAGGAAAGATTAGAAAAATAACAATGTTTACATGTTTTAATTCTTCATGGTAGCTTTTTGTTTACAATTAATGTTTGTCTGCTTTAACTTTGTTTGGATTAGGCCCGGAAATATTGATGTCATAAAAAGAAGATCAAGAATAATCAGGAATCACGATTTTAAATTACCACCACAACCTCAGCCGGGTTTTATACAAAGATTAACAGATGGATGACATAGATTGAACACAACGTCAACATTGACCTAGGATACTGCAATTAGACAAACCATCCTTTTATGAAATCCTGTTCAGTTGTGGTTACGTTTGGGGGTGCCTATATCAGCGCCCCTAAACGTGAAAATATCATTTTTATTTCAACTGTGAATATATTGTAGTTCAAATTAACTAATATGGGAAATTACGATGTACATTTATTCAATGAGGGTGGGTAATTATCAACGATATAACTGATAACGGCATGGATAATAAACATTGACAATTACGTCATTAGCTTTACTAGCGTGTTTACTTTTTATATTCCTGCTACATGTGACCAGTTCTTTTTTTCAAATGAATGTTATTTGAACCAAACAGATGTTTCAAAGCAAACTGGTATTGTTTTTACTTTTCTTTGTTTACACTTATTTATTTAGCAATTAATGCAGTGAAATTGATGTAAAGGATAGGTGTGACGATTAGTTTTGATGTTAGGACACCAAAGTTAAGTTATGTGAATTGTGAATTTGATTGGATATTATCGTTTTATTTTAGGTCGTTTCTATTCAGACCTACTGGAAATAGTGTATAGTAGTTGTATTGTGGTGATAATAATTATGGAAGAGGCAGGTATGCTATGGAAGGTGATATCGTTGACTAGGTCTATACACTTCTCGATTGACTATTACTCTCTCTACTGTTGTAGGCTACTTATAATCAGTGTGCGTCTGTGCGAATCGGCTGCAAATCTCACTTCGACGCTTTTCACATCGTAAAAATTGCATAATTGCTGTTTTATTGTACAATTATCGGATTTAAAATGCATATCGTATAGGCCTATGATGGAATAAAAACATATTTGTTCACACAACATTTGTATAAAAGATGAATTTTCACATTTAAACTGCAAGAAACTTTGTCTTTATATGTGTAAACTAGCTGATCTGAATTGTACACGGTTTTAACTGACTACTGAATTCCCGTACGTAGGACGGGCTAGCACCTCGTAATTATAATAATTATTGATTCGTGATTCAGCAGCGTGCTTTAGGTACTTACGATCTTAATAATCAATAGCTCAATTAATTGAATACAGCTTTTATTTAAATAAAAGCTGATATTTAACTGAAGGATCTTAGGTCAAAACATATAAGATAATGTAATTATAACTGATGAAATACATCTTAAATTGAATTAAAAATTAAAAAAATATCAAATTTATGTTTTTTTTGTCGAGTAATACAATAAATAAATGAATGATGATGCTTGATGGCTAATCTCTGTGTGCATACCGTCAATATAAGACCAAAATTATGAAAATCGGTCGGGCAGAAAAGCCGAACCTACTAGGAAAGGAAAAATGAACATGTTTTATATTTTGTAAGTTTGTACCCTTTTTTGAAAAAAATCAACCAAATTAAACTAAAGATAGCTTATAAAAGGAGTTGGTGTACAGCCAAGTATACGCCGTCACCACACATACCACACGTTGTGTATTGAGTATGTGTGTGTGGTGAGTGTAGGTAGACGATGATTGACATAGAGATTCAATGCCAGCTATTCGTCTATCGCTGTGCCGCCACATCGACCATGGAGATTGTATGTCAACGTCGCGTTTAATACATAAATCATCTTTAAGAAGCTGACAGCAGCCAATATTGGTGGTGCTTTGTTTTTGTATTTTGTATTAGGCATAGGATTAGACATGCAGGGCCTTTTGTAAAACGCAAAACGCAACCCAAACTACAAGAATAGAGTCACTGTTTATGGACAAAACAAGGTGAAGTTCGCATCCCTGCTTCCTTTACTTCATTCCCGATCAGTTGATATGCATTGATGTCTGCACTATATTAGTATTATTATTCATAGGACTAAACATTGTGTTTAACCACAGACAAGGGAAACAAACTTTTATTTCCTTAGTCAATGGTTTAACAGAAAACCATGTAGGCATCAATGTGTAGATCAGCCAATCCAGTAAAGGATCACGTCAGCCAACTAACGAACTAGTTTTGCCCCTAAACCAAGTCTATTTAAATTTAAAATGTAGGCCTATACTTGATTCATGAAAAATACCCTGTACAACCATATTCCTGAACTGTTTAGTTTGTGAATTCAAAATAAAAGTTATACTAGAACCAATACTGACATTATAACTCCCAATTATTTACGAACACCCTAATTATTGCTACAAAGGCTTCAGCTAAAAGATTGTACAAGTTATGTTTGATTTAATACATAATATGGTATAATATTACATCCTCATATAATTCTGTAAGACAAAAATGTTACCAGAAAATTGTGGACTTCTGGTAAGTCACAGAAAAATGGGAGGGGTTTTAAATTAAAGGTCTTGCCCCAGGAACTTGGGAAAAATAGCATAATTCCCATAAAGTTACCAGCAAATTATATATAACGTACAATGTTCTCAATAAGAAGCTGTTGTTTTTTTTTTTAACTTCAATACAGCTGATAGTGATGTATCAGCCAGTGGGCAACATTATGTTTAGTATTTAGAAGTATGACTTAACCCCTCTACTTTTAAGGTTGCCGGATTGATCCTGAGAAAAGTCGGTACAGTAGCTTAGTTTTAATCAAGACATATTCTAGCCGATCTTTATGAAACTTTGTATTTTAAGGTAGTAGACCCATATTTAGAAAACATAAGTTAGTCCAGTTTTAAATTTAAATTGGTGCTTATTTTTTTACAACTTTAACTAAAAATAAAAACGAAAAACTTACGAATAAGTGTTAGTACCTAACACTTTTATTTAGCTCTAGCAGAGTATCCGTCCTTCGTAAGGGGTTTGCGTATAAGTGTTCTCAAATCGACTTTATTTTCCAATATCACAAAGCTGGCCTGAGAAAATTGAATACTCATATATGCTTAATTATTCAGTAAAACCAAAACCACGTGGCAGATTTTATTTGTTTAGATGGACATTAATTAATGAAACTACGTAGATTCTATAGCCATTGTATGTATAAATAAATTTAGGCTCTATACCCTGGTTTATGGATGGATATTTATATAAACAGTAGGAAAACTATCAGACTTTTACATAATTTGAATAATTTTGATAGTTTTTGTTTACAATTTTAAAATACCTGCATGTTTTTGGATTACGGCTAAGGTCATAAAATATAGATGTTTTTTCTTCCAAGGAAAGAACTTTGTGGACATTGTTTTACAAATTTAAGGTAATAGTTTTTGTACCAATTGATTTTTTATACAATTTCATTATCATACGTTTACTTTTTAGACTTCAAATTGCATAAATCCTGATGATTCTTACTCAACGACAGCTGCTATATTTTTACGAGTTTAACTCTTATTGCAGTTAAACTCTTTAGTCCATTTAAACAAATAAAATGTGCCACGTGGTTTTTGGTTTTACTGAATAATTAAGCATATGAGTATTCAATTTTCTCAGGCCAGCTTTGTGATATTGGAAAATAAAGTCGATTTGAGAGTTCTGCTTGTTTACATTGAAATGCCATAGCACATGTAAACAGTGCGAGTGTTCTCATTGCAGCCATGGAGATCAATCAATATTTACTTTTAAATTCCTCACCTCAGAACTTTGAAAGCCAAAGGGGCAAAGCCCTCGGTTGGCATTGAAGCGTAAATCAACAGCTAAACAGATCCTTGGTATAGTAGCTATATTTTTGTAAAATTTTAGCCCAGTCGGTGTTGTAGTTGTTACGCGAATGAGTAGCACACACACAGGCCGAAACCATTACATTTTTATAAAATAAGTATAGATTACCATTTCTTATAAAACAAAACCGAGATCAAAATGAACAAATACTGAAAATAGCTGAAATATCACGATTTTTAGTTGTAAAATAAGGCAATATGAACCCCATGGTTTATTTTGACTTATTTCATAAGTAAAGTCGTGATATTTCAGCTATTTGTTATTCGATCTTTTTGAACTTTGGTTTGTCTGAGAGAAAATTATAATGCTTTATAAAAGTGTTCTTGGTTTTTTTCCTAAATTTACACTGTTTTTATCAATTTGAATTATGAAATAAAATAAACCGCTAGTTTGAAGTCTGAAATTGGACCAAATTATTTATTTTTCAGGATATGTTTCTTCTCCCTTATACATACCATGTTTCATAACGATCGGTTGGAAAAGTTAAAAATATAAAATACCCCCGCCGCAGCAAACCTGCAGACTAAGCAAATTTCCATTTGCCTGATTGGATTTACACTAAAATGCCCCCTTAAATATATCACATTTATTCCCTATTTAAATAGAATTAGTTTAACGAGTACTTAGGTTTGCTGCAACAGGGAGGGTAAAAAAGTGTTTTTGTTGTAAAATGTTTACAGTTTAGTAAGAAATTAATGTATTTTCCAAATTCGATCAAAATATGTTCATAAACAAGCAAACTAAACAGTTGATTTATTCTCCATAAGAATAACATGGGAATTTTAAATTTACAATTTTTTAGAATTTTCTCCGTAACCATTAGGCGCACAATAATGCTTCAATATACTGAATTATTTGTTTTTTTAAGCTCTACAAAATGGTATAGAAAGAAATTGTGAAATTTTGTGTTTTTAGGGTCGAAAATGGGAAAAGCCAATTTTTACCCCATAAAACCCCCCATAAACCCCCGTTTCCATAGTCCGATCATGCTGGTTTGCGAACTCGTTCGAATAAATGTAGGTTTACACGTTTATACCAAATTTCATCAAAATCGGATCATTTTTGCTCGAGTTATCTTGCTAACGGACACACACACACACACCCACACACACACATATATATATATGTATATCTATATATGAATTTGAACGGATGGTGTTTTTGGCTTCTAGGGACATCAAAACGAAAAATTAAATCGGTCCCGGGTCCAGGTCTTACCATGAGTACTACGGTAATAGCTTATTCCCTATATGGGAAATTCGCTTAAAGTGTTTATGTGACAAAATTGCCGAATATCTAACTAAGTGGTGGTTAACAACGCGGTTTTAGGAAAAGATTTCTTGATTTTTCTTTATTTTGACCTATAAAACCATTTACCGGAGTTTACTTGTTTACTTACGGGTCACCCTGTATAATATGTCTAGAGGATCTTATTTCATTTATGATTTGCATGTAAATGTTACATATTTGAATCTCTATAGTATATTATTTCATTCGACGTCGATCAGTAACATCGTGGTCAAAGTATCTTGTCATTTAAGAAAACAGGAATGATTTGCCTGACTGAGGCAATGGAAGTGTATTAGAAAAGAATCCGGATTTAAAGAGCAATTTGTATGATAATGAAAGTTTAGGGTTGACTTACAACGTTAAATTAACACCTTATTTGAAAAAAAAATACCTTTTATAACACAAACTGTTAAACCTGAGTATTAAAGGTTAGACACTTGGACTTACTTCAAAAAGTTCAGGTCATACACAAACAAAGTTTTCAATAGGGTAATATGTACCATTATTTAGAAATTATTTTATATAAATCTTTTCACAAATCTATATAAATAAAATTATTATATTGTAAAGCTGTTACCCACAGGCTTCACCCCGTTTGACTTCATAGGTATTAACCTTGACTATGTATTAATAAAACTATTAATTGGTTAAGTTGGGCAAATACGTACAGCTGAGGTATTTTTAACATTAGATACATGGAATGATCCCTTTAGAAAGGAATTACGAGGGCCCTTAGAGGGCAATTTATGAAATAATGGATAGTTTAGAGCAAGGTGTCTCGTCACGACGAACATTTTAAGTATATGGTTTATGGGGGTGTGACTTTTAGTTTTCTCAAAAGTTCATGGGTACTTTGAGTTTATATACAGTATATGGTTTTTTTAATATTTGGTAATTTGTATACGCTTTTCCTTACGTGATATTACTAAACGACTTCCCAAAAGATCTGATTAGCCTAGGCCTACTATGTTTGGTTTGTGTGGAGCAATACATCGAATTAAAAAGTAACGTAGCTTAGATTCGCAATAATCCTTACTGTTTATACTGTTCGATGAAATGGTGACCATACATAGTAGGTATTTTAAGCAAAGTATGAATGGAGATGAGTGTAGGACGACCTTTGATCACATCAATTCACATCAACATCTTCATAAAGAATGTTTTACGGCAAATCTAAAAAAGTACAATATTTTAAATCGGTATAGTCAATTACAAGTTTACTTATCATACATGTGCTGTTAAACTCATTGTTGTTGATTGAATGAGTAGATAAATAAAATCAAAACAAATTAATAAAATTTTACACAACCTTGTCAGGTGCGTTTTGAAGGTGGTAGGGGGTAGCGTAGTAGCGCAGGGGGTAGGTGGTGATGAATACTTGGTGGTTTACTTCTAGATTTGGGTACGTAAAGGCCCGCCTTCAATCCCCGAGATAACCAAACATATTTTACTAATTTAGACCGTTTTACCCAAAAGTGTTTGAGTTTATATGAAAAAGAACTCCACTGGTGTAAACAATAACAATAACATAAAACTTGATAACTTAATTAACTTCGACTTAATAACATAAGTTTGTAGTTGGTTAGGTAGGTAGTGGTATTATAGGAGTATTTTTCTCTTGAGAATGAACACGCAAACATGTCACAATAAAATCTTTGAGGTATTATTATGGTTGAAAATATTAACTGTTCACACAATAAACACAGAGTCAAGTAGATGGGCTATGGGTGGAGTGTTGGTGGTACAACTGTCAGCTACAGGTGCTACTGGTCGTTACGATTTGTAAACAAGGTTATTTTTTGGTAAATCTACCAAGCAAATCTTTCACGTATCCGATTAACAGCGTGAAGGATACAAGTTGTTTTGGTTAATTTATTTATACTGTAGTACAGAAGATGGTCTTATGCATTACCTGATGTGTCTTATGCACTAAATGGTCAATATCACCACCCGAGCCTCAAGTAGATGTAAATGCCCTTTCACACATTGCAATACCATGTGTCAATCAAGCCATCTAATGGACATGTCTAATGGATGGTGATTGATGTAGGTCTAGCCTACACGGTAAAGCTCAGCTCAAGTAGCCGCACCTACTTACCTTCACCACGACGCTACCACCTACCACCTTCACCACTACGCTACCGCCTACCACCTTCACCACTACGCTACCACCTGCCACCTTCACCACTACGCGACCACCTACCACCTTCACCACTACGCTACCACCTACCACCTTCACCACGACGCTACCACCTACCAACCTTCACCACTACGCTACCACCTACCACCTTCACCACTACGCTACCACCTACCACCTACCACCTTCACCACTACGCTACCACCTACCACCCTCACCACTACGCTACCACCTACCACCTTCACCACGACGCTACCACCTACCACCTTCACCACCACGCTACCACCTACCACCTTCACCACTACGCTACCACCTACCACCTTCACCACGACGCTACCACCTACCACCTTCACCACTACGCTACCACCTACCACCTTCACCACTACGCTACCACCTACCACCTTCACCACGACGCTACCACCTACCACCTTCACCACTACGCTACCCCCTACCACCTTCACCACGACGCTACCACCTACCACCTTCCCATATGTGTAGTTGAAAAAGCTGACAAAATTCTTTTGTTTCTAATAAAAATATGAATACTCATAAGTTTAACTTAACACTGGAAACTCCAAAGCCAATGGGGTGGAGCCCGAAAAGGATTTTTGAGATAAGAATGCGTCTATATGTTAATCGGGAATGTGAAGTATCATCTCACCGAATTTTAGCCCAATCTGACCAGTATTTTTAGCGTTTATTTGTCACAAACATCCATCCATCCATCCATACGTTCTCACTTATAATAGGATATTTCACCAGATGTTTAACTGCAGTATTTATGATTATTGTTATTATGTAGGCCGAGTTATGTGCGTCGTGACGCCTTAGTACATTTACAAATTATTATCAAACAGAAACAATGAAACTGGAACTTCTTAACTGTTTTGAATTTTAATTTAAACATTACACTTTATTATAAGGAATTAATTTTATTGAATGCTTTAATTTTTTAATTGACTAATTAAAAAAATGATCATTCCACGAAAATCAAACCTCAATCGAGACATAACATTGGATCATTAATTGATTTTAGTGGGGGAGCTAAAGTACAAAAACCTTAAGAAATCTGCAAATTGTGATAAGAGTATGCCCTTTGGTGGGAATGTAGTTTAAGGTTAGGCAATGAAAATGAGATAGGGAGGCACCGACCAAAGATGCTATAATCCAAAACGGCGGCGATTTTTCAAAATGGCTGCCCGTATTTTGGGTTTTATACATTTTCTTATGATATACATCATACAAAATGGTGTTTCTGATAAATTTTTACGTTTTTAGGTATAAGCTAAGTAAGTAAGTTCAGTAATAAGGTAGTAAACGTAAATTTTTCACAGAAAATTTATATCAACAAATAAAAAACACGCTATATTTTATAAGCTGCAGAATATTTCTACCAACACCATTTTTAGCTAATAGGGAAGTAGCTATTACCGTAGGTGGCATGGTAAGACCTAGGCCCGGGACCGATTTACTTTTTCATTTTAATGTCCCCAGAGGCCAAAAACACCATTAGATCAAATTTTTATGTATGTATATATTTCTGTGTGTGTGTCCGTAAACGCGTTAAATTGAGTATTTTTCGTAGGAACGGGGTTTTACGGGGGTTTTATGGGGTTAAAATTGGTTTCTTTAATTATTTACCCTCTAAACACAACATTTCCCAATTTTTGTCCAGACCTTTTTAAAGAGCTTATAAAAACAAATAATTTAGTATATAAAAGTGTTTTTGTACAATTATTGGTTACGGAGAAAATTCAAAAAATTGTTATTTTAAAATTCCCATGTTATTCTAATGGAGAATGTTGTAAAATTTTTTAGTTTGCTTGTTTATGTAAAACATTTTGATCGAACTTGGAAAATTTATTTATTATATACTAAGTTATTCATATTTTACTAAAAAACACACTTTTTTACCCTCCCTGTAGCAGCAAGCCTAGGTACTCATAAGACCTAATGCTAATTAAATACATTTAATTGAAAATTAACTCATACAAATGGAAATTCGCTTAGTCTGCAGGTTTGCTGCGGCGGGGGTATTTCTGATTCATTTCATTCCACACAGATTTTCATTGAAACCATTTATATCTATATCAATATCGGCAGGTAAACCATTTATATCATCAAAGTTCGGAAGTTTTTGACAAGCGTTACACATCCGGTGCTACAAGCATTTATATTTTTATTATTTGCAGAACAAAGCAAACTATCATTATCTGTCTTTTGGCACACTATAAAATGGTCCGATCAACAGCTTTTGGTTAATATCCACCCAAGTCACTTTGAGGAACTATTATAAGTGTAACGGCTTCGCCATTTTTAGAGACCAATCTTCATTCACTCGAATCAAAAAAAAATAAAACCCCCAGAACTGGCACCGTGTTAGGCCCGGTGTGACGGCCAAATTTGTACAGGTTTTCCTAATAAAACTACACTCAGAACGTGAGCGACACATAATAATAAACACAACAATGACCTGTAGAATCAGCTGTTTGGCAATATTTGTTTATTTAACATTGCCAACCTGGTTGAGAAAAATAATTCAAAGTGTCATAGTTTTGTTGACATTTTTATCCTATCATATTTTTATAGAAAAAATCTCAAGGAAGAAGAAGAAACTCTCTTTACAGTGATTTCACATTATTTTTATTTTCCTTATGTCTCAAAATAGATGTAGGCAAGGGTGAAAAACACGTTGTAAATAAAACGTTGTAGGTGAATAACTTAACTCTTAAATAAACAGCTTTTTGGAGAATTGGCTGAAAACGAGTACATTTTCAGCCTTAGATTATAGAGATGATATAATTGTAATGTATTACAAACTTGGTATTAACTTAAAGGCCGGAATCTCTAGATTAAGATTATACTAATATTTAATAGTGTGAAGCTGGGTTTTCCTAGACGCGGAGTCGGCCAGCGGAGAGCGGACAACGGAGAGCGGAATTGAAATTAACATGGCATTCCGCTCCGCTGCTAGGAAAACAGTAACATTAAATTACCTAAGACAAGCTGAGTCCGCTCTCCGTTGTCCGCTCTCCGCTGGCCGACTCCGCGTCTAGGAAAACCCAGCTTTAATGCCATTTTCAAGCTTTTATTAGTGAATAACTAAGTAAACAAAGAATACGGGCAGCCATTTTGAAAAATAGCCGCCATTTTTGATCATAACAACTTTAGGCAATGCCTCCACATCTTATTTTAGTTGTCGGACCATAACCTACATTCATACCAAAAGGGGTTTTCTTATCACAATTTGCAGTTTTGATATACGTAGCTCCCCCACTATTTGGACTCTTGTTGATAAGTGATATTTTTGCACATGTAACATCACAAAACTCAGCAGATTTTTCAATATGATCCATATTGATTGCGACAAAAGTTCGCTGAAATTACCCACTGTATTTGTAAAAATAAGAAAAGATTAAAGACAAAGTTAGCATAATATTTTATGTGCGTTATTCTGACGAAACTCCCAACAATTCTATACCCCTATAATCTAACACTTTTCCATTCATTTTGGAATAATACGTCTCCAGCATCGTAGCTTTGACTATTAATACAACAACTAGACATTCCATCCCCGTCAATGATCGTAATCTTAGCATCGAGCTAATCTTTTTAAGAAAACCACAGTAAGTTATTTAAAATTACCCAAATTATTTTACAGTTAAAGATCAGTGTATTGTATGTCAAAGTAAACAGACAGTGTATGGCCGATTGTGTAGGCCTACCGGTCCTGCATATCTATACCGCCAACGGTGAATGCAGCTTTTCAAGCAAGGGTCAGACAGACACAATGTCCTGTGAATATTGTAGCAACTTAGCTGGTCTCGCCCCTCGGTTTGTATACTCTATAGCTACACGTTTTTATTAGCTTTGCATCTACCATAGGATGGCCTATGGCATCGCAGACTTGTTATCATAACTTAAACTTTAATTAAAAAGGTTATCAACAGAGTAGTTGACTATAAATCCTATATTAATTAAAGCACGTCCCGTTTCCCCAACAAATTAAAATTTTCCTCTGATTTACTAAAGGGGAAATACGTATTGCACAATTGAAAAGTATATGTAGCAAACAAATTATTGTAGCAGATTATCAACATATTGTTTGAAATACAATATCGCCATTTATCGTGGTACTATTGACTAAACGAATTGGCTTCTTTAGTTCTGAACGAAAAAATATGTGGAAAGTGATTATGGTATGGTAAATCACATCAAATCAACTTCATTTGAGGACATAAACATCTACGTAACAACGTCAAAAGTTCTTAAGCTAGAAATTTATTCTGTAAAATTAGAAATATACTACTGTATTACCCAAAACCTTGTAATAGTACGTCTTAATTCACAATCATAATTTAATGTTTTTATTTTTATTTGCAGGTTTGTAAAAATATCCTTGACGCGGTAATATTGTTTTTCAGCAAAAACTCCTTTACTGCTCACCCAATCGCTCAGTATCTTGTTCAACCTTAAAAGGCTCGGGGAGTGTATTGTAAAGTTTGACTCCTTTGTACCCTAAATGTGTAATTTTTCTAAGAAACTGGTCGTGTTCAAGGGGTTGGATGGTGTTTTGGCAAGAAGTGTGTATTGTGTTTTTTGGGTTGTGGTCAGAAACTATCTATGTTGTGTGTACCAATTGTAGGCAATTGAGTATGAAGATAAGCTTGCACGTACTGTCACAAGGTACATTGAAGACGGCTCTAATAGTTGTCTTTTGTAGCTGGAACACAAATTTTGTTCTGACACTTTCACAGCTCCAGATGGCAACAAGGTACAAGGTACAATACGACGAAAAACTAGTCCATAATATGAATTCAGGGTTACTTGAGATTTAGTGAACTCTGAAATATTTCTCATGATGAATATTCTTGAACTTATTTTTTCACGGATGTGCTCAATGTGGTAATGAAATTTAAGGTTGTTATCTAGGATAAGATATTTGGCAGTGCTGCAAGATGTTAGCTCCTCGTCACCAAGAAGAACAGACAGGGAAGCTGCACTTCCCGAGCTATTAATATGAAATTTGATCATGTTGGATTTTTTGATGGTCAACAGAAGTTTATTATTTTCAAACAACTGAAAACTTTGTTTCTAATGCTAAAGGATTCCAGATGAGCTGCATCTCTGACGATACACAAATTGAAGTTTCGTCAGCGTACAGGAAAAGATCTATTAACTGTTCCTTGTCCCTACTACCCCAGGCCTAGCATCTAGTGCTAGTGACAGTACAAAAATCACAGATATAGGGGTTAGGTTATGGAAAATGGAAATAGATACAAGACTTTTATTTCATTTCGGTGTTCATTTATTTTATGTAGTTTATTTATTTATTCTATACCTGAGATTTTGACCCTTTGTCACTAACACTAGATGGCCTTGGGTAGTAGGAACAAGGAACATACTTCTGTACCAGACTGTATTTTAAACTGCGGCCTCGTGTCAGGGCCAGGTCCAAATTCACCAACATTTTTTGGGTCGTTTCTAATGTCCAAATTCACCAACTTTCTACCTTTAGCAGGTACGATATTTCTCCCGGCGGGCGGGGAAGGAATTCCCTCAGAATAGTTTGCCATCGCCTGCTCCGTCTCGTCTCGGCGAGAGTGTACTGTGACCTAACCTAACTTAACCTAACCTAACCAAACCTAACCAAACCTAACCTAACCTAAAGCTGCCTGAAACAATCACAGCTTAAACAGTACTATTAGGGCTAAGCAGTACACTCTCGCCGAGACGAGACGGAGCAGGCGAGGGCAAACTATTCGGAATTCCTTCCCCGCCCGCCGGGAGAAATATCGTACCTGCTCCAGGTAGAAAGTTGGTGAATTTGGACATTAGAAACGACCCCAAAAATGTTGGTGAATTTGGACGTAGCCCGTGTCAGAGACCCTCGCTCGCGTCGCTAATGAGGGTCAACCCCTTGGCAAAACCCGTTAGACTGGAAATTAAAATCTGACCGTGTCAGAGAACCAATGCGAGCGTCAAGGTTGGTTTCAATACAGAATATGGCAAATCATTAATGAAATTAAGGAATAAAAGTGTTCCGAGGATTGAGCCCTGTGGTTCGCCTATAAATACATCCAACGAGGCAGACGCGTAGCACTTATGAGGTTAACTTGGATGTCTATATAGGGAATTTGGTCGGATTGTGTTCGGGAAGGATGACACAAAGCATGAGGAAAGCCACGTACTCCCGAGGAAGTGAATTTTATCCAAAAGAATAAAATGGTCGATGTACCGTATCAAAATCATTGAGGAGATCACAGTTTATGGCTAGTGCAGATTATCCAGAGCTAAGACACCAGCTGCACAAGAAGAAAACAACGTCATTGACAGTGTCAGAAGATTTTATTTTTTAAACCTCAATCTGTTTTGGTGATAAGATGTCTTTCCCCTCTAGGAATGCCAGCAGTCGACCTAAGGACATTTGCTCCAAGACTCCAAGGAAAGGTGAAAATTAAAGAAATTAGCCTTTAATTAACACTCATAAATTTACTTCCAGTTTTGTGAATGGTCTGACAATAGCATATTTTAAAGAAGAAGAAAAACAACCCTTCTAAAAAGGAGTAGTTATTACGGAAAGCTAATAGCGCTGAAACTATATCCAATATCTCTTTGAGGAGTTGAGATGAGAATTAGCCTGAACCACAAGATGACTTGGATTTGAGAGAAATAATTACTTGCTTCACCTCGTTCTCTAAGACGGGAGACAAAAATAAAGGGGTTGCGTGCACAGTAGTGAGAACGCTGAGATCTTGAAATCATTAACGTCTCGAGTCCAGTCTACTCCGGTGTTCAACAGGAAGTTATTAAACATGTTAAGATGTGTGAAGATCTCTTAACTACTATTACAGTACTATTGACCTGAAGTGCAAATAAAACTCATTATAAGTTGACCTAAAGGTAGGTTTTAATAAATTCTGAAGTCAAGTAAGATTTGTAACATGCAAATAGAAAATGTAAATAGTAAACAAAGAACAACTGTTCGTCAACAAAGAAATTCATAATTTAAACTAGGTGGACAATCCAGTTGTCTGCTTACAATATTGGGCGGAGCTAGCCTATTAGCATTTTTTATAAACTTGTTAAAACTTTTTTTTTATTCAATGCTTCATCCGTTTCTCGTAAATGAGATTTATACTTGCAGTATACAATGCCACTGGTATATTTGGCTAACATAAATGGAATGTCTACTTGCAGGAACCAAAGTCTATGATTCATCTGGTTCTCATAAATTAAATGTTTACTTGCAGTATTCAATGTTAATGATATATTTGGTTCACATAAATAGAATGCCCATTGCAATATCCAAAGTCAATGTTATGTCTGCTTCACTTAAATGAAATGCCTAAAACAGGTTCTAAAGTTAATTGTACGTCTGGTTCACGTAAACTAATTGTTTACTTGCAGTACCCTAAATAAATGTTCCATTTGGTTCAGATAAATAAGATGCTTATTTGCAGTATCCAAAGTCAATGGTAGGCTTACATCTGTTTCACTGAAATAGAATGTATATTTGCAGTATTCAAAGTCAATGATACGTCAGGGTCACGTAAACAAATTGTTTACTTGGAGTACCCAAACTCAATTGTATGTAGGCCTGTATTTGATCAAATAAATGGAATGGCTGATTGGAGTATCTAAAGTCAATAGTGCATCAGCCTAATGCCGGCGACCCTAATTATTGTATATTCTTTTTGTAGTAAATTATGCTCAATTATATTAATACGATTGTTCTTCCTTTTTTCTCTGTATGGTATTTGTAATGACCTACTACTTTAGATGATTCATTGACTAACATATTTTGCGACTCTTGTCTACCTTTTTATTGTTTTTTTTTTATCACAAAATGTTCATTTTTTGAACATTCAGCAAATCCGCCCTAGAACGAGACGTAGTCTTTAAGATAGCGAGGTCTTCGCCGTATACGCTGTGAATGAGTTTTGGAAGGCACTGAACTAGGGTCGCCGGAAGACTGCCCCCCGGAAAACTACCCCCCCAGGTCGCCAGGTTCCTACGTCATATTGACGTCAGAGACTGGGGGGGGGGGTAGTTTTCCAGTCACGGACACTAAAATTTAGTTGTCAAACAGTTCTAATCTAACCTAACCTAACCAACCAAACTTGCTGTAACATTTCAAAAATCTGTTTTATATTCACCATACGCATTTTCTATTATCCAACGGAATTACTCGAATTAAAATTAAAATTACATGGCATGATTTGTCTAGGGGGGGTAGTATTCCAGTCGCGGACACGGCTTCCATATTGGTTAGTTAGCAGATTTTGTGACGTCACGTTTCACCTGGGGGGGGTAGTTTTCCGGGGGATAGTTTTCCGCATCCCCACTGAACTAGAGTCTTCGTGAGAACTGTTTGTATGTTCACCCGTTTCATTTGTGTCACTTAATGTCCCACTAGAATCGTTTTCCTCTTGCTCGTGATCAAAATGAAGCCTCCGGTTCTCGAATAACTTTTTCAATCACTTGTGGCAAAGTAAGTGAATGCAGCAATTAGCAGCTGTCTGTACTTTAATCAGTGCTATGAAGCCTACTTTGTCGGGCGACTGTAGGAAAAATAATGTTTAATTCATTTTAGAGATACGCTACCTTCTCAGGGGGTGGCATACTAGGTGTCATTACCACAAACCTGAACTCAAACGGGCAACTGAGTAAAAAAATGGCAGCCATTCAAAAAATATTCAATTTGTAAATTTTGAATCTTTGAACAACTCCCATTTTGACTCAGTTGACAGTTTGATTTCAGGTTTGTGGTATCGTATTCTTCTAATAAAAACCTTTATTTTATATGAGTATCAGTCCATGCCTACGTTTAGGATTTTCTTCTTACTTCTAGCGGGCAACCCAACAAGAAATCTTTCAATGCCTGCCATTTTTGTCTCGTTTGTTCGTTTAAGTTCAGGTTTGTGGCATTGTATTTTACTAACAAATCCCTTTAATTTGATGTTCATATCAACCTATGCTTAGGTCCCATTTTTATTTTGACTCTTAGCGGGCCGCCCCTTTGAGAAGGTAGCGTTTCACTAAATCATGAATTAAACTTATTTTTGTGTCTATTGACTTTGTTCTAAGATAGCTCTATCTTTATTATTTTTAGAAATATTTAACTGTCTCCTATTAGAAGTAAAAATTCCCTGAATGGTACATTAAACTTGAAGTAAGGGTTGGATTTTATGATTTTTACCTTGTATTTCATGTTTTTGAGACAGGCTATCCTTTTAAAATGTAACGACGCGACGTATGTGCAATGTGCATGTCATGCTATTTTTCTCTGGTGACTGACTAAAACTGTCTCACGGTACGTATAGATAAATTCATGTCATATCATTCATATCCCTCTCATGTTTCATTCATGATTGGCGTAAATCGCAACTACTGCAACGCCATTCAGAGGATACACTGTAGTTATACAATTCCATAATATAGTAACCCCGCCGTAGCAAACCTGTAAGCAAATTTCCATCATAGTTGAAATTCCAATAAAATGTTCTCTTAGACATGTCAGATTTATTTCCTGCTAAATAAAATTAGGTTTGACGAGTATTTTGCTGCTACGGGAAATTTGATAAGGTTTTATTTTAGTTAAGAATTAATACCTTCGTATAAAATATATGAATTTGCTAAGTTTTATCAAAATATATCCATAAACAAGCAAACTACAACGGTTTACTTACTACTACATAAGAATAACATGGGAGTTGTAAATGTGCATATTTTTAAGCTTTCTCATTAACCGTACAAAAACAAGTCAAATAAAAAATTATTCGTTTCTCTTTAGCTCTATAGAATGGTCTGAAGAGCCAAAAATGTAAACAGCCAATTTTTATCCCATAAACACTCCATAAAACCCTGTTCCTATTTTGGAGTCCAACCAGTCCTTAGTCTAATCGTGCTGGTTCACGAACTCGTTTGAAAAAATTTCACGTTTGAGCCAAAATTTGGTCTATCATTACTCGAATTATCGTGCTAACTGTGTATACAGGGTGGCTGAAAAGTAACTTACAACCCCCCCCCCCACCCTAACTTTTCAACTATTTGTCATTTGAGATATTTGAAATCTGTTTGTGGCAACCTTGTTATGTATGAGGGGCTACAATACTTATGGTCAATTATGAACATTTTGCCCTTAGGTGTAGTGGGGATAGGGGTAGCTCAATATTTTCAAATGACAAGTATAGTCGAGTTTGGTATCATTTTACAGGTCTTGACGAAACATAAAAATTGACATAAAGAAAACCAAATTCGGCCCACTAATAACAAAATGGAACCCTAAAACTGTTTTTTTTTTTTTGCAACTGGAGGGATCGAAACGAACAAGTAAATTAGTTCCGGGTTCATGAGACATACTTTGATAGCATATCCTCTATATGGGAAATTGTAAATTTACATATTATTTGTGAACTATTTTCTTTTAATTTTACTTGCTTTTTAACCGTCTGCATACTATGTAGTGATCTACAAGTAACAATAACAAAATATTTTTAAGTGTAACATTACAAGTTTTTAACATTCATACCATGTACATTGTACATGTAGAACGTTTAGATTTTCAATATCGCGGGAGCTTGTATCGTGTTGTCGGAAGTGGGTAGAACGCCGGGAGCTAACCTCTCGTTGTATACACCGTGTAATCCGCGTAGTACACAACCCGACCTGTCACTTTGATTATCTTCATATATAACAGATAAATGTTATGTTAAACCCATTAATTTAAGGAATTATATAGTTTATATTAGTGGTCATTTAAATTTTAGTGTAATTAGAAAAGTAGTGGCGAACTAGCAAAGAGACGCCACTTGGGGCGTTTTTTCCCATAAGAATAACATGGGGATCATTTTTTGGCCACCAAAACCAAAAATCCTGATCTTTGCCTAAATATCCCTATAAAATTGTTAAACCTTATTTCTTACTTATTCCCCATAAATATATTCGATATGAAGCTAAAAAAGCTATTTCTTATATTTATTTACCCTTACAAGTGTAAATGTAGAGTAGTGGCAATATGATGGTATGACATCACTTTAGGCACGTTTTCCCCATAAGAATAACATGGTGAGCTTTTTTTGACCACTTTTTTAAAAATCCAGCTCTCGGCCTATACAAGCCTAAATAAATGTTCAATACCATTGTATAACACTATTAAAATTTCAAATCCACATCCATTCACAGGTATATTCTCAAAATCGAGCGAGGTTTGTACGCGAACTCGTGCGCGCTCCCGGCTCATGGCGCGCTCCCTTGGACATCCTTAGTGGAAATCCATGAGTTCTGGCTACTTGGGAATCCAAGCCATTTGACATACAATAAATCACCCTTCCTCCTAATTACCTTTTCTATCAAATACATGTCTTTATACTTGGTCTTTAACAACTCCTCTGTATAGAAGCCTCCCCTGGTTATATTGCCATTTTCATCTTTCAAGATATAAGTCACATGCTTTGTATTCTTTACTTCTGCTATTGTAAATTGTCCCCCTGTCCAATTCGGAGTATAACCTTTACTAAAAACATGTTTATACTTGGAAATCCTCACACTATCACCTACCTTATATCTTGGCTTTTTAACTTGCACTACTTTAGAAGTAAACCTCTCATGCACATATTTACTGTTCTTAATACTCACTTGGTTAGGCTTCATTCCTATAGATCTATGCACTTTATTATTATATTTTCGAATTAACTTTGGAAGTAAATCCAACCATTTATAACTCCCCTGGGCACTAAATTCCCTATATAACCAATTCTTTAAAGTTCTTTGAAACCTCTCCACAATTGCAGCCTTAGTTGTAGAAAACGTGTGATAGTGATTAATATTTAATTGTTTCATTAGTTTGCTAAAATATTGATTAAAAAATTCTTTTCCATTGTCAGATTGAATGTTTTTAACCCCCTTTGGTAGAATGGTTTTAACGGCTTCTGTAACCACCAATCCCGTCTTATTCTCTAGTGGAGCAGCATAAGCTTTTTTAGAAAATGTATCTATTAAAGTTAAAATATATTTATTGCCAGAATTCTCTCTAGCATAGTTTTGCATATCAATTAAATCTATTTGTACAGTTTCGTTTATACCTAATACTTTAAAAGACCTTCTAATGAAATTCTTTCTTGCAGGCTTATGAAGTTCGTATGCAATTTCATTCATTTTTTATAACATCACTCTTTCCTTGTACTGTAAATATATTACCATTAGCCCCAATCAATAGATTATCTTCCATTCTTTTAAATACATAGTTTTCTGCTATATATGGTCTATTATCTATATACTTATATCCGCTCAAAGATGTAGGGTCGGCAACTAATAAATCAGGATTGTATTCCATCAAATTAAATTTTCTTCCTGCATATACAAATTTTGATCCATCATAATACATAGCTTGTGACATTAAGCAAATATCATCTAAATATTCCCCCATTGGTAGATTTCTTATATATTGTTTTTTGGCATCCCAACATTTTTCTTTTTTATCAAAAGTTATAGTCTGTTCTTTTGTAACACAGTCAGTGTCATCAATGGCAGGTTTAACATATACTAACCTTTTTTTATTAAAATCCCAATAGCCTGCTTCCCTTTTTGGAACTTGTGAAACATTCACAGCATCTTTACTATCTGTACCTTCCATCAAATCGCTAAGTTTCTGTTTCTTAGCATTCTAAACACCATTCTCTGATTCTAAAAATTCATAATTATTATCGTCTTGTACAAATTTACCATCTTCTTTTCGTATTAAAGTCTGTTGTAAAGTGGGCACATCATTTGAACTTTCACCCTTTTCCACATTAGTAATTTTCCGTTTCTTAGCATTCCAAACACCATTCTCTGATTCTAAAAATTCATTATTATTATTGTCTTGTACAAATGAACCACCGTCTTTACGTATTAAAGTCTGTTGTAAAGTGGGCACATCATCTAAACTTTCACCCTTTTCCACATTAGTAATTTTCTGTTTTTTAGCATTCCAATTTTTATTCTTAGATTCTAAAAACTCATATTTAGTTTTACCTTGTAAAAAGACATCACCTTTTCTAGTTAATGTCTGTCCCAAAGTTGATACATCATCTACAAACTCCCCATCTTTAACATTGCCAATTTTACGGTTTAAACAATTCCAACTATCGTCTTTTAAATTTAAAGTAGGTTCACTACTAGCCCTGGGTTCTGCAGGCTTATTATATGGATTGTATAAACGATAAAATTTATCTATAAACATATTTTTATTTAATAAATAATACCACTTTCTCTCAATTCCTCAATAATGGAATCTATTTCATTATCCACTCCTGAGTTACCAGCTTGGCGACTTAGCCAAAGAAGTCTTAACCTATCTACAAGCTCATTAGGATCATCCCAATAAATATAGTCTATTTTATTACCAGTCACTTGTCTCAAACCTTCACCAACAGATTTAAAAAGAGGTTTAATTATATTAAGATATTTAGTATGTCTATTACTTGAAATTGGTGCACCATCTTTGTAACTCTTTAAATGTCCATTTGTAGCTTCCAAAATGTATTTATAATTTTGCAAATCAACCTGAGTATAATCCTCAGGTTCTTTTAAAGTTAACAACTGCCACAAACCTTTTGTCCCCTTGTAGGTTTTATTTGCAACTGTAACATCATCATTGTCCCAAAGATGATGATCATTGTCCCTGAGTTTTCATACTTTGGCCCAAAGATTTACAATGACCTCCCCTTGGACCTAAAACAGCTGGGGGTCCTGGCTTTTAAAAGAAACTAAAAAAAACGTATTAATATTGTAAAATAGTTATATATATATATATTTTATATTTTTATTTTAACACACGATTGTATAATATTGTATTGTATTTTTAGTTAGTTTTGACCTGAGTTACTCTGTAAAACAGTTAATATTTGTACTGAGAGACGCTCGGAAATAAAGGCATTTTTATTTATTTATTATCTCCTTTTGGTAATGTTTTTTTCTCTACTTTGTAATATGTTAAAGTATTTAGAGGTTTTTTAACATTAAATATAGAATTATAACTTTGAAAATCTACTAATCCAATTACATAATCATCATTTAATTCTATGGGAGGAAAGAACACTGACTTAAGCTCTGGCTCTGTACCCGAAAATGTTATAGTAAATGAATCCATTTTTATAAAGAATATAAAAATGATAAACATAAAATTCCACAAATAGAACTATTTAAATCTTGTATTTGATCGGTTGTATAGTAGATTTTATATCCCTCAAAATATTTAATTACTTCTTTTGGAGGTTGGATTCCAAATGGGTCAAAATAAATTACAATATCTTTATTTTTACGATATGCTGTCCAATGTGTGCCAGATGAACTGTCTAAATTAACTATTCCGCACTCTTTTACTCTTGGTGTTAGATTTTTTAGCTCGTTTTTTAGGTACACCCCCCTGAAGTGAGGCACGTCTTTTGCGGCCTCTAACAGCTGGTAGTTGTCCATCTTTTTTATTAAATTTTAATCCCATTCCCATTTTTGCTTTTGCCTTCATCAGATTTGTCACGGCATAAGCAGCAGCTCTTTCAGCAAGACTTGCGTCCTTGGCCGTTACTCTAGTCCAAGCTAAGTCTGCTAATCTCATGTCTGCTTTGTTCCGAGCAGCGGTATCGGGATTATTCATGTAGAATATTTCATGCTCTTTACAATAAGAGTCTAGTTTATTTTTTGGAGGTACATTTTTAGCTAAATTCTCACGAATATTCGTTCCAGGTCCACAGTACCGATATGATGGTATGTGAAGTGGGAATGGAAGGTTATTTATAAGAGTATTCAATAACCCTCGACCCCTGTAAGGCTTTAGGAATAAACCTTTGCCCTTTTTACATGTTTTCTTATTAAAATTTTTTACCATTTTTATTATATAAAAAATGTCTTTTATTCAACAAAAACACAAATTTAAAATAGTACATACTAAGGAAAATATACCAAAGAAGTTGGGTCTATTTCCTACCAATATTCGATGTGTTATTTGCGGTCCAAGTGGAAGTGGGAAGACGGTTGTAATTTATAACTTAATTGTAAGAAAGGAAGGATTAAAATTTACAAACTTATATTTATTATCTAAATCTTTAGAACAAGAAAAATATAAAAAAATAATTGAAATGTTTAGTTTGTGTGATGAAGTGAAATTGCACACGTTTACTGACTGTGAAATCACACCAAATGATGTAAAATCACAGTCAGTTGTTGTATTTGATGACATAAATAGTCCAAATATTACACAATTTTTCTCAATGGGTCGACATAAAAATATTAACTGTTTTTACTTGTGTCAATCTTACAGCAAAGTACACAAACATTTACGTGATAATGTAAATTTCCTAATATTATTTAAACAAGATGATTTAAATTTAAAACATGTATATCACAATCATGTTGGAAATGACTTTTCATTTGACCAGTTTAAAAATCTCTGTCATCAATGTTGGGATAAAACTAAATATGGCTTTTTTGTAATAGACAAAGAAAGGTCAAAGAATAATGGCAAATATAGATTTATTTTTGATCAATTCTATCAAGAGGGTGGTAAGGGTAAATAAATAAAAGACTGGAGTTTTTTAACATTTGCATTTATTTTGCATCATTGAATATATCTACACATACAATTTATTTATTATCCTATTTATGTTTGATCAATTTTATAGTGACCAAGCGCAAGCGTATTGATGCCATCTTCTAGAATAAACCTCTTGCCATCGTCAAAGGATAATACTTTCTTGTTCATGGTTAAGGTCTGAAGATGATGATTTGTAGATTTAATTCTTGTCACATTCTCATAGTAATCTTGCCCAGTTGCAAGACAGTACAAATAATGATGATGTCTAAGGAGATGTTTAACTGTGGCACCATCAGCTCCTTTAGCTTTCTTCACCTCTAAAGCTTGCTTGTCTTCTTCATATAACCATTTTAGAGGAATGTAAGAATATAACTTTGGTCTTAAACCACAATATTCATACATAATATGACCATCTAATTCGTCTTTAAACTTGCCTGTGACTTTTTTATTTTTATCAGAGTATAAGAAATGGTCTTTACTATATCCAGAGGTATCAAAATAGTGCAAGTCACATTCTATTTCCTTGTAAAAGTCCTCTGTAACTATAGAATACATTAAAGAATCAGTGTCTGTCATTAGAAATCTTTTGTTCTTAAATTTTGACATATAATTATAGCGGAAATCGTACATTATTACTTTACTTATATCCAAAATTGTCATGCCTAAATATATTGGTTTATTAAACTTAACAACTGATTTATTTAAATGTATAGCTACTCTATACATTATTAACTTTATTTAATGCTCTATTTAGTATTTAGTACTCATTTTACTTTATTTAATGTATGTATGTACTATTTATTTAAATGGTCGGCTACTGCTTTGCATCATTGTATTGTTCCTATACTGGTTTTGTTTTTTGAATACTGTATCTCGTTTTGTCAACTTGCTCAGATAGTTTTTTATTTATAGTTGTTACTTATAGTTTGTTATTCATAGTTAGTTATTTATAGTTTGTTATTTATAGTTGTTATTTATCTTTTTATGTCTTGTATTGAAGTTTTGTTTTCCAGTTTTTTTTCACTACTCTTGTACTGACCTGTGATTTTTCTTCTGCTTCTGATGTAAGATTATTGTATTTACATGTAAAAATGGTGCATCCGTTAATAAATAAATAAATAAATAAATAAATAAATATAGCATGTAAATTGTTATCGAATTTTTTGCTACAATCAAACCTTGGATTAGTGACATATTTTGTTAATAGTGACTCATCCTTGAGATAAATGTCACGAAACTTTCGTTGATTCATAATTGTTCGACCAAAGAGACTATTATTTAACAATTTGTAAAAGTCTTTTTCAAAATCATTTTTAGCCCATTTGCGTTTTTCAATATTGAAATTAATATAGGGCGCAAGCCATTTAGACTGTCTAAATTTTAAAATTCTGTGGTATTTTGCAATCAAACCGAATTCCTCATATTTTTGTAATGCTTTATAATGTAAAATATATTTAATTTTGTCATTTAAATTTGGTATTAATTTGCCATTCATTTTCTCAGGTGCTAATGGATAGTCATTATGTAAATCATGTAAGCTTTTATCATATTTTAAATCAACTTCTAAAATGTATCCAAACTCATCATTTTGATTATATTTGTAGTCTATCTCATTCATCCAACAAAATCCATCCATGGGTAGCGGCTCGCACATCGCTGTGGAGTATAGCGAGTTACAATCTAAATATATTAAATAGACACTCTCTTGATTGGGGTCATAGTGTTCGCCCATATATTTATTATTGGCTTTAGCGTAACGTGTGGAAATCATACTGACTCCTCCTCTAATCGCACTTTCTATAAACAAATGCATGTTAATATCTTTAAACAATATTGTAATTTTATACCAGTCATTCTAAGACAGGCCTCCCATGTTAGTCCAGGGAGTGAATACATATGTACAGGGTCAAGTTTGTAATCCTTTAAACACAGGTATCTAAATGTCTCAAATACATCAGCCAGTAGCAATACATCTGTTTTAAGATATAAATCATGATATTCTTGTAAATTATTTATATTAAAATGGATCCAGACATTTTTAGCATGTTCATATTCATTGGGAGAGATATGTTCTTTAGTTAGAGTACTGCAAAATGCTTCTTTTGGAGGTAGAGACTCTGCAAACTTATCTGGTCCCGTCATATATTCATAGGGATATACACCTTTACGTTGTAGTTGTGGATTTTGTATGAATCTAAATGTGTTTAAATTGGAAGCCAATTTATATAATGGAAGGGACAGAAAGTTGTATGAATCTAAAAATACTAAATCATCAACAGAGAATGATATATATTTTCCCATATCTTTAGCTATGCAATTTAATTTACGTTTATTAAACTTTCCCAAGTGTTGCATTATTAAATGTCCATCGTATTTTTTTCAAGTTATGGATGAATATTGGTATTTTCTTTGTTACTTTATAGTTTAAATTACAATCATTGTGGGCAGCTCCATGGTATCGACCAGATGAATGACAGTGATCACGTACCCTATCAAAATATAAGGGCTTTTCGCAAATGTGACAGTGTGTTGAATTTTGGAAAGATACCTCTTGCTCAGGAGTCATTACTAGGGGAATATACATTGACATTTGACTTTTAATGAAGTCATAAGTCTCAAACAACCTTTTGAAAAACACATCCATAACATTTTCGCCACTATATAACTCTTCAGAAATAATCTTAGACTCTTTCACTACTACGAATGCAAATCCAGATGGAGTATGGTTGTTTGAGTTTATAAAGCATTCAAAATCTGCATAAATCACAAATGGGGCTTTAAGTTGATATTTATAATTTTTAAATTGTAATGTATCTTGTTTAGACATTTCCACTCGTTGGGCATCAAAGTTTTTACAATATGTTGTGTGACGTTCTAATATATCATTAGTGTAAAAATGTTGCAAACACAACTTGCAAAAATGCTTCGTATGGTCATATTTTGTAGACCGCAGCATTAACTTACCAAAATCACGAATTAAACAATAATGTGATTTACGACCTTCTTGTAATAATAATAAATCGATGTGAGTATTACTATTCAGTTTGGTTGTTCTTAATGGATATACACATTTCTGGTCTTTAACTCCAAATACATTAACACTTATATTATTTTGTGTTTCAAATTTATCTATATCAGATATTTTTACGGGATATTTTATATTTGTCATATTTAACTGACTTTCATAGGGTACATAATTAGAGACTCTATTAGCATGTTCATTAGAGTTCCTTGGATATAAAGCTGCTAATATTGACCAAAGGAAACATTTATTATCAGCATTTTTTATATTTAAAACTGCATGGTTCGATTTAATACTCTCTGGTGTGGGGATATATGACTTTGGAGTTAAGGGCTTATACTTATAAACATGCAACTGCCAATATTTAGTATGGTCATATATCCATCCACTGCCTTGGGCTTGATATTTGTGTATGGAAGCGTCAATCTTTAAAAGTGCATTTTCAATTTGAGACTTTAAATCTCTCTTCTCAATAGTTAAGGTAGTAAGGCTTCTAAAATCTGCAATACATTCTTTTTCATTAACTAATTTTCCATTTAGATCCATTGAATGTTTTATAAATTTGATTCTCCTAACTAAAGTCCATTTTATTGGCAGAGGACAAGACTTCAGAGTACTTTCAAGGTCAGCTCTAATCGATTCATCAACAAATGTTATCATTGTGTATGGACATTTTATGCAAGAATTGGTGTGTCTTTTAAAATGTCCAACAACATTTCTTTTACAAAAATTACAACTCTTGTGTCTTTGTAATATATGCGACTTTAGAGCCACATTATTATCACAGATTAAATCACAAACCTTGCACAGTTTCACCTTCATTTGATGTATTACCTTGTAGTGGCGAATCAGGTTACTTTTGGTGGAGAGCGACACGGAGCAGTGTTGACAGGTGGGCCTCATGGTCCAGAATGAAATATCACCCGAATGTCACTTCTATTTATAGACTTTTCGAAAATTTCAAAATTTTTTAACCAGAAATTGTGAAATTTTAAAAATTTTAAACAATTTAACTAGAAATTATTTCAACGGGAGGTCACCCACCCAAATCAAGAGCTACCACTAGAGACGAGAAGACCGACCATGAGTCGAGAGCGAGAAGCCTGACCATAGGTCGGGAGCACGACCGGGAGCGCGCCATGAGCCGGGAGTGCGCACGAGTTCGCGTACAAACCTCGCTCGATTTTGAGAATATACCTGTGAATGGATATGGATTTGAAATTTTAATAGTGTTATACAATGGTATTGAACAATGGTACAATGGTGGTACAATGGTATTATATATTTTATATATTAAATATATTTTATATATTTTATATATTTTATATTTTATATAGGCTTGTATAGGCCGAGAGCTGGATTTTTAAAAAAGTTGTCAAAAAAAGCTCACCATGTTATTCTTATGGGGAAAACGTGCCTAAAGTGATGTCATACCATCATATTGCCACTACTCTACATTTACACTTGTAAGGGTAAATAAATATAAGAAATAGCTTTTTTAGCTTCATATCGAATATATTTATGGGGAATAAGTAAGAAATAAGGTTTAACAATTTTATAGGGATATTTAGGCAAAGATCAGGATTTTTGGTTTTGGTGGCCAAAAAATGATCCCCATGTTATTCTTATGGGAAAAAACGCCCCAAGTGGCGTCTCTTTGCTAGTTCGCCACTACTTAGAAAGATACCATACTTGTGCTTCCGAACGGGAAGATGGCGCAGAAAAGAATAACGTCGAAAAGGATCTGCAGTATAAAATAGTTATAATCCATATTTCACTTTAAACACAACACTTCTTTACCGCTCTGTTTGGTTAAACTATTTTCTTTCAATTCAAGGAAGTGGCTTAAATTTCCTAGACAACCTAGTACTGTACGTTTAAAATACACCCGTCACAGCAAACCTGCAGACTAAGCGAATTTCGATTTACCTGGCTAGATTTCTACTAAAGTATTCCCTAAAAACTGTTAGAATTTTTTCGATGAAAATAACATTAATTTTTATTCGAGTACCTAGGTTTGCTGCTACAGGGAAGGTATTGAGTTTTTTTATTGAAATGTTGATTGCTTGGTATGAAATAAACAAAATTGCCAAATTTGGTTAAAATATATCCATAAACAAGCAAACTACAACAGTTTACAATATTCTCCATAAGAATAACATGGGAATTTTAAAATTACAATTTTTTTAATTTCCTCAGTTATCAATAACCGTACAAAACATTTGCATATACTATATCATTTGTTTTTTAAGCTCTATTAAAAGGTCTAGAGAGAAATTGGAAAACTTTGTGGTTTGAGGGTCGAGAAAACCCATTTTTACCCCATTAAACCCCTCGTAAAACCTCGTTCACATGGTCCGATCATGCTGATTCGCGAACTCATTCAAATTTATCCTGCCTCTTTAAACCAAATTTCATCAAAATCGGACAATAATTACTCAAGTTATCGCGTTCACGGACGTATATACCTTGCGTACTGCTACAATCATTGATACGTTCATTTACTCGGCAAAGGGATGACAGATTATTTAAATATGAAATAATTGTAAAATACTAGATGTTCTAGCAGTTTCTAAGTTATCGCGTTCACGGTTTTATATAAATAAATAAATAAATATATGAAAATTTGACCGAATGGTGTCTTTGGCCTCTGGGGACATCAAAATGAAAAAGTAAATCGGTCCCGGGTCTAGATCTTACCGTGTCACATATGGTAATAGCTACACGGTCCATATAGGGAAATTCACTAAAAACCCTTTGCAAAACTTATGACAGCTGGCCTGACCATATCACTGGATCGAATATCACGCGGGTTGTACCAAAAGAAAGGTTATAGGTCCTATATGTGCAGGTTTTATTTGCATTTTGTAAATATATATCTATGTTAATAGGGTCAAAAATGGAAATTCATTTTTTCTTATGGAGATTTAACGTGGGGCTAATTCTATATATTAACAGACAAGCATGTTTATTGAAAACCTTTTTTCTTAGTTCCTGTGCATCGCAGGGAAAATGTATGCATACTATAAAAGATATTTGCATCTAGATGTGCAGTCTCTATATAAATTAGAATAGGTTCAAAAATCTGCTAAACAATATTTAAAATTAAACAAAAAACTACATGGGCCTTATGGGTAGCCATGTTTGATGAAATAATAACAAAATATAAACAAAAAATCATAACAAATGGAAGAAATTCCAATCACATGTTTTATTTACTGCGTGGGGTGGAATAGAGGAGTTTGCACAATCTATATGAATAAAATTAAAGTTTTGTCTCTACATTGCTCAGAATTATATATATTTAGGTTATTTTTACGTTTTAGCAGAGACGAGTCTTATCTCTCTGTCTGTCTGTCTGCCTGTCTGTCTGTCTGTCTGTCTGTCTATCTGTCTTTCTGTCTGTCTGTAACACTCAAGATGGCATTTTACGCTATCTTCTCCAGGAAAACGAGAGTATCTATCAAGATCCAAGTCATTTTAATGTATTCACTGGATTTTCGAGAGTGTCCTTAGCCATTAAAAAAGATATAAAAAAAATAAAATAAAATATATATAGTCAATAGTTAAATCGTCTATAGTACTTCATTTCATATGGTAAGTCGTCATTTCTACAGCATTTCGGGTCCTCTTCAGTCTTGGCAAATATAAATTGTAATGATAAAATTTGATGACATTAACAAAGATTTCAAAAAGACTAATTTTATATGTACTTTGTTATGCTTAAAGCGTAGCAAATTCTCTAATTAAGTTCTGTATTTTTGTGTGTATGTCTGTTGGTAACGCATTAATGTCCTTATCTATATAATTAATACGCTACATGAAACTTTGTCGGTTGAACTCCTCTGCCATTTCTTAACCGATTTTATCCATTGACGTCTCATTGGAAAGAGCGTGTCGAGTAGATTTGCAAACTGACTTTACATTTTTGAAAAAGTCCCTTGGGCTCTACCCCAGTGGCTGTTAAAGTTCCCATGTTATCCTTATGAAGAACATAATTGTTTACATTTTGATCAGCTGTATAATTCAATTGCTATTATTCATTTTTAGATTCAAAGTCTTTTAAACTCATAGGAAATTATGATGACTTTTATTTGTTTTTAAATAACTACTTTACTTCTTTGCAATTGCTCGATTTCGAGCAACGTGTTTACTAGTTTCTCATTGTTTCACGGAAATGACAAGAGCACCTTGACAATGAAAATGTCAACCCGAATAAAGTGTTAAATTGTGAGGTTGAGGTAGTACTTTAAATACTTTTAACCATTGTGGAAAGTAACTTTCAACTATAGGCCTACCTTAGGGCTATGACTCATAGATCTATAAAGCATTTTTTAGTTTAATCATTGGATTTAACATATGGACCTACACGATCCGGGTGACATTTAATTGCGAAGCATTTTTTTGGCTTGAACTGTCAGATACTGTATTTGCGAAGGTTTATATATAATAGTTTTGCATGCATATCTGAAAATATGCAAACCAACTCCTGTTCTTAATATAAGAAGGTTTCAACTGACTACGATAAGATCCCCGTGCGTAGAACGGGCACACAGCTAGTACAAAATAAATGTTCCAAATAAAGACGCAGGAGAGAGGAATTATGTAAAGGAGAAATAAACATTACCTTTTTCAAGAGTATTAAGTGTATTTGATAGAAATAAACATATCTATACATGCTAAATATATGCTATGAATGTGAGAAAACATTTGGGTACATATCCATCCCTGATATCTGGTAACAACGGGAAAAAATCGGAAAAACCACTTCAGCGTCATAGTGAACAGTTACACACTTCTACAACTAACATCGCTCTCCATATCGATCCTTAGCAAAGACCTACCAGCGTCGGATGTCTATCAAGGGTTGATTGTAAACTACAAACATTACATGATTCTCTACTGAGGAATGTGAAGTGCAAGGAAGGTAAATATGAAAGTCGGACGTTATAATCGCACGAAACACAGTGCCGCGAGCGAGGTTAGTTAATCAGGTTACCGGCTGTTAACTCCGACTCTTGAATACTAATCATCACTTTAATCAAGGTATGTTTGACTTTTTTGTTTTATTTGTTTTTCTAGAGTTAATCCTAAAAATCATCATACTCGTGGCCTTCTCTGTAGATTGTTTGAGCGATTCAAGTTTTAATATTACGTATGGTAATTTCAACATTTTACGTTTACTAGAATGCAGAATCTCTATTTGCAAAGCGTTGTTTATTATTATCAATGGAATTTATGGTTATAATTTGTAATCATAACTGTATTATATTTGTAATTGCAATATATAAAAAGATTGCGACGTTCATCCTACACTCATCTCCATTCATACTTGGCTTAAAATACCTACTTTGTATGGTCACCATTACAATGAAAATTATTAAAGTATTAATCCTAGTATGGCTACGGCAAAAAGGAAAAAGTTTGTTTAAAAAAAAACCCAGTACCTTAAATGTGTTCTGAAATATTCAGAATGTAAGTAGTACTTACATGTACGACAAATAGTTCATTGTAAATTTCCACAGTGCTTCACACTTATTTTATTTGAGCGAATTTCCCATATATATTGTGAATGAGCTATTGCCGTTGGTCTCATGGTAAGACCTAGCTAGCACCAGGACCGATTTTCTTTTTTGTTTTGATCACTCCAGAGGCCAAACCACTATCTGTCGAAATGCATATAATTATATAGCAATATAACTAGAGCAAAAATGATCCGATGTTGATGAAATTTGATAAAAAAACGTTTAAGCCTACGACTAACGAGTTCGCGAACCAGCATGATTGTACTAATGGAAACGGAGTTTACGGAGAAAATAGGATTTTCCCAATGTTGTCGACCTTCAAAACATAAAGCTTTACAATTTCGTTCTATACCTATTTTTAAAGTTTAAACACATTTTTTTTATATTCAAGCGTTTTTGTACGCTAAATGGTTACCGGTACAGAGAAAAGTCTTAAAAGCCTCGAATTTAAAATTCCCGTATTGTTCTTATACGAAATACGTAAAGTGTAGTAATTTTCTTGTTTATTGCTATACTAGCTGTGTACCCGTTCTACGCACGGGGATCTTATAGTATCAGTTGAAACCTTCTTATATAAAGAACAGTAGTTGGTTTGCATATTTTCAGATATGCTGGCAAACTATTTATTATACATAACTTCATTTTATGTCGTTTGTTGTTGTTCCGGATCGGTATGACAATCAATAAAAGGCTAAATTACCTGTGTCCGCCCGCCGGTCGATCCTAATGTATCCTATTACAGGAGATGCATTTCGGCGAAATTAAATCGCCATCATCAGTCCTAATATAAGGTCTTGAGCTTCCCCATTAGGTGCATCTTGGAGTTTTTGAAACACATACACGAACTGTACACTTATACACATAACGAATAAAACATAAATACACGGTAGGCCTACTTTTATTTTTACTATGGACGGACAAGTAGACGCGCGTCGGTCGTGTGCCGAGTCTTGACTGAAAACGCTCATTAAAAAAAATGTAAGTTTCCCAGCAATATACAACACTGATTCAAGGTCTATTTCCCGGTTATCAAAACTCAAGAACAATTTTATGCACAAAGAATCTCTATTTTCATTTACTGTTACCCTACAAATTATTGCACTTGCGATTAATTAAATCCGTTATGTAAGGAAAAACGTTTTTAATCTTAATTGGTTTGGATTTCCTTTCAAAACGTGATCGGAAATGGTTGCGGTATTTGTAAACAACATTCAATGTAAACATATCAGTGACAGCTAGAAGAAATAATCTTGATTTGAACAGCTGTTCGTTATTTCATAGAAGAATATGTGCTAAACATTGGGAGAAAACTTTACAAAAATCGCACAAAATTGGATTTTTAAACGTCCGTCATTTTATTTACAAAGTGGTGACGCCATATTTTAATGGCTAAAGACAATCTCGCCAATCCAGTGAATGCATTAAAATGATTTGGAACTTGATAGGTACTCTCGTTTTTCAGGAGTAGGCCGCGTAAAATACACCGAGTGTTTATTAAAGTCTTTAAAAAATCCTGCTGGTTTGCTACATCGTGGCTATTTATTTATAATATGTCACAATTAGAAGCTGAATTTATTGATGCTCAGTAAGACTAGCAGTAAAACCGACAACGTCGTCATGTATAATGCATTTGTATGGTTTTATGGGGAAATCTGTAATGATGAGTCATTTTATGGAAATTATTACGCTTTTTAATGGCTCCCTGAAAAGGATCTAGCCTTATGACGGCATTGGCTTCTATTACTTCGTGAACATTAATTTGTTTTAACCTGTAGCTACTTTGGCGGAATGATTTTGGTAATTTAGTTGTTTCAAATTAATAACTCGATTTAACCACAGAACACTAAGCCTTGTGCCAACTTCTTTCCATTAGTATTTCCAATATTTCCAATCAAATCCCATAACAAATTATTAAATATAAAGTATTTTATTGCTTTTTCCCAACAAAATTGTATTATTGGTGCATTCTTGCCTGGATAACATTTTTACTAGCTGGCCCGACAGACGTCGTCCTGTCCTAATCTGATTTTATGTAAAATGCTCATTTCAAGATCAATGTTCATTGTTGTTCATTGAAGTCAATGTTCATTTTCAAGATGAGCTCGTTCGCATGGCTCAATCACGTACTGGTTGAAGTTCGTTCGCTACGCTCACTCACTTTTTAGTTGCAAATTAGCTGTTGTCATAATAATAAATAATAGTGCTGCACCCTGTTGGTAAACCTATTCACTTATTAATGCTATTGAACATCACAGAATCAAATTGTTTAGTTGAACCAGCTGTTAAGATTATTTAATTCCATTTAAATATGAGTACTCATAAGGTTAACATGGGAAACTCCAGCGCCACTGGGGCGGAGCCCTTTTGACGGATCTGCACCAAACTTCATACAAACCATCCTTGAATAATGCTTAATAATGCCTGAAAGTTTCATTACAATCTGTCGGGCGGTTTTGGAGTCCATAAAGGTCAAACAAACATACATTGGATTTTATATACAGGGTTAGGCAAAAGTCTAAAACCCCCCTGTTAACTTTATAACGCGTTGCAGTAGGAAAACCAAACTCGGCACATATTTACAACATAAGAAATCGCACTTTTTCATCAAAGTTACAACTTTGCCCTAGCCCCCAAAATGGGGTATTTTGGGGGCAGCCCCAAATTTTCAAATGTAAACATCTATCATGTGACCCATCATTTTAAAGGGTTTATCAAGAGAAATTGAATGGTGCAAACCAGAGGTCAATATCGCACCCCTAATCAAAATGGCAGCCAATAATTATTTCAGATGAGCAAGCGAGATAAAGTCTGGAAACTCCCAGTTAACTTTAAAACTTTAATATATTAATACTGACCAAAAGGTGAATTCTCTTTTTTTATAAAGGTATGCTGAGTTTAGTTTTACTGCTATAACCTGTTAAAAAGTTAATAAGGGATATTTAAAAATGACTGCCATTTTGATTAGGGTTGCGATATTGACCTCTAGTTTGTGCCATTTAATTTTTCTTGAGATACCCTTTAAGAGGGGTCACATGATAGGTGTTTACTTTTGAAAATTTCGGGCTGCCCCCAAAATACCCCACATTGGGGGCCGGATAGAAGTTCTAGCTTTAATGAAAAAGTGCATTTTTTTATGTTGTAAACATTTGCCGAGTTTGGCTTTCCCATTGCCACACGTTATAAAGTTAACTGGGGGTGTCCAGACTTTATCTTGCTTGCTCATCTTGAATTAAAATGGCTGCCATTCTGATTAGGGGTGCGATATTGACCTCTGGTTTGCACCATTCAATTTCTCTTGATAAACCCTTTAAAATGAAGGGTCACATGATAGATGTTTACGTTAGAAAATTTGGGGCTGCCCCCAAAATACCCCATTTTGGGGGCTGGGGCAAAGCTGTAACTTTGATGAAAAAGTGCAATTCCTTATGTTGTAAATATGTGCCGAGTTTGGCTTTCCTACTGCAACGCGTTAAAAAGTTAAGTGGGGGGTTTCAGACTTTTGCCTAACCCTGTATATAGATTTAATATGCATTCATGTTTTAAGTAAGTAGGCGGGCAGCTGATTTTGCGGCCCTAGGGATGTAAAAACCTGCTGGGTCCCCAAATTACGATGACAGCTGGCATGGCCAGCAAAACGTAACTTTCAGCCACCAATTGACGTATGTTAAACAGCTAAAAACATCATAGTGTGGTGAAAAATATATTTTGTCACTACTTAATTTCTGAATAGTTCGAAAACAAAAACAGTTTAGTATGTAACGAATGTCACGCATTCAAATAAAATATAAAAATTTTCCAATGTTATAATATTTGTGTATTATAACGTAAACTCATACATTTTAACAAATTATAATTTCAGTAAAGTCTTTTAGTAAATTTTTCATAAAGGAAAAAGATATTACCTTAGGGCTTATGGTAATACCTAGACCCGGGACCGATTTACCTTTTTTTCATTTTGATTTCGGTGGAGGTCAAAGACACTACAGTATTCATTCAAATTTTTATATTTATTAAAATATCATTGAACAAGGACAGATGGGCCCAGTTTCGAATCATTAAAATCTTTTGATTTTCTAAGGACCGAACCGGCGACCTAATAGCCCAACGGTACGGATTTGCTGTTTACCGCACTTGTTATAACACCAGAGCATTGGTGCCAGATAATTAATTTAGAAATAAGAAGTTAATTTGCCTTAATATCGTCTTGTGACTCTTAAACACCTTCTCTAAGGTCGGAAGACGATTGTTTCGAAGACTATGTCGCCTTCTTAAGATCCTAGTCAAGAACATCAATCATCACTCTTGGGGTCGTCAAAACATTAATACGCACACACGAACATTTGTATACAAACATAAAATAAATCATTTGACTACTAATGTAGCCACAGGTATTGAATTCGTCTGGTCCATAGTAGTCTAGTGTCATTTTACATGTATTTTTATGTTATATTGTAATAAGATTGAATTAAGAATGTATCAAAGTCAAGTATTTTTTAAACTTTGTATTAAATTTTTAGTTGTCTTAATTGCTAAATATATGTTTGTTGTGTTTACCAAATATTTTACAGTTATGATTTAACAGGTCTTTGTATTTTTAGAAACATAGAGTGTTCAGGAAATTAGCTGAAATAAAATCCACTTAGTTTGCAGGTTTAGTCTTCTCACACCTAATTTACAGTAATCGAAAGCGTCCAACTTTTTCTTCTAAACAAAGTGTCCAAGTTTTCATCATGGCAGGAAGAGCGGCAGGTGCGGCTAAACCCGCTGCTTTAAAAGCTGCTAAATGACGGAGCGTAAATATTGGGAGTTTAGTTATAGTTTACTTCTCATTTTACCCACCTTAAATCGAACACCAAAACTCATTTTGTGTGAAGTCCGATTCTTGTCAGGAGATAGAGACAAAATTAGGAAGTAATAATAGTTTTAACATTTTTTTGGCGATGAAAAGAATGGTTTTATTAATTTTTCACCAATGAAACATTTGTAATAAACATTGTGATTTTAAAGTACATCATAGCTTTCAAAAGTGTGATTAATCTTCTGTAGTGATATTATAAAGAGGAGGCGGTCTGTCCGTCTAAACGTTGCCGTATCATCCTCGGATCTTATCCTGAGTTTTATAAGAATTATTTTTTGTATATATTTTTGTGGAAACTGTAATAAAAAATGATTTTTTTAAGCTCTACAAAATGGTCTGGAAAGATATTGTGAAATTTTATGTTTTTAGAGTCCGAAATGGGAAAACCCAATTTTTACCCCAATAAATCCCCATTCCCATTGTCCGATCATGCTGGTTCGAGAACTCGTTTGAATAAACGTAGGTTTACACGTTTATACCAAATTTCATCAAAATCGGGTATATATATGGATTTGAACGTACGGTGATTTTGGTCTCTGCCGACCTCAAAATGAAAAAGTAAATCGGTCCCTGGTCAAGGTATTACCATGAGACTTACGGAATAGCTTATTCCCTATATGGGAAATTCGCTAAAAAAGAACAATGTTGTAAAGTGATTCTTTTAAATCCTAAGTACTTAACTGAAAATGTTAGTTTTAAAAACTATCGTTAAATTTCTTAACTTATTTGATAAAAAATATAATCAGGAGCCGGTCTGAAAGAATAGGTACTGTAGTCCCTATAAAAGCGTTTGATACGGTAAATATTTTACTTTATTAAATTGTGATACCAATTTTTTTTTATTTGTTACTTTGTTAATAAGTTATCGAGAATTATCTGCCGAAGATGCTATTTATCTATTAGACCAAAAATGTGAATTAAGAAGAGTAGTTGTTTTTAAACTAATCACTTCATCACTAATGCACCAATTACTAAACTCTTTAGGATATTTATTGGATTATGTCATTCAAGAAATCTACGCAGAACCATCCATAGCCATTCATAGACTTTCATACAGGAGTCAGTATGTGGCAATTAAAACCCTGTTGAGAGGCAGGTGACATGCGTTGAAAGCCTTCCACTGAGTGACAAACTCTCATTGCAATCAAAATATAAAACACCCTCTCAAGCTCTCATATGAAGCGTGGTATAGGCGAATAGGCCTAATTACAAAATGACGACCAACCCCGCCGCAGCAAACATTCCGACTATGCGAATTTCCTTTGCCTGGTTTGATTTTCAATTAAATCTATTTCAATAACATTAGGTTTAACTACTACCAAGGTTTGCTGCTACAGGGAGGGTAATAAAGTGTGGTTTAGTAAATTATTAATAGCTAAGTATCAAATAAAAAATTCCAAGTTTTATCAAAGTGTATCCACAAACAAGCAAACCACAACAGTTGACTTATTCTTAATAAAACATAACATGGGAATTTTAAGTTTACAATTTTTTGAATTTTCCCCTTGACCAATAACCATACAAATACACTTCAATGAACAAAATTATCTTCTTTAAGCTCTCATAATGGTATATATATGTGTTTTAATTTATATTTGTTTTTAAGCTCTTCAAAATAGAAAATTTGATGTTTTGAGGGTCAAAATGAGAAAATCTAATTTTTACCCCATAAAACACCGTTCCTATGAACTCGTTCGAATAAACGTAGGTCTACACGTTTGTTCCAAATTTAATCGAACTCGGATCATTTTTGCTCAAGTTATCGTGCTATATGGTGTTGTTGGCTTCTGGGGGCATAAAAAAAAGAAAAGGAAATCGGTCCCGGGTCCAGGTCTTACTATAACAATTAAGTTAATAGCTGATTCTCTATATGGGAAATTCGCTAAAATTACGACCCCCACATGTTAAGATGCATTTTGTTTGTAATTCAAGTGCAATTATACACTTTTTTTTAAATGTACACATAAAAATGCCTCTACAATGACGATGACTTTATACATATTATGCAAGATGACCACGGTGCACGACGAACCTTATGCTCCTGTGTTACTTTGTTGGTTATTTTATGTTGCACTAAAACGACTCCTTTTAGCGAATTTCCCATATAGGGAATAAGCTATTACCGTAGTACTCTTGGTAAGACCTGGACCCGGGACCGATTTATTTTTTCGTTTTGAGGTCCCTAGAGGCCAAAAACACCATGCTTTCAAATTCATATATATAAAAAGGCTGTGATACACAATGAGAACTGTTTAAATTAGCTGTTATGCAAAAACAAAATAATTGAGCGGAGCGAGCGAAGCTCTTATACGTCGACTCTTATGCATTTCGTAATACGCAAACTCCTCCTAGACGGCTGAATCAATCGTTTTCAAATTTTGCATGGTGATAAAGACCATATCGGTGAGTGCCAACATCTATATGGCGTTAAAAAAGTCTCTCAGGAATCCGCCCCCCTGGGTCTCAAAGTTTCAATGTAATCCTTATGGAATCAATATTTGACACATAAACAACGACATATGATCAGCTGTTGACTTTTGAATGCAGTAGATAAAGAAATAGCTGAAAGCATTATTCCACATATATTAGAACAGAAACGGTATGGATCATAAATTTAATCAAATGACGACACTAGCTTGAGGTTCGTGATGTATGAAGTGGTGAAGAAAGAAGTAAAGGCGAGCAGTCTAGAGTGTGGAAACTGTTTATGACGATTAGATTAAGGTATCTGCATTCCTAAAATTCTATGGGAAGGGAGGAAAACAGGTCCACGACGTAGGAAGTGGTGAAGGAAGTAGTAAAGGCGAGCAGTCTGGAGTGTGTAAACTGTTTATGGCGATTAGATTAAGGTATCTGCATTCCTAAAAGTCTATGGGAAGGGAGGAAAACAGGTCCGCGACGTAGGAAGTGGTGAAGGAAGTAGTAAAGGTGAGCAGTCTGGAGTGTGGTAACTGTTTATGACGATTAGATTAAGGTATCTGCATTCCTAAAATTCTATGGGAAGGGAGGAAAACAGGTCCGCGACGTAGGAATTGGTGAAGGAAGTAGTAAAGGCGAGCAGTCTGGAGTGTGGAAACTGTTTATGACGATTAGATCAAGGTATCTGCATTCCTAAAATTCTATGGGAAGGGAGGAAAACAGGTCCGCGACGTAGGAAGTGGTGAAGGAAGTAGTAAAGGCGAGCATTCTGGAGTGTGGACACTGTTTATGACGATTAGATTAAGGTATCTGCATTCCTAAAATTCTATGGGAAGGGAGGAAAACAGGTCCGCGACGTAGAAAGTGGCAAAGGAAGTAGTAAAGGCAAGCAGTCCGGACTGTGGGAACTGTTTGTGACAATTAGATTAAGGTATCCGCAATCCTAAAATGCTTGGGAAGAAAGGAAAACAGGTCCGCGACGTAGGAAGTGGTGAAAAAAGTAGTCAAGGCAAGCTGTCCGGAGTGTGGGAACTGTTTATGACGATTAGATTAAGGTATCTGCAATCCTTAAATGCTACGGAAAGGGAGGGAAACAGGTCCGCGATGTAGGAAGTGGTGAAGGAAGTAGTAAGGTGAGCAATGTGAAGTATGGTAACTGGAAACCGTTTGTAGCAGTTTTATTGTATCTGCAATGCTGAAATACTATGAGAAGGAATAGAAGCATGCCCACGACATAGGAAATGGTGAAAGAAGTAGTAAAGTCTAGCAGTACGGAGTGTGGGAATGTTTGTGGCAATTAGAGTAACGTATCTAAAATACTAAAATGCTATGGAAAGTGATGAATACAGGTCCACGACGTAGGAAGTGGCTTAGGAAGTAGTAAAATATGAGCATCAGCATAGTGTGAGATCCGTCTGTGGCAGTTAGATTAATGTATCTTCAATACTAAAATGCTACGAGAAAGGAAGGAAACAGGTCTACGACGTAGTAAATGGTGAAGAAAGTAGTAAGCCTAGCAGTGCCGAGTGTGGGAACTGTCTTTGGCAAATACATTAATGTATCTGCAATCCTAAAATGCTATGGGAAGAGAGGGAAACAGGTCCACGACGTAGGGTGTGGTGAAGGAAGTAGTAAAGGTGAGCAGTGTTGAGTTTGGGAATGGATTAATGTACCTGCGATGCTAAAATGCTACGGGAAGAGACTGTAGACTTTATGTTAAAATGATTACGAAGCAGGAATCGATACATATTGAATTTTCGATACATGCAATTGTTTACAATCTAAATTTACAACTGAGTTGACAACAGCTGATTTTTACTCCATAGAGGCTAAAAACCCATTTTTACTCCCTAAATATTAAAAATGCTACTTTAGACCCGCAACGCATGCATTCAAAACTACTGTTTTTACTTTAGTATGACAAAAACAATATAATATGAACCCTTGATGACTCCGCTCAATTTTGTGGATGCCTCTGCAAACGCCACCTAGTAATAGTGCTGCACCTTGTCGGGAAACCTTATAACTTGTTAATGCTATTGCATATTATAGAACCAACTTTTAAAGTTGAAACAGCTGACTAAATTCTTTAATTCCCTTTAAATATGAATACTCATAAGGTTAACATGGGGAACTACAGAGGCACTGGGGCGGAGCCCGAAATGGTTTTTGAGATAAGAATATGCCTAAATGTTAATAGGGAATGTGAGCTATCATCATGCAAAATTTCAGCCAAATCCGTCCAGTAGTTTATGCGTGATTGAGCAACACACAAACATACACACAAACTCACAAACTTTCAGATTTATAATATTAGTAAGATTAATCCAGATGTTAAAATATGTGTTCACGTTTTTTAGGTACTAGGTGAACCCGTGCGAATTCGCACGAATAATGAATTACGATATTATAGCAACGTCGTCAGAAGTTGCGTCGTTGTATCGACGTTGGTCTTGAGCTCGATCGTTTGGCTATATGCATTCTAAGTTCTTTTTGCTGTTCATTAGGAGTATTTTAAAGAAAGGAGCTCATCGTGCTGAAAACATGCGCGTATGGATTAATATCAACCAAATGCTTAGTCAAAATGTGCATGAGTTCAGTGCTGCAAGAGCCATTAGCTTTGTTTAGCATTTTTTTTCTTGAACAGCGGTTTCGACGTCGTAGATATAAATTTGGGCATATGTGGAAGCTCCCCTTCTGACGGTTGTAAGGTGCCAATTAAGTGATAATTTGTGTCGTGCACCTTATACATGAAAGGCCCTCCAACGTCATGTTCTTCAATTTTAGCTCGAGTGCTGACCATTGCGAGCACAGAGTTGTACGGTCCAATGTTTTCTTTGTAGTTTCTGCTCAAATGATTTGCTCCATTTAGTAGGCCTAGGCTCTGGATATAATAGCTTTCTCGGTATGGTGATTGGTAGATTCACTTTTCCTTTATGGCAGCAGGATGAAAATCCTTCGCCTCATCCAATTTGCTCTAAATAAAAGTGTAACACTATTCACCGACACAGAAATCAGGAGATTAAAACCCATCAACGCCAAAGCACCACAACTCAAGGGTCTACCGAAATTGCATAAATATCAAATTCCCATTCGCCCTCTAGTGAATTACATGCCAGCACCCAGCTACCAAGTCGCTAAAAGCCTAGAAAGGATAATTAAGCATCAAATTATTTTACCTAACAGTCATAGCCTAATTAACAGTATTGATTTAATTCACAAAACTAGTACCACTGAAATCAAACCTAGATATACACTGGCATCGCTGGACATAGTTAACTTATACACAAATGTACCCGTGGCATATACAATTAATATCCTAGAAGACAATCTAAAGAGCAATTCTAATCTTAGTGAGGAAGCCATTAATGAACTCATCGCATTAACAAAAATAGTAACCCAACAGAACTACTTCACTTTTAACAATGAATATTATATACAAAACGATGGACTAGCAATGGGATCGCCACTTTCAGGAATCCTAGCTGAAATATATCTGAACAGTTTCGAAAACAATAACATATGGACTGATAACAACCGCTACAAAGATAAGATTGTATTTTACCACCGTTATGTTGATGACATCGCAATCCTGTATGATGGCAACGTAAGACAACTAGAGATATTTACTAAGTATATAAATAAAATAAACCCTAGCCTACAGTTTACCATAGAATTGGAAAGCAACGACAGGTTAAACTTTCTCGATATAACATTATTTAAAACAGAAAACTCATTTGAATTTGATATTTATAGAAAACCTACGCTAACCAACACGACCATACATGAAACTTCACACCATCCTACAAAACAAAAAATGGCAGCATATAACAGTTTTGTTCACCGGTTGCTCACCGTCCCATTAAGCCAAGATAATTTTAACAAAGAACTAAACACGATCAAATACATTGCCCAAAGAAATGGGTTTAAAACCGCCATGATTGATAAACTTATAAAAAAACAATTAAAGAAAAAATCCAATGATAACAGATTAGATAGCCCAATTGAAAAAAAAATTTTGTAACATCAGAGTATGGTACAAGTCTACCTAATATACTGAAAAACGAATTAAAAAAGAAAAACATTGGGATAGCGTTTAGGACTTCCAACAAACTGCAACGATTACTAAATCAATCGTCCAGTAATAATCTGGAAACAGAGGAAAAAACTGGAGTTTACAGATTATCTTGTGATGATTGCAATAGTTTTTATATAGGACAAACCCCACAAACCGGCCGTGCTTTCAAAACCAGATTCAAAGAACACCTTCCAAAAGCAAAAAATCATTTAAAATCCAATTATGCAGCCCATCTGATTAATGCAAATCATAACTATACAAATTTCGAAACAAACATGACACCCCTACATTTTTGCACAAAAGGAAGCTTCATGAACGCCATAGAAGAATACGAGATATACAAAGCAACAAAAAGCCATAGTTATGATCTATTAAACGACAAACTAAATTTTCAGTCAAATGCATTGTATGATACTGTAATAGCTAACCAGGAACAGCTGACCGGCAAGGGACAAAGTTCACGACACCAACCTTCACCGATGACAAACCTGTCTAAGTGCGCGCACGCGGTTCGTAGGCCTACTCGTATGTATGTTTGTAAAAATTATATTTATTTGACGACCTCTGATGAGTGATAAGTGTTCTTGAAGACCTGATGATGAAGCTATTAATGCTTCGAAACGCGTAGTCTCGACAGACAGCAATTTGGATTACTTTGGCAGATCCAGGTAACATTATACCTTTTATAATCTAAAAACAGTAATCCTGAGACAAGAAACAACATAAAACTTTTCTCCTGTCGTGTCCTATAGGTAACATTTCTATGCCGGGTTTCTAATTATTTTTAAAAACATGCAAACTGTTTACATTTCAAACCCAAACAAAACAGCTGGGATTTATTATTTTTAAACTAATGTATTGACATCTGTTTCAGAATATAATAACATTCAAATCAATCACAATGTTATCTTATGGAAGGAATTTTGAGGGCAGCCCACGCCCTTAAAAATATATTTCCAAAATCTAAAGCCAGTTTGCACACATCTACACACCTAGACGAACATTTTGGTATATAATATGTGCGGTTAAATCTTAAAACAAAAAGCCTTATTGTTCACAATGTTTCATGTCACGTATTAAATATATAGATAGTTAATTAGCACGAGTGTTAGTGTTCCTGGTGACATTAGATCAATTACCATATTGGTAATTATTCCGTATAGGTGCCTCCAAACGAATTATTATATAGTAAAGGTAGACGGTTAGTGCACTTATACAGCATCAAATATGATAATATGAACATTTCAGTACATCCTTTGTTTGCTCATACTAGCAGAATGAGTGTCACAATATTCTATTGCATAACATAACTAAGATTTATTTAGATTCAATTTGCATCTTTGTAAAGATACAGTTGGTATTATGGTATTACTTAGTAACAGAACTCATAATACATTGACCTAACAAATATTCTCAAGTTTTACTGACCTTATTTCTGTACTTGGGAAACAGAAATCAGATAATTTGTCTTTGTATTCAACATTAATACTTAATATTGAGCAGTCTATTTTTAAACTAGTTAATGTAGCACCTGTTGGCATTCCACTTTTCTAAATTAAAACATTAGTATCAACTAGTATAACTTATGTTACCTACACATCAAGGCGATGAGGATTGTGAAGCGATTAATGAAATTGCATGATACACTCTGTTGCGTAACACAAAAATCCATGTGAATGGGAATAACAAAATACCAATGAAAAAAACGAATAATTAATTGCAACTTTAGGTCTTGTGAGAACCCGTTCTTCATACATTCAGTTGCTTGTGGTGTTGTCAAGGGTGCGTTTTTTAGTGAAAATAATATGTCTGTGTAAAAACAAAACAATCAACACAAAAATCGTATTTTACCATTCAAAACTTTAAACCTTTACATTTTAACGTTAATGTTTACAAGCTGTTACCCACGGGCTTCACCCCGTTTGACTAAGTAAGTCGGCCTATCTGTTGGCTCGGTTACAAAGTAGGCTTATTTATTTGACATAAATCAGTAATTTTCTGTGCAATCTGTCGATGCCTCAATTATAATAAGCCAATATGCATATTAAAACTGGTTACAATTTGAACTCAGGTATCCATGACTTTACCAGTTCTTTAGTTCAAAGCATTTACCGTCGATTAATAAAACAGAAAACTGTTACAATTTAGAAACTCAAACTGTAAACTGCTCACACCTACTTTTAGATGTCTTAGGTTGAATTTAAACAACTGTGTATCAAAACACACAAATTGATTTCAGATCAACCGTTGGTCCTAAAATGATGAAATAAAATTATTTCCCACTAAATCGAACCAGAGGGTTACAATTTCAAATCTCGGATGTATCAAATACAAACATATATCATTTTTATACATAATTTTAAAACCCTATTAAAAAGACAATTTTTGATTAAAATAGAACATAATTATCTTTAGCAGTTTCAAAATGGTGGCCACTTTTTTTTAAAAAAAAGCTAGATTTTTACAGAATAGCCTGTATTTTTCTTGAAATTGCAGAATACCCTTATTCAAATATCACAATCCTTATGAGCTAATCTTTATTCTGGTATCCGATATTATGATATTTCTTTAAAACAAAAAAATTCAAACAAATTTGATTTTTCTAATATTTACATAGCTAAAACTAAAAACAAATCAAATAGCACCATATGTCAAACAGCACATCATTTTATAGGTCTTCTATTCCAAAAACCTTAAGAACATAAACCATACCCAAATCTCTTTTATTTTTTGAGTTATCAACAAATAACATGCTTTCCCCATATAAAACGAATATTAATTCAATTCTTAACACAGGTCACGATGATAGCGCTCTATTTGGCAACAATCGGACAGCTGATTTGAACATATCATGTGATATCTTAGATGACTAAGAGAAAAAAATCAGCTGATATTTAATGTACCTAGGAGAAGAAATCAGGCGCTTTCTAAGATATCACCTGATTTTTTTAATCAGCCGTCCAATTGTTGCTAAATTGTCTGAAATCAATTTGAGACGCCTTACGTCAACCACCCTGTAGAAATTGATGGACAGGTGGCTGCAGCCAGCCAATTTTTATTCCCTATTTTACTTAATGTTCTGGAATTGAATAAATTGTAAAATAGATTAAGATAAAACAGTGCAAGTTTAACTTAAAATACCCCCGCCGCAGCAAACCTGCCGACTAAGCGAATTTCCATTTGTCTTAATTGATTTTCAATTAAATTAAATATATTTTAATAACATTAGGTTTAACGAGTACCTAGAAGTTTAACTTAAAATAGAAATAGATAAATATTTAGCCAGTCAAAAATCATACTATAGAAGATAATAAGTAGCAGTTGTATCTGAGTAAAAACTATTACAATTTCTGGTAGTAATCTATGATTACAAATCAGCAAAACGTATAAACATTAAATCTCTTGAATTTGCACACATACATTCCGTTCTTTGTTGACATCTAACTTTAAGGTCTAGTCCAAACACATGCTAAGTAGTAAAGAATTGCAACCAAACTTGCAAACGTAGAGAAGAGTGATTTTCCTTTTTTACAAATATCGTATCGAGTTTTATTTGTCAAAATCACATCACCATTGTTTTGTTTCGTCTTCAAATGAAAAATGCCAGTCTCCTCTACGTTGCACTTTTTTGTTTTTAAATTAGTTACATTTAAGAAAACCAATTTAATTGAATTGCTAAAGTAATAAAGAAATATTATTTTGACAAAAGAAATAAAAAACCTATATATTTGCAAAAACATACCATCCCACGAAAGGTAAAATCCATTAAAATACCCGTATTAGTTAAATATGTTTGTACATTATTTAGGCCTGCTTTCGGGATATTCATTCATCTCTTACACGGGCGTAATCTCAGAAATTCATCACCTGGAATAAAGCATGTGTTAAGGACCCAAAGAGAATGTTGTTTTAGTGCCGCTTAACTGTATATACAGTTTTTACTTTTCTGTTATTTTTTACTGATGAGTCACCAGTTTTTAAATACCACCACCGCAGCAAGCCTGCAGACTAAGTAAATTTCCATCCTCATTGGATTCCCACCTAAATATTTAATTTAAAATACAAATTTATTTCTTATTCAATACCATTAGATTAAACGAGTACTTAGGTTTGCTGCCACAGGAAAGTTAATAAGGTATGTTCTCTAGTAAAACATTAATAGCTTACCATGAAATAAACCAATTATTCAAATATGATCAAAAACCTATTCTCTAAAACGAGCTATGTCTGTTGTCTGTCTTTCTGCAATACTGTTGAACATCTTGAAAACCAGGGGAAGGATTTTGACCAAATTTTGGAATTAGGTACTTATAGCCCTAAAACCGTGATTGGTGACAGCCACTACCTCAGGAAAATTCGTAATTCACTACATAGCTAATTTAAAATTTAATATTGACCTTATGGGTTGCCAAGTAACTATGTTTATTGAACAAAATAACAAGGAAAAAGTAACCAAAAGAATTGTCACTACTCACACGTGTTTATGACAAGCCATCCACAGTACCTATACTAACAAATTACAAAATTCGGTAAAAAAGGAAAAACGTCGCTTGTAACTATTGAGCAAAGATTATGATTACACTGAAGATTACTCGATATAGGGGAAAATAATTCTGATCAAATACTGATTATTTCACTTAGCCCTCTCCCACCAAAACATAATCCCTGAAGTAATGAGGCATTCCAAGTAAACTAATTACATCTGGGGGTTTTAATTGGCATAAAACTATTACCGTATGCTAATTCCCAATAAAAAAAACAACAGAATCTCAATTTCTTTAGAAACAGTATCGAAAAAGAAAAATCTTTGTCACGAGGCATTTTGAAACGAATACAATTTCTTTTGTATCATATTTATATCTGCTGTATTTAGTGAGAGTAAATGTGGAACAACGGGTTTCAATGACTAGAGGAGAGAAACATTCTGTGCGAGTAGCATTTAAAACTCAAGCAAGATAAAAATGAATCGTATTTTTGTTAAATTGCATGCTTTTACATTTCAGAGTTGTTATTATTTCAGCTATCAAATGTCTGTCTATGGTTTGTAATACAATTCTTTTTCGTAAAATATAAAATGTTTGTTTAAAATATTGTTTTATTTTAACTATTTAACCCAATTAACTACAACCGAGCAAGCCTCGGTCCCCCGGTACTATATACATAAACAAGTAAACTGCAACAGTTTACTTATTCTCCATAAGAATTACTGGGAATTTTAAATTCGCAATTTTTACTTTCTTCCAACATGTAGTTATTTATATATATTCATAAATATCTTGTATTTGTTAGGATAGAAAGAGAAACTAGTTGTCTAAACAAATGAATCTAAAAAGTGTACTTAGTTTTCAATTATGTATATATATATATGCATTTGAAGGATGGTGTATTTCTCATCTCGGGGGACATCAAAACGAATGCTTTCGGAAACATAACTTATTAAATTTTAAAGGTAAGGTTGCTAAGTGCATAATGTAAATAATTGACTTTTCAACAATTAAGCCATATTGCGGATCGTATTTGGATAGACTTACCGGCGGACGGCGCGTGGATGTAACAAGAAACTGCCCGTGGTGTCGCGGTGCTTTATAGCCTTGCTTGCCCGCCCACATCTCCCAGGCGCCTCCCCGAACCACCAACTGTACACCGTTACGAACTTCCTGATTTCTGAAAGACCCTTCTTACCCTCTTATCATCAAGGAAAAACCAACGAGAATCTATTAGTCATCAAAATATAAACCGACAAGAACTAACATGTCATAAATTACAATCGTTAAGAGCCTTCTCGTAATAGTCTTAACACCATCAGGAACCTCTTCGACATTAACTACTAGCCTTTACTCATCATTAACGTAAAACCATTAACAAACCTCTCGTCATCAACCTTAAAAACATCCAGAAACTTCATCATCATCATTAACGATAAACCAACAAATCCCTCCTTGCCATCAAGTTAAAACCTTCAGGAACCTTCTTGTCATAAATTATAAACCAACAAATATCTCCTTGTTATCAATTTAAAACCCTTCAAACCTTCTCTTCAATAACTATAAACCATTAAATCCCTCCTATTAACTTTTCAGAAACCTCCTCACTGATGGCTATAAAAAATAAAATAGCTCTTGTAATCAATAAAAAAAGGGTGAGGTTCATAAGGTCCAAATTTCACAAAGTCCAATGGTTAGAATATTAATAAACAGAGCGTTTCGCAAGGTCCAAATTTCACAAGGTCCAACGGTTAAAATATTAATAAACAGAGCGTTTCACAAGGTCCAAATTTCACAAAGTCCAACGTTAAAATATCAAATGAACATAGCGTTTCACAAGGCCCAAATTTCATAAGGTCCAAAACTATGACATTCAAGGGCGAGGTTCATAAGGTCCAAATTTCACAAAGTCCAATCGTTAAAATATTAATAAACATAGCTTTTCACAAGGTCCAAATTTCACAAGGTCCAACGGTTAAATTATTAATAAACAGAGCGTTTCACAAGGTCCAAATTTCACTAAGTCCAACGTTAAAATATTAAATGAACAGAGCGTTTCACAAGGTCCAAATTTCATAAGGTCCAAAACTATGACATTCAAACAATCGCCGTTTCACAATGTCCAAATTTCACAAAGTCCAATGTTAAAATATCAAATAAACATAGCGTTTCACAAGGTCTGTAGAGACTTCTGGCCCAGACTGTACCGTTGGACCTTGTGAAACTCTCTGTTTATTTGATATTTTAACGTTGGACTTTGTGAAATTTGGACATTATGAAACAGTGGTTATTTGAATGTTATAGTTTTGCACTTTATGTAATTCGGACCTTGTGAAACGCTCTGTTTATTTGATTTTTTAACATTGGACTTTGTGAAATTTGGACATTGTGAAACGGTGATTATTTGAATGTTAAAGTTTTGGACTTTATGAAATTTGGACCTTGTGAAACGCTCTGTTTATTTAATATTTTAACCGTTGGACTTTGTGAAATTTGGACTTTATGAAACGCTCCCACATTCAAATAATCACCGTTTCACAATGTCCAAATTTCACAAAGTCTAATGTTAAAATATAAAATAAACATAGCGTTTCACAAGGTCCAAATTTCACAAGGTCCAAATTTCACAAGGTCCAACGGTACAGTCTCGGCCAGAAGTCGCTGCAGAGGTTGCCATGGTTCGGTATGTAGGCACTACACGACCTAGTGTTGTTGCCACGCGTCACAAAACATCATTGTGGGTCCGTAGATACGTTGTAAAGAGAGTAAAGTAGTGGTATTCACCCCCTCCGCAGCAAACCTGCAGACTAATCGATTTTCCATTTCCCTTATTTAATTTTCACTAGAATATCTCCTTAAAATTATCACATTTATTCCCCATTTAAATAGCATTAGTTTAACAAAAGTACCGTACTTAGGTTTGCTGCAACAGGGAGTAATCAGTAATCAGTAGTTGAGCGCCGGCGGACGGTGCCTGCTATCTGACCGTGGCAACCCTGTAGAGACTTCTGGCCCAGACTGTACCGCTGGACCTTGTGAAACGCTCTGTTTATTTGATATTTTAACGTTGGAATTTGTGAAATTTGGACATTATGAAACAGTGATTATTTGAATGTTATAGTTTTGGACTTAATGAAATTTGGACCTTGTCAAACGCTCTGTTTATTTAATATTTTAACCGTTGGACTTTGTGAAATTTGGACTTTATGAAACGCTCCCAAAAAAAACCTTAAGGGGCCACGTCCTTAGTAACGATAAACTATCAAATACTTTCTTGTCATTAACTAAGAACCATCGGGTACCTCCTCTTATGTAATTCTAAACCATTAAATAGCTCCTGCCATTATCTTAAAACACCAAGAACCATCTCTTATATAAATCTAGACCTTTACATATTTCCTTGTCTTCAACATAAAAACCTTGGGAACCTCCCCGTCATTAACTATAAAAAAAACCTGTATCAGGTGTTTTTATTAACTGCAGCTACAAAAAAGGTATTGATCATAACGTGGGCACTTTCAAGGGCTGTAGAGCGGAAGCTGTATTTTTCAGCCTTGTGACCTACTACAATCTTACAATACAACATAAGGGTGCGCTTTACCTCAGCTCGGAAATCTCAGCTCGGGCTTCAGTAGCGCTGCGAGAAGCGCTTGCAGACGTTTCCAAGATTACTGTTTTAGAACTAACAAATAATGATAGCTACGCACTCAAACGGCTTATAGTATTACAAAGACCAATCTATAGTTCTGCGTTTTTTAAATGTTCAAAAAACGTTTTTTTATAAGTTAAGGCTAGTTAAAAAGACCCTTTTTTATTGTACTACAACTCAAGTTTATAAGGTGTGTATTTAAAATAATTGAAATATAGAAACAAAGAACTATAGAAAATTTTATCCTCTTTAATATGAGACCTTAGCTTTGATTCTACCTTCAATGTAGCAGGTGAAAACAGAAATTTTGCAAACCCTTGCATTCGGTTGCGCGTCAAGGGTAAAGCGCACCCAATACCCCCGCCGCAGCAAACCTGCTGACTAAGCGAATTTCCATTTACCTGATTGGATTTACACTAAAATGTCTCCTTAAAAATATCACATTTATTCCCTATTTAAATAACATTAGTTTAACGAGTACTTAGGTTTGCTGCAACAGGGAGGGTAAAACGGTGTTTTTTTGTAAAATGTTAGTTGTAAAATGTTAGGTAGTTTCTGTACTACCTTTGGTAGTATGGAATGAATGCATTTCCAAATTTGATCAAAATATGTTCATAAACAAGCAAACTACAACAGTTTTTACTTATTCTCCATAAGAATAACATGGGAATTTTAAATTTACAGGTTTTTGGAATTTTCTCCGTAACCATTAGGCGCATAATAACGCTTCAATATACTAAATTATTTGCTTTTTTAAGCTCTACAAAATGGTTTGAAAAGAAATTGCTATATTTTAAGTTTTTAGGGTCAAAAATGTGAAAAACTAATTTTTACCGCATAAAACCCCCCATAAACCCCTGTTCCCATAGTCTGATCATGCTGGTTCGCGAACTCGTTCGAATAAACGTAGGTTTACACGTTTGTACCAAATTTCATCAAAATCGGATGATTTTTGCTCAAGTTATCACGCTAACGGACACATATATACATCTTACTAATACTAGGCGTACGCTCATTCTTCCCATATTGAGACGAAACAAAGATAGTGAACAAGTGGAATAAGGCTGCGGTAAGGCGACCAGAATACACGGTAGTACCATTTGGGTAGTACTCTAGTTGTTGGTGAACAGAGGAATTACTGGATATAGCAGGCATGTTTCCACAATGATGCTTAAACAGTGTCTTGCAGAGCATGAGATCATTTTGAGAATTCCAGAGGTCTTGGTGCAGATGCGGTGAATGTCTGGCTCAAACTCTTATGAAGAGTCCAATATCCGGAGAATTTTGCTAAATGCTAAATTTTTTCAACTTACTTTTCGTGGGATTCACCATAGTCTTAGCTGAGACATTATTAAGAGCCTTCAGCAAAGACTCATAGTCATAGAGGGAAGCAACTTTCCAAAAAAGTTTTATATTGTCAGCAAACTTAAGAGAAGGTATCTTGATAACTCTTTTTTTGATGTCATTAAAGAAAATGTAGAACCGAAAATATTTTAATTTCTTGATAAATAGGCAAAAAAACTCCATATTCACCCCATAAAACCACATGAAAGCCAGTTCACATGATCTAATCAAGACAGTTAGTAAAACCGTAAAACTCAAAATGTTAAAGGAATGTTTATTGTATTAAACCAAATTAATAGAATTATCAAGATCCCTTGTCAACTCCTCCTTATACATAGTCGCATAAAGACTTTGGTAAATGGTACATTTACATAATATGAATGTGTATTGGATTGGCAATTTTACATATTTTACATAATTTATTGTTTGAATAAGGGTTATAGAGATATAACCCTTATTCAAACAATAAATTATGTAAAATAGTATTTTTTTCTACACTCTATTAAAAAGTTTCTGTTTGTATGTGTAGGTAGTTAGGAGGTTTTCAGAGTAAGTTAACAAATACAAAAACACTCAGGTTTGCACCACAGCTCTCTGAAAGCCTGTTATCATGATCTGACCAGGATGCTTTCACTTTTCTTTTCATGCTGAATAAAATTTATGGGTTAAAATGTCATGGGATATAATTTTTACCTATAGCCTCTGTGACTCTTCATAGGGGAATAAAAGATGCCATAAACTCCTTGTTTTGATATATAAGCTATTTTTACCATGTGCACTAAGCCCATCGAATTTTGAAGGTTTCAGAATCTGAAATGGCAAAGAAATCATATATTACGCTATACAACCCCCTGTAAAAAGCATGTTTTCGTAGTCTTACCAGAATTACTTGTTACACTCATCATAATGTTCACTCTCTTACCATATAATCATAAAACCACAGGACGGATTGGGCTGAAATTTGGCATGATGATAGCTTACATTCCCGATTAACATATAGGCATATTCTTATCTCAAAAATCCTTTCGGGCTCCGCCCCAGTGGCTCTGTGATTCCCCATGTTAACCTTATGAGTATTCATATTTAAAGGGAATTAAGGGTGTTTGGCCAAAAATGTGATGTCTTATTTTTTGTTATTGTTCAATTGTACTAAAAATTAGAGATACAAATATATAAGAAAAAATTATTTATTTTGAATACTAAGCGAGATATGGAGCTTGAAAGTAGTAAATTTTTAATCTTTGGTACCAGTTCACAAGGAGAACACTATCACCGGGGCTCTAGAATACAACGATAAACCCATTCTTTCAATGTTAAAGGATGTTAATAATTACGTGATGTTAAAGTATTCTAAAGCCCCGGTGTTAGTGTACAAACTCTTCGTACACTGAACCAACATAAAACTGAACCAACTTGTTTAATTGAAACAACTGTTAAGATTAATTAATTCTTTAAAATATGAAAAATCATAAGGTTAACATGGTAAACTCCAGAGCCACTAGGGCGAAGCCCGAAAGCCCGATCAGAATAAAAACTACTTAGTTTTCCTACTTTATGACCAAAGAATCGGTGTACAGAATTTCAGCCTCCTAGGTATAAATGGGAAGTGGGAGAATTAGTGATGAGTGAGTGAGTTAGTGAGTCAGTGAGGGCTTTGCCTTTTATATATTTAGATTGTGTGGGTATAAAACAAAAGATAAAAATATTAAGGTATTGCCTTACCCTTTATTGTTTTAAATACTGTGATAAATGTTTTTATGTTGACATATTTAACATTGGTGAATTTAAACGTCGTTGAGTGCACAAGTGTGCTGCGATTGGGGTTTGGTTTAATATATTTGGACTTATTCAAAAGTAAAATAGATTTCTGTGCTGCACTCTGTAGAAACATTGTGGCACTATTTCAAATCATGACTAATACAGAATGTTGTGATTATTCAAACCTACAAATCAAGTTGGTGAAAGTAAACCTCTGCTTTTAAATTATATTTATTTGTAGTTCAAAAAGTCTGACATTTGCCCACTTAAAACCCTCTGCGGCGGATCCCTTTTGACGGATCTGCACCAAACTTCACACAAACCATCCTTGAATAATGCTTAATAATATCTGAAAGTTCCATTGCAATCTGTCGAGCGGCTTAGGAGTACATAGGGTATATACATACATACATACATACATACATACTTCCTCTTTTATAAATATAAAAAACATTTCGAATCAGCTGCCTAAAATGCAAAAATATTAAGCATTAGTTGCTGTGTAGCAATGAATTTCTATTGAGTGGAAAAGATGAAACACTGGCGCTCACCGAAAAGACTTAATATTAATTTGGAAAAATAAATGACAATGTCCTTTATTTACAAGTAAGTTGAATAATATCTTTTAGCAAATAGGTACCGCTGTAATATAAGGTTGCATGATCAAAGGTTCTTAAACTGCTTATTTTTTGTCAATTATAAAATTAAACGGGATCCTTCTTCATGTTTCGTCACAAACTTAACTAGGTGGCGTTCGCAGAGGCATCCACAAAATTGAGCGGAGTCATCAAGGGGTTCATATTATATTGTTTTTGTCATACTGCAGTAAAAACAGTCGTTTTTAATGCATGCGTTGCGGGTCTTAAGTAGCATTTTTACTCTTTAGGGAGTATAATCGTTTTTAGCCTATATGGAATAAAATTAGTTTTTAGCCTCTGTGGAGTAAAAATCAGCTGTTGTCAACTTAGTTGTAAATTTTGATTGTAAACAAAACGATTGCATGTATCGAAAATATGTATCGATTCGTGCTTCATAATCATTTTAACCTCCAGTTTTAAGTAAAAACAACATTTTTTGTGGATATAAATAATAGGGTAATTAGTTTGGCTACACATTGTTTTGTAGTGAAGGGAAGTAAAAACACAGACATGTCATTTTAGGCCTTTTCGGAAGCCTGCATTTACATTTCAAGTTTAAAACCTCTGGGATAGTCATTAGCTTTTTCCCAAATAGGGCGCTACAGTTCCAGCTAGTGATAATCTAGAAATCAACCCTTACAGTTTCGGATTCTACCATTTTGGCTTATTCAGTAACTGCATAAGAGAACTTCATGTGCTGGTGATTATATAAGCAAAAGTACAAAATATATGGCATTCTCTCTAATCTGAGACTTTCATCTATATAAATAAAATTAGAGTTTTGTCTGCACATTGCTCAGAATGATATATTTTTAGGTTATTTTTACGTTTTATACATTAAAGAAGCAGAAACGAGTCTTATCTCTATTTCTGTCTGTCTGTCTGTCTTTCTGTCTGTCTGTAACACTCAAGATTTCATTTTACGCTAACTTCTCCAGGAAAACGAGAGTACCTATCAAGATTCAAGTAATTTTGATGTATTCACTGGATTGGCGAGAGTGTCTTTAGCCATTAAAATATGGCCTCACTACTTTGTAAATAAAATTACGGACGTTCAAAAATGCAGTTTTGTGTGATTTTTGTCAAGTTTTCGTCCAATTTTTATCACGTAATCATCTATGAAATAACGAACAGCTGTTCGTATCAAGATTATTTTTTCTAGCTGTCTCTGATATGTATACAAATGTTGTTTACAAATACCGCAACCATTTTCGATCACGTTTTGAAAGCAAATCCCAACCAAGTGAGATTAAAAACGCTTTTCTTACATAACGGATTTAATTAATCGTAAGTGCAACAATATAGTGTAATAGTGTAACCGTAATTGAAATTAAATAACTAAGCATCATCCAGGTCAGGAACCAGAGATTCTTTGTGTATGAAATTGTTCTTGAGTTTTGATAACCAGAAAGAAGACCTTGAATCAGTGTTGTATACGGCTGGGAAACTTAAATTTAATAATAATCGTCGCCAATAGCTTAGAAACAAGGTGTCCACTCAATGACGGTGCTTCAATGGCGGTTGTGTGAAGTGTAAAGTAAAAAATCTCAACTGTAGTGGGTGATTGTAACAGAGGTTTACGGATGATGCTATACTCGCTTTTCCAATGTGTCACTTTCTGTTCCTACCATTGGCTATCTATACTATAATATACAAATCTAATGGTGTCTGTCTGTATGTGTGTTACTAATAGGTGTAAAAACTACTGAACCAACTGGGCTTAAATTTTACAAATATATAGCTACCATACCAAGGACCATTATAGGACTATTCACATTTCGATACTGACCGTAGGCTTTGCCCCTTTGGCTTAAAAAAGATCTGAGGTGAACATTTTAAAAGTAAATATTGATTGGTCTCCATGGCTGCGATGAGAACACTAACAATGTTTGTTTACATTTGCTTTGACATTAAAATGTAAACAAGAACTGCTAAACTGCATAATTCACAATTTCAGACAGCTGATACAAAGAAATTAAATATATTTTCCATAACTATGAGGTAGGTTTATTTTAATCTAACCTTTTATCATGGATTATTTATTCTAAAACTATGTCAATGATTATAGAAAAAAAGGTTCTATAACCGTTGCTGTATCAACTCCAGCTCTGCTTCGGATTTTTTAAAGCGTTTAAGTTACATGAAAATAATGTTATTGATATGTTTTCAGGGAAACAGTATGAAAATTACAATGTATAATTGTTTTGTATGAATTTGGAGGCTACTTTAAATAAATTCTAACTGCTTAACATGTGTTAGATTAACTTAACATTGCACATCACATTGTTGTTTATATGGGGTGAGGTTCATTTGTCCGAGTTTTCAACTGTCCGAGTTTCTTAAAAATTACAAAATATTTGAAAAATCATTTGTCCGAGTTTTCAACTGTCCGAGTATGGTTTAAATAATAATAATATTTCGTTAAATCAACTGTCCGAGTTTTCATTTGTCCGAGTTTTTAAATTATTTAAAAAAATATCAAAATATCATTTGTCCGAGTTTTCAACTGTCCGAGTAGGGGCAACATCAAAATGTGACAATGCGCGCCGAGACTAGCGTGTCTAACGCGCCTGTTCAGAAGTCGATGTGAACCCCTTCTGTGAAGGAGTCCGGCATTGTGCGAGCCGCGAGAGGCCCTCACGTCGACTTAAGAAAATTATATTATTTTTATTATAAGACTAATTTTACAATTTTTAATTATAAAATCAAACTGTCATCACCAAACACAACCAACCAAACTTGCTGATAATATAATAATTGCGGGGGTATTTTATATTATCAGCAAGTTTGGTTGGTTGTGTTAGGTGATGAGAGTTTAATTTTAGAATTAAAAATTGTAAAATTAGTCTTATATAAAAATAAAATAATTTTTCTTAATTCGACGTGAGGGGCTCTCGCGGCTCGCACAATGCCTGACTCCTTCACAGAAGGGGTTCACATCGACTTCTGAACAGGCGCTTTAGACACGCTAGTCTCGGCGCGCAGTGTCGCATTTTGATGTTGCCCCTACTCGGACAGTTGAAAACTCGGACAAATGATATTTTGATATTTCTTTAAATAATTTAAAAACTCGGACAAATGAAAACTCGGACAGTTGATTTATCTAATTATTATTAGTTATTTATCAAAACTCGGACAGTTGAAAACTCGGACAAATGATTTTTCAAATATTTTGTAATTTGTAACAAACTCGGACAGTTGAAAACTCGGACAAATGATGTGATCCCTTTATATGTATATTTGGGATCACATCATTTGTCCGAGTTTTCAACTGTCCGAGTTTGTTAAAAATTACAAAATATTAGAAAAATCAATTGTCCGAGTTTTGATAAATAACTAATAATAATTAATTAGATAAATCAAATGTCCGAGTTTTCATTTGTCCGAGTTTATTAAATTATTTAAAAAAATATCGAAATATCAAGTGTTGTAGTTTTCAACTGTCCGAGTATGGTTTAAATAATAATAATATTTGGTTAAATCAACTGTCCGAGTTTTCATTTGTCCGAGTTTTTAAATTATTTAAAAAAATATCGAAATATCAACTGTCCGAGTTTTCAACTGTCCGAGTAGGGTCAACATCGAATGTGGCACTGTGCACCGAGACTAGCGTGTCTAAGGCGCCTCGTCAGAAGCCGATGTAAACCTCTTCTGCGAAGGAGTCAGGCATTGTGCGAGCCGCGAGAGCCCCTCACGTCGACTTAAGAAAAATTATATTATTTTCATTATAAGACTAATTTTACAATTTTTTATTATAAAATTAAACTGTCATCACCTAACACAACCAACCAAACTTGCTGATTATAACAAATACCCCCGCCGCAGCAAACCTGCGGACGAAGCGAATTTCAACTTGTCTTATTACATATTTACTAAAATATTTTCATAAAGAAGCGAGTGCTTAGGTTTGCTGCTACGAAGAAGGTAAACAGTGTTTTTGACCGGACAATGGGAACGGAGGTTTATGGGGTAAAAATGGGGATTTCCCATTTTCGACCCTAAAACATAACATTTTGGAATATATTTCACAACCATTTTGTAGAACTAAAAAAAGAAATAATTTAGTATATTGAAGCATTGTTGTATGCCTAGTGGTTACGGAGAAAATAAAAAAACGCAAATTTAAAATTAAAAATGTTATTTTTATGGAGGATATAAAAATTGTTTTAGCTTTCTTTTTTATGGATATTTCTTGATCAAATTTTGAAATCTTATTTATTTCATCCTATTTAATACTATTTACGTATGGTCAAAAACACTGTTTACCTTCCCCGTAACAGCAAACCTAAGCACTCGGTTATATATGGAAATATTTTAGTAAATATGTAATCAGACAAGTTGAAATTCGCTTCGTCTGCAGGTTTGCTGCGGCGGGGGTCTTTTTTATTATCAGCAAGTTTGGTTGGTTGTGTTAGGTGATGACAGTTTAATTTTATAATAAAAAAATTGTAAAATTAGTCTTATAATGAAAATAATATAATTTTTCTTAAGTCGACGTGAGGGGCTCTCGCGGCTCGCACAACGCCTGACTCCTTCGCAGAAGGGGAGACGGTCAGAGGGTCCCAGCCTCAAAATCTACCTAAAAATCCTTTGCCTGCTTTGGTGAGCGTTGCCACAGGGTCCCGGGCCGACCCCTCATTAATCCTGGGACCCTTAGACCGCAGTCACCTGGAAAGGATTAGGTTCGGATTTGATAAACGTTGACAAGGGGCAGCGTATTTCTATCTTTCACGATCAACTTAGTAAATTTAGTCACTATTTATTTAACAAAGAATTGTCACTTAAAATTTTAAAACGTTCCATATCTGTTGTTTGCACTCGTTATGTTCTCATTACTCCCTAATTCTGCCATGCCGAATTCAATACAATTATTTTCAATACAGAAAAATGCACCAAAAAGGCCCAATACGTAGAGGCGCTTTTTGAAAGGTTTTTAAATGCATATGTGTATTGTGATATATTCATTTAAAGATCTAATCACCCCAATCATTTTGGTGCTAATAAAAATAAATTTTCTCTAACAGTATTTACAGGGTGGGCCAAAACGTTTATAAAAGGACTTTGAAGTCAAATGCCGTATACTGAACGAAACAGCGCCAAATTTATTATGAAGCATATTTTTAGCTACTCTTTAAGACAACTTGCAGTAAGGGAATTTTGTGATAATTTTTAATTTTGAAAAATCTCCAATTTTAAGATTAAAAAGGGGTTGAACACTCTACATTCTCAAATACCAAGGTATGACAAATTTTATAGTTAAAGGCCTTTAAAAAAATATTTTTATTCAAGTAGTCTTTGTAATATTAACTACTACCTAATTTACTTTTTAGTATAAATGCGTGTATAATATATCTACCCTATGTAAGCTAGCTAAGTTGTAGGCCTACCTATAAATTAGGCTATAGCAATTATAACTTTTAACACATCTTTTAAATATAATTAACTATACGAATATTGAAAAATAACTTAATTATTTCTCTTGATTGTATTCAAACAATAAATCCGGTAGCCTTAATGTTTATTCAGGAAAATGCCATCAATAGCTAGTACTGGGAAAGGTGATGGAAATGCCTTTTGTAGAATGTTGTTTGGTCCGTTTATAACAAAGTATTCGACTTATTGTTGAATTCAAGCTAATTCAGAAACATAGGTCAGCACTTGGAAAGGTAAATGGAATATGAGTGAACAATGCAAAAACAAGCTCCGTTCGAATTTCTTAGATTCCAGTAATTAGGTGACAAGTCATTCGGCGTTCCATTTTTAGGCATATGATCGTGTTTAACCTCAAAATATAGAATTGTTCTATTCATTTGCCAGAAAGAAATAGAGCTACAAAACTATGTTGATTTAACTATATTTAAAGAATTCAATAAATATATCTGTCTATCTATTCTATATGTATAATATGTGAGGCAGTTTTTTGTGAACACTACTCCTCCCTCATCTATGCCTGTGGACCAATTTCAACGTTTGAGGGGTCAAAGGATTCGTCTCAATTTGTAGTTTTGCAATAAGGGTTTAGAATTGTAAAATTCTTACCCTTAAGGGCGCAAGGCGCACTCAAAGATTGCGTTCGTTGCAGAATTGGAATAACGCACGTGGAATTAGGGCCTATTGTCGCTAAGGTAAAGTTAATTTTTCTTATTCTGGAGAAGTAAATACACACATTTCAATAAGATAAAATGAAAATTGTTATCCAAATCTTATAAATGAGTTATCAAAAGTATTTCAATAAATAAATCTTCCTACAGTCACCCGACAAATTTGGCTTCCTTGTACTATTTATAGTACTGAAAGCTGCTAATTGCTGTATATATATACTTTTCCTACAGTTACCTTACAATGTACATGTTCTCTCACTGATTTGAGAAAGCAAAGTGGCCAATTCGCTCATCAGTGAGACAATGTTAACATTGTCTCACTCTAATTACTTTGTCTCACTCCAGATTTGCATTCAGAAACTAAGAACATAAACGCAAAATAGTGCTAGATAAAGATAATTATACACCACATAATATAAATAAATCTTTATCCAGCACTATTTTGCGATTATGTTATTAGTTTCTAAATGCACAATGTTAAAATGGGCTAAAAATAATGTTATAAAAAGTTCTCATAACTTTAGAATGGGTCAAGATTTTTTAAAACGAATTGCAGCATCGTATTCAGCATAAAAAAGTAGTTTAAAACGATGAGTTACAGCCCTACCTTTACATTTGAAAAAAAACTTTGTATCCAATATGGCGGATCCAAGATGGCGGCCAAAAATTTATACCCAGTCAAAATGAAGTACTTACTACTCTACAATGATCTGACGTGGTCCGGAGTTGATATCTTAAGAAACGTAGAAAAAAGTAGGGGGGGGACTCATTTAAAACTCACCCTGTAGAACACGTAACTATTAAACAAATAACGTGCGAAATTAAATTTTATTATTTTATAAACCATAATGTTTACAGTAACGTGGTAAGCAATTCATTGATTCATTACTTAAGAGAGCTAAGCCCACCTAAATGTGTATTTTAAGCTGAAAATGAATGCACTGTGAGTGCAAAATGAAGTAAGATGTTCTGTGAATTTTTTTTTAAGCGAATTTAGCTATAAGGTAGTAGGTGACACATTAAATCCTACATCCGGGGCCGATATACTTTTAACGGTGTCCGTGAACACGAGAACTTGGGTAATTTTGGTCCGATTATGATGGCATTTGGCTTGAAGGTGTAAGGTGGGATGAACGGGCGTGAGTTAAAAACAATTTCCATGAAATAAAAAAAAACACTTTATTGCCCTCCCTGTAGCAGCTAATCTAGGTACTTGTTGTATAATGTACTAAAGGTAACGGAGAAAGCTTGAAAATAAAAAAGACGACATTTGAAATATCTTTGTTATTGTTGTGGAGATGTAGTTTACATGTTTCTCTATGTTGATAATATTTGGTTAGTTGATTTATTTCATCCTATACAATAAACGTTCGTTAAAAACACATTTTACCTTCGTAGCAGCAAAACTAAACACTCTTTAAAACTAACTTTATTTACGCTATTATTTTGCCCGTGCCGAGGGTAGAATATAAACATAAATTCCACAAGGATGTATATTTCTAGTTTTACTGTTTGATGTATTTTATGTGTTCGTGGTAATATTAATTTAACTTAGCTGGTGATTACACTATGTAAATAACTTTCTAATATATTATATGATTAACAGCTTTGCCAAATAACTTTAAACAGTATAAACTCTCGTATAATGTTAATTCCTAAACATTCTAGTTTTTTAAGACATGCAGCAGTTTAGAACTTCACATGTAGGCCCTACATACTTCACATATAGTTAAATTGTTTTAATATAGTTTTGCAAGTGTCATCAAAACGGGTTGACATTGATAATTATTATTCATATCCTTATACCGTTAAAAATAAATAGAATTTCCTTCAAATTTTTATCATTTGTTTATAAACAGTAGCCTATATCAGTAGTTTTTTTCTCTGTTTTCATGTCAATTACTGTAAATAGTTGTATTTTTTAGTTTTACTGTTTGACGTCTTTTTATGATTATTAAGTGGTACTAATAATCTACCCAAACTTATGTAATCATTATATATTTTTTAATAAATTAGGCTATTATTTTTCACGACTTTATTATTGTACTCTATATGATCTAAACGTTTAATACATAACAGTGTTTACACGAACATTAGTATTTTAGATAGATACATAGATACAAATCTAAATAAATATTTCATTAACAATCAGCAAGCAAAGCCCTCGGACGATATCGAAGCATGAACAGTCCTAAACAGATCCGAGGTATGGTAACTTTATTTTTGTTAGTTTTTACGTACTTGATTAGCATACCCACAGCAGACCCCTTTAGATCTTTGTATGATATTATTGTGTAGATATAGTACAGTGTGTCAGTTGTTACATTGATCTTTTATTTATAGTTGATTGTTTATTTTTCTCTTTTGCATTTTTCCATATGTTTAATACATTTTCATTGTAAGATAGAGTTAAATCTCAATGAAGTTATTAATTATGATATTTCAACAAGGCTGATTAAAATGCATAAACCAGAGATATATTCCTTGAAACTAGTAGTACATCGAGTTTTACCTCCACAGTAAATTGTGCATATAATAAAGGTTGTAATGCAACTGAAATGCAAAATAATTTATTTCCAACAGTAACCCAACAGTAACATGTGGGGTATTTCAGTGACTTGCGCGTTAATCCTCTCTTGGCTGGCGTTGCCAGAGAGTCCCATCGCTAATGAGGGGTAACCCTGGGACCCTGTGACCGAACTCGCTCAAATATTTTACGACCGACCCTTGTCTGGGTAACCCTGGGACCCTCTGACCTACAACCTCGCAGAAGAGGTTTACATCGGCTTCTGACGAGGCGCCTTAGACACGCTAGTCTCGGAGCACAGTGCCACATTCGATGTTGACCCTACTCGGACAGTTGAAAACTCGGACAGTTGATATTTCGATATTTTTTAAAATAATTTAAAAACTCGGACAAATGAAAACTCGGACAAATGAAAACTCGGACAGTTGATTTAACCAAATATTATTATTATTTAAACCATACTCGGACAGTTGAAAACTCGAACACTTGATATTTCGATATTTTTTAAAATAATTTAATAAACTCGGACAAATGAAAACTCGGACATTTGATTTATCTAATTATTATTAGTTATTTATCAAAACTCGGACAAATGAAAACTCGGACAATTGATTTTTCTAATATTTTGTAATTTTTAACAAACTCGGACAAATGATGTGATCCCTTTAAGAAGCTGTATGTATCACCATGTATACACATCAACTTTATTCGCTTTAGAACACGTGTTTCTGTTTTTAGCGAATTTCCCATATAGGGAATAAGCTATTACTGTAGTACTCATGGTAAGACCTGGACCCGGGACCGATTTAATTTTTCATTTTGAGGTCCCTAGAGGCCAAAAACACCATCCGTTCAAATGCATATACATATCGCGTTAACTTATTCGAGTTAGCGCGATAACTCGAGCAAAAATTATCCGGTTTTGATGAAATTTGGTACAAACGTGTAAACCTATGTTTATTTGAACGAGTTCGCGATCCAGCATAATCGGACCATGGGAACGGGAGTTTATGGGGGATGGGGTAAAAATAGGGTTGTCCCATTTTTGAACCTGAATACAAAAACTTTGCAATTTCTTTCTAAACTGTTTTGTAGAGCTTAAAAAAAGAAATAATTTAGTATATTGAAGCGCTGTTGTATGTCTAACGGTCACGGAGAAAATTCAAAAATAGTGTAATTTAAAATTCCCACGTTATTCTTACGGAGAAAATGAAAATTGTTGTAGTTTACTTGTTTATGGATATATATTGATAAAATTTAGCAAATTTATTTATTTCATCCTATTCGTTTGGCGTATGGTCAAAAAACACTTTTTACTACAGCTCAAGCATTTTCCACTTATTCGGTAACTGTAGAAGTAAGATTTTTAAAAAATATTGTGCATTCATAGTAGCTATATTACGTATAAGTTTCAAAATGGCCTTATGGCCTGTTAAATATTTACTAGTGTATGTTGCTCGATTTCGAGCAATTTCAAAGTATTGCAGAAGTTATTTCAAAACTAAAAACAGTTATACTGTACTTACAATGAGCTTAAAAGAGTCAACTCAAAGATTACCGGTGTGTAACTCATGGAAATACTCACGATGTACTCGTTCGTATATAACAGTTCAAAGGTAAGGTTGTCCATGTTTATCTTCGTTATTGATCATGTAGCCATGGCACCACCATTGACTAAGGAGTCCCCAGCAATGAGCTTACAAATTTAAGTCATTTTTTAATAAAGATAAAATTTGTTCTCATTACCTTAAGGACTTACTGTACAGTGTACAACCTGTCACAATTTTATTTGTTCAATTGGTGTTCTTTTGGTTAGTTGCAATAACGTTAATTATATTTACCTGAGTAAAAGGTCTGATGTTGTTCAGTTGGTTTTTTTGTTTTCCTTAACCAAAAATAATAATTAAATCCTTCAATGAAAATGTTAGTAAGGGTTTCTTGAATATAGTCAAAGGCTATTCTTCTAAAATCACTTGACTTTTATGGAAACATAGATTAAATGTCCTTGACGTACCAGATTTATTAGCCTTAGAGGGCTCTGTAATGATCACAAAGTTAAGTGCACGTTTCCTACTAAAGATTATAGCACTTCGGCTAACATCCTCGTTCGTCTTTTGTATGAATCTTCATCTTGTAGGTGTTTATATAGGCTGATAACGATAAAACATCCTTAAAATTATTATCTCTATTTCTTCTACTTGGTGGAGTTCAATGACTTTTTATGTTTCCATAGTTTGCAAATCAGTTCTTTCAACGATTGTCAAGAAATACAGTACTGTGTCAATTCAATGTTCTTATTTGGATAATATATCAAATTTTCCAGTCTTTCTTACTTTTTCCATGATTGTAATATGTACGCAAACAGACTTTTTATGTTTCCATAGTTTGCAAATCAGTTCTTTCAACGATTGTCAAGAAATACAGCACTGTGTCAATTCAATGTTCTTATTTGGATAATATATCAAATTGTCCAGTCTTTCTTACTTTTTCCATGATTGTAATATGTACGCAAACCGAAATTCAAAGAGTAAATATTTAATTTCAAACAGTCAGTAAAATTTAATTTTTGTAGGACGCATTACCTTGAATTGCAACTTAAATATTAATAGCAATAAAATTCTCCAGCCGATCATAATGTAAACAATTAATTATTTTCTTCATAAGGATAACACGGGAACTATAAAATCCACTGGGACAGAGTCCATGGGACTTAATAAAAGAATTAAGGTCAGTTTGCGTAAAATCTACGTGACATGCTCTTTCCAATGAGACGTCAATGGTCAAAATCGGTTAAGAAATGGCGGAGGAGTTCAAAGGACAAATTTTGTGTTGGCGTATTACTATAAAAGATTACTGTGCTTACCAAGTATCAATTACAATTGACAATTTTAACATAATTCAAGATATACTACAAAATCAAATGTTAGACTAATTACATTGACTAATTAATTTTACTTCAAGGCTATGTCCGATAGACCGGTAAAGTTGCTGTTTGTTCTAAAATCATCGAACATGATATCGATTTAGTCAGTGGAAAACATTTTATGGCGACTTGACATTTTTGTTTTTAAGGTTGATTATTATCTGCGGCTTTTTGAAAAATGTAAACGTGAATAACGTGATATGTAAACTAAACTCTGCTTTGTACTATATATGCATTTTTATAACTGACTACACGATCCCATATGTAGGACCGGGTCCACTGCTAGTCTAACCTAAATAAATCCTATACTCTTATATAAACAATGTCTGCTTGTATGTATGTATATGTGTATACTTGCACAAAGATCTCAAAAAACTGCTTCGATAAAATAATTTATTGCTGGCCAAAGAGGTGTTTGATGCAGTTAAAAATGCCAACACAAAAACTAATTACGTAAAAAAATAAATTGAAAATCAAATTCTTTTAACATTAATCTTATTAAATTTGACCATAAAATAACTAGGAAAAGCAAATAGAAGACTTGCTTTTCAGTAACATGTATTTATAACAAGACATCCACCGTATACTAGCAAATTACAAAATACAGTACAAAGGGAAAAACGTCAGATCTAACTATTGAGCAATAGATTACACTACAGATTACTCGATATAGGGGAAAATACTTCTAATCAAATACTTATTATTTAACTAAGCCGTCTCCATTAAAATATATATAACACTTTCAATGCTCTCTCCCACCACAACGTAATCCCCGAAGTACTGAGATAATTTATTGTTAGCAAACTTTGGTTTGACAGTGATATAAAGACATGCACAATAAGCTTCGGTTGACGTGCTTGGACCATGAGTCCACCCTCTTACATATAAAGACATATCAATCTCTACTATAATACGAGTGAGTAACGTTTGCGCACAATGATCTCAAAAATGGCTCCTACGATTTCCTCCAAATTGGTCGAAATATCTGAGTTCTAGGCCAAAAACAAAATATCCATGCTCGGCTCTGTTCTGGGAAAATTAGTTTTTCGTCAAAAACTTAAAGTGAAATGTTAATGTTTTTAGCAAATTGCCCATTTAGGGAATAAGCTATTACTGTAGTACGTTCATGGTAAGACCTGGACCCGGGCCCGATTTAATTTTTCGCTTTGAGGTCCCTAGAGGCCAAAACACCATCCGTTCAAATTCATATATACATTTAAAAAAAAATATATATATATCATATGTGTCCGTTAGCACGATAACTCGTGCAAAAATGATCCGATTTTGATGAAATTTAGTACAAACGTGTAAACCTACGTTTATTCGAACGAGTTTGCGAACCAGCATAATCGGACCTTGGGAACGGGGGGTTTATGGGGGATTTTATGGGGTAAAAATGGGGTTTTCCCATTTTTGACCCTAAACAAATTTCAATTTCTTTCCAAACCGTTTTGTAGAGCTTAAAAAAGAAATAATTCAGTATATTGAAGCGCTATTGTATGCGGAGAAAATTCAACAATAGTGTATTATAAAATTCCTATGTTATTCTAATGGAGAAAAATAAAACTGTTGTAGTTTACTTGTTTTTGTGATATATGTTGATAAAATTTGGCAAATTTATTTATTTCATCTTATACTATTGACGTATAGTCAAAAACACTTTTTACCTTCCCCGTAGCAGCAAACCTAAGCACTCGTTAAATCTAATGTTATTTAAATTGGGAATAAATATGTCTTATTTATGGAAATATTTTAGTAAAAATGTGATCAGACAAGTTGAAATTCGCTTAGTCTGCAGGTTTGCTGCGGCGGGAATATTAACATTAGTCTTATGTACCTTCATGTAGTTATGACAGTTCTATGAAAATGTAAACCAATGAATTGTAACATATGCTTGTAACAAATCATCTACAGTAAAGTATAAAATTCCCGGTACAAAATACAGTACAAAAGAAAATGGCATTATGAATGCTATTGATAATTGATTATATAATACATTTGAGGTGTAGGATGTATTTACTAACCAAAGGTATAATTACGACTGTTAAAAAACGTTAGGTCTTTTACCGCAAAACATTATAAACTTATATTGAACTAAAAGTCCAGAGGAAAGACCAAGGACGTTTTGTAGTTTTTTCAACGATGCGCCGCCGGAATTGATGTGTTGTCCCACGATCCCGTAATTAGTTGTGACGTTCCGCAATCCCAATGACTAACGCAATTAAGATCGACAAATGTATATATTGAAGTTTATTTTAGAAATTTTCAATATAGATTGCTCGTCCACATGAACAAGTTTGTTAGGTAAATCAAGAAGGATGTCTACCGAAAACTAATTGACTTTAAAACTTAATCAATCATTGCAAAACTGAACATTTTATTCGAGGAGCCCCTATTTTCCTTAATTAATCGTAGGCCTATTAGCCCAGTCAATAAAGGGATTGTGTCGGAAGTAATTAGTGAAAGGCTGATTTTTGGCCCATCGACTATTACCATTTAGACAAGTGTTCAGCCAAAAGTCCCCACCCCTACCCCTCTTGCTTCCCCCCCTGTGCCCCCCTAAACATATTAAGTGTAAGGGTTTCATAAATCACGTTTTTCTCGATTGTTAAACAACCTATTGAATTGCAATTAGTTTTATTGTCTTTGTTATAAAATTTCCTACAATAATGTTCAGTTAGCTTGCGTCGTACCTGTTACCTTTTGTTCATTATTTGTATACAAAAGTAAAGATTTATATATTTTTGAACATATAATTTTATTTTTGTTGCCTTAACTTTTTCCGCTGACGTTTTATGAAAATATGCTTAAAACAAAAGTTGTAGCTGCTTTCATTAGCTTTAAAATTATGTATAATAGTATTTACTTTAATAAAAATCCTGCGAGGTTCAGCCGGCGTAATGGAGTATGCGTACTCAATCAGTGAGCTAAGTTGGGCTGGCGCGGCGTTGCAATACTATCATTATTGTAATATGGAGAGAGGTTTTTTTTTACTTAAGGTATACTAATGCATTATCTCCATTCCCCACCGCAGCAAACCTGCGACTAAGCAAATTTTCATTTACCTGGCTGGATATTTACTCAAACATTCCCTTAAAATCGTCAGAATTATTTCCTGATCAGATTATTTTCATGAATACTTAGGTTTGCTGCTACAGCCAAGGTATTGAAGATTGTTCTTTTATCGATATGTTGATAGCTTTTTATGAAATAAATAAATCTAATTCAAATATATCTATAAACAAGCAGACTACAACAGTTTTTTGATCTTCCAAAAGAATAAAATGGGAATTTTAAAACTTAATTTTTATGAATTATCTCCGTAATCGTTAGGCGTTTAACGTTGCTCTAATATACAAAATTATTTATTTTTTTAAGCTCTACAAAATGGTTTGGAAAGAAATTGTAATATTTTGTGGTTTTAGGGGGGAAATGGGAATAACCAACGTTTAACCCATAAAACCCTTATAAACCCCTATTCCCATAGTCTGATCATGCTGGTTCACAAACTCGTTCGAATGATCGTAAATTGATATATTTGTACCAAATTTCATCAAATCAGATCATTTTTGTTTGAGTTATCACGCTAACTGACTCATGTATCTATTATATTATTAAAGTGATACAATCAAATTTTATGTAAACGGTTAAGGTCATTTACCAAATAAAAATATAGGCATATGGCACATCAAAATGAAGCTTAGAGTGTGTAGATTTGCCGAAAAGTATTTATATGGACGAATTTCCTAAGGGCTCTGCCCCACGGGCTAATTTCCAAAGGGCTACCCCTGGCATATTTCCAAAGTTCAAATGATATAATTCAATTTAGTTCATGAAACAGCTGGTCAGTGCAATGAATTGGTGTTTGTTTATTTACTAGAAAAATGAAGATTGGGGAGGGCTATGTTTGGTTTTAAAGAAAGGTTGTATAAGTTTTGTTTACGTATTGCTCAAAGTTTTCATTTTGTAATTTATATAGTAAGCTACATGGAAAGAGGTTTGACTAAAATTGAAAATCCGTATGGAGGTATGTTTTTTTGGATCTATTAACATCAAATGTAGGGGTTTGAAAGTAGGATTACACTTTTAAATCAGTTTATATTTTCAAACTGAATCATAGAGTTGCTGTATTTTAAAACACACATCAGCACCACTTGAATAGCTCTCTAGGTCACATTTTCTTCCCGTTGCAAAGCACGGGTATAGCAGCTTGTATATATATAAAGTGATTATATATATATGGATATATGATTTTAAGTTTTAAATTTTATTTATGAATTTTAACGGTGGAGGGTGTTTTCGGCCTCTGAGGGCTTTAAAATGAAAAACTAAATCGGGCCCGGGTCTTGGTCTTACCATGAGACCTACGGTAATAAGTTATTCCCTATGATGAATTTGCTAAAAGAACAACCGAAACAAAACCCATGTACAGTAAATACAATTTATTTCTATCCTTTGTAATTTAAAAGCATAAAATCATTTTATATGTACGTAATAATTTTATAGTATGTTATTTTTGAACAAAATATTTACATAATCATGATTTGAAGTTAAGAATTACTCATACATCGAATTCAAAATTTTCCCTTAAAACTTATTTCCCCCCATATCTTATATTTTCAACACTGGGGTAAGACGAATCATCATACACTCGGTTTTTAATTTCTTGTCTTATCAAAGCCGCAGCTGTAGAAACAATTCTCTTATAATCTTATCACCTATGCCTTTTTTTTAAGAGTACCAAGTTTCAGAGAAAATCTTGTCCACCCTATCTCTTAAACAAACTATGGAGGATTTATTTTTATGTTCGTAGTCTAAGTCTAATAAGAAGTCTTTCACCAAGTGATTAAGTAATAATGTTTTGAAGTACTTCGTTTCATAAACCTGGTCTCTGCCTGATATATTTTTCATCAATTGCAAAAGGTTAGGAATACTATGCTGGCAATCATCATTTTCCTCAATGAAATCGCAAACTTTTAAGAATTATTCTTTTAATAAATCGTTAACTGGTCTACCACGACCTACACACGTATCGGTGTGAATGTTTCAAAAACCTAGCATAACAAGGTAAACAAATCCTTCAAGCCTAGACCTAACCTAATCAGCCCAATCATATTTCCTATTTTCAATACATTTACTTATAGTTTGTTTAGTAGTTAAATTACAGTATGAACTCAACTGACGGCTTTCCTATTGTTTTTTGGTGTCTTAAAATTAAAAAATCGAGAGAATACAATAATGGGTAGAAACGTCTTGCACGAGTGCGGTAACGGATCAGCTATGGAGCGCCACATAAAAATAGTGCACACCGTCCCTTCACGGTTAATATCTGGTATTACATAACCATAAAGTACGTTTCAATATACCATTTTAAAGCTGATAGCAGCTACAATTTTGTTTGAAAAATACTTTTATGAAATGACGGTGTTAAAAGTTTTGCAAAAAAATAAAATTACGAGTAAATAAATATTTATCTTTACATTATTCTACGGATAACAAACAAACGGTAACAGTTACGACGAGATTTAACTGGACATGATTGTAGAAAATGTTATTACAAAGGGAATAAAACAATTGCAATTCAATATGTCGTTTAACAATCGAAAAAAAACGTGATTTACGTAACCGTTACACTTTATATGTTTAGGGGGGCACAGGGGGGGGGAAGCAAGGGGGGTAGGGGCAGGGACTTTTGTCTAAACTCTTGTCTAAATGGTAGTAGTCGATGGGCAAAAAATCAGCTTTTTACTAATTTCGCCTCCCTAAAAACACAGGTTGACTTGACTAACTATACTCGCGGATCCGCGCCGCGAGCGCTCTTGCGCCCGACGCCGCCTCCCGTTTTCGGACTGATTCTGTCAACTGGCTGCAATTAAAATACGTAAAACCTATATCATTTTAAAGATTGAGAAAAGCGCTAACTTTTTATATGAAACATTTTTCTCTATCTCGTCTCATTTCAATACAAATAAACTTAACACACGAAGGTTGAAATTTAAAATTGAAAAAATTTACATTCAAACTGAAATTACAAGAAAACTACTGAATATATCGATTACACTCTTATAACATTTTTTGTAGAGAATATTTCAAGGATTAAAATGGCGAAACAAAATCTATATATCTAATTCCGTAAGCCCAAAATTTTACAATGAAATTGTGAGCGAACCGGAGGGCGTAGAAAGCTGGGAGGGGTCTCATTTTAAAGGTCTGGGCATGAAATTTTGGGGAAAATTATTCATTTTTCTTAATTATGCACCAAAAGGTTGTGACAGAATAAAATAATTCACATTTAAATAACATGGGAATCTAGGTCATGTTTGCTTTGTTTACATTAAAACATGTGGTTTAACTTTATTTAAAGCATATGGTAATATGTAATATGCACTGTAATATGTATACTAACCCGAGAGGTTGAACCTACCAATTGACTATATTAATTTAATTGCACGATCTGGAATGCCACCACACAAATCTATTACTTATTTAATACGCAAGCAAGTTTTTTGTGACAATTACTCCTCCGAAACTACTAAACCGATAGACATGTTTTTGGTGTCATTGGAAAGAGCGTAACGTGAAGTTATGCAGGAAACTTTCTTTTTATCAAAATAATTATAGAGTGAGGCCCTGGGGCCCTTTAAAGTTTCATAATTTCTCCTTAAGATTAACAAGGGAAACGGACATTGTTATGAAACTCCAGCTGTTGTAAGAAATCCTTACGTGAAGGCGATTTCAACGAAATACTACTCCTCCGTTAATAATGGACGGATTTTTACAAACGATGTGTCAAAATTAAGTATTTTTTGTGTAGACGCCCCCTTTCACCAATTCATGTAATAAAAGTCCTCGGGCTTTGCCCCACAGGCCATCAAAATCCAAATGTATTTCTTATGAAGAAGAGATTTTGTTAACTTCAGACGAAAGATTTATACTAATTACAGCTGTTCATAGAAACACATGATACACACAAGAGCGTTCGTTTTCAGAGTGAGTTCGTTTTCAGTTTCGATAACTGGAGTGGAGAGATTGATTACACATTATCTTTGAGTTGACTCTTTCCGTCATCGGAAATTTTAATTGTTATTCGTTTTGAAATAACGCATGTATTAATTTGCAATTGCTCGAATTCGGGCAACAGGTGCACTAGTTAGTTTTAAAAGTTGGTTCAATAGTGATGCTCATTAGAAATATGAAGCTAGGGTCTGGATTAGTTAATGGAGTACGATTGGTTGTGTTAGGTATTACTGGAAAAAGTGTAAAGTTAGTAGTAATTACTGGAGTAGGCAAAGGAAACGTATTTTCCATGCCAAAAATAATACTAATATCCACAGATCCTAATATGCCGTTTAAGTTTACAAGGAAAATTTTCACAAAAATTGGCATTTATTTGAAAAAATTATCTCCATGTATTTTATCTAAGTGAATTTGTCTATATTCAAAGAAATGTATATACATTTAATTAATATCATGAAGATTATCATTGAAAATTATCCTTAGTTGTATTATGATTAGAAAGTTTATACTATAAACACACCGCATGAAAAATCCTTTGTAATTTTTATTTTTAACAGAGCAGACCTCAAAATGCATTATGCAGGTATGTAATAACTATTATACATATTATAATATACAATAATGTTAAACTATAATCAAGGTAGGGTAACCCATGGGACTAATAATTTGTACAAAATAATTACTAGAATATATATAGGGGCTACTGCCCCTACAAGCCACTAGTTTATTCTATTCCTGTTTGTTTCTGAGATATTGATAAATTGATAAAAGATTACACAAATAGACTTAAAAGGGTGTATGGGGGAAAGCAAGAGGGGGAGGGGCGGGGACTTTTTAGAAAATTTTCCTTATACGATCTACTAACATCCATGAAAAAATCAGCCTTTCACTAATTACTTCCGACAAAGCACTATTTTGACCCTTTATTGACTGGGCTATATAGGTTTTATTTTTTTAACCACTTGAACAAATAAAACACCTCGAGCAATGCTCTGTCCCCTGGTACTTTTTTAAAATTTGAATCAGCTGATATAATTTGAACAAACTTTCAAAACAATGTTTATGCAAATATAGGTATTATAAACGAGTGATTTTTACCATCGTCTGTAAAATAAATTTATGTGTTGTGGATTGCCAGGTTAAAATTTCCATCATAATAAATTGAAATTACACTGAAACGTAAACTGTATATTAAATACACATGCATTATTCATATGAATTGCTTTAGGCTTGTTTAATTGTCACCACTGCCTAGCAACCATTTACTATAATCGTAGCTAAATCCTCTAAATATTTCTTCACATAACCTATATTGAATAGAGATCTTGGAAGCCATTAGGGTAGTGCCCTTGGAGAGTATTAAAACAAAACATAACGAAGGCATAGTTGTGTTGACTGTTAATGTGCATTTATTGCGTGAAAATGGAAAAAAACTACTCTTATTGGGCGGTGATAAGGGTTCGTAAGATCAGATACCACAGTACAGAAGAAGATCGTGGAAGGAGTTTAAAGTCATTTCAAATAGCGGGTTTTAAGATTTTAGAATAATATGTCGAGTAACAGTAATGGTGACAACGTTTTTTAGAAACCTCTTTGTTACCTATCCATCGAAAGCGTTTTACAACTATGAAAATCTTTTGCATTTTAACACTTTGATGTGTTTTCTCAAAATGTTGCTTGGCTTTCTGGAAAACAGCTCCTATTTGTATTAAACAAGGATTATATTTGGGCTGAATCGTAAGCGGAGTCGCTTTGAAACCTGATAAGAAAGCCGCCCAAGTGAGTTGTGTTGACATCAGCAAAACCTCACACCGATGCCTTTGATTGTTTCGAAAACAAAAGGAGTAATCTTTATTAGGCTATTTACAATATACATATCCGTGTGGTATATTTTGTCAAACATTTATGTTGTTTTATTGTGAAAGAATCATCCGCTAAAATACAGTGCAGCGTAATTCAGTTTTTCATACGAGAGCTCGCCCCATGATCGAAAACTCGACCAAAAGTATGTATTGAGCAAACTTCTCTATTTTCACACCACGCTGTAAATAAAACATGTGATTAGAATTTCTTCCGGTTTTTTTTAAATTTTCTGCTTATACTTTGTTGTTATTTTGCACCAGCATCGCAAACCATAAGGCCCAGATTATTTTTCTTATAATTTCAAATTCTTTTTTCATGCTTATTTTGAGCCTATTTTAATTTATAAAGGGATTCTGCATATCTACAGGAAAATATCTTTCATTTGGTACCAACCGCGTGTAATTCAGTCCAGTAGTAAAGCCAGGCAGCTGTCGTATGTTTTTCAAAAGTTTTTTAGTATATAAGATTTAAGATAGTTATTCTCGAAATAGTTTGCAATCCTAAAAATTTTGTAAATAAAAACTTGAATAATTACTTCAGAAAACCTTCTTAAGAATATACAGATTGTTTTTTTTTTTTACTTGCTTCTTTATTTATGTAAAAACCGCAATAGATAGAAATATGCAGTTTTCGGGAATCGTCTATTGACGTAGGGACAACAATTGTTGTGAATTGATGTGAAGTTCCCGTTCACCCCCTTCCTTCCCCTACCCTTAAATTAAAAATTTTAAATTGCAAGGTACCCGTTTTGACATATCAAATTTGAGAACATGAAAAAATAAAAAGAATGGCGCAAACTAGAGATCTCACGTCAATCCTATCAAAAGTTATGGCAGTTCAAAATTTGAATTTTTCTCCCCCTTTTTTTTAAGAAAAACACGTTTTTTTAAACGGCTGTAGCCCGAAAACGGTAAGAGCTAGCAAAGATTTGAAAGGATTTGTATGGTCAGGAATTAAATGTTCTACAAAACACTATTATGCGTTTTCCAAAAGTCGCACTCCTTTACCTTCAGAAATCGCCCTGCTTCAAAAATTTTTAAACTTTCTCTGATTTTTATTGAACAAGCATGCCAGAGCTAGTCACACTATTGAAAAATGCTTGGTCAATAAAAAAAACCGTAAAAAATCCGAGAAATTTTACATATTTGTATATATAAATCTGAACGGATGCTGTTTTTGGCCTCTAGGGACCTCAAAACGAAAAAGTAAATCAGTCCCGGGTCCAGGTCTTACTATGAGTACTACGGTAATAGCTTATTCCCTATATGGGAAATTCGCTAAAAAGTAAATGATCAAACATTCGCTCAATAACAAAAATTATTTATTAAATTAAAAACATAAACATAACTGTAAACAATCCTAATTTGACAGTTCTCATTGTGTATCACAGTTTTTTGTTGTTGCTTAGTTTAATTAGCTGGTTGTCATAAATGAAATAAACGGTATCAGCGTTTTGACACATACTTTCTCCCATAAGTTTGTCAACAACCTGTCATGAGTAAGCGGTGAGAGTAAATATACGGAAATGGGATTAGTACAATTTTGTTCAGAATTTAAAGTACTAAATTTTTAACAAAATCGTTCGGGCCATTTTTGGAAAAGTCCGATTTTTCCGTTATTTTAAGGGGTTTTTATGGGAAAATAGCATAATATAGCTTTTAAACCATAATTTTTACAGAAATGGGATTTGTACCATTTTGTTCAGAATATAAAGGACTATAACATACAAAATTTTTATCAAAATCGTTCGGGCCGTTTTTGGGAAAATCCAATTTTTCCGTTATTTTATGGGGGTTTTATAGGAAAATAACATAATTTACCATAACTTCTGAACCGTAATTTTTACAGAATTGGGATTTGTACCATTTTGTTCAGAATTTAAAGGGCTACAACATACTAAATTTTTATCAAAATTCAAAATCGTTCGGGCTATTTTCGAGAAAATCCGATTTTTCCGGGTTCTTATGGGTTTTTATGGGAAAATTCCCATTAAAAATCAAAATTTAAAAAAATGAAAAAACACCTGGAGATACCATGGATTAGAACCTACATACCAAATTTCATCGAAATCGGACTACAGGTGTAGTCCCTAGCTCTGTACACATCCAGACACACACACACACACACACACACGCACACACCCACGCACACACACACACACACACACAGATATTACTTCGAAAACCACTTTTTTGGGTCCAGGGGGACCCAAAACGAATATATCCACTCAAAACTCAAACTCAAAAAATTTGACGAAAACAATACTTTCTCCATATACTATGGTATAGGGGGAGAAAGTAAAAAAATGTTCATTTGTCAAAAATGTTCATGGTCATAATGTTCTGCCACTTCACCTAAACATAAAAGAAAGATAAATTATCAAAAATTTGCAAATTATCACAAATAATTCATGAAATTAAAAACATAAATAAAACTGTGAACAATTCTACTATGACAGTTCTCATTGCGTAAGTTTTTTGTGGCTGCTTACATCAAATTAGATGTTTTCACAAATGCAAAAAAATAGTGCTGCACCCTGTTGGTAAATCTTATAACTTTTTAATGCTTTTGTATACCATAGAAACAACTTTTTTAGTTGAAACAGCTGACTAAATTCTTTAATTCCCTTTAAATATAAATACTCATAAGGTTAACATGGGGAACTACAGAGCCACTGGGGCTGAGCCTGGAAGGATTTTTGAGATAAGAATATGCCTATATGATATGTTAATCAGGAATGTGAGCTATCATCATGCCAAATTTCAGGCCAATCCGTCCAGTAGTTTATGCGTGATTCAACTTCAAACAAACAAACACACAAACTTTCACATTTATAATATTGGTAAGATAAACAATACTGGAGCTATTGATTTTTATTCATACAAAATCCTTATAAAAATGATTTTTTATGTTGGGTTTTCACCTTGCGTTTGCTTGGAACTCGTCCGATTTCAATAATTAATATCATAAATAAAAGTCAGTACTTCACTGAAGGTTCTTAGACCAAAATATAATATAGGATTATCTATAAGTATAAAAGAGGATGTTTGTATATATATATAGCCACGAAACTTGGTACATACGTGTAGAATTTCATGAAATAGGTTTATACGCCATCAATTTCGTGATTCGTCCAATCGGCTCCGCCCCAGTGGCTCTGGAGTTTCCCATGTTAACCTTATGAGAAATGGAATTAATGAATCTTAACAGCTGTTTCAATTAAACAAGTTGGTTCTGTTCTATGATGTTCAATAGCATTAAAGTTACAAGGATTACCAACAGGGTGCAGCACTACTATTTCTTTTACATTTATGACAACAGCTAATTTGCAACCAAAAGGTGAGTGAGCATAGCGAACGAACTTCAACCTGGAGGCGAGTTAGCGTAGTGAACGAGCTAACCTGAAGGCAAGTGAGCGTAGCGAACGAGCTAACCTGAAGTCAAGTGAGCGCAGCGATCGAGCTCCAACCTAAAGGTGAGTGAGCGTAGCGAACGAGCTCCAACCTAAAGGTGAGTGAGCGTAGCGAACGAACTTCAACCAGGACGTGATTGAGCCATGCGAACGAGATCATCTTGAAAATTAAGAAGTTAAACGGGACAAAGCCCGCGGGTTACAGCTAGTATAAACTAGTGGTCATCCAGTGGTGGAAACTCGGTCAAAAATATAAATGTACAGACTTCTCTATTTTCACACCACGCTGTAAATACAAATAAAACATGTGATTGTAATTTTTTAAATTTGCTTTGATTTTTTTTATATTTAGTTGTTATTTCGTCACCAGCATGGCAACTCATTAGGCCCATGTTAATTTTTGTCGACTTTAAAATTAATTTTGCGTGCTTTTTTTTAACCTATTTTAATTTATTAAGGGATTCTGCATATCTACAGAAATAGCTTTGTAACAGTATGCGTAGAGTTTCCCTACGATACACACGAGCTGAGAAAAACGGTTTTAAAGAAACACGCTTGCCTATTAATATATAGATTGAAGTAAGAATTACAAAATAAATCAAATTTATATTTTTTGGTCGAGTAATACGGTAGATAAATATATGCCGATGCTTGATGTGAAATTTATGCGTGCATACCTTCAATATGAGACCTCAATCTTTAATATCGGTCGGGAAGAAGAGCCAAACGAAAAGATAACCCCAAAATTTTTAAAATATGTAATATGCAAATGTTATTTTTATGGAGGATAAATAAACTGTTGTAGTTTCTTTATTTGTGGATAGTAGTATATACATCTGCGTCTTACTGGGGGAGTTTATATGGGCTCTTATGGGAATAACTCCCCAAACATCCGGAGGTGTCTCCCCCCACCACTCCACCATCCAGGATCCCCCCCCCACCACCATCAAAGCAACGATGGTATCAATTAATGAGGTTAGGATACTGATGTTCATTTAGGGGTATGGGCTTGCGTTCCTAAACCCCCCCCCCCCATCGCTTGAAAATAAGTAATTAACGATCAAGGTATTAACGATCATAGGATAGGATACTGATGTTTATTTAGGGGTATGGGCTTGCATCCCTAAAAAATCCCACCCCCCATCGCTTGAAAATAAGTAATTAACAATCAAGGTATTAACGATCATAGGCTAGGATACTGATGTTTATTTAGGGGTATGGGCTTGCATCCCTAAAAAATCCCACCCCCCATCGCTTGAAAATAATTAATTAACAATCAAGGTATTAACGATCATAGGATAGGATACTGATGTTTATTCGGGAGTTTGGGCATGCATCCCTAAACCCCCCCCCCCATCGCTTGAAAATAATTAATGATTAATCAAGGTATTAACGATCATAGGATAGGATACTGGTGTTTATCTGGAAGTTTATATGAGCTCTTTTGGAAAAGACCTTCCTAAAAATCTTGGAGTTAACCCCATCGCTTGAAAATAATCAACGATCAAGGTATCAATAATCATGGACCTAAAAGAAAAATATACTTAAACTTTTTTACTTTAACTTTAATATACTTACTTTTTTTACTTTAAAAATGCTTTATAAATTTATTTTATAAGTTTTTAGTAAACGCAGTATCAGGAGTGTAGGGTTAGACAACTGCTTTGGAAATTAATTTTGATGTGTGTTGGATTTAAACACACCTGTTGTTCATTTACTACTTAAAGTGAAGACGTTATCAACTGGCTCTTTGTGTATATTTCTGTTGATTTTTTGTTACAGCCTATTGATATCGCTGAAAGGTTGCTCATATTCAGTGTACATAATCAAATAAATGCCATTGTAGCTGGTTTTTTTCACAATTTCCGAGTTAAACATTAAGGTTTTTAATGCTTATGATATATTAAGTGATAATGAAAATATCACTACCAACACAGGAAGACGGCCAATATTAAATTCGAATTTTGAAAAACTCTGTATAAAACCTTTGATTGCCATTTGGTCAGTTAAGGGCGTAACTGCATCCGTTCACAAAATAACTCCCAACGTGGTGTTTTTTCCAATATAACTCCAGTTGTTCCTTATTATTTTAAGCAATTTGGAGCTCCTTGTATGGATAAAATGTTGATATACATGTGTAAACCATGACCGAAAAAAGTCTATTGTTCACTTGATAACTGCATGATATCTCCGCCTTGATAATCTACTTTTGGGACTCAGCTGGACAACAGTGATGACCACTGCATATGTTACACAATAAAACTCTACATATTATTCACAGGTGAGGTACAAATCAGAACTGGTAGTATAAAGATTCTTTAGACATAGAAGTTGATCTACTGTTTTACAGCATTTTGAATCGATCACTAAGCCTATAGCTTAGATAACTGTTTTGAAATCACCTAACAATTAAGCACCATAACACCTTCTATCGATGTAAAAGCGTTGAACAGTTATTAACCCTATCGTTTTAACGCTATTTAAACACTTGTAAGTTTAGTTGAAAGTTCATTAGCTCAAGATTAGCATCTCATGTTGGTACAAAAATTACTTTAGGGTTTGCCGTAAAACAAGTTTGCTGACCACTTCTGCTCGCCTGATACAGGTAAAACATCGCAGACTCCGGAATCACTTAATATATCATAAGCATTAAAAACCTTAATGTTTAACTCAGAAATTGTGAAAAAAACCAGCTACAATAGCATTTATTTGATTATGTACACTGAATATGAGCAACCTTTCAGCAATATCAATAGGCTGTAACAAAAAATCAACAGAAATATACACAAAGAGCCAGTTGATAACGTCTTCACTTTAAGTAGTAAATGAACAACAGGTGTGTTTAAATCCAACACACATCAAAATTAATTTCCAAAGCAGTTGTCTAACCCTACACTCCTGATACTGCGTTTACTAAAAACTTATAAAATAAATTTATAAAGCATTTTTAAAGTAAAAAAAAGTATATTAAAGTTAAAGTAAAAAAGTTTAAGTATATTTTTCTTTTAGATCCATGATTATTGATACCTTGATCGTTAATTATTTTCAAGTGATGGGGTTAACTCCAAGATTTTTAGGAAGGTCTTTTCCATAAGAGCTCATATAAACTTCCAGATAAACACCAGTATCCTATCCTATGATCGTTAATACCTTGATTAATCATTAATTATTTTCAAGCGATGGGGGGGGGGGGTTTTAGGGATGCATGCCCAAACTCCCGAATAAACATCAGTATCCTAGCCTATGATCGTTAATACCTTGATTGTTAATTACTTATTTTCAAGCGATGGGGGGTGGGATTTTTTAGGGATGCAAGCCCATACCCCTAAATAAACATCAGTATCCTATCCTATGATCGTTAATACCTTGATCGTTAATTACTTATTTTCAAGCGGTGGGGGGGGGGGGGGGTTAGGAACGCAAACCCATACCCCTAAATGAACATCAGTATCCTAACCTCATTAATTGATACCATCGTTGCTTTGATTGTGGTGGGGGGATCCTGGATGGTGGAGTGGTGGGGGGAGACACCTCCGGATGTTTGGGGAGTTATTCCCATAAGAGCCCATATAAACTCCCCCAGTAAGACGCAGATGTATATACTACTTTGGATATATTTTATGAAAGTAATTTATTTCATACTAAGCTATAAACATTTCCATAAAAATTACACTTTATTACAATTCTTGTAGCAGCAATACTTAGTAAACATACAGTTAATCATAAACAATTTTAAGTAAATATTTTAGTGAAAATACAAAATCCAGGCAATTGGAAATTGGCTGAGTCTGCAGGTTTCCTGCGATGGAGGTGTTTCATCATAATTTTAAAACAACGTACAATACTTGGAGATTTTATTTCAGGTTTATAGTTGACAGCGCTAGCCAATCGTACCTAACTACTAAATGGTGTTGAAGTGGTCGTTTTGATTGCGATGAGAGTAGTCAGTGGAAGCATTTCAACTCATGTCACCCGCCTCTCAACAGGGTTTTAATTGCCACATACTCATACTGTGACTCACATGTGGACTTGTTCAATGGACTGTATTGCTTGCATATTGCTGTATGATGATGTCAAGTAGGCAATCATGAAACAATTCAATCGTTAGTTAGCAGGACCATATCTGTTAATTAGCGGATACTGTGTGTTGACTTTCTTCTTCGGAAAAACCCTCGTTTGGTTTTTACTCTATGAGTTACATCCCACGTTCTTCATTAAAACAATTTTGACAACATATAACATGCAGCACAAACTTTTTGGTAGACAACTTGTATTGAGTACTGAAACCGGGGTACGATAAAATACAAAAGTAGAGTAAAAGGTGAGAATGATTTTGTGGCAGAGTGGCAGAGACTCTGCCAATTGAGGGCGAAACTTAGGGGTATTAAACATGAAGGAGAGTGAACGCGAATAAGGATATACATGTTGTAAATGCAGCTTCAGTAGAATACTATACTATAGGAACACGCGGAGCCGTAGAGTGGCAAAAAGCCGCAGCTGGGAAATATAGGGAAAAAACGCTACGCACGCTATTTTCAATTAAAATTGTCGCTAAACTAAAGCACCTGTATTATTCACCGGTGGCATTCTTAAAGTAAATTAAATTCCCTATCGAATGGTATAGATTTTTTCTGTGAAAACCATTATTCATTACTTATTAAAGATCAAAGTTAAAAGAATTGCCATGGACTTTGAACACATGAATACTTTAATTTAGTTTTTGAAAGAACATGATGTATCTATAAATACCCCCGCCGCAGCAAACCTGCAGACTAAGCGAATTTCCATTTGCCTGATTGGATTTACACTAAAATGTCTCCTTAAAAATATCACATTTATTCCCTATTTAAATAGAATCAGTTTAACACATACTTAGGTTTGCTGAAACAGGGAGGGTAAAAGTGTTTTTTATGTAAAATGTTAATAGTTAGTAAGAAATAAAAAAACGTTCCAAATTTGGGCAAAAAATGTTAATAAACAAGCAAACTACAACAGTTTACTTATTCTCCATAAGAATAACATGGGAATTTTATATTTACAATTTTTTGAAATTTTCTCCGCAACCATTAGGTGCATTATAACGCTTCAATATACTAAATTATTTGTTTTTTAAGCTCAAAATAGTTTGGAAAGAAATTGCAAAATTTTATGTATTTTGAGTCAAAAGTGGGAAAAACCCATTTTTACCCCATAAAACCCCCCATAAACCCTCGTTCCCATGGTCCGATCATGCTGGTTCGCGAACTTGTTCGAATAAACGTAGGTTTACACGTTTGTACCAAATTTCATCAAAATCGGATAGTTTTTGCTCGAGTTATCGCGCTAACGGACACATATATATATATATAAATATTTATATATATATATATAAATATATATATATATAAATATATATGTATATATATATAAATATATATATATATTAATAAGCGAAATAATAAAAACCAGAGTACCCTGAAATTCATTTTTATTTAAACTGATACGTATTTCGGCACTAAGGCCATGATCACAATATTATGCCACAAAACCATTCTCACCTTTTACTCTACTTTTGTATTTTATCGTACCCCGGTTTCAGTACTCAATACAAGTTGTCTACCAAAAAGTTTGTGCTGCATGTTATATGTTGTCAAAATTGTTTTAATGAAGAACGTGGGATGTAACTCACAGAGTAAAAACCAAACGAGGGGTTTTCCGAAGAAGAAAGTCAACACACAATATCCAGACAAATCAGGGAAGAATCTTGCACATTTACATGTTAAAAAATACACCTAACCATTTAATCAAAATTTAATATGAATTCAAAACATATGTTATTAACTATTTATTTATTGTATTTGTTTACATACTTTTATATAGCTCATACTGTGATCATGGCCTTAGTGCCGAAATACGTATCAGTTTAAATAAAAATTAATTTCAGGGTACTCTGGTTTTTATTATTTCGCTTATTAATTGAAAAAGTAGCCCTAAAAAGTGAACAGAACTATAAAAAAAAAATATATATATATATATATATAAATATATACATATATATATATGAATTTGAACGGATGGTGTTTTTGGCCTCTAGGGACCTCAAAACGAAAAAAAATTGGTCCCGGGTCCAGGTCTTACCATAAGTACTACGGTAATAGCTTATTCCCTATATGGGAAATTCGCTAAAATTAAGTAAATTAAAGTTTTATTCGTGTTCCTTGAATGAGTTTCTTGAATTTGACTATATTTAATAGGAATATTTTAAAAAAATAATTACAATAACTCTTTTTAGCTGATTTCCCTATAGGGAAGTAGCAATTACCGTAGGTAAGACACTTTCGTTGTGAAAATAGATTGTGGTTTCCATCCTACAGCTAAATACAACTCAAAGATCAACATGTAATGTTTAATTAAAGATGATTTAATCATAGCATTGACTATATAATAGTCAATATTTAGTTGTAGGCCCGGGACCGATTTGCTTTTTCATTTCGATGTCCCCAGAGGCCAATCATACCATTCGTTCAAATTGTTTTATATACAGGGTGACAAAAAAAGTCTGGAAACGGCTTGATATCTTTTTAACTAAATTCGTTAGAAAATTCAAACTTTTTACATCAACTTATACGTATGAAAACTACTTTTTGCAAGCATTACCATTTTTTGAACTTCACCAGGGAACGGCCCATGAGGAGTAGGTATATAATCTTTAATGTAAGCATAGGTTGATATGCACGTAATTTTAAAGGTCTGGTCAAGTGGAGTTCATTGCCGGAAACCGCGTAAAAAAAGGTTCGTTCGTTACAAAATGGCGGCAGTCCAAAGTTCTTGCGCAATATACCTGCAGAGCCTGCAGAGGCCTTAGTATTGGTAAATACTCATATTCAACATTAGCCGGGGAATCTGAAACCCGTTTAAATTTGTTTTGAAGATTGAATAATATTAGTCTATGATCTAGTTGACTTTAAAATACAGCTTTCAGGCCTGTGCAGGTATATTCAACAAGAACTTTGGACAGCCGCCATTTTTTAACGGATTAACCTTTTTGGCGTGGTTTCCGGCAATGAACTCCACTTGACCAGACCTTTAAAATGATGTGCATAGGCTATGCTATGCTATGCTTACATTAAAGATTATGTACCTACTCCTAGGTCGTCCCCTGGTAGAGGTAAAAAAATTGTAATTCTCTCCGAGATACTCGTTAAACCTAATGTTATTTAAATAGGTTTAATATAAAATTAATTCAGGCAAATCGAAATTCGTTTAGACGGCAAGTTTGCTGCGGCGGGGGTATTTAGTTTTACAGTTTATAAAACAAACTTAAATTTAGGTTAAAAGGAAATTTAGTTTGGATGATGAAATGCATTTTAAATTATAATTTTTTTAATTTTCTAGATTTGTAAATTAATTTTTTGCTAATTTTAAGGCATATTTGTGCTAGGCAGGTGATTTTTAAATAGCCAAAGTAAAGAAAAAATTCAAAGCCAAGTTCAGTTGTATTACAACAGCCGTTTCAATCAAATTAAGAAAATAAAAAGTAAAACAATCTCTTGGCCATTAAAATATAGATTTTTTTATGATTTGAGCCATATTTGATACTAGCTTGTACCCACGGCTTCGCCTGCGACCATATAACCATAAATATTATACAGCATAAGAAAGCAACAGAGTATTACAATCATTAAAACAACTACGCAAATAAGTCACACACAGTAACAAAACATGTTACGGTTAAAAATTCTACAGCGATTAAACGACAAATTAAAAACTAAATGTAAACCATTATGTTTAATCTCCGAAAAAAAATCCCGAACATTGAGTCTTGAAACTGAAAATGCCACGACTCTTCAGCTTCTCCAAGTATAGTTCTTTCACAGCTCTATTGGCTCTTCTATTACAGGTAAAGAATCTTTCCAACAGAGCAACACATTCCAGCAAGCTCATCTTTCCATTTTAATGCTCTGCGGTGTATACAGTCTATGTCCATTCGATATAGCTTTAATAATTTGTATTTTTTATAGTATATTGTTGCGTGGTATTCCATAGCATAATTTTCAAAAACACACCAAGTATTGAAGTAAATCTGTTGAATGTGTGTAGCCAATTATTAAATTAAAACATAAACGTAAACAATCCTACTTTGGCAGGTCTCATTGTATATTATAGCTTTTTGTTGCTGCTAATTCAAATTAGCTGTTGTCATAAATGCAAAAAAATAATAGTGCTGCACCACGCTGCACCCTGTTGGTAGACCTTATAACTTTTTAATGCTATTGAATATCATAGAACCCACTTGTCTAGTTGAAACAGCTGTCAAAATGTTTTAATTCCTTTTGAATATGATCTAGCGAACGTGGTCGCACGTAATCGGGCGCAATCTAGACATAGAAGAAGAAGTATTTGATCCATTGATCTTTTTTTGTGTTTTCTGGTTTCTTGGTGTTTTTGTTAAAGGAGGAGATGGTAAAAGGCCTAATTGAGTTCGCAGTTTACCTGCAGTTTTTTTTTCTGTGAAAGTTGGTAAAAGAATCTCTTTTGATAGATCGATGGTAACCTAAAATGATAAACCGAAGCCCCTCGTTTCCACCACCACATCTGGGTTGAGTCTGGGACTTATTTACTAGGCCGATTCCCCGTGAAAAGACTTCTTTCTTCTAAAAAGGCTTCGGCCACTTTCAATCCTCGTCCAGACACACTATGTATCCAAAACCTTAACAGCATGACTACCCTCGCCATACCTGAGCGATAGGGATCATTGGGATTGACTCTTACCTTTCCTCTCCCCTTCATTGGGAAGTTTTCATTCACTTTCTTTGTTTTTGTTTGTTTCTTTTTTCAAATTAAAAGCCTGTATGCACCTATCCTTGGTTCTTCCTATTTCCCTAGCTACTTTCCTAAACGTCTCAATTGATTCCTTGTCTCTCATCAAGTTTTTTTTCTCGTCCCTAGACCTTTCCTATCCAAGACTTCTTCCTTCTTCCTGTTCTCTCCTATTTGCCTCCTGAAGTGGTCAATTAATCAATACGTGGCTCGTGGTTTTTTTTTGCACAGCTACATACTTCCTCTTCCACCAAGTTAAATCTCCATAAATTCGCCTTGAAATGTTCCATGTCCTGTGACAAACTGCGTTCAATAATGGCCCATATCCCAATCTTGTTCTGGCACTCTTGCTTTCCAACGTAGTCCTACCCGTGGTCTTGTCTTTCAAAATCCTAATCCTTTATTCAATGAGCAGGTTGAGTGGTATCGCTCAGGTAAAAACCCTAATCGTATCAGCTTGTATGATTTCCATACGTTCAATAAAACTCTTCTTTGCATACTCGAAAGTTTCCTTTTCAATCTTATCTTCCTAGCATCATTAAGCCGGGTTTCCCTAGACACGGAAGAGGAGCGCGGAGAGAGGAACTCGGAGAGCGGAAAAGCGATTAACATGGTGTTCTGCTCCACTTATTGGAAAACAGTAACATTAAATTACCTAAGACAAGAGGAGTCCGCTCTCCGCACTCATAGGAAAACCCAGCTTTACCCAAGAACTCGCATCCTTAAAGCATTGCTGGCTCAACACCCTTTGTACAGCGTCATCAAATGTTTCCTAGTCCTGCCTCTATTGGCTCTGGCCTGTCCTGCTAATTTCGCGAAGACTCCTTTCATTATTTTGCACATTTCCTCCACATGTTTTTCAAAAGTCATTCCTTTACACATATCAATATTCCTGTTAAACAAACAATGATGTTTTTCAGAATTTTAGGAACCTGCCCAGCCCACTCTACCTTTCGATATAATCAAATATTCTTTTCGGAGATGAAAAACATGTTTGAAACTAATATCATTAACTGCGCTGGCTTCAACGAAATTCCGGAGTAACCCCTCCTGTTTTCTCCTGGGGGCGGAAACCAAAATTATAAAAAATTTCAACATTCAAGACTGATCCAAGCTAGTACAGGATAGTAGAGTTTAGTAGGTTTAATGAGTACCTAGATTTGCTGCTACAAGGTAACTAATAAAATGTATTTTTTGTAAAATATTAATAGCTTAGTATAAAACTAGTGGCTTAGTAGCGGCAATAGCCCCTATATATATATAGTAATTATTTTCTATATATATATATATACATATATCTATATACATATATACATACATCTATATATATATATATATACTATATTATATACATATATATATAGTAATTATATATATATATATATCTCTAGTAATTATTTTTTTACACAATAATAGCCTGTTGGTCTCACTTCGAGGAACAATACCTCTGCGTGGTGGTCTTCCGGCATTATAAATTATTACTATGCAAAAGAACAATCCACTGTAAAGTGAAATCCAGTGGAAGGTTTTTAGTAAATTTTGGAATTAGGGACTTATAGCCCTAAAATCTTGATTGCTGACAGCCTCTACCTCAGGAACATTTTTCCACTGCCAGCGCTGGGAAAGGTCCCGCCTGGAGGCTCAACAATTAATAGGACTGCTGTCGGTGGACACGGTCATACCGATTATGACGGAGGGTGAGGACAATTGGACCTGTGTGTCACATTATATCCAGGGTATTCTCCGCGCCAAGAAGATCGACCTTGACCGGGATGCGGTTGTAGGTAATTAAGAATCGAAATGCCAGAAACGGTGCGAGCCCTGAGGGCTTAGGTCACATGTTGGCCTGACTTGAAGTAATGTGACAAACAATTCCAGGTCTGTGTCCAACAGAGTAGAGGGGGTTTTTTAGTGAGTAGTCTGACAATTTTCAGGAGTCTCACACTACAGGCTGCGTAGTGTCTCACACTACCTGTGTGCGTAAAAGCATTTTCCCTCCTCTCCCTAAAAAAAAAAACCTCAGGAAAATTGTTTTTCGCTACACACTTCATTTTAAAATTTAAAAAATTAACATTGGCCTTATTGGTTGCTAAGTAACTATGTTGGCTGAACAAAATAACGAGGAAGAAGTATACTAAAAACTTGTTACCTGTAACATGTGTTTACAACAAGCTATCCATATTATACTAGCAAATTACAAATTCTTTGAAACAATGCTAATATTCCTTTTACATTGTATAAATATCTTTACTAAATTCTGTTATACGTCAATCAGGTGTTTTAAAACATAACAGCTGATTCAATCATTTGTTTTGTTATTTATAAGTATAACTTGTTGTTTGTTATTTGCTTTATATGCTTTAAGTAAGGATATATATTTTGATGGTGTACGCATATTCGTCATGGAATATTCTGACCAGCGTATTCTTCCTGAAGGCGATTTCGTAGTATTCAAGTACTTTTGTGAATAAAATACATTTTTTAGCGTTTATTTTTAGAAGGGGGTTTTCAAGAAGCATTTTTATGTTCTTCAAACATGCTGCATATTGGTTTTGTTAAAATGTTTTTTTAAATGTGTTTTTAAATCTTTCAAAAAATAACTATAAAATACTTATTAATTTACTAAATATAAGACATATACAGCTAGAAAACGGATGGACTGCTTTCCTTCTATGGCTTCATTACTGCATTTTATTTTCTACTTAGAGTCAATACAACACGATGAATTTGTTTTCGAAATTCTTATGTTATTTTGCGGCGCGTTGAGCCGCACGGGTTCACTAGTATGTATATAATTTGCTAAGCCGATTTTTGTGAACAGAACTCCTCCCTCATTTTTAGACCTATTTTGGTGATTAAAGTGTCCAAAAAATTGCCCTGATCTGTAGTTTTGCAAAGTTGTTTTCCTATATTGACAGATTATTTGCAGTGGCCTATTACTGACCGTGGCCCACTTGCTCGTGAGATTTTTTTAAAATAACACTACACTTCGACTGTTAGAAATGACACAAAAATTAATTACCATTTAAGCAGCTACTGTAATGACAGAAAGGTCATGTTCCTTTTAAAATAGATTTCATCACCGTCGATAAACAAAAATGCATGTAAACGATACTATTTACGTAACAGCAAATCTACAATGCAGCATTGCTTTATTGCATTATTTGTTGCCAATAAAGCCGCACGACCACATGAACAAGGCCCCTAACAGTTCAAGAATAAAAGCCAGCTTCACTACAAGTATATTCCACTACACCCAACATTCCGAAGAGGGATTATATTGAGAACTTTATGTTCACAGTTCACAGTTCAAAAATCTTTATTTTCTGCATAAGATGTAAATACAAATACTCCCATGGACCACGCAGGGTTCGTGCGGGGGAAAAATACATTTTGCCATGTAATTAACAACGCCGAGACAACTGACATCCTTATGTCAAGGAATTCCAGCTTTAACAGTAACCCCACGACCAATTTCTCAAAACTATTCATTGGCACAGAAGTACGCTATGATGACCAATGTTACGAAGGAAAAGATCCACCAATAAGAGTTTAATACTATTTAAAGGATCTTCCAAAAGAAGAGAACCCAGTTAACATAGTAATAATATTGAATGGTAATAATTATTTCGATGACCGTACGGTATGGGAAATATTTTATTCATTAAGTGATCATTTATATTTTCTAGCTATCGCAATAGTAATTTTTTTTACACTTATTACTCATTAAACAATAGTAAATGCTCAAAATTTCACTCTTTTTATCGCAGTTAGATGAATTGGCATAAGCCTTTAAAGTAACCGCCGATTTCGATGGGTTTCACTTAGTAGATAATAAAGGCTGTTAACAAGCTAATGGGAAAAGGTATGTGTCAGATTGCTGAATCCGATTTTTAAAGTCTTTGAACATACCGTACTTTACAGTGAAACTGCATTATTATACGATTCGTAAAACGACCAAGAGTGAATAAAAAAAGACTTTGTATCATTATTCATAAAAGTTTTAATGAGGAAATGTTGAATGTAAACAAATCCAATTTAAGCTTTCCTAAGCTAAATCGTCGCCAATTAGCAGACGCACCAGTGCGACGTGCAAGACTGATGGGCGATTATGTGACTAATGCTCCATGGACATACAGTCGATAATCCCTTGCGTTATATCGAAGGCACATGGCTAACTACATGGATTGTCCCTATTTACAAATGGTTCAGGCTAAAACGTAAGTATGCTTTTACCATTTTTGTAATCATACTATAAAAATAATGTGAAAGTCTGTGTGTTGGTTTGTTTTTGTAAGTTTGTTTTGGGTTCCATTACGCAACTTGGTCGGATTAGGCTGATATTTGGCATGATGATAGCTCACATTCCCGATTAAAGTATAGGCTTGTTCTTTTCTAAAAATTCCTTTCGGGCTCCGCCCCAGTGGCTCTAGAGTTTCTTATATTAACCTTACGAGTATCCTATACTCTAATACGAGCTAAGTCTGTTTACCCTGTCTCTCTGTAATATATATCTCGAAATCCAGTGGAAGGATTTTTACTTAATTATTTATACACCTGAGGAAAGGACGAATGCTTTACCAATATTTTCTTCTGCAATAGCACTATTTTGCTCAAGTTTTTCATCATCTTGTCCTTGATTATCTTGTTCTTATTGATACGTACTTGTCCAAGGTATTCTTTCTCTTGATTACTTATAAGAATAAACTTTTAAATTAATGAGAAACAAATTATATTAAAGAAAGGAATTCACACTTTTATTTTGATCACACAAACATAAACATGAACACAGCTTAATATAAAAAGTAAAACATATGATATTGAAACAATGTACATTTAAACAGTTCAGAGGCAAAATTGTTAATGTTCCAATACTCCCTTCACAATTTTACAACTAAATGTCACAAAGTCCAATGTTTACTTTAAGCTGTGTAAACCTTACTCGATTGAGAGGTTTAGTAAGAATGTCGACAAGTTGACATGATGTAGATACATGTTCAACATCAACAAGTCCTTCCAAGAATTTTTCTCTGACGAAGTAATACTTAACTTCGATATGCTTCGTTCTGCGATGAAACTCTGGGTTCTTGATGAGTTTCACAGCACTGCTATTGTCAATTTTGAGAACAGGTGTCAATTGTGAGTGACAACTTATTTCTTCAAACAGACGTTTGAGCCATATTGCTTCTTTAGCTCCTTCACATGCAGCCACAAACTCGGCTTCTGTCGTAGACAGTGCTACAGAACGCTGTTTTTCGCTTCGCCAGCTCACTGGACCTCCAGCATAACAACTGATAAACCCAGACGTTGATTTCCGAGTACTTTCCTCTCCAGCAAAATCAGAATCAGTGAAAACATCCAGATTACTGCACGGTGAGGACTTGTACAAGATACCAACATTTATGGTTCCTCGAAGATATCTAAATATCCTTTTGACACTCAACCAATCCGCTTGAGTAGGATGTTCCATATTCCTCGCAGCCAATCCCACAGCAAAGGAAATATCAGGTCTTGATACACAACTTAAATGCATCAAGCTTCCAACAGCTTCACGATATGGAACTTTTCCACTGACAGACTCCACTGGACCATTGTTTACAGGTCTTTCACATATATGGTGTAGAAATGGAATTCGAGTCACTCATACCAAAACTTTGTAATACGCGTTTAGTATATAGGCTGATTGACCAATCCATATTCCACTTGAACTTTTCTTGATCTGTAATCCTAAATAACTGTCAAGTTCACCAGATTTGATTTTAAAAACTTTGGATAAGCTTTTCATGAAGTCATCAATGATGCTATTGTCGGTCCCAGCTACTAATCCATCATCTACATAAATAATCACAAGTAGCTTCTTCCCTTGATCGTTTTTTATAAAAGAGACAGGGATCCGAGTTACTTCTCTTAAGACCTTGAGATTCAAGAAACTTTGTAAGTTTCAAGCTCCAACAACGAGGAGATTGTTTCAGACCATATAATGACTTTTGTAGTTTACACACACGTCCAGTTCCATCAGAATAACCTTCAGGTTGCTCCATGTAAACTTCCTCTGAAAGATCACCATATCAAAAGGCAGTCTTCACGTCAAACTGACGCAATTCCAGATTTTCAACGGAAGCCGTACTTAGCACAGATCTAATGGTGTCATAACGTGCCACAGGACTAAACAGTTCATTATAGTCAATTCCTTCACGTTGTGCATATCCCTTGGCTACTAGTCGAGCTTTGTATTTTTCATGAGAACCATTGTTCGAAGTACCCAACGACATCCCAGGACACGAGCTCCTTCTGGTTTATCCACCAAAATCCAAGTTTTATTTTCATGAATAGATTTTATTTCATCGTCCATAGCAGCCTTCCAGTCAGATGCATCATCCAACACCATTGCTTCCTTGTTCTTACCTTGGAAACATCTGTGTCTCTGATTGAACCAGCATCAGATCAAAATTTCCACTGCTCATCCAACTTGGTACATTTTTCACTCGTTTTCCTTGTCGCAACACGTCTTTTGTGGTTTCATTTTTAGACAATACAACACACTCGTCTTGCTCACCTCCATCCAAAACAATAGGAGTTGCCACTTCATCAGTTTCCACTTCCGTGGTTTCATTTTGAGACAATACATCACACTGCTAAACTTTTAAATTAATGAGAAACAAATTATATTAAAGAAAGGAATTCACACTTTTATTTTGATCACACAAACATAAACATGAACACAGCTTAATATAAAAAGTAAAACATATGATATTGAAACAATGTACATTTAAACAGTTCAGAGGCAAAATTGTTAATGTTCCAATAGTTCTGAATCATCTTGTCCTGGATCATCTTGGCCTGGTCATCTTGTCCTAAATCATCTTCTTCTGGATATCTTTGTACTGGATCTTGTAGAGGTCTTCAACCACTTCCAAGTTCTGGTGATCAACGTTTTCATAAGGCTCGTCCATACCACCCTGGAGTGTTTCTATTTCCACAGTAACGACCTCTCCGTCAATAACCTTCCGAATTGTAGACTCAGCATTCGAAAATAGCTGGTTTCTAGACAATTTTCAAAATCAACTTCATCTTCTTCCCCACTATCAGCATCAGAATATATGCCTTCATTTGGTACGATGACAATTTCACCATACAAAACATCAGTTTCATCTTCTAAAATGTCCTGAATTTGGTTCAGAGTAAGGCTGAGAAAAAAACAGAAATGATATAACAACTTACCTTATTTTTCGACTATCCTTTACCTATTTATTTAGACCAATTCGTTAATACCAAGGCAAGAATGTGGGTTGGATTCCACTATAAACTGTAAGTCCCTTAGTTGCCATTAGCTGTTTGAGCTATTAATTAACAGCTGTGTCTAAGGAATACTTTATACTTTAATTTATACTTTTCTTTGAAATGGCGACCGTACAAAGTAGGTATTTTAAGCCAAGTATGAATGGAGATGAGTGTATGATGAGTGGCGCGATCTTAGTGAATATGTCTGCCTTTTTTACTAACAAGACTACAAGATCGCGCCACTCATCCTACAGTCATCCTTCACTCATATTTGGGTTAAAATACGTGCATACTGGCGTCCCCATCTTAAATAATTGATATAATTGATTTAATAATTGATATTTTTTACACTTTTTTAGGGAATTTACCATAAAGGGAATAAGCTATTACCGTAGTATTCATGGTAAGACCTGAACCCGGGACCGATTTTTTTTTCGTTTTGAGGTCCCTAGAGGCCAAAAATACCATCCGTACAAATTCATATATATATATATATATATTTATTTATAGATATATGTAGATATATATATATATATATTTATAGATATATGTAGATATATATATATAGATATATATAGATATATGTATATATGTGTGTCCGTTAGCGCGATAACTCGGGCAAAAATGATCCGATTTTGATGAAATTTGGTACAAACGTGTAAACCTACGTTTATTCGAACGAGTTTGCGAACCAGCGTGATCGGACCATGGGAACGGGGGTTTATGGGGGGTTTTATGGGGTAAAAAAGGGGTTTTCCCATTTTTTACCCAAAAAACATCAAATTTTGCAATTTCTTTTTAAACTATTTTGTAGAGCTTAAAAAAACAAATAATTTAGTATATTGAAGCGTTATAATGCGCCTAATGGTTACGGAGAAAATTACAAAAAATTGTAAATTTAAAATTCCCATGTTATTCTTATGGAGAATAAGTTAACTGTTGTAGTTTGCTTGTTTATAAACATATTTTGCCCAAATTTGGAAAATGTTTTTATTTCTTACTAACTACCTAGAAAATACTGTTTAATCGTCCATGATATCAAATTAATTGAATCAAGCAGCTTTTAATGTTAACATATTAATGACAGTTTGAAGAAACCACCTTTATCTAAACAAAGGTTTCTTATTTAAAAGATTACGTAATCTCTAAACGATAATCGGTACATGTATCTAGCAAACATTCGGAGGAAATGTGACAAATAACGCACAAATCTGGGGTTTTGTACGTTTGTAGTTTTATTTCCTAAGTAGGAAAAGTACCGATATCGTTGTCGAAATGTAAGTAGAAACCAAAAGTGACACATTGGAAAAGCGAGTTTAGCTACATCTGTTAAGTTAAACCTCTGTTACGGTACGATCACAGCGAAATCAGAAAGATCTTCCAAGATCGCAGCAACATCCACGATCGACTGTAGTTGTGATTTTTTCCTTTGCACTTTACACAACTGTCATTGAAGCGCCGTCAATGAGTGGAAACCTTTGTAAGCTACGGTATTGGTGACGATGATTAAAAAAATGTAAGTTTCTTTGCACTGATGCAACACTGATTCACGGTATTTTCCCCGGTTATCAAAACTCAAGAACAATCGTTGTACTTGCGATTAATTAAACCGGTTAAGTAAGGCACAACATTTTTAATCTCACTTGGTTTGGATGTGCTGACAAAATTTGATCGGAAATGGTTGCCCGTGCTTCGCTACGGGGTTAGAATGCAGAAAAGAATAATTCAGTTTTACTTTAAGATACTATAGTATACTATAAGAAACAGTTACAACACACTTACCAGGAAACGTATAGGCAAAGGCTCAATCGTGCTTATTGATTATTTAAATGAAGATCTCTTAATGTATTACAATACTATAATTTTATATAGTGTATAGCATTTAAAATATATGCAAAAGTATAATTCATTGACCACATGGCACCAAGAAACAATTCTCCTTATAAACAAATAAAATTAAATAGCAGAACAGCATTTCTGACAACAGCTGGGGGTTGTTGTGCTTCATAACAATGTTTGTTCCCCATGTTAATGTTATGGAGAAATAAGAAACTTTAAAGGGCCCCAGGGCCCCACTCATTAATTATTTTCCTATAAAGAAAGTTTCCTGCACAACTTCACGTTACGCTCTTTCCAATGACACCAAAAACATGTCAATCGGTTCAGTAGTTTCGGAGGAGTAATTGTCACAAAATTCCTGCTTGCGTATTAAATAAGTACTAGTGTACGTGTTGCTCGAAATCGAGCAATTACAAAGAAATACAGGAGTTATTTATAAACAAATAACTTAACATGGGAAACAAAAATTTTTTTGAAACTCCAGCTGTTGTCAGAAATTAAATATTAATAATTGGTCTCCATGGAAGCATGAGAAAATTATGTTAAACTAATAACAGTCATAATTTCCGATGATTTGAAAATAGTCAACTAAAAGATTATTAACTAATGGAAATACTCACAATTTACATAACAGTCCTATTCCATTTTAAAGGGTTAATTTTTAACTATCAAACTGCCCATGGACGGGAAAAGGTAAGCTTACAATTTAAGTCAACGTAAAAAGGCTGTCAGCTTTTATAATGTACCGTACATTGAGATATAAGTTATTTAGCCAATTTTGAGACAATAAGGTGTAGGCTACTTTAAACGCTACAGAACTGAGTTAGGCAAAAACTGGCAGAACTCTGAAATGGTGTTATTTATCATAGGCATACTCATATGCCAAATCCTTAAAATAAAAATTCTATAATCAATAACTTATATCATTAAACAAAAACCAACATCCAAAACTATACATATTTTTAATACAACATAGATAATTTACACATTGAGTGTTTACAATTAACATATGTTCTTCTTCTCACTTTTAATTTTTGCTTCGCAACGGGGAAAATCTGTTTCATAATCATTAAAATAAATAATCCATCATAAAGTTTAAGATTAAATAAACCCAAGGTCCTACTACATAGTTGTTTTATTTTTTTGGATCAGCTGTCTGAAATTGTGAAATATGCATTTGACAGTTCTGGTTGTTTACAATCAAATGTTAAAGCAAATGTAAACATTGTGAATTTTCTCATGCTTCCATGGAGACCAATTATTAATATTTGATTTCTGACAACAGCTGGAGTTCCAAAACAATTTTTGTTTCCCATGTTAATCTTATGGAGAAATACGAAACTTTAAAGGGCTCCAGGGCCTCACTCTCTAATTATTCACCTAAAAAGAAAGTTTCCTGCACAACTTCACGTTACGCTCTTTCCAATGACACCAAAAACATGTCAATCGGTTTAGTAGTTTCGGAGGAGTAATTGTCACAAAAATCCTGCTTGCGTATTAAATAAGTAATAGATAATATATAGATGGATGGATATAGATATATGTGTGTGTGTCCGTTAAGCGCGATAACTCGAGCAAAAATGATCCTATTTTGATTAAATTTGGTACAAACGTGTAAACCTACGTTTATTCGAACGAGTTCGCGATCCAGCATAATCGGACGATGGGAACGGGGGTTTATGGGGGGTTTCATGGGGTAAAAATGGGTTTTTCCCATTTTTTACTATAAAAACAAAAAAATTTGCAATTTCATTCTAACCCATTTTTTAGAGCTTAAAAAAATAAATAATTTAGTATATTGAAGCGCTGTTGTATGAGTAACGTTCACGGAGAAAATTCAAAAATGTTATTCTTATGGAGAAAATTAAAATTGTTGTAGTTTACTTGTTTATGGATATATATTGATAAAATTTGGCAAATTTATTTATTTCATCCTATACCATTGACGTATAGTCAAAAAACACTTTTTACCTTCCCCGTAGCAGCAAACCTAAGCACTCGTTAAATCTAATGTTATTTAAATTGGGAATAAATATGACTTATTTATGGAAATATTTCAGTAAAAATGTAATAAGACAAGTTGAAATTTGCTTAGTCTGCAGGTTTGCTGCGGAGGGGATATTTGTTAAAAGAATAGGTAAATATTTTTTTATCGTTACCAAATTTTAGGTAAATGTAGAATACATGCGGATACACCTTAGTTCCAAGTTTCATGTAAATATATACATTATAAGTGGTTATTTTGCTAAATGTATTGAATTTGTTGACCTGGGTCAACAAAATAGTCAGTCCCGTTGCGAAATAACTATGTTGGTTGAACAAAATAACAAGGAAAAAGTAAATAAAAGACTTTTAACCTATAAATATGTGCTATAAAGGGCCATCCACAATATACTAGCAAATTACAAAATACATCACAAAGGGAAAAACATCAGTTATAACTATTGAGCAAAGATAACCCTGAATATTACTCGACATAGAGGAAAATAAAGCAAGCGTTGATGAGTGGTTCGTATTGGTGACGTTTGAGTGTACTGGCGTCAACTCAATGTTTCACCTGGTTTCACTCTTATTTATGAGTAGAATTTTCAATTTGCATGCAATCTTTTATTGTTTACATAATTTGGACAGCTGTATTCTGTTAAAGCAGTATCTATCTTTATTAAAATATTTATAGGCAAGCATGTTTCTTTAAAACTTTTTTTCTCAGCTCGTGTGCACCACAGGGAGAATCTATGAATACTGTTGGAAAGATATTTTCCTGTAGATGTGCAAAATCCCTTCATAGATTAAAATAAGCTAAAAATAAGTACAAAAATTGAACTGAAAATCTTTAAAAATTAACATGGATCTTATGGGTTGCCATGCTGGTGACGAAATAACAACGTAATATAAACAGAAAACCAAAACAAATGGTAGAAATTCCAATCACATGTTTTATTTACAGCATAGGGTGAAAACAGAGAAGTCTGTACATTACATATTTTTGGTCGAGTTTTCGACCACTGGACGACCTCTAGTACTTATTTAATACGCAAGCAGGTTTTTTTTTTACAATTACTCCTCCGAAACTACTGAACCGATTTACATGTTCTTGGTGTCATTGGAAAGAGCGTAACGTGAAGTTGTGCAGGAAACTTTTTTAGGGAAATAATTAGAGGGTGAGGCCCTGGGGCCCTATAAAGTTACGCATTTCTCCGTAAGATTAACATAGGAAACAAATATTGTTTTGAAACTCCAGCTATTGTCAGAATAACGTGAAAAATAATTGACCAAATGAGATGATTTTTTTTCTACGAATAGAAACAATATACCACAGGTTTAATGGACACAGTCATTTTACTTTCTCCCCCTATACCATAGTGGAGAAAGTATTGTTTTTGTCAAAATTTTCGAGTTTGAGTTTTAAGTGGATATATTCGTTTTGGGCCCCCCTGGACCCAAAAAAGTGGTTTTCGAAGTGATGTCTGTGTGTGTGTGGGCGCGTGTGTGTGTGTGTGTGGGTGTGTGTCTGTGTATGGATGTGTACAGAGCTAGAGACTACACCTGTGGTCCGATTTTGATGAAATTTTGTATGTAGGTTCTAATCCATGGTATCTCCAGGAATTTCTTTTTCATTTTTTTGAAATTTTGATTTTTAATGTGGATTTTCCCATAAAAACCGAAAAAATCTGATTTTCTCCAAAATGGCCCGAACGATTTTGATAAAAATTTAGTATGTTATAGTCCTTTATATTCTGAAAAAAAATTTTGCAAATCCCATTTCTGTAAAAATTACGGTTCAAAAGTTATTGTAAATTATGTTATTTTCCCATAAAATAACGGAAAATCAGATTTTCCCAAAATTGGCTCGAACAATTTTGATAAAAATTTAATATGTTATAGTCCTTAAAATTCTGAAGAAAACTGTACAAATCTCATTTCCGTATATTTACTCTCACCGCTTACACATGATAAAGGTTGTTGACAAACTTATGGGAGAAAGTATGTGTCAGAATGCTGATACCGTTTATTTTATTTTAATACTCCACTAGGGCTCTGCCTTGACGGCTTAAAAATGTTTCATGTTATTCTATCCCAAATTGATATAATCCACGTGTTTGAAATCGGTTTTTTTAGTGCTTTATCATAATTTTGGACATTATATTTATGGGTTAGTAAATTTTAATAAAGCAGATCTATAGAAAATTATTATTATTTTGAGCGTTCTCTTTCCGTTACGAAGTACGGGTATGGCGGTTATTCTTTTATACTTAATATTTATTTTATGTAGTAAACAATATGACTTAACCATCCTAATCCAATAATCCGTATAACTAAAAAAAATTACAAGTAATAATTAATACGAAAATGCAAAAATATAACTGCCACTTATCAACCTCTTAACACTTTTTCCGAATAAATCGAAAAGCCACTAAAAATCGAGGCTGCTGAGTACGATATTTCAAGATACAATTTTGTAAAAATTAATTGTGGGGTAAGATATTTTTAATAATACAATTTTAATGTGCTGTCCAGGTTTTACAGCTTGCACCAAAATAAACAGTCAAGTTAAACTAATACGTAAAATATAATGATTTCAGTGCTGGTCATTTTGGCACATACTTCATATGGGAATTGTATTAAAGTATGCTGTTCAATAGTAAATAATATGTCTGAGTAATTTGCACAACTAATTAATTGTGAGTATTATGAATTTCTAAAATATCCCAAAAAATCAGTCATTAATATTGACAACCGAACAAAGCGGCTTGATATTGCATCGGCAACAGATAGATTGACCATAGTGAAGGCTGATGTTTAAACCGCGTCTCGTTTGTATTTATTTACAGTAGAAATGGCCCATAACCGTCGAGCCGCCTCACGCTGGGGACTGTTTTCCTCCATTTGCCCCCACTGCGCCACCAAGGGCGAATTTCCATGTCACCATTATCATCTGTTTTGTGATAAATCTCACAACTTAAGAGGAGAGTACCACTTTTAAGTCTCGTTTTTTGACATCTACACATAAAGTGAGTAGATTCATGAGTTGATACAAAATTTATCCTTGAAATGTACTTTTTCTTACAGTTACCTGACAAAGTGGGCTTCCTTGCACTGGTTACAGCACGTAAAGTAGCTAATTGTTGCATTTACTTAATTTTGCTCTCATTTTACTTTTGCTGCACTCATTTTTTTGCCGTACTCTAGTATTCCAACCAAACATCACAAAACAGTGTGCTTTTTTTAGGTACGTAATACGTGTTTGCTTGAATATAAGATGGCGACACTTAAAGATACTACGACTACGATCAGCTAGCTGGTGCAGTGTTTCCCATTTCGTTCAACGCTTGGATTTAACCTAACTTTAAATGTGTAGTTTAGTGTTTGAAAGACTCAGTCAATGAGAGTCCCGAAAAATGTCTAAAGCAGTTTTAAAAGGATAAGCTGGGAAAGTAGCACACTTTAGTAACATTTACAAATTGAATAATGTAGTTTCATACGTGCATAATCACTACTCAAATCGCACTAGGAAGCCTAATAAATGTTCTCCTGAATTTTTGACGATGATGCTTTTATCTAAAAAGCGGTACTAGTGAATTTTGTGTCTCAAAGTGATGTTGGATGTGTAACTATTTCATACGGTAGATTTGAAAGAACGATTTTTTTCTCTTCCATGTACCCTCCTTGATGCAAAGGATAAGCTTAGTTTTAAAAATTAATTCAACTTTACGTCATATAGCCTACTCGTAAATAAGTACAGCTCAGACTGGATACTCTACCCAGAAATCGTAATAGGATCTAGCCTAATAAACCTTGTGTAGTAAACAGTAGGAAATTAACAACGTTTACTCTTGCTTTTTCATTCGCAACTGTTCATAAACTCCTCGCATAGATAAACACAGTTGATTGTTTCAAGGAGGTAGTGTATTTTTGATTTTATAGTATTAGTATTGACTATTCAAAGGTATTACCGAAATTTCCATATAGGGAATAAGCTGTTACTGTATGCCTCATGGTAAGGCCTAGACTCGGGACCGATTTACTTTTTCGTTTTGAGATCCCCAGAGGCCAAAAACACCCTCCGTTCAAATGCATATACTGTCTATATCATCTATCTTCTATCCTATATGTAATATGAGTAAAGTTTGAATACTTGTTACTTCAATCTGGGAATCGGCACACGCAAATACGTTTATACTTACGGTATAACTAAGTTCTGTGTCAAAAATATGTTCTAGACCTGTGGTATAGCCAGGAAAAATCTATTACCACCATAATACGCGTACAAACTTTTGAAAATTTAACATGGGCCTTATGGGAAAACATTCCGCCATTCTTATCATTTTGTTTACATTTTAAGATCTACAGTTTTGTCAACTTGAGACAGAGCGAAAGAGAACGACTCGATTTTGCTCTAGTCATTCAAGGAGTAAATCATTTGATGTATAAGAATTTGTATTACATTATAAAACTTTCCAGAGTAATGAGTTTCTAATCCATTAAAAAACTATTCCTATATCATCCTCAGCTTTTATTTCTGTTCATTTAATACTTTTGCCAATACAAACGAGAAATATACCTTAATTTTTATATTTTTATTGGTTTTAATAATAATTATCATCACTAAATTACTCTGTTCGTTGGTTGTTGATTTTAACTGCGGTTCTCGCAGAAACCTTATTTTTTACCAAACTAATCCTATTCATGGCTTTATCCAAGGAAGCCACGCTTAGGTGCAATGATATGTGGTATAGATGGATACCCCATAAGCAATGTGTGGCAAATTCATTTGATAGGTTATGAATTGCAACTAATTTGGTTAAAGGTTGGATCAGCATGTCCGTGTAGCCTGTCGACAAATGTCGCAAGCCTACAAATGCCACAATGCCTATATTTTATAACAATACTAGCTGTGTGCCCGTTCTACGCACGGGGATCTTATAGTAGTCAGTTGAAACCTTCTTATATTAAGATTAAGAACAGCAATTAGTTTGCATATTTGCAGATATGCTGGCAAAACTATTATATATAAACCTCCGCAAATACAGTATCTGTCAGTTCAAGCCAAAATAAATGCTTCGCAATTAAATGTCACCCGGATCGTGTTGGTCCATATGTCCAATGATTAAACTAAAAAATGTTTTATAGATCCATGAAGCGTAGCCCTATAGTAGGCCTATAATTGAAAGTTAATTTCCACATCGGTTAACTTAAACGTATTTAAAGTACTACCTCGACCTCACCAATTAACACTTTATTCCTGTTGACATTTTCAGTATCAAAGATGCTCTTGTCCATTCCGTGAAACACTGAGAAATAAGGACATTAATGCGTTACCAACATACAACAAAACAACACAATACAACAATCCAACAAAGGTCACGAACTATTGATACATAAACAATATAAAGGCGTAAACAATTCATGATGGTTTGCCCAACAAATGTTTTACTCAAATAGGTTATCATTTTCTTAGCATACCAGGTAAGTTAAGATTTGGAATCCAGACAGAAAAAGCAAAACTATACAGAGTTAAGAAATCACTTAAATTGAATACGGGCGGCTCTAATAAATAAGGTGCAACACCAACGATATCAAATTTGTAAACTACCGGTTCTAAGGAAAAGAACCAGTACCTACGTAAGAACCTACCTAAGAACTATAGTAAATCGGACCAATTAAATACATTAATATCTAGTCCCGAGGTTATTGATCGCTTGCTTTTGGATTTTCTCGTAAAAAGTTATAGCGTAAACTTATCGGTGTCAGTTTGAAAAAAAAAAGCAACCTTACCCAAACAACTTTTTGTTATTTAATAGATTACGCATTCTCTAAACAATGATTAGTATATCTATTAACATTAGAAGGAAATGTGACGAAAATCACACAATGTTGGGGTTTTGGTCATTTGTAATTTTATTTTTTAAGTAGGTAGGCCATGTATTCTATGGAAAAGTACCGGTATCAAGGATTGTCGTCAAAAAGGTTGTTATGAATAAATATGTAGGCTTACGTACCCAAGATATGAGCTATGGGCCTATTGGCTGTATGGTCCAGCGATTGCATCACACGGTGAGTAGAAACAGAAAGTGACACATAGGAAAAGCGAGTTTAGTACTTCCTCTGTTAAACCTCTGTTACAATCACCCACTACAGTTGTGATTTTTTACTTTACACTTAACACAACCGCCATTGAAGCGCCGTCAATGAGTGGAAACCTTTTTTGTAAGCTATTGGCGACGATCATTTCAGTGTCACAGCCCTATACAACACTGATTCAAGGTCGTCTTTTTTCTGGTTGTCAAAACTCAAGAAACATTTTACACTCAAAGAATTTCTGGTTCCGATTTGGACGATGTCTAGTTATTTAATTTCATTTACGGTTACACTATTAGACTATATTATTGCACTTGCGATTAATTAAATCCGTTATGTAAGAAAAACGTTTTTAATCTCACTTGGTTGGGATTTGCTTTCAAAACGTGATTCGAAATAGTTGCGGTATTTCATTGACAGCTAGAAAAAATTATCTTGATCCGAACAGCTGTTAGTTATTTCATAGACGATTATGTGATAAAAATTGAACGAAATTTTGACAAAAATCGCACAAAACTGCATTTTTGAACGTCCGTAATTTTATTTACAAAGTAGTGAGGCTATATTTAAATCACTAAAGACACTCTCGCCAATCCAGTGAATACATTAAAATGACTTGGATCTTGATATGTACTCTGGTTTTCACGGAGAAGATTGCGTAAAATGCCATCTTGAGTGTTACAGACAAAGGGACAGACAGACAGACAGAAATTGAGATAAGGCTCGTTTCTGCTTCTTTAATGTATAAAACGTAAAAATAACCTAAAAGTATATAATTCTGAGCAATGTACAGACAAAACTCTAATTTTATTTATAAGATAATTTACACTACTTAAAGTGAATGCAAAAATTATTCGTTTTAAATAACCTATCTTTGGGTAAACGTCGTTTTGACATCTGGTAAATTAAAACAGCTGATTGAAAATATTTGTTTTAAATTCTCATTTACATACTTTAATACATCAGTCACTAGTGCACCTGTTGCTCATATTCGAGCAATTGCAAAATATTAAATGCGTTTTTTTACGAATAACTGTCATAATTTCCGTTGACTTAAAAGAGTCAACTCAAAGATAATGTAATTAATCACTCCACTCCAGTTATCGAAACTGGAAACGAACTCACTCTGAAAACGAACACTCTTGTGTGTATTATGTGTTTACTATGAACAGCTGTAATTAATACAACTTATTCGTCTGTTAAGTAAACAAACTCTTTTCTTCATAAAAAATACATTGGGATTTTGATAGCCTGTGGGGCAAAGCCCGAAGACCTTTATTACAGGAATTTGTGAAAAGGGGCGTCTACACAAAAAATACTTAATTTTGACACCTCGTTTGTAAAAATCCAGGCCCAGCTATTCCTGATCATTGGGTTTTAAATAAATGATAATTCTGACCGATGCATCAGCTGATCTTATTCAGAAACTAAATTACAGAGATTATCTGACATTCATAAGTTTTTCTCATATTTGGGTTAAAATACGCACCAAGGTAGCGTTCCCATCTTGAGTGCAGGACCGAGTCGGACCGAGTGCCGTTTGCCTAAGCACTTTGGCAAGAATCATTTTACAGCCTGAGGCGTGGCGGGGCGAGTGCCGGCCAGTTATCAGTGACCTCGGTATACTATCAGGTTCCGCGGTGTGGCAGGCATGGGGAGGAAAGATCAACCAGGCGGGGATGAGCAACATTTGTTTTAGGGATAAAATGAAACTGTTATAACCTAACTTAACTTAGCCTAACCTAACCAATCTTACTGCTTTATGAAAAAATTTAATGAAAGTTTACTAATTGAGTAGATATTAATTTTCAAGTGATATTAGGGTAGCCCAGTTAAGGAACTTTTTCCGGTCTCCGTTACATCTTACCCACTACACCCCCTTAATACCCCTCCCCTGAATCACTCTCACGCTCTGGAGAGTAAAACGGCACTCGTGTCTTTCTGACGGTTTTGACAGTTTATTACCCCCATGGTAAAGAATAGACCGGCACTCGCTCCGTCCCCCCCCCCTATCTTGATGATTATTAATTAATTGATAAAGGAACAGTCAGGCTTATCTTCCTGCGTGTTGATTTTAATTCAAGTTGGATCTGTTAGTTCAACGTTTTGGTCCTATTTAATTACCACTACAAGGTAACTTCTCTTTATAATTGATCTAAGTCGTGTTTTAACAACTTTTCTCGCATAAAATAGTAGCACAATAAAACAATAAACTATGTTTTATATGATCAGTATTGTATTTTAAACTAGGAGTTAATATTATCTATATGTTTAATACGCTAGGCATATTTTTGTCATAATTGTTTTGGAGCGGTGGTGCTACCGATCACCATGTCCAAGGTGTCGTTAGAAAGGTCTTAGCATGTAGTTTTGCCATCAAACAAAAACATTTTTGAATTCCATCAGGGCTCTGCCCCAGTGGCCTTCAAAGTTTCCATGTGTTCCATGTGCCTTAGGGAGAAAATGTTTGTTTACTGAACAGGTGAATACTTTGAAATTGACACTAATATTTGAAACAGCTGGTTATACATTATTAGAGACATATGCTGTTTCACTGTTTTAAACCAGTTTTTATTTGCAAAAAATCAAAACATAACCAAAAACGTTTGACATAATGGATACTATAAGACGTCGACCAGGACAGCCAATAGGAGGAGGCCGACGAACTTTAACTGGTAGAAGCGAACGAAATACAAATAATACGACTGTCGTTGATAGCCGAATACAGCAAGCACCCTTCCGTTTTGGGTTTAAGTGTGCTCTCCAACAGGTGCCTAAAGATTTCACATTCAATTTAGGACTGTTGGATAATCGCTGCATAAGCTTTTCCGCATATCATTTCCAAGCCGAACAGTGTTACCAATGGTGTCTACAACTCCAAGATTCATTACACAATCCATCACCGCATTGGAGGGCTTATCCCTCACGACATTCATCATACGAAATAGGCTACTAAAAAACAAATAATATATATATATATATATAATATATATCTATAAGTATAAAAGAGGATGTTTGTATATATATATATATATATATATATATGGCCCCCTTTTTTGGTTGGGGGTAAATACAAATAGGCCATGGCGCAAGACCTACAATCGTGCCAAATTTCAGACATCCAGTTAATCTAGAAAATGGGTAAACGTGATTTTGACTTGTGAACCTGTAAGAATAACATTTGGGCGAGGGGGGTTTAATATTTTTTGGGGGGGAGGATGTATTTGTAAAATTTACCTTTCCGTAATGGGCGCAATACCTACAATCGTGCCAAATTTCAGATATCCAGTTAATCTAGAAATGGGTAAACGTGATTTAGACTTATACACCTGTAAGAATAACATTGGGGGGGAGGATTTAATATTTCGGGGGGGGGGGGTTGTAAATATTACCCTTAACTTAGGATCCCATACTACAATACTACCAAATTACAAGTCTCTAGCACGTTTCTAAACGATTCAGATGACCATAACAAAGTCATAAAATTTCAATGTTATTCTCCATAAGAATAACATGCGGCTCTTAAAAACTTTCAAATTTTGACATTAAAATTAAGTTTTGGGGGTCAAGGAGTGAAGCTACGAAAAAACATGTAATGAGTAAAATTTAAAGGAAAGTAAGGAAAATACAAAGCAATAATAGTATTTGTGAAAAAAATTATTTAAGTATGAAAAAGTTGCGAAAACTGGTAAAAATTTGAAAGAAATTTACCAAATTTTGAAAGTAGGGCGTTTTTTGAAGGTTAAGGAGTGCGATTTTCGGAAAACAACTAAGAGGGTTTTGTAGAAAATTTAATTACCGTTCATAAAAATTATTTCAAATCTTTTCTAGCTCTTACCGTTTTCGAGCTACATCCGGTTGAAAAAAACGTGCTTTTTTGTTTTCAGAGGTCAGCCATTTTGGATTTTTGAGGGGGTTAAAATTTGAAAATGGTTTTTTTACGAATTTCACCGTTAATGTAAGATACCATACTGCAATACTACGAAGATTCAAGTCTCTATCACGTTTCTAAACGATTCAGATGACCATAAAAAAGTAATTAAATTTCAACGTTATTCTCCATAAGAATAACATAGGGCTCGTAAAAACTTTCAAATTTTGACCTTAAACCTAAGTTTTAGGGGTTAAGGAGTAAAGTTACGAAAAAACATGTACGGAGTAAAATTTAAAGTAAAGGAAGGAAAATACAAAGCAATAATAATATTTGCAAAAAGGAATTATTTAAGTATGAAGAAATAGCGAAAACCGGTAAAAATTTGAAAGAAATTTACCAATTTTGAAAGTAGGGCGTTTTTTGAAGCTGAAGGAGTGCGATTTTTGGAAAATGCCCTGGAGGGTTTTGTAGAAAATGTAATTCCTGTTCGTAAAGATTCTTTCAAATCTTTTCTAGCTCTTACCGTTTTCGAGCTACATCCGGTTGAAAAAAACGTGCTTTTTTGTTTTCAGAGGTCAGCCATTTTGGATTTTTGAGGGGGTTAAAATTTGAAAATGGTTTTTTTACGAATTTCACCGTTAATGTAAGATACCATACTGCAATACTACGAAGATTCAAGTCTCTATCACGTTTCTAAACGATTCAGATGACCATAAAAAAGTAATTAAATTTCAACGTTATTCTCCATAAGAATAACATAGGGCTCGTAAAAACTTTCAAATTTTGACTTTAAACCTAAGTTTTAGGGGTTAAGGAGTAAAGTTACGAAAAAACATGTACGGAGTAAAATTTAAAGTAAAGGAAGGAAAATACAAAGCAATAATAATATTTGCAAAAAGGAATTATTTAAGTATGAAGAAATAGCGAAAACCGGTAAAAATTTGAAAGAAATTTACCAATTTTGAAAGTAGGGCGTTTTTTGAAGCTGAAGGAGTGCGATTTTTGGAAAATGCCCTGGAGGGTTTTGTAGAAAATGTAATTCCTGTTCGTAAAGATTCTTTCAAATCTTTTCTAGCTCTTACCGTTTTCGAGCTACATCCGGTTGAAAAAAACGTGTTTTTTGTGTTTAGAGGTCCACCATTTTGGATTATTGGGGGGGTTGAAATTTGAAAATGGGATTTTTGCAAATTTCACCGGTAATTTAAGATCCCATACTACAATACTACCAAGTTTCAAGTCTCTAGCACGTTTATAAGTGGTTCAGATGAGCATACCAAAGTCGGCATTTTTCAATGTTATTTCCCATAAGAATAGCATTGGTGGGGGGGAATTCTAAAATAAGGGGGGGGGGTTAAAATTTGAAAATGCAACTTTTTGAATTTTCCCGGTGGTTTGGGCCCAAGACCTACAAGTGTGCCAAATTTCAACTCCCTAGCTCCTCTAGAAGTCCTCAAACATTAGTATCTTCCGTGAGTGAGTTACATATGCGGTTGTATAGTATTTATATATATATATATGTTTGGCAGTGATAAACTCATCAGACACCGCTGAACCGATTGCCACGAAACTTGGTACATACGTGTAGAATTTCATGGAATAGGTTTATACACCATCAATTTCGTGATCCGTCCAATCGGTTCCGCCCCAGTGGCTCTGGAGTTTCCCATGTTAACCTTATGAGAAATGGAATTAATGAATCTTAACAGCTGTTTCAATTAAACAAGTTGGTTCTGTTCTATGATGTTCAATAGCATTAAAGTTACAAGGATTACCAACAGGGTGCAGCCCTATTACTTCTTTTACATTTATGACAACAGCTAATTTGCAACCAAAAGGTGAGTGAGCATAGCGAACGAACTTCAACCTAGAGGCGAGTTAGCGTAGTGGACGAGCTAACCTGAAGGCAAGTGAGCGTAGCGAACGAGCTAACCTGAGGGCAAGAGAGCACAGCGAATGAGCTCCAACCTGAAGGTGCGTGAGCGTAGCGAACGAGCTCCAACCTAAAGGTGAGTGAGCGTAGTGAACGAACTTCAACCAGGACGTGATTGAGTCGAATAGAAAAACCAAAAATATTTTCTACCCACTAGCATTAATATAAGAGCAATAATAAAGGATCGGTTATCCTTTGTACTATATGTGTTTCATTAGTTGTCGTACGTATTTTAATTTAGTTATAAGCACTTCATATACAATAAGACAATTAAACGTTACGGTACTTAAATTATAAATAGTCAAAGGCAAGACAACGTCTGCCGGGTTCAGCTAGTATATATATATATATATATATATATATATATATATATATATATATATATATATATAATAACCCTTTTAAATTCACTTTAATTAACAAACGACTATGACCTAAGTGTTGAAACATGCCGTTTGTTAATTAAAATGAATTTAAAAGGGTACTAATGTTTTTATAATGTTTTCGATTGTTTATATATATATATATATTATAGATATTAATATATGAAGAAAGAAAGAAAGCAGAAAGAAAAAGCGCTTTATTTTCAAAATACCCAGTGCACAATACAAGTTAATTCGTCCCACACAGGGGACGTGCCTACGCGCTACAGCAATAACCTCTCGGTCGTCTGCCAGGTTGGCATGTCTTGAACTAAATCTAACAAAACAGTTATTGGATTCATTTAAAATAAAATTATAAACCTTTCCTTAAACTAACAATTATGGCCAATATTTTAAAGTTAAGAAATATAAATACAATCTAACCAGTTTCTCTAAATTCCTATAGTTATATTGGTTTTTTTGTTGAGAAGTTTGGAGGAGTACAGTAATCAAATTATTTTTCTTTTTTTCCAATTGTTAAATTCTTGTATTAAAATCCACCTGTATTGCCAGGCGTTTTGTAATCGCTATTTACATTACAAGTGTGGTAAGAGCGTTTTTACATCACGCAGGTGAATGTTGTGCAACGAGCGGAAGCGAGTTGCATAATTCACCTAAGAGATGTAAACACGCTCTTGCACAATGTGTAACGTACAAGATTTTACCTGACCCGACAATATACATGGGTTTACGTACAATATTTTTCATTATCCATTTACCTATTACCTAACCCGCCATGTTAAACTTCCCTATCCCAAGCGTGATGTATACAACTTCCTTACTTCTCGAGTGATGTAAAGTTGAACAAAAACTCACTCGGTGATGTAATGAAACCCATTTAAATAACATTGAGTGCTTAACTTAAAAAATATACCTCTATGGAGGCATCGACGTTCAACGCTAGAAATCAGCTGTGCGCTTGAATGTTATTGTTATGCTTTATTTTAAGTATTTTATTAAGTATTTTCCTAACCTAGCTTTTGTTTGTAAAATAACGTTACTGTTAGACGATGAGTGAAATGGTTAATGAAAAATATTGTACGTAAACCCATGTATATTGTCGGGTCAGGTAAATTCTTGTGCGTTACACGTTGCGCAAGAGCGTGTTTACATCTCTTAGGTGTATTATGCAACTCGCTTCCGCTCGTTGCACAACATTCACCTGCGTGATGTAAAAACGCTCTTACTACACTTGTAATGTAAATAGCTATACTAACGCTCACCAATCCCTGCCATTAAAAACACTAATATAATCCCCGTCTGTCAGCTCGTAGGCGCTCATTCAAACTCTTGAATAAGTATCGGATAACTAATTTAGATTTAGATAAAGTAAAATAGAAGATAAAATATCTAGAATAATGTGTGTCAGGCCTTTTTAGTAAAGCTTTAATTCTTATGAAGACCGATTCTCCAAATTTCTACTATTCCAAATAAATCTCGTATATTTTCATCTCTTAAAAGTCCTTGAATTTCATTTTTAGTTTTAGTTATTGTTCTCCTTTTGATTCCTCTTGATTTCTTTAATTTGGTAATATCCATCTAGATGCAATAATGTACTCTCTGAAAGACTATTGAAAATATAAAAACTTCATTGCAATATTATATCAGTCTTTAAAATATTATAAGGAATTATCCTGTCACGGTCGCCCCTTATTAAAGCTAATTTGACTGGGCTATAATACCAAAACTATGTCCGTGCACTAATGAAACTGTTCTCATACCTAGTGAAATAGTATTTTGTGTTAAATTAAATTATTATGATAAATATTGACTGCTTCACAGATTAAACTAATTGTAACCGGCATATTAAAAGAGAATGTATCAACCCTCGTCACTTCTGCATCACTGATCAGACCCTTTGAATTTATGGCTTCGGCGCTCGGGATACTCTTATGCCTTCGGCGCTCGGGAGACTCGGCGCTCGGGAGACGCAACGATACACTCTCCTATCCATACGTCACTCAGCTTTTCCACCACCGTCAGACATCTCGATTTTATTGCCTCTGATCCAAAATCTACATCGACCCCTACCTTGTAACCTAGCATCTTCCACTGTCTGCACCAATCTAAGTTTTGGTTTATAATTTGTTTGGCTAGAATCAAAGGAAGTCTATTATCGGAGAAATGTAGTACTTTTAAGAGGTAATTTAAATTCAGCAACCCCATACCTGAGCCCTATAACTAACAATTGATATAATGACGGAATTAAAGCACATAATTTTAGATGATAAAGGCACAGATTTATTATTGATTAATTTGTTCCACACCGAGTTAATTGCTAATTTTGCTTGCCTCGCTTTATCTTTAAAATGTGATTGCCAAGATAACGTTGCTGTGAATAACACTCCGAGGTATTTATAGCTGTCTACTACTTGTACACGTTTCCATTGAACCACCATTTATCTGACGAGGCCAATTTACCCCCATTTCTGAAAATGATTATAGCCTATTTGATTTTTCAAGATTAACTCTCACATTCCATGTTTCACAGTAAGTTTCTAAACTTCTTATCATAAGTTGTAAGCAGGTGGACGCAGGCGCTTAACAACACGACGTTGTCGGCATATAAAAGAATGTTTATCCTAGTCCCTCCAAAATTACAGCCGCCACCAAGTGCCTCAGGGAGATCATTAATAAATAAAGTGAACATTAAAGGACTCGCAGAACATCCTTGCCTAAGACCTGTCGAAGTTTCAAAATTTGCAGTCACACTGTCTCCACACCACACACCCGCTCTAGTACCATCATAATAGTTGTTAAAAATATTTAAAAATTTTGTTGAAACACCTATACAGGATAATTTTAACAGTAGCGACTTCCTATCAATAGTGTCGAATGCTGGCGAGAAGTCAACAAAGGAAGCATGAACTGTAGCTTACCTCCGGTCCTTGCCAGACTTAGACGCACAATCGCATTTAGGTTAAAGATATTGTCGATGGTTGAATTACCTCTCCTAAATCCCGCCTGAAACTCGCTTATTAACTGCCTATCTCAAGCCCAATTACTTAACCTTGAATCTAAAATGTTTATAAAAATCTTAGCTACACAGTTGATAAAGGACAATCCTCTATAATTTTTGACGTCATTAATGTTGCCTTTTTTATGTAAAGGAAAAATAATAGACTCCTTGAAAGTTTGTGGGACATTACCACTCTCAAAAATACGATTATAAATATAAATAAGACCATTAAGTAATGCATCCGGTGCGTTTTTAAAAAACTCATATGGCACCCTGTCAATGCCAGGTGCTTTGCCATTTTTTACCCTTAACAAAACAGCTTTTAATTCATCTAGAGAAATATTTGCATCGAGGTATTCGTCACAAACTACTGGCTGCGCATACGAAACAGTAGATACTAACAAGGGTGGATTTAATAAACTCTTAAAATGTTTCGTCCAATCCTGTGTCGCAATTTTACCAATTTGGTTTGAAATTTTACTTTTGAAAGAATTTATTGCACTCCAAAACCTTTTACTGTTCGTTACTTGAGACACATTATCTATAATTTGATTGTAGTAAGATTATTATTTGTATTTAAGCCTTTTTACTGATAAGACATTTGCTCTTGGGTACAACTTGTTTAGTTCGCGCTGATTCAGTGATGCAGCCTATAATTGAATCTACATTCCTTTGTGCGTCGTCTCCTAATTGCACACTTGATAGTTTCTCGCCAACTACTTTACAATACCTCTCCTTATCATTATCTACCCACTTTCATCTAGGAAGCAAAAAGATCTTATTACTCTCCTCCCTGTCCTCAATCTCGCCCTCGGCTCTAGGAGCTGTTATCTCTAAACTAAGGTCAACAGGAAGGTGGTCAGATCCTACAAAACTTAACACATTTAAATCTTTGACAGCATGCAAACAATTGATTGACACTCCCACCAAATCTATGACAGAGCTTCCCATATGACCCACGAAAGTAAACTCCCCATTTTATCTCCGTTAGTCCTCCCATTTAATACTATTTGACCCAGATTATCCATTAATTCTAGTACTTTACGACCTTTCTGATTTGTTGTTAAGTCCTTTGACTGCCTCTCAAAATTAACATTTTTTATTGCCTCCGGGATTACTTCATTAGGCAGGCTTTGTTCTCTTCCAATTCTCCCGTTTAAATCCCCTAACAATATTAAGTTTTTAAAATCATTATTGTACAAAAAAGTTGAGAGTTTCTCAAATTCACTATCCCAGTTCTCAAAATTTAGATAAACTGGCAGAAGCCTGATACAACCATCATCAATACTGTTACTATCTTTAATTTTAAAAATCTTATAGTTTTCGATTTCCAACACTTCAATTTTACTTAGTAGCTTAGATTTTAAATTAACGAAACAGAGCGACCCACCACTGCCTCTTCCAAAATGGGACGACCTTACTGCAAAATTAATATGCACAATAAATTCTGACGAGTTCGTCCTCCAGCCCAGCCACGCGAAGTGCTGACACTATAAGGACTATAGCATGCCGTTATGCGTCACAAAGTCTCAATTATTGAGTTTCTTATTCTTTGTCAAAGCATTGTTCCAAAATCTATAGATCGATCTTATTACTCTAACGTTTTTCTTGTACGTATAACCATTGACTGTATAACATCCGCTGTAAAAACTGTCATTGGTTGAAACACTGTTAAATGCAGAGACAACAGTCTTTTTCCTTTCGCTATTGATGTCTTGCTCATCATATTGATTAATATCCAGTTGGGGCCAGTTTTCTGGAGGTAATCTTAGCCAGCTGGGGCCCTCCCACCAACCGCACTCCAATAGTTTCGAAGCAGAACATCCTCGAGAGGGTAGCTTCATAACCTGGGGGCCAGTTTTCTGGAGGTAATCTTAGCCAGTTGGGGCCCTCCCACCAACCGCACTCCAATAGTTTCGAAGCAGAACATCCTCGAGAGGGTAGATCCGCTGGGTTTTCATAACCTGGGACAAATTTGCATTCCTGTTGTGAAGACAGATCTTTTATTTCCAATACTATATTTTTAACAAATGAATTCCAGGAGTCATCTCTTTTTATCCATGCTAGTACAGTTGTAGAATCAGTAAAATAATTTATAAATAAAAAACTTTTTTAAAAACAAAACGTTTTTAAACGCACTAAAAAGTAGAAAATAATATATAAATACGTGGAGAGTATGAATACTTGTAAGATTTAAAACTAAAAACGTGGGGTGCATGCGATAGATAATTTACAATTACCTTCACCTATTAAACTAATGTATTATTCAATTGCATGCACCCCACTGCCACGATTAGAATTGTGACCGGGGTCGTAACCGGGATCAATTCAAATAATAAGAATACTTTAGTGAGAGGTAAAAGAATGTTTAATCATTATTCAAATAAAGTGGATGGACAATATGATAAAGATAATAATAAAGACAATAATAAAAAGGGATGATAAAATGATAGGCCAGTAAAATTAGTTAAAAAATTGACTGTGCCTGGAAATAATTCTCGGAAAGCTGGAAATCGTTTTAATCCTTTTGTTTTGTATATAAGTAAAAGAATTTGAAGTTTGTCCCATTTTTCCAGGTGAGCTTCTGACCTGAAACCACAAAAACCTTGAAATTTAGGGTCAATTTTTAGTTTTTACTATATCGTCAAAGAACCGTTCAGCCTACAGAAAAATACATGATAAAGGATTTGTAGAGCATAAAATTCCGCATCCATTGAGTATATGGTGATGAATATCGAACCAATTTTAAGCTATTTATAGTAATTTAAATAAAATTATATTATTAAGAAATTATTGAACATTGCATATTTAACATTTATATTTCTTCTAGAAAATGGATTCCAAGTATATTATTATTTACAAAGTAATTAAAACAAATTACAAATACCCTGGCCGCAGCAAACCTGCAGACTAAATGATTTTCCATTTACCTGGCTGGATTTATACTAAAATATTCCCTAAAAATTGTAAGATTTAATTAACATTACTTTTAGTGAGTCCTTAGGCTTGCTGCTACAGGGAAGATATTAAGATGTGTTCTTTCTAGCAATGTAGATAGCTTAGTATTAAATAAACAAAATATCCAAATTTTGTTTAAATATATCCATAAACAAGCAAACTTCAACAGTTTATTTATTCTCCATAAGAATAACATGGGAATTTAAATTTACAATTTTTTAAATTATCTCCGTAACCGTTGGGCATACAACAACGCTTCAATATACAAATAAATTATTTATTTGTTTAAGCTCTACAAAATGCCAATCACAGCGCTGGAACAGAGAACTTTAAAAACATGCATCGTGCATTTGACTCAATTCTTCCGATAAGTGCAACCACTTTTACACCCTTTTGCACTCTTACATAAGATATTGTTAAGAAAATCTGGTGGCGCAGCTTCAAAATTTGTTGCGATTTGGAAGTATCCCATGCTTACATGACTTCCAGCCCCAATCAGTAAGCAATTTCAGCCACCAAATGCACGTAGAAACAGGATATTGCTTTTAAAGGTCGAAGAATATTTGAATTTCACTGGGGGATAAAACGTATTGCTGAACTTCCCTTTCCCCGGTATTCAAGAGGTAAAGAGGTATATAGTGGCTGATTTGGGAACAAATGCAGTAAAGAGCACACGGAGGTCAATATCTTCCCCCACGATTATAACACGTTCTGACTGCTTTAGCTAGTTAGATTGCTTGCATGACGATAGTAGTATCTGCATCCTCGGCAGCTTGCTTCACAGTTTTCTTGCTTCAATCTTTGAGTATTCATGGTTATGAGATTGCGTTTATTTCCTTCATTTGCAAGAAAGTGTTCTTATGGCAAGGTGAGGGACATTGTTTCATCAAACTTGACACTGGCTACAATGTATTTACTCCTTCGGCGGAATCCTATGGAGAAATCAATGAAGACTCAATTCAACCACGTGGAAGGTAAAGCCTACTGATTGGGACTGGAAGTTATCTAAGCATGGGATACTTCCAAAACCAACAAATGTTGAAGCTGCACTACCAGATCCTCTTAACACTATCTCATGTAAGTGTGCAAAAGGGTGTAAAAGTGGTTGCACTTGTATGAAGTACAGAGTCAAATATACAACACTCTAAAGGCGTTTCTTGCAGGGAAAGAAAAACCAAAAATAAGCTATGAGCGCGCACAGAGGAGGAGGAAGTTAGACCTACAATTCAAGATTCACGACGAAAGAGACAAAAAATTTGATAAGTTTTTTGTAATTCGTATTAATTACTTTGTAAATAATAATGTACTTGGAATCCATTTTCTAGAAGTCATATATAAATGTTAAATATCCAATGTTCAATGATCCGATTTTGATGAAATTTGGACTGGACTAATTAATTGTCTTAGTCTATCTGGTCTGGTAGTCTGCTTTAACTTAACATGAGATAGGCTTTTTAGTCATTGAATCATCTAAAAATTTAACATATGTTGCGATATGTTTACCCTTTTATTGTTATTTTGCAAATAATGCCATTGTGACCAATTAACCCACATTACCCATGTTAAATTTCCAAAAGTTCAGTTAGTGGTCCGATTTGTATCAATTCAGATTTATAGCTTGTACATATTTATATTTGAACTAAATTCTTAAATTTCATTCATGCTCATATTTTTAAAATTTGTATTAAGCCCATTTAAAACCATTATATTAATCAGAAGTAAATTAAATATTACAATTTTCTAATACAAAGAGACATGTAGAATGTCACCGACGAGTCTACAAGGATCATATTCAAGGTCCCGGGCAATGGACGCACAACCTGACGTCTACAGTGAACTGCTGATCGAAGTGGCAGCCAATCACAGCATTGAGCACCAAAGAGATCCTCTATGATTGGACACTGTAGGCGGGGTTAATTAGAATGATGGGACATCTGGAAAAAGGAAGGGACAGGAGAAGCAAGATGGCATCAGTCTGGAAGAAGATTTGCGAGGCTTAGGACGGGGTCGGATCGAGGGTTGTGTCCCGTTTGCGAACAGTCCCATTTGCGAACAGGGTAAAATCTGTCCCATTTGCGAACAGGGTAAAATCTGTCCGTTTTGCGAACAACTTTAAGATGTCGTACGTCACCTGTCCGTTTTGCGAACACATATTTGAAACGACCCTTGAAACCTACTATATAAGATATTACCTGGAACGCGTAGCGATAGCCCTAGTAGCTTTTAAAGTTGGGTAGTTTTTCAACCGCTTTTGTGTTTGATCATTTACTCTATTGGTTTAAACGAAGAATTGTTAGCCAATTTGTCAACAAGATGTATTTAAATTAAACTAAAATATATAACAAATAACATGTTTTACATAATTTGGTTATGTGTAATCAGTTCAAACTCAAATCCCATACGTATGAATATCATTGAATTTCGTATAATCTTTTGACAAAAAATTCATAAATAATCTTTAGTATAGTACTTAGAAACCTACCTCATACTTAAACAATACCATAGTATAACTTTATTTACAAGCAGCTAAATTAATAATGATTTGTGAAAATGTTAACACAATACTGATGAAATATATATGGCACATGAATTTACTGTCAGAAAATAGAGTAAACTTACAAAAAATAATTTAATTTGTAATTTATAGTTTAAAAATACAAGCCATTTGTTTTTGCTAAGTTTTCAATTATTGCTTTTTCATTTTCGTAGTTATTGAAATTTGGAACATTCAGTGATTGTGAATTAAAACTTGTCATTTTGTGTTGTCACAGGGCGTTGGAATTTATTGGCATAACGAGGTCTGTTTGGGTTTCTTTTGTATAAATTTTGAATAAATGTTTTGAACTACTGTATTTGTTGTGATTGTGAAATCTAAAAAGTCGATTTTGTATGTCTATTGTAAATTTTATTTGGTTAGATATTGTGTTTAAGTAATTTAAGACCTGATTAAATGTAGTTTCCTTCCCGTTGAAAAGACAAATTACGGCATCTATACTAATATAGTAATTAAATATAGCATATAGTAACTTATATGCTAGCTGTATACTAAATCTGTAAATATAATATTATGATCACAAACTTGATTGGGATGACACGAACTTGAGCTTCCAAAATATGTAGGATTGTGTATCCCTTTCTTTTTAACATTAGTTGGTCAGTACTGTTACTGTAACTAAAATCCCATTTCCCCTATGCCATTACCTATATTCAATTTGTTTTCAACTTCCTATTATTATTTTTTTTAAATCCGGAAACAAAATGATCAATTCCACCTAATGTAGTCTTGGCAATACAAATTCAAATCACAACTGAACGTTTTAGTACTGATGAACACTAGCCTACACAGGCTAGACTGTAGGGAATTACGTTTTTTAGCGCTACATAACTACTTTCTGATATTTAGTTAGTTATTTACTTGGTTACCTATATTAATACTGAAAACTGTACTCCTGGCGAGTATATTTTTTCCATAGTATATATATTTCTCTTTTCTAAAAGGTAAGTTAAACAATGTGTAGGCCTATATACATACATATTGTTCCAGGGTACCAGAAGGGCTACAGAAAACATACATTGTTAGTCTGTAATACCTTTGACATCCAATAGCCAATGGTAATACATACAGCCAAATTGCATAACAGGGGTTCTCCTTTATAAAAATATCTAATACAGCCTACAAAAATATATCATTTGAGGTTACAGTATTTATTCCAACGATTTTCAAAAATGTAATATTTCAACTACCTATAAATCTTGTCTTGTTATTAAACACAAACGTGCATTTTAGTGAATAATTGGAAGACGCTAATCGGTAGTGAGAGTTTCGTAATATAAAAAGGTTTTGCATAACGTAGCACTTTTAATTGAATGAATGAAATGAAATGAAATGAAAATCGTCTTTATTCTTGAGCGTTTTTCATATTACAACATATGTTTTTCAAAACAACTAACGTCAACATAAATAATATAAAACAAAGGCAACCTTCGTTAGGCTAATTAAAAATTAAAATATGTTCTCTATTCCTTTTTATTTTACCATTCTTCAAGCCATTTGATATATTTTTTAAACGACTTTTAAATAATATATCTATATATAATCATATATATCTATATATAATCTCTATATAATCAGACTAACAGGGGTCCAACACCCCTGGCTCAGTCCTGGATGACAATATATTCCAGATTTTAGGGGCAAAATAAGAAAACCCACAACGGTCGGACTCACAGCGCACACGGGGCATCTCCAGTATGTCATCCTGCCGTGTGCATCGGGATCGCATCTCAGAGCGAGCTCTCAGTTTTACCTTCAGGTACTGAGGTCTCCCCTCTGACAGTACCCTCCGGATGATGCAGGAAGTGCGTAAAAGGCACAGTTCAGCCATAGGCAATAAGCCAAGAGATGTGAGGTCTGATGAAATTCGATCAAATTTTCGCAGATCGCAGACGTACCTGACGCACATGTTTTGCACCCTCTGCATCCGACTTATGACCCCCAGTGATATAACATTACCATACACTGGAAGACAGTAATCAAACACAGACAGTACAAGTGCCTGCACATGCAAGCCGAAATTTGGTGGGTTTGGGGAACAAGTCACGATGCCTGTACAACATTCTCAGACGACCTATTGCTCTCTGGCATGCGTAACTCACATGATCAGAAAAGGAGAGCTCAGGATCGAAATGAAGTCCAAGAAGCTTGGGAGCTTTACACTCTTTGAGCGGAATTCCACCAAGGCATACACCAGACAGGGGCTCGGACCGAACAACCCTGCTGACAGAAAAAGTCACCAATGAACATTTGTCTCTGTTCAGTTTGATGCCATGGGACATAGACCATGCAAAGACAGAATCCAAATCAGAATTGAAATCAGAGACTGCCTGATTTGCTGGGTCAGCGTCATGCTGAAAAGCCAGCTGAGCATCATCAGCGTATGAATACAACCGACAATGACGCAAATCTCTTCCCATAGATGCGGCAAAGAAAGTAAACAGGACAGGTCCAAGACAGCTGCCCTGTGGGACTCCTTTGGACTTTTGTAAGGGGGCGGAGATCTCAGATCCAACTTTGGTCTTTTGGCATCTTCCATTCAAGTAGGAGTGAAACCACGACCCTACCTGCTGGTCAAATCTGTAGTGATACATCATGGCCAACATAAATACAAAATACAATAAAATACAAATACAAAATACAAAATAAAAAATAAAATACAAAATACAATACATAAATACAAATAAAATACAACAATCATGGCCATGATCGTGATCAATAGAGTCGAAGGCTTGCGAAAAATCCAGCATTGCAAGAGAAGTACACCTATTTTCAGCTCTAGCTTTTATGACATCATCACAAAGCAGTAACAGAGCAGTTGAAGTACTGTACCCCTTACGAAAGCCAGACTGTGTTGCTGGAATTATTGACTCCAACTCCAGGAACTCAACCAACTGAGAGACAACAATAGTCTCCAAGACCTTGGAGAGGGCGGGTAACACAGAGATGGGGCGAAGATCGGCCAAAAAAGAGGGAGCACCAACTTTGGCCAGAGGAATGACAATGGCTTCCTTCCAGTCATCCGGAAACACCCCCGTAGCCAACGAAACATTCAACAGGTGCGTGACGGCCTCAATACAGTACGGACTTACCATCTTTATCATGCTGATCGTTATCTCATCAATGCCAACAGCCATAGAGGTGATCTTGTTTATGGCATCTTTTACTTCTCTTACTGTTACTGCTCTAAAAGAAAATTTGTTTTCTACACTCTGGGAAATGTTATTTAAGTAATAATCAAGAGTTTCAAAGTGGAATTGAGAGCCAGTTCCCATCATTGAAAAATGTTTATTAATTTCATCTGGATTTCTAAGAAATGGTGGGAGTTCAGCATTTTTCGCCTTAATTGCCCCACACATCTTAATTTTTTTTTCAAAAATCCTTTGAATTTGAGCATTTTGCTAATTCTCTCTGGTAATTTCGTTTGGCTCTTCTAATAGCACTGTTTAGAGCATTTCTAGCTCTACAGTATTGATCTTTGTCCATGTCATTTCTAGAAATCATCAGCTTTTTCTTCCAAAAGTTCTTATGCTTTGTGAGATCTATAATATTTTGGTTTCTCTACCGTGCTTTCTTTCTAGTAACCCTTTTTGTTACTAATGGGGCATTTCGATTAAACATTTCTAAAATAGCAGTGGTTATGAAGTTCAATATATTGTTTACATCACTCATGTTTTGGACTGTGTTCCATTTAACCTGGGAAGCACACTCAATCATATTCTCTATATAAAAATTTGAAAAGTCTCTGTAAGTGATATATTTTGCCTTTTCAGTGGTTCTGTTATGCTTAACGGGTATGTCACAAAAAGTCAATTTATGGTCAGAGACTCGGACACCACGCTTATCATAAATTACTGACATGTATATAACATCACATCTTGAGTAGTCAATCTGATTGTTCACCAATATATGATCGATCAGCGTGGACGATGTTTTTGTGACTCTCGGGGGCTTATCAACCAGCTGCCGTAGATGAAAGTCATTTATTTTTTTTATTAAGAAGCGGCTTTCTGGCTGTGAATTATCTAGCAGATTTATATTTAGATCCCCCATTACAATTATATTGTCCGTAAACTCAATCATGTCATGGAACACAGATAAAAGGAAAGGCTCGATATGCGTGTAAGGGGTGTCTCCAGGTCTATATAACACACACATGCAAAATTTTCTACCTTTTACATTGACAACACCACACAAATTTTCCTTAGGATACTGTAAATGAACTGTCTTAGGAATGAAACTCAAACCACGTTTTACATACACAGCTACACCTCCCCCTCTAATAGCAAATATGCCCGACTAAGTATCCAGGCAATATAACATCATCAGAGCTAATATTTTCTGTGAGCCACGTTTCAGTCACACCGAAAATGTCCAGGTTCAAGTCCAGCACCACAGAAGCCACTCCTCAAAACCTGTTGAAAGTGAGTTCATATTAAGGTGGCCTATCCTGAAGATTGACTCATCCTTACACTCACGTTTTCAAGAGTCAAGAGTCAAGAGTATTTATTCCATTGATCTATAGCAATACAGAAATAGGAACAGTCAAATATTCTTACTAAATGCTAATACATTAAATTAAAATTAACTAAAAACTATGTACAACAGGTTAAAACTTAACATTAAACTCTGACATTTCAAATTCATCAAGCGAATAAAAAGGGTTTTCAACTAGCCAATTTTTTATAGTTTTTTTGAAGTGATTAAATGGGATGAGTTTTGCAGTTTGGGGGAGTCTATTAAAAAACCTTACACAGTTGGCTTTAAAGGATTTACCTGTTTTGGCCAACCTGTGTTGGGGTAGATCCAGCTTAGCCTTGCCTCTCGTGTCATGTGCATGAAAGTGGTCTCTGGTGGTGAAATCTGAAAGGTGTAGTTTTGTGTGGATAAGTACTTGGTAGATGTAAAGGTTTATTACTGTCATGATATTTAGTCTGATAAACAATGGTTTACAGTGTTCCACTTCATCCACTCTACACATAGTTCTCAAGATTTTCTTTTGAATTATGAGAATGTCATGTACAGCACTAGAGTGACCCCACAAAACTATTCCATGACAAATATGTGATTGGACAAAAGAAAAATAAGATATCCTCAAATACTCATCCCTCACACAATCTCTAAGTTTCCACATTAAAAAAGACACTCTGGAAATTTTCTTACAAATGCCATCTATATGATCATTCCAATCAAGTCTAGAATCCAAATGAAAACCAAGAAGCTTTACTGATTTATAGTTACTTCTACCTGCTATGCTTAGCAATAAATCTTGAGTTTTATCATTATTGCAAAGCAACTTATTTGATGAAAACCATATTTGTGCAGAGTTGTAAGCATGATTTATGTTCTCCTCAAGAGTTTTCAGATTGGAATGAGATGAAAGTAACGTTGTATCATCAGCATAAATGACTGTCTGAGAGGGTATGTTGTAAGGTAGGTCGTTAATGAAAACTATAAAAAGAAATGGTCCAAGAACAGAGCCCTGGGGAACACCAGTTGTTACAGTTAATGTTGTTGATTGGCTAGAATTAAAAGAAACATATTGTTTACGATTAGACAGATAGGACTTCAATAAATTCAGAGAGTTGTGTGAGATGCCGTAGTAAGAGAGTTTGTCAAGGAGAATACGATGTTCAACACAATCAAAGGCTTTACTCAGATCGCAGAGCTTTAGAGACACTGATTCCTTATTTTCAAAAGCAGTAAGAATATTGTCAACCAGAGTAGACACAGCAGTGGTTGTTGATTTCTTTGATCGAAACCCAAACTGGTAGGGACTAAATAGATGGTTTATGTGGAAGTGATGATTAAGCTAAACGTGTAGGAGTGACTCAAATACCTTAGAGAAGATGGGAACAATTGAAATTGGTCGATAATTCTGTACCAGAGCCTTATCCCCTTTTTTATAGACAGGAATCACCTTAGAGACTTTTAGTAAATCAGAAAAATAGCCCTGAGTCAAACACTGGTTAAAGATGAATGCAAGAGGCTCACTAATATACATTATGGTTTTTCTTAGAAGAAAATTAGATATCCAGTAAAAATTTGTTGCTTTTGAGTTGGAAAGATTTGTCACTGTATTCATTACCTGATCCGTGGAGACGTGAGACCAATTGAAAGCAATTGACTTTTGTTTCGAGTTCCGTGTGAGGTTATGTGCCTGTGTGTTGGTGCTTGTTATATTTTTCTGTATATCTGAAACTGAATTAATGAAAAAATTGTTAAAATGGTTTGGATCAATTGTTATTTTAGTGTTGTTTGTATGTGATTGTGTTTCCAAAGAAATCACCTCCCACGCGGCTTTACACTTATTACTTGAGTTTTCAATATAATTTTCATACGTCTGCTTCTTAGCCATTTTAATATTATCCTTGTATTGCTTCTTAAAAAACAAGTAAGCCCTGTAAGCCGCAACAGTATGGACCGAGTGATCTCTTTCAAAGCACTTATACACATTATGATAACCTAGCATTAGATCTCTAGATTTTCTTAGATCGTCTGAATACCAATTAAATTTTTGTTTGGTTCTACATTTACTCTTAGATGATACTAAAGGAGAAGCGAAATGCCAAAGATTAACATACCTTTTAAAAAATAAGTCAAACAAAGCTTCTACATTTATCTCATTACATAGATAGGAGCTTATCATTTCCCAATGTTCATTTTTTTAACACTCAATAAACAAGGAAATTTGTTCTTCATCTTGTCTGCGAAAATAATGTTTGATTCCAGATTTATCTGAGTTAATTTCTACATGTTTCTTTCTATCTATTTTATAATTAATAAGAAGAGGATCGTGATCAGATAAACAGGATTTCATAACTTTTACATTGTATAGATCCTCAGAAAAATTAACAAAAACATTATCAATACAAGACTTTTTTCTGGTTGGAGACAAATTGGTTACAACTAAGTTATATGAGCGCAAGATGTTAAGAAATGTGACGGTAGTAGGTTCGGTAATTTGATCAAACTTGATGTTGTAGTCACCACAAATAATAATTTTTGTACCTCGCTTATGAATTTGTTTGACTACTTTCTCAAAGTTGTCAAAGAAAATTTTAGTATCACCATTAGGTGGTCTGTACAGTGATATAATGACGAGATTTAAGTTCTTAAGCTTTATACAAGTTATTTCAATATTACGCTCTGAATTGAACATATTTACATCAATTTCACAATACTGTAAGCTAGATTTTACATAAATACCAGCACCACCGTTTTTATAAGTTTTACGACACATAACACTTGCAGCAGTGTAGCCTATAGGAACAAAAAATGGAACTTGTATTTCTTGCAACCAATGCTCACTTATACAAAATATATCTATATTTTCAATATTAGCAATGTGTTCTAATTCTGTTACTTTATTTCTAATACATTGAATATTTATTTGTATAATCTTCAGAGTAAAGCTAGCATCACTTTTTAGATTACCTTTAGTTATAGCATAATTCTCTGATATATCATTCGTATTATGTTGCATTACATCCTGTTGTCTAAAAAAGTTGAATTTACAACATTTTGGTTTGGTGTGCTGTGAAATTGGCCTAAAGATATATTGGAAAACCTGCAATTTGAAGGTGGTGACAATGGTGGAAATTCTGTTGTTGAGTCCAGATGAGGGGGTGGTGGAGAACCGCATGGCACCACACTAGGCACATCTCTCAGCTCAGGTGATGGTGATGGAAACTGGCATGGAGAAGTGTTGGACTCTGTTGTCATCATCTGCTGCCGAGATGATGTGGATAGTGGAGGGGCTTGACTCGGGTCCGTAGCAGGCATCATAGACACAATAGTCGAACTGGGTGGAGTAAGTGGATTTGGTATGTATTTTGGAAGTCCAGGAGGTACAGAAGGTGTGGACAATACTTGATGAGCCAGAATGTCTGTAGATGGCGTTGAATTTCTCACGTTCACGTTGTTAGGACAAGGTTCAATGAGTGACAGATTGACCTCAGGTTTCTTGAGTTCCCGTAGTCTCAGTTCGGTGGCTTGAGTACTTTGCAGTGCCAACATGTCAATTATACCTTTACTTAATATTTGTTTTCCTGATCTGTTGAAGTGGAGTCCGTGACGTGTGAAATGACACCTTTTTAGTACTTCATTCAAATCCGCATACATTATTCTCTGTTTACCCCTATTGTTTATAACCTTGCTAATCATTAGCTGGTTAGCATAGGCAATGTCCGCATTAAGTTCTGGTCTATCATGCCGCAGTGGGACTGTATGTATGATGGTATTTGTTTTAACATCAATTTCCAGTAGAGTTTCAACAGCTTGTGACACTGAGAATGGACCAACTTCACCAGGACCAAAGTCATTAGAACCTGCGAGGATTACTAAATGATCTTCCTGTTTTAGTTTATCGATCATTGGACGACCCGCTTCAATTACAGTCTTTAGTCTTGCTCCTGGTTTTGTAAGTACAAAAACCTCATATTTATCCTCTAGTTCATGTAGATATGAGTTTAATCCCTTCCCTTGGCTATCGCTGAGTACAATAACTTTTTTTCTCTGTTGTTTTTTGTTGTTTTTTGATCTGAGTTGGTTGACGTTACCCTCAAAATCCCGAGATTCTCCACCAGGAGTCAAAATCTGCCCTCCCACACCAGGAGACGTAATGGTCGAGGGAGTTTCAGTGGCAATCTCACGAGAACCATGACGCCTGCATGTTTCTAAGAGATTTATCCAAAAACAGATACTCCTCCTCGATTTAAATGTCTGCCATCCCGAGCAAGGTGATACCTGTGCACCCACCTTCCGGCGTCTACAAAAGGAGCACCGAAATTTCCGCACATAAGCTCTAGTTGGTCGTTGAAAGAGGCAAGGGCAGCATTGCTGATGTCTGCTCTCGATAACACCCCATTGACCAACACCTTGCTATTGGGAAAAAGGGTGCGTGCGGTATATAGCAGATCTGCCATGCTATGGAGAGCCTCGCGCTTATCGCAGCCACCGTTGTACTCAGGACCACCCCTGTAACCAACTGGTAAGTTATTGGTGCCAACATGAAAATAAATTACTTTGTGATTTAGTTTAGTGGAACTTATAACTTTATGTTTTATATCTTTGATCTTGGCACCAGGATGTACGCTAACAAAACACCCACCCTGCTTACAACGGTTTCCCGCATACCGCAACAAAGAATCTCCGATGAGCAAACAATTGATGTCCCCTTCTGTTCCTAAACAGACTTTGTCAGCCAGGAGTGAGGCACGGGTGTTCTTTGTCACTTCAATTAAACATTCATCTTTAAGACTAGGTACAGTAACATGTTTTTGGTTTTTCCCTTTCTTGAATTCAGAGTTTGTTTTTTTCTTAATGTAGCGTTTTTTCTCACGCCAAGAACCAGAAGAGGTAACAATGACATTGTCAGGAAGATTTTCAGAGATAACACTAAGATTACTAAAGCTATTATTACAAACAATAGGAGAACTATCAAAAGGTTTCGGAACTTTAGCTTTACTTTTCGTTTTGTTCTTTCTTTTTTTCTGAATTTTCCAGGAGGGATCATTCAAAGAGGCATAGGCGTGAGAATCGTTACATATGGTGTCTGGATCTGTAGGAGCTTGGCAAATGGAAGTGTTGATCAGAGAAGGTTTTAAGGAATATGGAATAGAATTAGTATTGTTTGGGATCTGGGGAGTTATTACATGAGGGGAAATTTGACTGGACAAGAGACGAGCGTTTACAAGGACATGTAAGCCACACTCGTGACCAGCAGTCTGCTGAGCCACACTGCCTTCTGTTAAGGTGGTGGTTGAGCCAGAATCTATATTAGCCATTAGTGTCACCGCATGGTGCTTATTCAAACCCTTCACAGAGTCATAGTGTGTTGCTTGTTTTGCAACCCTATCCAAAAACAATAAACTCAAAAACAATGAGTACCATCACAATCAAATGTGTTATTTAAACAGAAAAAAACATATCTTTTCTTCGATTAGATCATTGGACCATATATTATCTTTGCAGAAGAAAATTTGAATAGGTTAGTTTACTTGGCTATGTTGGAGTCCCTCAGTTAGAAGAACTGCAACCAATGATAATTTTCCAAGACGGCGCTCCGCCTCATTGGGCTAAATGTGTGAGGGATTTTTGAATCTCCACTTCCCCGGACGCTGGATCGGGCGTGATGTCCCGACGAAATGGCCACCTCGTTCCACCGATGTTACCCCCATGCATTTCTTTTTTTTGGGATTTGTCAAGGACACTGTCTATTCTTCCCCGGTTCCTAATTTACACACACTGCTGGACAGATTCAGGAATTCTGTGGCGTATGTAACCCAGGATATCCTGACTAAAACCTGGGACGAACTGAAAAGACGGATAAAAGATCTGCAGGCAACTGGAGGCGCACACGTAGAGTTGTGTTACGTTTGTACATGGCTATAAAATCTTAAGAAGTTGCCTGTTATATCTGTAAATGAATTTTTATCCTACTATCACTCGTTTTCATAATACGCGGTTTCTTTATCAGACCAAGACTTTGTGGACACCCTGTATATTTTATAGTCCGTGAGGTAGGTGAAGGACTCTAGGATAACAGCCCTCCCTGAAAAAAAAACATATTTCACATGCATTTGTTATGCACATTTTTCGAGATATTGACTTGGGACCACCGCCTGTATTTATTGGGTGGTTATTACTTCATTTTGATAGGGACCATGTTTTTGACCGCCATCTTGGATCCGCCATATTGGACATAGATATTTTTTTCAATGTAATGATAGTGTTGTGACACATCATTACCAACTAAATTTTTACACTGATTTCAATGCCGAAATCCGTTTTTAAATATATTTATTCATTTAGAAGATATATTCAAACGAAAACTCTCCACCATACATTTCTTATGGACGTTTCGTAGTTTGATAATTTTTTTAAAACTATTTTTCTTATATCCCCAATTCTTATTGACGCTTGTAGTTCGTTCTAGGCTTAAAATATTCAGTAATGTAAGGGCTTTCATTTGAGCTCTTGGTCATTAAAATCAGACGAGTTAAAGACCAGCTACGAACCTTAGAACAATATTGAATTTAACTTTTAGAAATATATATTTTATTAAAAGATTTATAACTCGGGTTGTTAATACGTCACAAAGTTATTTTTGGTCTCAAATTACTCAGTAAATGTTTGGCTTTGATTTGAAATGTTTGGTATTTAACATTAAACAACATCTGACAATTGTAAAATGAGTCATGGACCATAATTTAACATTAAAATGTATTTATATTGAAATTTGTCTTTAGTTAAAGACGTATATCCCCAATTCTAAATAACTCCCAACACACTTTATAGTCTTAAATAATTCGCCAAATTATTGACTTTTATTTTAGCTATGGATTACTTTCCGGGAGTTATTAGGGTTTGGGATATATGCCCTTAACTAAAGACAAATTTCAAAAATAAATACATTTTAATGTTAAAATAAGAACCATGACTCATTTTAAAATTGTCAGATTTTGTTTAGTGATTAATTAATCAAAGGAAATAAACTTGGTTGCTATTAAAATGGAGTTTTCCCTACTATTACTATAAACTAGAAAAAATAAATATTTTAATGATACAATACAACTGCAGTTATTTAAATAATCTGAACTAGTGTTCATGTTGCTCGAATTCGAGCAATTGCAAAGTATTACAGGAGTTTTGGAGTTATTTCAAAATGAATAACAGTCATATTACAATGAGTCTTGACAGGTGCTGACTGTGATGAGTTAAGCCAAGCCTATTACGCGCCACCGTTCTGTAGCTACGGTCGTTATCGCGATTACGCCTCCTGTCTATGTTTCGTTGTCGTCGCGTCGGAGGTATCTAAAAGAAAAGAAACAACAAATAAACAAATTATAGCTACACAAAACAACGATAAATGCACAAATTTAAGTTACAATCATACTAACACGATCCGTCATAGCGACACAAAACAACGATAAATACACAATTTTAAGATACAAACATACTAACATGATCCGTCTTGGGGGTTATGTTTACACAAACTCAAATAGTAAATAAATGACCGCAATGCGAAACGGCACACGGAAGATTTCTCAGGTGCCGTTTGACGTCACTTTGAGGGAACACCAATAACGCAACGATACGGGTTTGAGCCATCGGCCTCGGTGTGCAGTGGATAGCGTTGCGGGCTGATAATCCGAATGATCCGGGTTCGAAACCCGCCGGCGGAACTAACTTTTTAGCAACAGTTTTTTCATATCAGCAAGTTTGGTTGGTTTGGTTAGGTTATGACAGTTTAATTTAATAATAGAAAATTATAAAATTGTCTGTTTCTTCAGACGCAGCAGTTAGTGACGTCAAACGGCGCCTGAGAAATCTTCCGTGTGCCCCACCGGTACTCAATGCGTTTCATTGAATTGGAAAATAAATAACAGCAATTAAAATATACAGCTGATCAAAATGTAAACAATTATGTTCCTCATAGGGATAACATGGGAACTTTCAAAACTACTGGGGCAGAGCCCAACGGACTTAAAAAAGATGTAAGGCCAGTTTGCAAATCTACGCGACACGCTCTTTCCAATGAGACGTAAATGGATAAAATCGGTTAAGAAATGGCGGAGGAGTTCAACCAACAAAGTTTCATGTAGCGTATTAATTATATAGATGGCGGAGGAGTTCAACCAAACCGACAAAGTTTCATGAGCGTATTAATTATATACATAAAAACTGTTTACATAATTCTCACAATGTACAAAGCAACTGATCCAGAACAATAGCAAATTTTAAAAGATCAGCTGTATTGTAAAAAGGAAAAGGGCAAAATGGACCAACTACTGATTCCAACAACAATCTTAGTGGTTATTTTACAATTCATATATTACATATAGTGTATCGGGTAGGTAGTGATGGCTGTCATGCAACTCGAACAAAACCTACCAGAACTGGCTATTGTCGGGGACTTATATATCAACATCGGGTGTTAAACTCAACGGCCTTAATTGGTTTCTTGAGGTAGTGACACCTCGATATTGGATATCGGAACTTAGCGATCGTGTTAATGACTTTCCAGCTTAGTTATAAACAAAATACTGTTGTTCAACCCGGAATGAATTCTATGGAATTCTACTTCCTTTCACTTATAAAACCCGGAAGACGTTTAAGCCCATTATTTTTATAATGGACACAAAACTCTCGCAGGATGCCTTAAATATATTATTTTGCTTTGCTGTTATATAGAACGAATATTTAACAGCAAACTGTAAAAATATATATTTCAGGCATCATGCGAGATTTTTGGGTTGGCCGCAAAATTGACTATATTACCCTTGACCGCAAAATTGACACAACCCTTAGACGATAGAGCTAGAATTAAAAGTCTCATGGAGTAAAAAAGGATATGTTTTACAAAACATGCAGCCAAAAGGTGCAAAAGAGAACGATACCTGGGTCCCCTCTGGGCTAAAACATAGTGTGCAAAAGACGACCGTCCCTGGGGCCCCGCAGACCCCGGCGGCACCCTTGTTGACATAGCAAGTACAGTACCTGCAAAATACTTTGCTCACTTCGTTTCATTTCATGTGCTTGCATGTCACAAGTAATTAAAGTATTAAATTAAAGTAAGAATTCGAAAATTTATCAAATCTATGTTTTTTGGTCAAGTAATACAGTAGGCTAGATAAATATATGCCGATGCTTGATGTGAAATCTATGCGTGCATACTATCAATTTGAGACACCAATCATGAAAATCGGTCGAGAGAAGAGCCAAATAAAATCCGAAAAGAAAATCGCCCAAATTTAACTTCCTTAAGAAATACATGGGGAGCAAATTTCGTTTACGTATAAGCTGAGTGGGGCTGTAAATAAATATATACCGATGCTTAATGTAAAATCTTTGCGTGCGTATCTACAATTTGAGACCTCCAATAATGACAATAAGCCAGGTAGAAGCGCTAAACGAACTCGGAAAAGAAAAACCAAATTTAACTCCCATAAGAAATACATGGGGAGAAAGTTTTGTTTATGTATAACCTGGGTGGGACTGTAGACAAATATATGCCGATGATTGATGTGAAATCTGTGCGTTAATACCTTCAATTTGAGACCTCGATCATGAAAATCGGTTGGGTAGAAGCACCAAACGAACTCGGAAGAGAAAAACCATTTATATATATATATATACAAACTGACGTCACTTTGAGGGAACACCAATAACGCAACGATACGGGTTTGAGCCATCGGCCTCGGTGGTGCAGTGGATAGCGTTGCGGGCTGATAATCCGAATGATCCGGGTTCGAAATAAGATTTTTTATATATATTTAACTAACTATCGTGATATTTTCGTGTTTTACCGGAACATGCTGTAACTCACAAGTGGCAAACACCTAAAACCTTAAAGTACACGTCAATACGAGCACAAAAATGTATATTTAAAAAATTCCCACCGGAGGGTGGGGGGAGGGGGGGAATAGACCATCCTCCGCTCTATTAGTTCAAGATACTGTATAACTCAATCGAAAATCATAAATTTGATAATTTCTGGGATATGATATTTATTTCAACGCTGCGGAGCAGCATGGGTAACCTCAAGTATTTCTTAGGTTTAGAACAGCTGATGTTAGTGTTACTGGTGTTACTAACGATTTATTGTGTAGTGAGTCAGTATGGAAGTATTTGTGATTTAGTTTGAAGAATATATGTGAAATTCGTAAACCTTTAGGCACTTCATTCGCTTCGTAGCTTTCCAGAGGGAATAATTCTTGAGCTTCTGAAGGTGACAAAGATTGGGTTTACTTCTCAAACCAGTGATTTTTACTTTTTCCCCCTATACCATAGTATAATGGAGAAAGTATTGTTTTCGTCAAAATTTTCGAGTTTGAGTTTTGAGTGGATATATTCGTTTTGGGCCCCCCTGGACCCAAAAAAGTGGTTTTCGAAGTTATGTCTGTGTGTTTGACTGTGTGTCTGGATGTGTACAGAGGTAGGGACTACACCTGTGATCCGATTAGAACCTGGTATGTAGGTTCTAATCAATGGTATCTCCAGGCATTTTTTTCAATTTTTTGAAATTTTGATTTTTAACGGAGGTCTTCCAATAAAAACCCATAAAAACCGGAAAATCTGATTTTCTCAAAAATGGCCAGAACGATTTTAATAAAAATTTAGTATGTTGTAGGATTTTAAATTCTAAACAAAATGGTACAAACCCCAATCCTGTAAAAACTACGTTTCAAAAGTTATTGTAAACTATGTTATTTTGCCATAAAACCCCCATAAAATAACGAAAAATAAGATTTTAGAAAAAATCCTGTTTTGATTTAAAATATTATGTTATGGTCCTTACAATTTTGATAGTTTTTTCTTCACTTTTTAGAAATTTTGATTTTTAATGGGAATTTTCCCATTAACACACTCACTCCCTCGTGATGAGAGACCTTATATACAGAGGAGTGTGCCGGCTGGGACTGAACCTGTTAACACACTCACTCCCACGTGATGAGAGACGTTATATACAGAGGAGTGTGCCGGCTGGGACTGAACCTGTTCACACACTCGCTCCCACGTGATGAGAGACCTTATATACAGAGGAGTGTGATGGCTGGGACTGAACCTGTTAATACATTCGCTCCCACGTGATGAGAGACGTTATATACAGAGGAGTGTGCCGGCTGGGACTGAACCTGTTAACACACTCACTCCCACGTGATGAGAGACCTTACATACAGAGGAGTGTGCCGGCTGGGACTGAACCTGTTAACACACTCACTCCCACGTGATGAGAGACCTTATATACAGAGGAGTGTGCCGGCTGGGACTGAACCTGTTAACACACTCACTCCCACGTGATGAGAGACGTTATATACAAAGGAGTGTGCCGGCTGGGACTGAACCTGTTAACACACTCACTCCCACGTGATGAGAGACCTTACATACAGAGGAGTGTGCCGGCTGGGACTGAACCTGTTAACACACTCACTCCCACGTGATGAGAGACCTTACATACAGAGGAGTGTGCCGGCTGGGACTGAACCTGTTAACACACTCACTCCCACGTGATGAGAGACCTTACATACAGAGGAGTGTGCCGGCTGGGACTGAACCTGTTAACACACTCACTCCCACGTGATGAGAGACCTTACATACAGAGGAGTGTGCCGGCTGGGACTGAACCTGTTAACACACTCACTCCCACGTGATGAGAGACCTTATATACAGAGGAGTGTGCCGGCTGGGACTGAACCTGTTAACACACTCACTCCCACGTGATGAGAGACGTTATATACAAAGGAGTGTGCCGGCTGGGACTGAACCTGTTAACACACTCACTCCCACGTGATGAGAGACCTTACATACAGAGGAGTGTGCCGGCTGGGACTGAACCTGTTAACACACTCACTCTCACGTGATGAGAGACCTTATATACAGAGGAGTGTGCCGGCTGGGACTGAACCTGTTAACACACTCACTCCCTCGTGATGAGAGAGGTTATATACAGAGGAGTGTGCCGGCTGGGACTGAACCTGTTAACACACTCACTCCCACGTGATGAGAGACGTTATATACAGAGGAGTGTGCCGGCTGGGACTGAACCTGTTACACACTCACTCTCACGTGATGAGAGACCTTATATACAGAGGAGTGTGCCGGCTGGGACTGAACCTGTTAACACACTCATTCCCACGTGATGAGAGACGTTATATACAGAGGAGTGTGCCGGCTGGGACTGAACCTGTTAACACACTCACTCCCACGTGATGAGAGACGTTATATACAGAGGAGTGTGCCGGCTGGGACTGAACCTGTTAACACACTCACTCTCACGTGATGAGAGACGTTATATACAAAGGAGTGTGCCGGCTGGGACTGAACCTGTTAACACACTCACTCCCACGTGATGAGAGACGTTATATACAGAGGAGTGTGATGGCTGGGACTGAACCTGTAACACACTCACTCCCACGTGATGAGAGACCTTATATACAGAGGAGTGTGCCGGCTGGGACTGAACATGTTAACACACTCGCTCCCACGTGATGAGAGACGTTATATACAGAGGAGTGTTCCGGCTGGGACTGAACCTGTTAACACACTCGCTCTCACGTGATGAGAGACCTTATATACAGAGGAGTGTGCCGGCTGGGACTGAACCTGTTAACACACTCGCTCCCACGTGATGAGAGACCTTATATGCAGAGGAGTGTGCCGGCTGGGATTGAACCTGTTAACACACTCACTCCCACGTGATGAGAGACCTTACATACAGAGGAGTGTGCCGGCTGGGACTGAACCTGTTAACACACTCACTCCCACGTGATGAGAGACGTTATATACAGAGGAGTGTGCCGGCTGGGACTGAACCTGTTAACACACTCACTCTCACGTGATGAGAGACCTTATATACAAAGGAGTGTGCCGGCTGGGACTGAACCTGTTAACACACTCACTCCCTCGTGATGAGAGAGGTTATATACAGAGGAGTGTGCCGGCTGGGACTGAACCTGTTAACACACTCACTCCCACGTGATGAGAGACGTTATATACAGAGGAGTGTGCCGGCTGGGACTGAACCTGTTACACACTCACTCTCACGTGATGAGAGACCTTATATACAGAGGAGTGTGCCGGCTGGGACTGAACCTGTTAACACACTCACTCCCACGTGATGAGAGACGTTATATACAGAGGAGTGTGCCGGCTGGGACTGAACCTGTTAACACACTCGCTCCCACGTGATGAGAGACGTTATATACAGAGGAGTGTGCCGGCTGGGACAGAACCTGTTAACACACTCACTCCCACGTGATGAGAGACGTTATATACAAAGGAGTGTGCCGGCTGGGACTGAACCTGTTAACACACTCACTCCCACGTGATGAGAGACGTTATATACAGAGGAGTGTGATGGCTGGGACTGAACCTGTAACACACTCACTCCCACGTGATGAGAGACGTTATATACAGAGGAGTGTGCCGGCTGGGACTGAACATGTTAACACACTCGCTCCCACGTGATGAGAGACGTTATATACAGAGGAGTGTTCCGGCTGGGACTGAACCTGTTAACACACTCGCTCTCACGTGATGAGAGACCTTATATACAGAGGAGTGTGCCGGCTGGGACTGAACCTGTTAACACACTCGCTCCCACGTGATGAGAGACCTTATATACAGAGGAGTGTGCCGGCTGGGATTGAACCTGTTAACACACTCACTCTCACGTGATGAGAGACCTTATATACAGAGGAGTGTGCCGGCTGGGACTGAACCTGTTAACACACTCACTCTCACGTGATGAGAGACCTTATATACAGAGGAGTGTGCCGGCTGGGACTGAACCTGTTAACACACTCGCTCCCACGTGATGAGAGACCTTATATACAGAGGAGTGTGCCGGCTGGGATTGAACCTGTTAACACACTCACTCTCACGTGATGAGAGACCTTATATACAGAGGAGTGTGCCGGCTGGGACTGAACCTGTTAACACACTCGCTCCCACGTGATGAGAGACGTTATATACAGAGGAGTGTGCCGGCTGGGACTGAACCTGTTAACACACTCGCTCCCACGTGATGAGAGACGTTATATACAGAGGAGTGTGCCGGCTGGGACTGAACCTGTTAACACACTCACTCCCACGTGATGAGAGACGTTATATACAGAGGAGTGTGATGGCTGGGACTGAACCTGTTAACACACTCGCTCCCACGTGATGAGAGACCTTATATACAGAGGAGTGTGATGGCTGGGACTGAACCTGTTAACACACTCGCTCCCACGTGATGAGAGACGTTATATACAGAGGAGTGTGCCGGCTGGGACTGAACCTGTTAACACACTCACTCCCACGTGATGAGAGACGTTATATACAGAGGAGTGTGCCGGCTGGGACTGAACCTGTTAACACACTCACTCCCACGTGATGAGAGACCTTATATACAGAGGAGTGTGATGGCTGGGACTGAACCTGTTAACACACTCACTCCCACGTGATGAGAGACAATATATACAGAGGAGTGTGCCGGCTGGGACTGAACCTGTTAAACCCCATAAAATAACGGAAAAATAATATTTTCCCGAAAATGGCCCGAACGATTTTGATAAAAATTTATTACTTTATAGTCCTTTATATTCTGAACAAAATGGTACAAATCCCATTTCTGTAAAAATTACGTTTAACAAGTTATTGTAAATTATGTTATTTCCCCATAAAAACCCCATAAAATAACGGAAAAATTGGATTTACCTAAAAATGGCCCGAACGGTTTTGAAAAAAAAAATTAGTATTTTATAGTCTTTTAAATTCTGAACAAAATTTTACAAATCCCATTTCCGTATATTTACTCTCACCACTTACACATGATAAAGGTTGTTGAAAAACTTATGGGAGAAAGTATGTGTCAGAATGCTGATATCGTTTACTTACATTAGGTTATAACAGCCACTTTTAATGAAGGTAAATCATGTATGTGAAAATGTTATTCGAAAATTTGTAAGTTTTTCTCATATCAGCCTACACGAGATTTAAAATTATACAAAACCGAAATGCAGTTTCCACTGCTTACCAGATTTAAACACCAACAATGTTTCTATAAATTCCATAAAGGTTGAACTTTGTTTCTAAAAGTGATGCTGCATGTGTAACTATTTTATACAACAGATAAAGATCAAAATGTTTTTATGTTATGTCCTCTTGCCGTTGCAAAGCACGGATACAAACTAGCTGTAGATCTGAAAATATACTAATTAATAAAAGTTAGAGATTTCTCAAGTTTGTGTATAATCAAATATCTTGACCTTAAGCTGACCACTTCCCACTTCTAAGGCATCAGAGCGAGAGTTTGCAGTGGAAGCAGATAAGCCAAACATAAATAAACGTCTGTTATAGTCAGTAAATGTTTAATGAGGTCCGTCTGATGTTGCTACGAAGCTGCTAAAGCTCACTTATCTTGAATAAATAGAAAATGCAAACGGGGCAATCTCGGATACTACTAGTAGGCTGACTCGCTGACTGATAATTCTAAATAGTCCAGTCATTTTAGGGTTTTAGGTGGAAGTAATTCCCTAAACGGGTAAAGTTTGCATATGACTAGTACTAGTGCCCAGTAAAATTATATCAAAGTCAACATTCGTGCATGTTGTGCTACGAAAAAGTAATTTCACTTTTTTCACCATATTTCAAAAACCGTTGGAAATAAAGAAATGTTTTTCAAACTAAATTTGAAAAGTTGTGCAAACTACATCGTTATTTGCCCTATCTCTAACGGTTATTGAGAAAATCTTTAATCTATCTATCTATATATTAATAGGCAAGCATGTTTCTTTAAAACCTTTTTTCTCAGCTCGTGTGCATCGTAGGGAAAATCTACGCATACCGTTAGAAAGCTATTTTCCTGTAGGTGTGCAGAATCCCTTTATAAATTAAAATAGGCTCAAAGATAAACACAAAAAATGAGTTTAAACATTTGAAAAAATTAACATGGATCTTATGGGTTGCCATGCTGGTGACGAAATAACAACGAAATATAAACAGAAAATCAAAACAAATGGAAGAAACTCCAAGTTTTATTTACAGTGTGGGGTGAAAATAGAGAAGTCTGTACATTACATATTTTTGGTCGAGTTTCGACCACTGGACGATCTCTCGTATATATAGATAGGCAAGCATGTTTCTTTAAAACCTTTTTTCTCAGCTCGTGTGCATCACAGGGAAAATCTACGCATACCTTTAGAAAGATATTTTCCTGTAGAAGTGCAGAATCCCTTTAAAAATTAAAATAGGCTTATATATAAGCACAATAAATGAGTTTGAGTTTTAAAAATTTAACATGGGCTTTATGGGTTGCCATGCTGGTGACGAAATAACAACTACAAAATACAAACCGAAAATCAAAACAAATGGAAGAAATTACAATCACATGTTTTATTTACAGTGTGGGGTGAAAATAGAGAAGCCTGAACCTTTAAATCCCATCCCAATGTTAAAGTTGTCACCAGTTTTTTAATTAAATTCGTCGTAGTTGATGTGAGCCACCAACAGACTGCGCTGATCTAAATGACTAAATTTCTGTCGAATACACGATGGTTTTTACCAAGTCAAACTGTTTGAATGAGATATAGCAACTGTTATGACCCATCAACTTTGTCAGCAACAAAAAATAAGGTAGAATATAAAATTAAAGACACGCTTTCGGTGAATGGCTCACACAAATACATGTTTTATAATAATAAAAAATAATAAAAAAATTGTGACAGCTGGTCCATATAGATGGGAAGTCTACCTCAGTATCCAGTACTCAATACGTGTACTTTACAGGTTTTGGGTCGAGTTTCGACCACTGGACGACTACTAGTACTTATTTAATACGCAAGCAGATTTTTTGTGACAATTACTCCTCCGAAACTACTGAACCGATTGACATGTTTTTGGTGTCATTGGAAAGAGCGTAACGTGAAGTTGTGCAGGAAACTTTTTTTATAGGGAAATAGTTAGAGAGTAAGGCCCTGGGGCCCTTTAAAGTTTCGTATTTCTCCATAAGATTAACATGGGAAACAAACATTGTTTTGAAACTCCAGCTGTTGTCATAAATGCTGTTCTGCTATTTAATTTGATTTGTTTACAAGGAGAATTGTTTCTTAGCGCCATGTGTCAATAAGTTATACTTTTGCATATATTTTAAATTATATACACTGTATAAAATGATGGTACTGTATTACATTAAGAGATATTCATTTAAATAATCAATAAGTACGATTGAGCCTTTGCCTATATGTTTCCTGGTAAGTATAGTATCTTAAAGAAAAACCAAATTATTATTTTCTGCATTCTCACCCCGTAGCGAAGCACGGGCAGAGCAACTAGTTAATATTAAAATTTAAAATTCCCATGTAATTCTTATGGAGAATAAGACAACTGTTATTGTTTGCTTGTTTATCGATATCTTTTAATAAAAAACTTTGCAAATTTATTTATTTTATACTAAGCTATTAATATATTGATTTAAAAACACATTTTATAACCCTCCCTTTAGCAGCAAACCTAAGTACTTGATCAGGTTTAACTTTATCGCAGTCTATTTAAAAAACGTTGGATTTAATAAGTACCTAGATTTGATGCTACAGGGAGGATTATAAAATGTGTTATTTTTAACCAATATATTAATAAATTTGCAAAGTTTTATCAAAAGATATCCATAAACAATCAGACAACAGTATTATTATTCTCCGTAAGAATAACATGGGATTTTTAATTTAATATTAATTTCAATTATCCTCAATAACAGTCAGAGATGGATCAAATATTGTCGTTAATAAAAAGATGTACTTTTTGTGTTCTTTAACTTTTGTTTGAACAAAATTGTTGTATGTCCAACTGTTTGTGAAATATGGTCAAAAAGCGAAAATCATCCGCCATTTTCGAAGATGGCGGCCACAGCACAGCATGCACGAATGTTGATTTTTGCTGTGTTTCTACTGGCTATTAGTACTAAGCATGTGCAAAGTTTCACCATTTAGGGAATTATTTCCAGGTAGACGGGTATTTTTCCCTAAAATAACTGAACTAATCAATTTTCTTAGTCTATCTGGTCTGGTAGTCTGCCTTAACTTAACATGAGATAGGCTTTTTAGTCATTGAATCATCTAAAAATTTAACATATGTTGCGATATGTTTACCCTTTTATTTTAGCGAATTTCCCTATAGGGAAGTAGCTATTACCGTAGGTCTCATGGTAAGACCTAGGCCCGGGACCGATTTACTTTTTCATTTTGATGTCCCCAGAGGCCAAAAACACCATTCGTTCAAATTGTTATATATCTATATATAGAGATTTATGTATGAGACATTTCGACAGCCTAATGTAACGGCGCGCTACCTATTGAGGGCCTGGTATGATTGCGGTATTTGTAAATAACATTAAATGTAAACATATCAGTGACATCTAGAGAAAAATAATCTTGATCCGAACAGCTGTTCGCTATTTCATAGATGATTATGTGATAAAAATTGGGAGAAAACTTGACAAAAATCGCACAAAATTGGGTTTTTAAACGTCCGTAAGTTTATTTAAAAAGTAGTGAGGCCATATTTTAATAGCTAAAGACACTCTCGCCAATCCAGTGAATACATTAAAATGATTCGGATCTTGATATGTACTCTCGTTTTTCAGGAGAAGACCGCGTAAATGGCTCTTGGGCCGTGACAGACGGAAGACAGGCAGACAGAAATTGAGATGAGACTTGTTTCGGCTTCTATAATGTATAAAACGTAAAAATAACCTAAAAATTTATGATTCTGAGCAATGTACATACAAAACTCTAGTTTTATTTATATAGATTGTTTTAAACACATGTCTTTGTATACGGTATTTTTTCAGTTCTTTTCTTAACGCATTTGTATTTTATAATAAATATTTTCAGCATGAAATAATAGAAAATTATTCACAACACTGTGTATTAGTATCCTTAGGAATTAAAACCCAATGAATTCTATAACATGCCATATTACTGATACTCATTCGCTGAATCACCTTTTAAACACTTGAAGGTATATAAACATTAATGCTGTACTTTTTAATGTTACTGGTAACACTATCTAAATCTATCAAACACTCTCCAAACATGTGTTTTTAGAGACAACGAAGCACCTCAGGCCCCTTCCTCCTACTGATGAATGGGCATTGATAGCTATACAGACACTAGCCGTAGACTAATCCTGTTAGACAAATTACAAAGGGGCTGCCGACGGGACCAGTGGAAGTGCGGATTAAGAGACCTTACTTGAGACTGGGACCAGTAGAAGTAGGGTACCTGGCTTACGGGACCAGTTGAGTCTGCCCCGTTCCACCGATGTAACCCCCATGGATTTCTTTTTTTTTTTGGGATTTGTTAAGGACACTGTCTATTCTTCCCCGGTTCCTAATTTACACACACTGCTGGACAGATTCAGGAATTCTGTGGCGTATGTAACCCAGGATATCCTGACTAAAACCTGGGACGAACTGAAAAGACGGATAAAAGATCTGCAGGCAACTGTAGGCGCACACGTAGAGTTGTGTTACGTTTGTACATAGCTATTAAATCTTAAGAAGTTGTCTGTTATATGTGTAAATGAATTTTTATCCTACTATCACTCGTTTTCATACTACGCGGTTTCTTTATCAGACCAAGACTTTGTGGACACCCTGTATATTTTATAGTCCGTGAGGTAGGCGAAGGTCTCTAAGGGATTACAGCCCTCACACGCACACAGAGACACACCTACACACACACACACATGGGTCACGCGCCGTTGGGTAGGTAGGGCCCTGCTTGCGAGTGAGCGTGCGTTGGTGGAAGGGACGTTAATCCCTCAGAGTTCTTCGCCAACCTCACGGACTGGAAGCGTGATACTTTGCATTATTACGATATTTTTTTTGTGTACTAAGTTGTTGTAATACAGTTTTTTGATCGGAGCGAAGCGAAGCTCTTATACTGCACTCCTGCTTTTGTTTTACAAATACTACTCCGGAACGGCTGAAGCGATCTGCATGAAATTTTGCACAGTCATAGTAACCAACCATGGGAAGGTATAAATCTGAAATGGTACAAATCGGACCACAGGGCTTTTCCCTATGTGAATTTAAACTTTTAGATATTTAACATGGGTCTTATGGCTTAATTGGTTGCCATGACAGTATTTGCAAGATAACAATAAAAAGGTAAACAAAAGTTGTAACATGTGTTTATCAATAAATCATCTAAACTAGCACTATGCAAAATAGAGAACAAAAGGGAAGAACAATCGGATTTATACCGTTGAGCATAATTTGCTACAAAATGTATAACCAATAAGGATTATGAACCATTGGCTTTTGATGTTACAAGTAAACATTTTTAATTTACGTGAACCAGACGTACTATTTACTTTGAATACTGCACATAGGGATTCCAAATTATGTGAACCAAATATATCATTGACTTTAGATACTGCAAGTAGAAATTTCATTTACGTGAACCAAATGTGCCATTGATATTAGATACTTCAAGTAGACATTTAATTTATGAGAACCGGATGAACCATTGACTTCGGATACTGTAAGAAGACATCCCCTTTACATATAACACATTTGGGTTCTGCAAGTAGACATTCCATTATTTATGTGAATCATACGTACCATTGAATTAGGATTAGTTAAGGAGACATCTGATTACGTGAACCAAATGTACCATTGACTTTGGATACTGCAAGTAGACATTCCATTTACTTGAACCAAATGTGCCATTTGCATTGGATACATCAATAGACATTTAATTTATAAGAGCATAAAGACCATTGACTTTAGAGACTGCAAGTAGACTAGACATCCCGTTTACGTGATATAAATGCACCATTGACATTGGATACTGCAAAGAGACATCTCATTTACTTTAACCAAAAGGAGCATTGACTTTGGATACTGTAAGTATACTTCCCTTTACGTATAACAAATGTAGCATTACCTTTGGGTTCTGCAAGTAGACATTCCATTATTTATGTGAACCAAACGTACCATTGAATAAGGATTCGACCAGGAGACGTCTCATTTATGTGAACTAGATTTAGCATTGACTTTGGATACAATAAGTAGACATTCCATTTACATAATAACAGACGTAGCATTGTCTTTAAAAAAATGATTAATATACTTGCTCCGCTCAATATTGCAAGTATAAAACTGCATTGCACGCCTAGTATTTAATTTACCCCGTTAGGACTTATCTAGACCAATAACAATAACAATAACTTACTCTATCTAGACCAATAACAAAGAGTTTAACAAGGCTTGATGATAAATACCCCCAACGAGATACTTAAGAAAATTTAAGGTAATTGTGAACTTAGGGTAATTATGCGATTTTAACACACTTTTGGACTCTTCAGCTAAATTAGGCAGTTCTAGGCACTAAAGAGTACCCTCTGGCACTATTGGGGCAAACGCCGTTTTGACCCCGAAATTCGTTTTAAGGTTTGTCAAACGGGTTAACGGGATAACCAAAATGCTATTATTTTGTTAACTATATGTTCATTTCAGTAGGTTATGTGGGTATTTTAACCTACATAAGTGTTACACTGCCAAAAACAGCTAAACGAATGGAACCTAACCTAACCTGAAATATCCTGACATAACCAAACTTCTATTACGTTGGCAAGTTCCTTTGATGTCTTAAAAACCATGTAGATGGTTTCGTTCTTTATGCAAATTCGTGACTGCATAAGGTCCTTTGAAAGTAGGTTGGATTATTGGAAAATCTTTGATTGTGTATATTTCCTGTAAATACAAAATTATACAAGGGCATGTTGACGATATGAGTGGTGTCCATATTTTGGCAAATTAATAAAATGGTTTATGTTACCTTTCCGTCAGTGATCCTATTGTCGTCGTCTAAAGGCGACCGGTTTCGGGATTAAGATATCATCATCAGGCTGTTAAAAAGGGCAACTACCGGTTGCGCGGAGTGGTCAGATTTTTGACGAGGGTAAGTTTTATGGCCTCCCAAGGGTAGAGACCGGTCGCGCGCAGCGGTCACTCTGCTCATCGAACCTTTATAATCCTTTCAACCTCCATACTCAGGTGTAGGGGGGTAGGTTAGTTCCGCATTTGCTACCTACACTAATCCGGGTCCCGTAGGGTGGGTTATAATCTGGTAGGTTAGTTCCGCATTTGACGGCTTAAACAATAGATCTCTTGAAATTCTAAAGAGCAGTGAAGCGTACAAAAAAGCCAGTCAACCGAAATAATCCATAAAAATAAGCAAGATCTGAATGAGTTAAAGTTGAAGTAGCATGTTTCAGTGTCTCTAGTTTTGTATCAAAGCTGATGCAGATATTTCTTGCACCGATCCCAGCCAGTCAAATCATTATCAACTCGGTGTGTACCATTAAACTGTGTATTGCCAACAACCTGCCCTGTGAAGCCGCAATCTTCAAACTAAAAATCCCACTACACCAGCTGTTGCTTAAATACTGTAAGAAAGGGGATTAACCCTGTACCCACGGTGCTCATCTATGCAGACACTCTGTTCACATTACACTTCGTCGACCAGTTGGTGTGAACAGAGTTGAACAGTAGCATGAGCATCGATTTACAAATTCCTTTCCCAGCTGATGTGAGCTAGGCGATGACCGGTAGGGCTGACTTCCAAGAAACACCGTTAACCTTTAAGCCACACACCCTATCGGTAATCAGCCAATGAGAAGGGCTAATGAAGAAGATGGAGGGGTGACGAGTCTTGGAGCTGGAGGACCTGGAGAGGACAATCGAGGAGATCACCACGGGCCACCGAAGAAAGAAGATCGGGTGTTTGGGAGTGCGTGTATCGGTGCGTGTGCTTCTGGGACAATTAACAGTATGTAAAAAGAATAAAATATATAACTAAAGTTTTGTCAAACATACAAGTCATGTAATTTGTCAGTAACTAATTCTTTTAAATTTGCAATTGATTTTCTTTTCTTGTAAATTTAACGTTGTAAATTAATTTATCTTATTATTGTGGATTTTTGCATTTTCAAAGTTTTCTTTTGCTGTTGTAACACTTTGTTACTTTTGTTGTTTTTCTAAATTTAAATTTTTGTTCATTACACGTTGAGTAACACCCTTAAGCAGTCTTATGTCTCATTAACCTGACACCTCTTGACTAAGCTAAGCGAGTGAATCATTTTAGGAAACTTAAACTTAAAGTGAGGCATGGGACTCGCAATACTTATATGTTACAAAATGCTAATAACTGGTAAACTAAACCTGTCATGGGTAAAAAAAAACTTTAAACTTTGTAAGCATCTTATAACAAATTAAAAATATAAAACAAAACTACTGCACCTGTTGCTCGAAATCGAGCAGTTTTCTAGTACCGGTACAACAGAAGCTATATTAAAACTAGTAGTCTTAATTTTCTATGAGTTTAAAAGACCCTACTAAAAGCGTATACAACTCATGGAAAGACCTACGCTGATAATAACAGTTATAATAAACACGTCTTGTAAAATATTGTATCATATTTCAGAATCTGACCTTGTTTTTACTGTTTTCGAAAAATTATTCCCGTCTTACCCATAGTCTAAACCTATACTGATTACAAATTTCATTTTTCTTAAAGAGATATTATTGTTCATCAATTATTACTGATATCCTGCACTGACAGTCTGTCACAGTTTAATTTGCTTCGATTGGTTGCTACAATAACATTAATTTTTGAAACGACATAAAATAGATGTTCATAGATTTTTTACATAGCTATTATCACAACTAATCCTAGTGTGTACGGTATCTGTGCAGTATCTTCTATCTATAATATTAAAACGTGATAGGGTTTTTTTATTTCACGATTCTGAATCAACCACTTGACCGATTTTCATGATTTTTGTGTTGAAAGAAAGATAATTTTGAGAACTAGGGAATGTCAAAGCCATAATTTTAGTTTAGGGTTTCAGTTTTTTGGAAATTAAGTTTTAAATTTTAAAAATTCTAGCAGCCGACGCTAACATTATACTCTAGCTTTTGGTATAATAACAACACTGTAAACATTCCGCGTTTTTCGACACAAATTCAGCTTTTGGATGAAAATGAAATGACATACGTAGAATTGACTTATTTATACTATGTGTAATGATATAACCATTGATAGGTTTATGTAATCGGTAAGAGAATGAAAGTTTATTTAAATATACATAGTAAAATAATAGATGTTTTAATTTATTTTTTTGAGCAGTATTTAAAATATTTAGTTTGTTTTAGTGAAATATAATTAGTTATAACTAACAGCTGGTTGAATAAAAAATATTCTATAGATTTATGAGGTTATTTTATTTACTCTGAGATTTTGTCATTGATTATAGAAAATCAGTAAGATTCTATAACCATTGCTGTATAAGAATCGAAGCTCAGGAATCATAAAAAAAAAACTTATGAGAATTATTTTACTATTCGACTTTTTGAGGAAAGGTTGGGGAAATAACAATGATCACATGTTTTAACTCATCTTGGAAGCTTTTTCTTTACTATCATTTTTGAACTGATTAAACTATGCCTGAATTAGTAATAGATACACTATATGCAGTTTTAGTGGACTGCTCGATTCCCGTACGTAGGACGTAGGACGGGCCAACAACTCGTTATTACTAAAAAGTCAAATCAGTATTATTACTAAGGTAATTTTTGTTAACATTTATGAAACAGGTGAATTTCCTTACATCCCAAACCTAAAATTTGTAGAGTTTGTATCATCAATATTCCGAATTACTTATCGGATACAAGCGTATCCAATCTTTGGATATTCAACTTCAATATGTTCAATATTCATTCTACGTCGGCTTTTAGTGAGGCTAATTACGTTTGTCTAATGAAGTGTAACCCACCTTTGTCAATATAAATGCGGAACTAACCTACCTACTTAAGGGGCCACCAGATTCAAATGCGGAACTAACCTACCCATTTATGGCCCTAGGGTCATTATCTGCGGAACTAACCTACCACCGTTAGTTAGCGTGCAGGTATATTCCGCAAGAACTTTGAAATGCCGCCATTTTGTAATGAATCAACCTTTTTTGACGCGGTTTCCGGCAATAAACTCCACTTGACCAGACCTTTAAAATGATGTGCATATCAACCTATGCTTACATTAAAGATTATGTACCTACTCCTCGTGGGCCGTCCCCTGGTGAAGGTAAAAAAATGGTAATACTTGCAAAAAGTAGTTTTCATACATATAAATTGATGTGAAAGGTTTGAATTTTCTAACGAATTTAGTTAAAAAGATATCAAGCCGTTTCCAGACTTTTTTGTCACCCTGTATATATATATATATAGGGTGTCCCACGAAGGGGTTTAAACGTTTGATTTCATATTACGCGCCCATTCATGCACCGAACTTTTTGAAACTTTACAAAGTTTACAAAGTAGGTTCTAAAAATATTCTGGAAAAATTTCAACTCCCTAACCTTAGTAGAAACAAAATGGCGGCATATTGAAAAACATTACTTTAAAAACATTAAAAAAGGTATCTTTGGTTTTATAAAATATTTTTACTGTTACTTTCCAGGGCAATATGACTTTTAAATAAAAAAAAACTAGAACATAGCCTAATGGAAAACTAAAAATAAATCAAATAACCAATAAATAATAATAATAAATAAATAACTAATAATAAATCATGAAAGTAGTTTTTATAGAAAGCACATTGGTAAATTTGTCAATAAGCCACCATTTTGTTTCTACTAAGGTTAGGGAGTTGAAATTTTTCCAGAATATTTTTAGAACCTACTTTGTAAACTGTGTAAAGTTTAAGATAGTTCGGTGCATGAATGGGTGCGTAATATGAAATCAAACGTTTAAACCCCTTCATGGGATATATATATGTGTGTCCATCCGCACGATAACTTGAGTAATTTTTGTCCGATTTTGATAAAATTTGGATTGAAGGTGTAAGGCGGGATAAACTTGAACGAGTTCGCGAACCAGCATGATCGGACTATGGGAACGGGGGTTTATGGGGGGTTTTATGGGGTAAAAATAGGTTTTTCTCATTTTTGACCCTAAAAACACAAAATTTCACAATTTCTTTTTAAACCATTTTGTAGAGCTTAAAAAACAAATAATTTAGTATATTGAAGCGTTATTATGCGCCTAATTGTTACGGAGAAAATTAAAAAAAAAATTTATTTTAAAATTCCCATGTTATTCTTATGGAGAATAAGTCAACTGTTGTAGTTTGCTTGTTTATGAACATATTTTGATCAAATTTGGAAAATACATTAATTTCTTACTAAACCACAGTACCTTTTAATATTTTACATTAAAAAAAACTTTTTTACCCTCCCTGTTGCAGCAAACCTAAGTACTCATTAAACTAATTCTGTTTTAATAGGGAATAAATGTGATATTTTTAAGGAGACATTTTAGTTTAAATCCAATCAGGCAGATGGAAATTCGCCAAGTCTGCAGGTTTGCTGCGGCGGGGGTATTTCTCAATACCCTAGTACCTTTTAATAGTAGTTTTAACTTTATCAATTCTTTATGACTGGAGATTCAAGTAACAAGCACAATTAAGTTACATTAAAGAGTATATACTAAACTACATTTATATTTCATTCTTTATGACCCAATTATTTTATGGTGTTTGGACACACAAATATAATTTTACAAAGAGACAGTTTAATTAGTTAAATAAAGCCAGAAAATACAACAATTATTTTAATCCTCCGTTTTTAATACCAATGTTTTAGTAAACACTCCATCGACATGATTGAAATCAATGTCAACACATTTAGTTTTTCCGTGTGCCTTAAGTCTCATGTGGCATATGGTATTCGCTATCAAAGGATTTCCAAAAGGGCACAAAAAGACGTGATTCCTGTCGTTATGTCTCCTTCCAATATGAGAAAGTAGCCAACGATTTTCTAATAAGTCCACACAACCAACATCCGTAGATATTTTACAAGGGACAATCAATGACTCGAAAGTGAAGAAATATCAAGAAATCGACGAAGTAACATAGTAAATAATGTATACCCCAATTAATAAAACATACCCAATGTATTTATTATATTCGAACACACTTCAGACAGTCTCATGCAATCTGTTGAGCTTACGGTACAGCTTGGTCATGTAGTCGTCCATTCGTGCCGTATTTAAAAACGGCGGGCCGAGTTTACGTAGGGTGTCGAGCACGTCAGGTCTCGCAGTGAGCGCCGCGTGGATCGCATCCACCAGCACGCCTTCTTGGTAGCTGGGACTGAAGGGCATCTCTGCCATTGCCATTACGTGAACGTTACCATCCGCGTCCCCGATACAGATGTTGAACTCGTTCGCTGAAAAATGTAGAACATTGTTGTGCGACGCAGAAGGAGTTCGTACGGAAGACATGGGCTTAGATATCCTCCGACGAATGTCCCACAATTCCACGAATGTCCCTGTTATGCTCACTATCACTGTAGAATGCAGCGGGCTCCAGAGTGCATCTTGCACCGCCGTCATGCCGCTCTCCAGAGTTATAAGAGGCTGATAGACTGACTCCGCCCATATCCTGATGCACCAGTCGGCCCCGCATGTGAGGAACACTTTGCTACAGAACGGGTTGAACTGAATGTTATAGATAGGGCCATTGTGTGCGACGAAGACGTCTTGGTAGTCGTGTCGGTGATGGACGCAACATACGTACACACATCCCTCTGTACTACCCACGAGATACACCTGAGGATCTGTGGGATGCCGGACCAACACCTCGGCTGCCGGTTGTCTGCTAGCTATCACACTTCTCGCGAAGCACTTCCTGGGCTCCTCGATCCCGTGTATCTTGCCGTGTGGACGTCCCAACGTCATTATCTTTTTGCTGAGGAAAAACTCGCTCTTTTTATAACGGTATACCCGTCCGCCTTTACCGCATGTTATGAGAACGGTATTCTTTTGCTCTTGAGGGAACCAGCGAGCCTGTCGTACCGGGTAGTAGAGAGGGAAGTGACGGTTGTTTGCCTTGACCAAAAGAGATCGAGCCACAATGTCAATGAGGAGCACAGCGCCACTGTAGAAGGTTACGGCGAGTATGTGCCATCGACTGTTGCTGAACGTCACAAACGTTACCGGATCACGGGGAAATTCGTACCACCTCTCGGGAGTACTCGGACATTTGATGTTCCAGATACAAACCAAACCATCACACTTTGTCGAAAATTTAAATTTTCCATAACCGACAGCGATGATGTTTTTGTCTTTTTCGTTCCAACACATCGAAGTGACACATCTTTTATGGATAATATTGCAATAGAAGGTCCATAGGTGGGTGAGAGTGTAGTTGTATTTGATTCCCTCAAAAAAAGGGTCTTGAACTAAGAGGCCCTGATATAGAAGCTGGCTCGGGCGATATAACTCCTTTGTTACTAGTCTTTCTACAATCATTAAAGCGTTCAAAAAACGTCTGTTAAATATTTGGCCACAGAAATCGAAGACGCTTTCGTACTCTTTCTGTTCGTCTGATACTATTATCTTGTCCACTCTTCCTTCTGCTCTCGAAGTCAAGTTCATCATTGATTCTCGTTCGCTTTTCAATCCTAGCCGCTCGTATGTGTCGTAAATATCCCAGGTTGAAGCAAAGGCCGCGGCATTGCGTCGGCCGTTTCGTGGTTTATACTGTTTTCTATGTTTCTTAAATGTTATGTTGGTTTGGACAGCTATGTCTGAAAGAGCTCGAATTTTATCCAGCGATTTGTCATACATTTCGTTGGATTCCAATATTTCCTTTCCATTATCAGTATCCAACTGGTCTGACTGAGACGGTAGGTGGAGGAGTAATAAAGTGTTTGTTTCCATCAATTCAATTTTGAAGTGGTAGTCTGGTTTTAAAAATGTATCTGGTGGATCTTCTCTCAGCAGAAACATGGAAGGAGCTCGTTCCGTTAGTTGATCTTCCTCCTGATCACTGAGTTCCAATGTCGTGAGAAAGGAAATGTTACTTAAAATGTCGGTACTTGTTAGACTAAAGTTGACGGATGGTTGGCTCGCTACGCTCCTCCTCATAGAGAACCTCGAGATACTGGCCAAGCTGGCGAGAGACCGAGCGGAGTTTTGTGAATCGATGGATTTCAGCTCCAACAGCTTCGTCCGTCCAAGAGGCATCTGAGGCTGGGGCTTCGTGTAATTGACACCCAATTCCCGACTTGAATATTCTGAATCCACCAATCCTTTTGGAGTTATATTGATCCCATTTTCAAATATAATATACGGTCTGTTGAGGTCTCTTTTATCCGAGTTCATCTTAATTAATCTGTTGCTATTAATAGGTCTCTTCACACTTCGGTTTGTCACATTCTTACTTGTTTTGTTTCCTCTACTCAGGAGGTAGGAATGGCTTCTCTTGGATAAGAGCAAGTTAACTTTCTGACTGTCTTTTCTTTCCATTTAATTTTATTCTGCTGTTTTAGGGTACAGGAAGTAAACTCGCAATTCTTCCATTCACTCCCAACTTGTTTACTTTCTAAGGGAGGTAAGCAAACTTTAAATATAAACAGTCTGATACTGTTTGTAAATTTTATAAAATATCATATTTGAAAATCAATACTAACACATGTTATTCTAAAATTGGTATTAGCATTAGTTATCCTCAAGAAGTAAGTGGTTATTAAGGTAAAATCAAATGCTGGGTGAATAAATAACCTTGTTGCGTTCTTTTATTTTATCATTGACTTCAGATAGTGCAAATAACTAAGCTATTATTCGTACTCTATTGTTAAAATTCTCAAGATTATATACTTGGGTTGAAAATTTTGAAGAAAATGCAAAGGTTTTTGGAGATTACTTTTCTTTTGTATTCGAGCCTATTCCTCCGAATCCCCGCAATGATGGAGGTGAATTTCAGAATTTTTTGATGCACCGAATCCGTTATTGCCACCAATCAACTCTTGCACTCCTTCAGGTTCAGATTTTTCAAGAATAATTTTCAAAGAAATTAAGCCCAAATATTAAATTGTCAATTATCAAAGTCAAAATAAGAATTTAGTCAATTTAAGTACAACATTTCATAACTGTTTATTTACTTGGTATTCCCAGATTCAAGAACAAATAATTAATTACTATAGGTGAAACCCGTCGAAATCGACGGTTACTCTCAAGGCTTACGCTAATTCGTCTACGGAAAGTTAGGTTAAGTGGAATATACTTTAAGTACCTGCTTAAATAGTATTTACTCTTTATGCCTTTTTTATAGCCGAAATGTCGTGTTATTTTCAATCATGTTAACAACCCAGTGGACCGCGGTCCGTAATATAGGATACTGCAAATAATTTCTCAAGATAGGTACCATTTTAGACAAGGTTACTGTCTTCGGATGTTATTAGACATGATAAGAACACAATAAACTTCTTCTGCAGATAAATAATCTGATGAAGAAATATAAGCCGAATAATAAATGTTACAATGTGAGTTCAAGCATTTTGTAACTATATGGGTAAGTTACATAGTATTTTTTAGGCTGCTGCTCAGTGCACTTTAAGAATATATATTTTAGAGATAAATTAAATGGTTTTTGTTGCTGAGTAGCGCTAGTAAACATGTACAACCCATTTCGTTATTCTAATAACATTAAAAGGCTCTCTAAGAGTTCAAATTCTTATTTGTATACATATCTATGTGTTATATATTATGTGTCCACTATGGTGAATGAATACTTTATAGCAACCTCTCTGAAAAATCTGTAGTAAATTGCAGATTTACAGCCTTTCTAAATCGTGCGCATATTTCTATATAAATATTGTAAAATGTTTTATCCAGTTGCTGTAAACAACTGATTTAACAAAATAAAATAAAATAGATTAATTTAACAAAATATGGACACGGCTCAAATGGACAACGTGCCCTTCTGCACTTGTATTATTTTATATTGTATTACACATTCGACAATTTTTCCAATGATTGGAAATATGTATGGCAATAATCTCATGAACCTATGATGATCTGTAGAATAATATGATAAAATATAGGCAAAAGTGGTGAAAAAGGCAGACAACAACCCGTACAACAGATATTAGATAGTTCAATAAGAAATTATTGTAAGAGTTATGTGATAAAAGGAATTTCCACTGATTTCGTAATGAAACGTTATATTGCAAAATATGACATGATACAGAAGAAAATCAATTTTAAAATCAGAAAATAACATTGCAAATACTTCTTCTGGACAACTCAGTAACTCCCAATAAATGTGTGTTGTTTAAAACACAATTTAAAAATTAACAGCTGTTTCATTAAAAAGTATTATATGGCCAAAATGTAAACAAAGCTGTCGAGGGATCTTTAATGGCTTCTGGGGCAGAGCCCTAAGCGAATTTACTTCGTTTATCTTTTGATAACTCATCTACAGATCAAGATCTTTCTTTGGACACCGCTATTAAGTTTCTACGCCCAGCCGTTCTCTCAAATTAGTGGAGACGAAGTTTCTAATTAAATATTTAGATTCCCCCATGTTAATCTTATGGGAGAAAACCCAACTTTGATGGAAGATCCTGCCCAAACTAATAAAGATATCAAAAAACGAAAAACACTTTGCAAAACTACAGACCAGGGCCATTGTTTTCACATTTTAATCATCAAAATCGGTCCAAAAATGTGGGAGGAGTTCTGTTTACAAAAATTGGCTTAGCGTATTATACAACTATTATATAATCATATATGTATATATATAGATTATATATATATATAGATATAGAAAGATAGATGTTGTTTACCTTGTGGTTGCCAGACACAGCTCCTGAGGATGCCACACTCGTGGCGAAATGTACATAGAGCTTAACATTATTAATTCTTCAATTGTTTATTTACTATTCTTTAACAATAGTAAAATATGTGATATTTAATCTTCACAAATAAGTTATAGCAGAAAAGAATGAACATAATGTATATGAAATTAGTCATTAACACCAAGAAAAGTCCAAGATATGATCTCATCACTGGAAAAAATCTGAGAGAACTGACCCGAAAAGATATTCTGTTGTTAACATTCATATTTCATACTATGTTAGATTGGAATATTGTCATGTTCAACTGAAAATTGCACAAAGAGTTGTTATCACGAAATCAGGTAACCCACCTAATGACGATGCGTCATTCTTACAGACCCATAAGCTTGCTTCCTATACTATCCAAATTGTTTGAAATGGTAATACTCAAAAGGTTAACCTCCACTTTAGATGAATTAAATTTATTTAGTACCCAATTATTAGATAGGCTTCCGCAAAAAACATTCCACTATTCAACAAACTTACAGATTAGTGGATATTAAAAAAAAAAACACATTTGACATTACTATTCTGTTGCATTTTTGGAAGTACAAAAATGTACATCCTTTTGATAGGCCACGAACTATTGATACATAAGCAACGTAAATAAGCGTAAGTTCATGATGGTTTGCTCAACAAATAATTTACTCAAATGCGTTATCATTTTCTTAGCATAAACTAAGATTTTGGAATCCAAACAGAAAAAGCGAAACTTATACAGTAAAGACATAAATTAAATTGAATACGGCTGTAATAAATAAGGTGCAACACCAACGATAACTAATTTGTAATTACAGTGTTGTGTTGGTACGTAAAAATTATTCTTGCAGCTACCAACGGTTCTAAGGGAAAAAACCAGTACCAAAAACCAACGTTTACAGTTACGAACTATAGTAGGCCTACATCCGACCAATTAAATGCATTAATCAAGTCCCGAGGTTATTGATCTCTTGGTTTTGGATTTTCTCGTAAAAAGTTATTGGAAATCAAAGTAATTTCACATTAATTGTGTTTTTTGTAAACAACGTTTAATGTAAACTTATCGGTGTAAGTTTGAAAAAAAAAAACAACCTTATCCAAACAACTTTTTGTTATTTAATAATTCTCTAAACAATGATTGGTAAATCATGAAGGGTCACGGTTTTTTCTGGAACATACCCCCCCCCTCCCCCCCCCCCCCCCCGCCTGGAGGCTTAAAGTAATTTGACAAACAATTCCAGATCTGTGTCGAACAGAGTAGAGGGGTTTTTTTAGTGAGTAGTCTGTGATAGATTGATCAAAACACTCTATGTTGGGTTTTTGGACATGGCCCACGGTACGATACGAGCGCCGAGCGGCGAGCGGCGAGCGGTGAGCGGTGAGAGGCATGAGCGACGCCGCTCTGACATCGGGTCTCATTTAGTTGCGTGTAAATTTGCTGAGGGTGGCCACGATACGCCTGAGCGGCGAGCGGCGGTAAGCGGCACCGCTCGTGGTTCCAAGTCAAAACCGATTTTCGCGTAAACGCCGCTCGCCGCTCAGGTGAGTCATGCTTCAGTTCGGCCTAAAATGACAGGGAAACAGCAGAAAACATGCGATACTGGTCGATACGTGAGGTGCAGTCCAGGGAATGTTTGTGTAATGACTAGCACGGAAGTTTTAAAACACTTCAGTCACCGGAAAAGTATGAGAAAAATTAGGGTTAAGGTTTTTCTAAAAACTAAGTTTTTCTTTAAAGGCAAACAATTGTCAGATAGCAACAAAAGTTTCAATACGCCTTGCAGGTAAGCATAGTTTACAATTTTATACTAAACTGACTCATAAAACTTGGGAAACTTGATGAGCGTTATAATTGTGCCGCTTGTATCGTAGCCACCACCGCCGCTTACGTGCCGCTCAGGTTGCCGCTCGCCGCTTGCCGCTCGCCGCTCGTATCGTACCCGAGGCCTAAATTTTATTTCTTAAGGTAGGCCATGTAGGTAGTTATTCCGTATAGGTGCCTCTAAACGAATTTTTAATTGTGATATCTTACTTTATAGTTTTTTATCTCCTGAATCCAAATATACCATTAGTTTTCACAGCTGATGAATATTTCTCAAGATATCGCCGTAATAATATACAACATTACAATAAACAAGGTAGGATGGATGACATTTACAAGTTGAATGAACTATGGGTTAAGTAAACCAACAGCTGATTGTTTTCAATCATAGTCAAGCAAATGGAAGTGACAACTTTAATTAGCTAATTCTGATTCTGCAATATGAAAATCACCTGATTAAGTTACACTTTTCACTTTCTAAGACCGATAAGTTAATAATGTATTATTGTTACAAGTATTTTATCCTTATTAATGATTTATTGATTTATATTTCGCCGTTTAGAAATTACATAATAAAATGGTGCTATTCTAACATAACCTAACCTAACCAAACCTCTAGAATGTGTAAGCAAACTCCTTATTTTGATGCCAGAAAAGGCATGTCAGGGTGATAGGAAAACACTGAGAAAAACACTTCAAATAACTTTTTCAAAAATGCTTGCATTTTTGAAATAGTAATTTGAAGTGTTTTTTTCTGGATTTTAATTTTACAAAAACAGTCTGCAGGCAACATAAACTAACAACTCGATACATTATAAACCTAAATTTTAACTTACCTAATCCAACCTACCTTCAAAGGACTTAATGCAGTCACCAATTCACATAAAGCACGACCTACCACCCTGACATGCCTAAATAAGAACTACATGTAATTAGTCCACCAGTCCATCTACAGGGTGAATCCTCTAAGCTGTCCTAAACAGATTACAGACGAATGGCTTGACATACAGAGATGAAACAAAACTTTTCCCCACTAATTCATACCCAAGGAACAACGTAAAAATATTTTTACCATTTTTAAAATACAGGGCGTTCAAGAAACTGGGGGTCATGGGTTCGAATCTCAGAGTTTTCAAATGTAAACATATGTCATGTTATGCATCATTTTAAAGCTCTAGACTAGACAAACAATTTAGTGAAAACAGAACTCATTTATTTTTGTCCGTTTCAAAATGGCGGCCATTTTGATAGAAAATATTGATACTTACAGAATACCCTTGACAACCACTAAACTTATTTTCGTTCTATTTGAAAATTCTTAATCCTCGTATGTTCAGCTTTAATTTGATATACGACAAGTCAACATTTTAAAAACTAAATATTTTTTCTATAATTTCATTTTTTTTAAGTTGGTAGCCTTGTAAATGAAAATTTTTAAATGGCAACATATGTAAAATTCTGTATCAAATTTAAACCTACCGCCTATCTTTGTTCTTTTTCTATTAATTAACCCAAAACTCTAATTTCCCATATAAAACCCATGTTAAACGCACAGTATCATGGGAATAGTGCATCTGCATCCACTAATCTTCAGTACTGCACGTTTAACACGAGTTTTATATGGGCAATTGGAGTTTTTGGTTAATTACTAGAAAACGACCAAAGATAGACGGTAGGTTTAAATTTAAAAGTTGTTTCTTTTTACAAGACCTTAAAAATGATACAGAATTTTACATATGTTGCCATTTAAAAATTTTCATTTACAAGGATACCAACTTAAAAACAAATTAAAATCATAGAAAAAACATTTAGTTTTTAAAATGTTGACTTGTCGTATATCAAATTAAAGCTGAACCTAACAGGACTAAGAATTTTTAAACAGAACGAAAATAACTTTAGTAGTTGTCAAGATACAGGGTATTCTGTAAGTATCAATATTTTCTATAAAAATGGCCGCCATTTTGAAACGGACAAAGATAAATGAGTTCTGTTTTTACTAAACTGTTTGTCTAGTCTAGAGCTTTAAAATGATGCATAACATGACATATGTTTACATTTGAGAACTCTGAGATTCGATCCCATGACTCCCAGTTTCTTGAACACCCTGTATTTAAAAAATGGTAAAAATATTTTTACGTTGTTCCTTGGGTATGAATTTGAGGGGAAATGTTTGTTTCATCTCTGTATGTCAAGCCGTTCGTCTGTAATCTGTTTAGGACAGCTTAGAAGATTCACCCTGTATATCTCCATAATGTGACAAAATTCCTATTATAGAGAACATTAAGTTATTTGACTACAGAATCATTTGAAATGTTATCCATCCTATCTTGTTTATTGTAATGTTAAGTATGTTTTTACGGCGATATCTTGAAAAATATCCATCAGCTATATCGCCATGGATTCTAGGGAAAAGTACCGGTATCAAGGATCGTCGTCGAATAGGTTGTTATAAATAATTGGGTAGGCGTACGTACCCAAGAGATAGGCTATTGGCCTATTGGCTGTATGGTCCAGCCATCGATCTATAGTAATAATAGAGGTCGATGGGTCCAGCGATTGCATCACACACGGTGAGTAGAAACAGAAAGTGACACATTGGAAAAGTGAGTTTAGCATCATCCGTAAACCTCTGTTACAATCACCCACTGCAGTTGTGATTTTTTACTTTACACTTTACACAACCGCCATTGAAGCGCCGTCAATGAGTGAAAACCTTGTTTGTAAGCTATATTGGCGACGATCATTAAGTGTCCCAGCCCTATACAACACCGATTCAAGGTCCTCTTTCTGGTTATCCAAACTCAAGAACAATTTTATACACAAAGAATCTCTGGTTCCTGACCTGGATGATGAATAGTTATTTAATTTCATTTACGGTTACACTATATTATTGCACTTGCGGTTAATTAAATCCGTTATGTAGGAAAAACGTTTTTAATCTCACTTGGTTGGGATTTGCTTTCAAAACGTGATCGGAAATGGTTGCGGTATTTGTAAACAACATTTGTAAACATATCAGTGACAGCTAGAAAAAATAATCTTGATCCGAACAGCTGTTCGTTATTTCATAGATGATTATGTGATAAAAATTGAATGAAAACTTGACAAAAATCGCACAAAACTGCATTTTTGAACGTCCGTAATTGTATTTACAAAGTAGTGAGGCCATGTTTTAATGGCTAAAGACACTTTCGCCAATCCAGTGAATACATTAAACTGACTTGGATCTTGATAGGTACTCTCGTTTTCCTGGAGAAGAGAGCGTAAAATGCCATCTTGAGTGTTACAGACAGACAGACAGACAGAGAGAAATAGGGATAAGACTTCTTTCTGCTTCTTTAATGTTTAACACGTAAAAATAACCTAAAAATATATAATTTGGAGCAATGTACTGACAAAACTCTAGTTTTATTTATATAGATAGATAGATAGATGATACCAATACAGGGTTTTTTACGGGAACCCTGACAAACTTCGGGAAATGGTTCCTGGGGTCAAAACTAGATGAAAATGTCCTACAAGCATATGTCCTTAACTCACTCGTTCCCTACTTATACGTAAAAATGTGTCTTTTTAGCTTTTCAGTGTATCTTTTGTACATTTTGACCTCCAGACAGAAAATTGACAAGATATTTTGATAAAACTTGCATTGATAGATAGAATATTACGTTTCAAAGAGATTACATTAATATTTCGGGCAAATTTGTTTGGTATGACTGATAAAAATAAGTTTAAAAATAAAATATTTTCAAAAAAGTCTAGATTAAAATTTTTTTTTTTTACAGCTCCTCAAAAGTAACCGTTCAAGCTTTTGGCTTGCTGCTTTACCAAAAATTGTAGAATTTGAAGCAGAACAAGGAAATATGAATTTATTGAATAATGTATTGTGGGCTTTGTTCAAAGAAATATTTTTGTTCTGGATAAGGTAGGCTAGATAAACCAATTTTTATAACATACTTTAAATGGTTATTATTAAGTTCTTAGCATAAAATTAAGAACTCTGTATTGTATGCACTCTAGGTTCATTAAACCGGCATTATGGTTATTTATATTTCTCTCTTCTATAATCGGTCGTCTGAATGGTGGTGGTCTAATATATACTAGCCGATATATCTGTGGTGACGACCCTGATGCAATATTCGGATATTGTTGCGGCTTACAGGTTCTTTACAATAAAAACTTGGTGATTTTTTAATAGCTACTTATTAACACTAATAATCTTTAAACACTGTAATTACAATCACCTAACTAACTCTACCTAAACCTAGCTAATGCCGAGATCCGAGATCATTCCAATTTACGATGCTTCCACTTACAGCTAACCTCTACCTCTACAGGATTTATCACTATTTCTCTGCCACAACACCGTCACTGTCCCTACTCTTTCACTGTCACTGTCACTAACACTGGTCACACTACATGCATTTTTATACAAAATTTTTTGAGATATTGACTTGGGATGACCACCGATGTTAATTGGGTGGTTATTACTAAACTCATTTTTGGTCGCCATCTTGGATATAAATTTAAAAAAAAATGTAATGATAATGTTGTAACACATCATTACAAACTAGATTTTCACGCTGATTCTAATGCCGAAATCCTTTTTTTAAATATCCGTTTAAAACGTTTTGAAGATATATTCAAGCAAAAATTCTCCCCCATACATTTCTTATGGACGTTTCGTACTTTCGTAGATTTTTTAAGATAATTTTTCTTATATCTCCAGTTCTTATATCAACGCTTGCAGTTCAGTCTAGCCTTTAAATATTCTGTGATGTAAGGACTTACATTTGAGCTATTGATAATTCAAATCGAACTGGTTAGAGACGAGCTACAATCCCCAAAACAATATTAAATTTAACTTTTTCAAAATCTTTTTGTATTAAAAGATTTATATCTCGAGTTGTTAATACGTCACCAAGTTCTTCCTGATTTTGAATTACTTAGTAAATGTTTGGCTTTAATTTTATTAATCACTATATAAAATCTGACTAATCTAAAGTGAGTCGTGGACTCTCATTTAACATTAAATTATTTTTTTTTTTTTAGAAATTTGTCTTTGGTTTAAGAGTATATACCAAATTTTAAATAGCAATCAATAAGTAATCTTTAGCTAAAATAAAACTAAAATAAAATAAAATAAAAGCTAAAACAAAATTTGACGAATTATTTAAGACCATAAAGAGTTTTGGGAGTTATTTATATTTGGGGATATAAGTATTTAACTAAAGACAAATTTCAAAATAAAAATAATGTTATGTTAAATGAAGCGACTCTGCTCGTTTTAAATTTGTCAGATTTTATTAAATGATTAATAAAATTAAAGCAAAACAATAAATGAGTAATTTGAGACGACAAAGAACTTGGTGACGTATTAACAATGCGAGATATAAATCTTTTAATAAAAAAAGATTTCAAAAAAGTTAAATTTAATATTGTTTTGGGGATCGTAGCTTGTCTCTAACCTGTTCGATTTGAATTATCAATAGGTCAAATGAAAGCCCTTACATACATAACAGAATATTTAAAGGCTAGACTGAACTGCAAGCGTTGATAAGAACCGGAGATACAAGAAAAATGATCTTAAAAAATCAACGAAAGTACGAAATGCCCATAAGAAATGTATGTCCTATGTCCTTACTTGTCCTATGGGGCCATTCTACAGCAGCCCATGACATCCTACTGCTCCAGAAGAAAGCCATGAGGATAGTGTCATCTGCTGGCTACAAGCAGCACTGCCGCCCTATATTTATCCGGCATAGGGTGCTCACTGTATTCAGCCAGTATATCCTCGACATCCTTGTACTACTCAAGGACAAGGTGGGACTCTTTGGCAGGAGGGAGGAGGTCCACACCCACAATACCCGCAGAGCCCCAGACCTTGACATGCCTCGGTGCCGACTTGCACAGACAATGAGGAGTTACCCGCGTTCGGCAATTAGGGTATTCAACACCTTGCCTAAGCGAGTGCGTGACATGGACCTGCCAGACTTTAAGAGGGAGATTCGTGATGGACTGCTGAATAGGCCATTTTACGCCTTGCATGAGTTGGAGAGTGAACCCCTTTTTTTAACGTGACACGTCCGCCACAAAAGTAGAAGTAAAAGTATATGTAGATATTTTTTAATGGTTTTATAGTGTTTATATGTAAATAGTAACATGACGCAATCTATCCGACATGTCGGTCAACGATGTAGAAGACAAGTATTTCAAGTAAGTAAGTATGGGGGGGGGGGGGAATTTTCGTTTGAATATATCTTTAAAACCTAAACAGATATTTACAAATAGATTTCGGCATTGAAATCAGCGTGAAAATCTAGTTTATGATTATGTGTCACAACGTTATCATTACATTTAAATTTTTATTTATATCCAATATGGCGGATCCAAGATGGCCGCCGAAAATGAGTTCCCTGTCGAAATAAATTACTAACTACCCAATTTACATCGGTGGCCGTCCCAAGTCAATATCTCAAAAAATGTTGTATAAAAATGCATGTGGTATCTTTTTTTCAATTTTGTCCAATGTTAGAAAAAGCCGCCATTTTTAATAGTGATTTTAGGTGGTTTCCTGTCCACCGATTTTTGGCAAATTTTAGTATGCCACTCTACAGAACACTACAAAATAAAACCATAAAACGTTTTCTTGCAATTTTTTTAAGGTCATATCCTATAATTCTCTGATTATAAATAAACAAAACAGAATACAGTAATACAAACAAATAATCACACCTGATTTTAATAAGGTAATAAATTGAAAGATTCACAAAAACAACAGTAGCCTATAGCTGAGCTATTTTTACATCAGGTATATGGAAAGTTCCCTTTAGAAAGGAATTACGACCTTAAAGGGCAATTTATGAAATAATGGATAGTTTTGCGCAAGGTTTCTCGTCATGACGAACATTTTAGGTATGGTTTATGGGGGTGTGATTTTTAGTTTTCTTAAAAGTTCATGGGTACTTTGGGACTTATATATAGATGAGACTGACATGTATGTAGTAATGCAATTGGAATGTAGTGTTTGTAAATGGCCGGTTATTAATACATGTAAGTATTTAGTCTGTTTATTTATAAAATAAACTAGTGGAACCCCGTCGAAATCGACGGTTAATCTTGAGGTTTTATGTAAATTCAGCAAACTGTGTAGGATAGAGTGAAGTCATTAAAATCTTAGATATATGAAGGGAGGAAAAGCAATAATAAGTATGACGATTGTGTTCCCTATAAAACGTGATTGATGAATTCGTTTAACACAATATTTCCTACCTTTCTTTTTATCGGCTTTAGGTTGCCCAAAAGGTTTTTTAGGAGTCTCATAATTGTTTGTTCATGAGTTTGTTTCAAACCAAAGCCACTTTCACTATATGGGAGAATGAGTTCATATAATTAGTCTATCATGTTACGGAAAGAGTCAATATTTATTACTAACCACTAATTCCATCTGCTTTAGGAAAATCATTCAGATTGTATCCGGATTTATAAGTAAATCTTCATATTTTTTTTATAAAAATATCTGATGCTCCAGAAAGCAGTAACATTCTTACTTCGATCTTAGCAATTTTAAATCCTTCTCTTGCCACATCGACCCATGTATTTAATCATTCTGTTCTTACTTGATAATTCATTAACTTATGGGGTAGTTTTGCCTTGGCCATATAGATCACATAAAGCTGTGCATGTATTTCGTGGATTGGAATGAACCATAATTGTAGGAAATCTCATCACAAATCTTGAACATTTGCGGAACCAAATCCATAACCTAGTCCAGCATTGGTAACAAATTATGCAAATGCGATGAGATGTGATGACACTTTTATGTTTCCGAATGTTTTGTATGTAGTGAGATTTAGATGCGTTGTTCAACCTAGCTACATGTGTACATCAAAGTAAAAACTGTGTACACATTTTTTTTAAATACCTGAATTGACATTAATTCACCTTCTTTACCAAAACCATAGACTTCGTAGTTAGTCTATTCCAAAACTTGAACACAGCTCTCATCCTCAACGTACTCATCTATGACACAATTTTCAACCCGATTATCAAAAACTGTTATACCAATAAATGAATCTCAGGTGTTCTTTCTTGAATTTAAAAATAAATGGTGATTGAAAGTAGGAAAAAAAGGAAAGTGCCAACCTTACAATATGCACCCCCGATAAGGAATAGTTATATGTTCCTTTGAAATTGATAAGTCACACTTATTTCATAATTTAAAATTCTCTAAGAGCAATAAAGCATAGATTTTTGAACAAAACATTTCAAACGTATCATAAATTCATCATTTTGTTGAAACTATAAAAAACTTGCCATGCAGTGGAGAATCCATTTAAAATCATAAATAATAATGTAAACATTTAATTTTGACAGTTTCAGTAGACCTTTGAATACAATTTTAATATTAACAGCTGGTTCATAAAAGTAGTGTAAAACTATCCATATGGTCGAAATGTAAACAATATTGCAGAGTGAACTTTAAAGGCCTCTGGGGCAGAGCCCCAAGGGAATTTACCTCTTTCCTCTTTTGACGGCTCATCTACAGACCAAGACCTTTCTTTAGAGACCCCTACCAAGTTTATACGCCCAGCCGTTCTCTCAAATTAGCTGTGACAAAAACCCCGTTTTCCTCCATAAGAATAACATGGGATGGGAATTTAAAGGCCACGGGGGCAGAGCCCCAAGAGAATTCACCATGTTTCTCTTTTGATGGCTCATCTACAGACCAATACCTTTCTTTAGACACCTCTACAGAGTTTCTACGCCCAGCCGTTCTCTCAAAATAGCTATGACAAAGAAAAACAGTTTCAAATTAATATATAGATAATTATATTTTACTAATATTATAAGGTTTCGAATTTTATATACAGAAAACAGAGGTAAGCACAGTGCAATGAATTTTCAGCATTTTGGAGACAAACATTGAAAAGTCTCTTTGAGAACAAAGGAGCTAATGGTGTTTGTTAAATCTGACGAGTAAATTATAAGGGTCTCAACATTTAAAGCATCTTTAATGAAGTTTATTTTTAAAAGACCTTTTTGATATAAAAAATACTGTACATTCTACCAGTAGTTCTGGTTAGTTCGTTCACTACGTTCACTCACCTTTAGGTTGGAGCTCGTTTGCTGCACTTACTTGCCTTCAGGTTAGCTCGTTCGCTACGCTAACTCACCTCCAGGTTGAAGTTCGTTCGCTACGCTCACTCACCTTTTGGTTGCAAATTAAATGTTGTCATAAATTTAAAAAAATAATAGTGCTGCACCCTGTTGGTAAAACTATTAACTTTTTAATGCTATTGAACATCACAGAATCAAATTGATAGTTGAACCAGCTGTTAAGATTCTTTAATTCCATTTAAATATGAGTACTCATAAGGTTAACATGGGAAACTCCAGAGCCACTGGATCGGAGCCCTTTTGACGAATCTGCGCCAAACTTCACACAAACCATCCTTGAATAATGCTTAATAATGCCTGAAAGATTCATTACAATCTGCCGAGCTGTTTCGGAGTCCATAAAGGACAAACATACAACATACTTTGGATTTTATTGAGTGGAGCGAGCGAAGCTCTTATACGTAGACTTTTATGCATTTCGTAATACGCAAACTCCTCCTAGACGGCTTGTTATAAAATGTAATATTGTTATATAATTCAATATTATCCTCTTTGTAAAGATATAATATATTAACAGTGATGTTTAATTATGATAGTTAAAATAGAAACATGAATGTAAACTTTGTGTGTTGAAAAAGAAATAGTAAATTTGTTCCAACTAACTTGAGACTGATTTTATTTAACTTTATAGAGAATTGGTTCATATTTGAAGTTAGTTTACATTTTTGGCGACCCTGATAGGATTATTAGAAGAATAAATTATTTTGAAGTATTAATTATTGTATAAAACCTGAAGGTCAATTAATAAAAAATGGCAGATGACCTAATACGTTTAAACAGGAAGAGAAGACAGCTTCGGCGACAATTTTTGAAAGCACATAATAGTTTTGAAAATGTTTTAAAAGAAGATTTGCCAAAAGAAGAACTCCTGGTAGTCATTGAAACACAATATTTAAGTATGGAGGCGACATGTGACAATCTCTTCACTATAGATGAACAGATACAAGACATGATGCTAGGCGAGAACACTTCTGACGCTGACCTGGACGCAGAGAGTACGACGCTTCGTTAGAGTTTCGAGACAAGTGGTTCAACATGAAGGCCCAATACAAAAACCTGGTAAAAACCTCTCCCTACAGCGACCGAGGTGAGTTGAACCCCTCTAAACATGAAACCAAAATTCGTTTACCAAAAATTGAACTGAAAAAATTTGATCAAAAATTGGATTGGATTTTGGTCACAGTTTTCGAAAATCCATAATGATCAGAGTCTGCGTGATGAGGATAAATTTGAATATTTAATTCAATCAATGACACCAGGTTCCGCGGCTCTAAAACTGATCGAGGGTTTTCCTTTGTCTCAGGAAAACTATTATAAAGCAATCAAACTCTTGAAATCTCGATTTGGCAAAGACGAATTACTAATCGAGTATTATGTAAGGGAGCTGTTGACCTTAGTGTTAAGTAAAAGTAGCCAGGTGTCTGTCACTAACCTCTATGATAGACTTGAAGTGCAGCTGCGGGCTCTTGAAACTTTGGGCGTCACTAAGGAAAAATATGCCGCTATGTTATTCCCTCTTGTCGAAACTTCAATACCAGAGAATATTTTTAAAGTTTGGGAAAGGTATCGAGTAGGCAAAAATGTGACCACAATGGAGCCTGGTAATTGCTTACGAGAGCTATTGTTGTTCCTAAAGACGGAAGTCGAGGCAGAGGAGAGATTTAAGTTGAGAGAAGGATGTTTTGGGGTAGTTAGTAGTGAAAATAACAAGGTAAATGAAGATTCACAGAAACAACAACGAACTGGTAAGCCTAAAACACCTTCAGCAGCAGTTCTGGTATCGTCTGATGGACATCAGGATCCTAAAATGAGCACAGGTATGTACCCTAATAAGAATCTTTGCGTATTTTGTGGAAAATCAACTCACAATTCATCTGATTGATTTTCCATCTTTGATAAGACAACCTCAGAAAGAACCGAGATTGCAAAGAAAAAGGGGTTGTGTCTTAAATGTTTGAAGAAGGGACACTTAGCAAGTAAGTGCAGGATTCAGGTAAAATGTCACATCTGTATGGGTAAACATCTGGCAATCTTATGTCAAAAGATCCCTACCACTAATGAATCCAAGCCAAGTGGTGAGAACAAGTCAAAACAAACTCCGGTTCAAAGTACTAGTTCATTTTCGACTTTGAACAACAAAAGTAAAACTACCTATTTACAAACTTTGTATGCCTTTGTTAATGTAAATGGGGAAATGAAAAGGGTTAGAATCTTATGTGACTCAGGTTCACAGAAAAGCTTCATTTCTAGTCTCTGTGTATCTAAATTAAGTCTCTCAAGCAATGGTAAAGTTCTGATCCAGCAAGAAGTCTTTGGAGGTAAACAAACCGGTCCTAAATATCATAACACCTATGAATTAAATTTGAGCTCAATAAATGAGAACTTTCAGACAAGTGTCAACGTTGTAGAACAACATGTTATCTGTAACCATGTCCCTAAGTTTTGTGATTACAACTTGATCTCTCGTTTAGAGAAAGAAAACATATTTCTGACTGATGTTTCTTCTTGTGACGGTGACGACTTCACTGGTATTGATGTCTTATTAGGAGCTGACGTTTGGACACAGATCATCACTCCAGAGTTTCATAAGATAAATGAGCAACTTGTAGCTGTAAAAACTCGATTGGGCTGGACAATTGTTGGCACGTCTGACGAGGAATCTTCTTTTGTCTCCTCCATGTTTGTGGCTTTCCAATCTTCACAAGATATTAGGCAATTTTGGGAACTAGAGACAATGGGTATAATGGATCCGAGTGTCAAGCAACAGAAAGAGAGATATAGAGATGTTTTAGCGTTCTTCGAAGACACTGTCGCCAGAGATGTGGATGGACGCTACGAGGTAAAACTACCTTGGATTGAAGACCACCCCCCTCTGGATACGAACCGTGAAGTAGCCAAAAAACGTCTGTTGTCAACAACACGTAAGTTGAAACAGTGCAATATGTATCTTGATTATGATTTAGTATTGAAGGATTGGTTGACCAAAGGCATCATTGAGCGAGTGACGGATGAAAACATTTCACAGCCATTGAAAAGTCACTATTTACCACACCGGGCTGATGTCAAGGAGGGAAACACCACGAGGATCAGACCTGTCTTTGACGCTTCCGCTAAAGACATAAATGGATATTCTGTTAATGGATGTCTTGAGTCTGGACCTAACTTGATAGAGTTAATACCTAAGGTACTGACTAATTTTAGGTTACATGCATTTGCTTTAGCGGCAGATATTGAAAAGGCTTTTCTACAAATTAGAATTGACCATGATGATCGAGACATGTTACGATTTTTGTGGTGGGAAGACAATCATGTGATCGTTTACCGCCATGCTAGAGTTGTCTTCGGTTTGTCGTGTAGTCCTTTTCTTTTGGGAGCAGTATTAAATAATCTTCTGGAAAACGCTCCTACCAATCTTAGGCATGTAGCCAAGGCTTTGCTAAAAACTTTTTATGTTGACAATTGCCTTACGGGAGTGAACAGTATTTCTGAGCAAGAGAATTTTATTAATGATGCTCAAACACTTTTAAGCTAGAAGGCTTTAACCTAAGGGGTTGGGCTGGTAACGGTTACTTTAAAACTCCTGACCAAGTTGAGAACGTCTTGGGACTTAGATGGTTATGCTCTAAAGATGAACTGTACTGCAATATTCAACCTTTGAATATCAAAGACTCAGTACTTACCAGAAGGACATTACTATCATGTGCCAAAAGGTTTTCGATCCTATTGGTTTTACTGCTCCGGTTGGACTGATTCCCAAAATTATTTTGAAAACGACTTGGACGTTGAAGGTAGGTTGGGATGAAGAACTACCTCAAAACCTACAGGTACATTTTAAAATGTAGTTGTTTAGCCTCCGGATTACTGTATTATACTTAAAATGGTTTACAATACCTGCATATAGTAATCCTTTGTTGCTGTTTTGGCAACTAGTTTCGGTTCATTATTGAACCATCTTCAGGCCTCAAGGTGTCAAATAATCACTTCATTCGAAGGTCGTTAATAACAGAGTTCAATAAATAAGACATATACAAAACACGAAACACGGAACGGACACACATTACAAAAAACACGAAAAACACGAACAGGTACAATTTCAAAAATGGGTCGAGGAACTTGGCTGTCTGAAAATGTGCGTACTGAGTAGGAGAATATTTTTGAATGCTTCAAGTACAGTACATGTTTTTTGTGATGCCAGTAAAGCTGCTTTTGGATGTTGTATATTCTTAAGAACCGAAGTAGATGGTATCATTGACATAAATCTTATATTAGCCAAATCACGAGTTGCACCAATCAAACCAATTACTTTACCTCGTCTTGAGTTAATGGGTGCAATTACTGGTGTGAGACTCTCATGTCTAGCTTTACAGTGTCTCAACAACCCCAAAGTCCCAGTTTATTATTGGCTGGACTCCACCGTAGTTCTAGCATGGATTGCAAAGCAAGGGAAGTGGTCTGTTTTGTTGAAAACCGAGTGAAAGAAATTAACAGATTGACCCATACAACGACTGTACCCACTGGAAGTTACCGGAGAAGGACTGAATGAAGACTTCTTATTTTGCGACCTCGCAAAAAAAGGGGGAGTGTGTTATAAAATGTAATATTGTTATATAATTCAATATTATCCTCTTTGTAAAGATATCCTATATATAATACGAGTAAAGTTTGAATACTTGTCAACTCGATCTGGGAATCGGCTCTAACAAAAACGTTTATATTTACGGAATAACTAAGTTCTGTGTCAAAAATAAGTTCTAGACCAGTGGTATAGCCAGGAAAAATCTATTTTCGCCATAATATGAGTACAAACTTTTGAAAACTTAACATGGGCCTTATGAGAAAACATTCCGCCATTATTGTCATTTTGTTTACATTTTAAGACATAACGTGACGTTCTGTACCCACGGGCACCTCAGCTTGCGCATGCACATATGGCCTATTTACAAAAGACAGTACAAAAGGAAAGGAGTCCGATGAATACCATTAAGCGTTGATTAACAATACACCGATTCGCATAATTTCTGGTGGCCTTACTGAATTATTCCAAGCCAGATTATTTCGTTTAATTGTTGTTATTAGTTTTGTGGTAAATATTAGTCCGGAGTGTGGTAACTGTTTATGACGATTAGATTAAGGTATCTACAATCCTAAAATGCTATGGGAAGGGAGGAAAACAGGTCCACGACGTAGGAAATGGTGAAGGAAGTAGTAAAGGTAAGTAGTCCGGAGTGTGGGAAATGTTTATGACGATTAGATTAAGGTATCTACAATCCTAAAATGCTATGGGAAGGGAAGAAAACAGGTCCGCGGCGTAGGAAGTGGTGAAGGAAGTAGTAAAGGTAAGTAGTCCGGAGTGTGGGAAATGTTTATGACGATTAGATTAAGGTATCTACAATCCTAAAATGCTATGGGAAGGGAGGAAAACAGGTCCGCGGCGTAGGAAGTGGTGAAGGAAGTAGTAAAGGTAAGTAGTCCGGAGTGTGGGAACTAATAATGACGATTAGATTAAGGTATCTGTTATCCTAAAATTATATGGGAAGGGAGGAAACATGGTCCGCGACGAAGGAAGCGGCGCAGGTCCGCGGCGTAGAAAGTGGTGAAGGAAGTAGTAAAGGCGAGTAGTCCGGAGTGTGGGAACTATTAATGACGATTAGATTAAGGTATCTGTTATCCTAAAATGCTATGGGAAGGGAGGGAAACATGGTCCGCGACGAAGGAAGCGGCGAAGGAAGTAGTAAAGGTGAGTAGTCCGGAGTGTGGGAACTGTTAATGACGATTAGATTAAGGTATCTGTTTTCCTAAAATGCTATGGGAAGGGAGGGAAACAGGTCCGTGACGTAGGAAGTCGTGATGGAAGCAGTAAAGGTGAGCGGTCCGGAGTGTGGGAACTGTTTATGACGATTAGATTAAGGTATCTACAATCTTAAAATGCTATGGGAAGGGAGGGAAATAGGTCCGTGGCGTAGGAAGTGGCGAAGGAAGTAGTAAAGGCGAGTAGTCCGGAGTGTGGGAACTGTTAACGACGATTAGATTAAGGTATCTACAATCTTAAAATGCTATGGGAAGGTAGGAAAACAGGTCCGAAACGTAGGAAGTGGTAAAGGAAGTAATCAAGGCGAGCAGTCCGGAGTGTGGGAACTGTTTATAAGGATTAGATTAAGGTATCTGCAATCTTAAAATGCAATGGGAAGGGAGGGAAACAGGTCCGCGACGTAGGAAGAGGTGAATGAAGTAGTAAAGGCGAGCACTGTGGAGTCTGGGAACTGGAAACCAATTGTAACAGTTCGATTTCTGTATCTGAAAGTGAAATACTGAAATGCTATGAGACGGGATGGAAAGATGTCCAAGACATAGGAATTAGTAAATGCTAGCAGTGCGGAGTGTGGGAAATGTTGTTGGCAATTAGATTAATGTATTAAAAATACTAAAATGCAATGGAAAGAGATGACAACATGTCCACGACGTAGGAAGTAGTAAAGTTTAGCATCGCAGAGTGTAGGAACCGTTTGTGTCAGTTACATTAATGCATCTCTAATACTTAAATGTTATGAGAAGGGAGGGAAACAATGACGTAGGAAATGGTGAAGGAAGTAATAAAGGCTGGCATCGCAGAGTGGGGGAATGATTTTCCCCGAGCAAAGCTCGGTCGCCAGGTACTAATATATTAACAAATGTTTAATTATAAATAGTTATAATATAATTATAAATATAATTATAATTATAAATAGTTAGGATAGTTAAAATAGAAACATGAATGTAAACTTTGTGTGTTGAAAAAGAAATAGTAAATTTGTTCCAAACTAACTTGAGACTGATCTATATAATATTAAAACGAAAGTGGGTTTTTTTTATTTCAATGAATAAGTGCTTTATTTACAACATATTGATACATACATTCACAGGTAAAAAATTACACTTGATGAAACAATGGTTAAATAACCGTCTGTTCGGTTGGCACTTAATTTTAAAACTTACACTAAATTAAACATTCTTTATATACTTTTTTTTAAAAGAAACAAAAAATATATATAAATATAATGTGAAATAAATAAGAAAATAAATAACCTCTCCCTAATTAATATTGCTATAATATTGCCCCATTTAACAAAACAAAACAAACTATGACTGATGTCTAATCGAGCTTCAAAAGGTAAACTGAAGTTTACTACACTAAGTTTTTTTTTTTTTAACAAACTAACAAAAATAAAACAGGGGTATTTCCATATTATATTAAGTTGAAAAATTAAATTCTTTAATAAAGACCCATCTATACTGCCAGGCTCTTTTCAAATAATCAACCAAGACACGCCAATTCCTCCCATTAAGGTATTCAAAATACTCTATTTCATTTAGGACATTTTTCCCAAAATATTGATTTCTTAATTGCTTTAAAATAGGACAAACTGACACAAAATTTTAAACTGTCTCGTATTCATTTAAATTACACAAAGAACAATTATGATTTTTGTCAATCCAAGGTTTATAATTAAGGTCAATTAATTCTCCCCTAGCCTTTATTGCCCATGAAATTATATCACGATCTTTGGTGAAAAGCGGACTCTTATCGCCCAGTTCCGGGCCAAGGTCAAGCATTGATAATTGTTTATGGAATACAGAGGTACGAGCTCTGCCGATGCACTCCCCCCTCCACTTCTCCCGCAAAACCTCCATCACTGATTGTAAATCTGTTCTCAGCCTGTCTGTCTCAACAACATCAAAATGAATATCAATGTGGCAAATTTGTCCTAATCGTTCCCATTTTCTGCACCAAAAAATACGTTTAGCCAGAACCTGTTTCGCTAATATACTGGGCAACCTGTTATGTGGCAGGGATAACACCTTCAAAATATAATTTATTTGTGTCTTTAAGGTATAGAAAAATAATTTCTCAAATCCAGTTTCTAAATATAGTAAATAGTTTGGAGTGTTGCACGGCAACTTCAATAATTTTTTAATAAACATTTTTTGCACTGATTCAACTATATCGCTTTCAATGTATCCCCATACCTGAGCTCCATAACATATGACAGCCCGCACGACCGATTCAAAACAAACAATCTTTGAGCTCAGCGGTATTTTATCGTAATTATAAGTTTATTCCAAATTGAACTGATAGCAAATTTACCCATCCTACATTTTTCCGTTAAATACTTATTCCAAGAACAAGAACTTGAAAGAGTTATTCCTAGATACTTGTATGTGCTAACTACTTCAATTTTATCACCTTTATACCACCATTTATCAATTTCTTTAAGTCTGCCGCCGTTTCTAAAAACCATAATTTTTTATTTGTTTAAAATTACAATGAGATTCCACATATTACAGTAGGTCTATAGGTTTCTTATCATGTGTTGAAGCCCAGTTCTTGTTGGAGAGAGGAGAATAATGTCATCCGCATATAAAAGTATGTTAACCCTAGTTCCTCCAAAACTACAACCTCCCCCCACCGCTTCTGGCAGGTCGTTTACGAATAGGCTAAATAAAGTAGGTGAGAGAAGTAGGTTTTTTTATTTCACGATTCTGAATCAACCACTCGACGGATTTTCATGATTTTTGTGTTGCAAGAAAGATAATTTTGAAAACTAGGGAATGTCGAAGCCATAATTTTAGTTTAGGGTCTCAGTTTTTTAGAAATTAAGTTTTAATTTTTAAAAAGTCTAGCAGCCGACGCTAAGATTCTAAACTAGCTTTTGGCATAAAATAATTTGCTTAACATAACAGCTGTAAACATTCAGATTTTGTGTCACAAATTCAGCATTTGGATAAAAATGTAAAGACATACTTAGGGTTGACTTATGTATACTATGTGTAATGCAAATCATTGATACGTTCAATTCTTCTGTAAGAGAATGACAGATTAATTAAATTATACACAGTAAAATACTAGGATGTTCAAATTATTTTTTTAAAGCAATCTTTGTAATCTTCGATTTGTTTTAGAGCAATATAATTTGTTTTAACTAACAGCTGGTTAAATATAAACTATGGAACTATGAGGTTATTTTATTTACTCTTATTTTGTCATTGATTATAGGAAATAAGTAAGATTAGTAGAGATAATTAGACCACAGTTTAAAACAGTTTAGACTAAAATTAATTAAACCACAGTACAAATCGAGGCTCTGTACACGAGTCTTAATAAAAAAGGATACTTACTTACTTACTTACTTACTGCTGGGGCGCTACAAATCGCAGTCGATTCTTCGCCTCGTAGATCAGCCTCTTTCACGCTTCTCTGTCCGCTGCCATCTCCACTGTCCTTCCACACTGACTCACATCTCTCTTAACTTGGTCATACCATCTCATTTTTGGTCTACCCAGTGGACGCTTTCCAGTTGGTACAGCAGAACATACTTCCTTCAGTCTTGTTCCTTCTTTCCTTCGCAATACATGACCTAGCCAACCTAATCTTTTTGCCTTTATCAAAGCTATTATATCAGGGTCCTGGTATAACGCTCGTAGCTCTCTGTTTTTTCTAATCCGCCATTCTCCTTCTTCGTTTACTGGGCCAAATATTTTTCTTAGGACCTTGTTTTCAAAAACAATCAAGCGTCCTTCATTTCTCTTGGATAGGACCCAGGTCTCGCTTCCATACAATAATACTAGTTGAATAATGGTTTTATATATTCTTATTTTTGTATCAGATGATAGGAGTCTTGATGACAGGAGCTTCATACATGCACCTAAACATTTATTGGCATTTGCTAATTTACTTAATATTTCTGTATCTTCCATGTTAAAGCTATTTACAGTAACTCCTAAGTATTTAAAGCTTTCTACTGGTTCAATTAAATAGTTGGCTATATTGAAATTGGTGCCTCTATTGATGGGATGTCGTCCAAACTTTATTATTTTGGTTTTTTCCTCATTTAGTTCCAAACCCACTTTTTTACATTCTTGAATAAACTTGTCGGCTAGAAAACACAAATCCTCCGACTTTTCAGCCAATATCACCACATCATCTGCAAAGGCCATGACATTTAAGTCTACACCCAATTTTAGTCCCCTCTTTAGATTTTTTACTTTTTGTAGAGCTTCTTCAATCGCTATGTTGAAAAGAGTAGGGGAAATCCCGTCCCCTTGTCTCACTCCTGTATTTATACTAAAGCTCTCCGACATTTCTCCATCTACCTTTACTTTCGCTTTTGAATCGTCAACACATAATCTTGTCAAATTTATTAACTTTTTAGGTATGCCATGTTTTCCCATTTTCCTATATAAGGTCCTTCGATCAATGCTGTCGTAAGCTTTCTTGAAGTCAATAAATATCTCATAAAAACTCTTATTATATTCATAATATTTTGAGATTCCCTGTTTAAGCAAAAATATTTGGTCTACTGTCGATCTACCTTTCATAAAGCCAGCTTGTTGATCCTCAATTATTGATTCTGTGTACAGATTTAGTCTCATTAATAGAATTTTTGAGAATATTTTATACACTGTGTTTAGAAGTGAGATACCTCTGTAGTTTGAGCAAGACTGTTTGTCACCTTTCTTATGTAATGGGATTATTATCGCTTCTGCCCACTCCTCTGGTATTATTTCATTATTCCATACATTTGTTAAAAGGCTATGAATTTCTTTGATTAGGACTTTTCCACCACTTCTAATTACTTCCGTTTTGATTCCGTCCTCTCCAGGGGCTTTATTGCATTTGAGTAACCTAATTGCTTCTTCTACTTCCTGTTCTGAGGGTGGTAAAACATTTGGTTCAACATTGTGGTAGCTTAGATTTTCTTCTATGTCTCTAATTGTCGGTCCATCACAGTTTAGAAGTTCTTCAAAATAGTCTTTCCATACTTTAATGCCTGATTCTTTATCTACTACAACATTTCCACTTTTATTTTTAACTCCATAGGTTCTTGCAGAGAAACCACTTTTGAAAAATCTAATTGTTCTATAAAAATTCCTGGTGTTGTTCGTGGTTCTGTCGTTTTCTGCTTTGGACAGTTTTTGCTTCAGAAAGTTTCTTTTACATGCTCTAAGCATTTGTTTTGTATTTCTGTTAATTTCACAGTATTCTACTCTAAGCTGCTCTGATTTCCTTTTCTCTTCTTCATTGTCAGCTCTCCTGCTTGATATCCATTTGATCTTGATTTCTCTTCTTCTGTTTAAATAAAAAATCTGTTTAATAAAAAAGGATAAATGCAAATTATTTAACTATTCCACTTTTCGAGGAAAGAATAGAAAAATAACAATGTTTACATGTTTTAATTCTTCATGGTAGCTTTTTGTTTACAATTAATGTTTGTATGCTTTAACTTTGTTTGGATTAGGCCCGGAAATATTGATGTCATAAAAAGAAGATCAAGAATAATCAGGAATCACGATTTTAAATTACCACCACAACCTCAGCCGGATTTTATATAAAGACTGAACACAACGTCAACATTAACCATTATTTTACATTATTTTACAAATATCTCAAAAACGTTGCGTTTTTTCTTAAAATATAATGAATTACAAAAATAATCTACATTAAATTTCGAACAAAATGATACCATACAATACCTATCTACTATGAACGGTTCAGGTAATATTGAGGGGTAAATGTGATTTTTTTCTTAAAATTCTAAAAAAAAGTTGTTTTTTATCTGGAGGAAACCCATGGACACCCATAAAAAAGGTTCTAACAAGTGCCAAATTGTTCAATAAACCTCCCTTAATATGTGTAAAAAAGTTACATTGATTTGCGTGCCGGTCTTGGGTAGGAGGGTGTGAAAACGGGGTTGGGAATATTATTCGTAAGTAATTTTGTAAATTTTGTTAAGTAACATTTTTTATTTTCCATTTTAACACAAATATAACTACAATATAACTAAATATGACTTACCTACCTAAAAAGACAAACCTACCTAGATACGGGAACACGGTGAACTTTCTACCGTTTGAATTCTCACGAAGATCGAATAAAAAATAACTGAAGTTACAAAGATTTTTAGTTGTAAAATTATTGTGATCAAGGCTACGCTATTCAGGGTTGCCTCATTTTACAAATAAAAATCGTGATATTTATTTATTTATTATTATTTTAAAAGCTAAATAAAAGTGTTACAGAAATTTTTTCATAAAATTAGCCATTTCTAGCAATTTCAATTTTTAAAAATTAAATGGCCGCCATTTTAAAATTTTTATTGGATTAAGATAATTTTTTTCTAACGTGGGTCTATTTTATCTCAACATACATACCAAGTTTGTTAATGATCGGTTAAAAAATTCAGAGATGAAATAATGTTTTTGTAAAAAAAAAAAAAATGGCAAATATCTGGTTAACGAAGCGATTTTGGAAAAAATATTCTTGATTTTCTTTTTATTTTCACCCATAGAACCATTTCCTGGGGTTTTGCTGTTTACTTACAGGACTCCCTGTATACAGGATGTCTCACCTAAAGTGAACCAATAGCTAACTTTTTTATCATGAGTTATACAGTTGACTTCTTATGGGACACTCCTTTATTTTTTTAGATGATTTGGAATGGTTCCCAATTTTAAAAATATGTTCGCCATTTTCCAATATGGCCGACAACTTTGTTGTTTCTTATGGAACATCCTGTAGTTTATGATTGTTTTAGAATACAAATCCAATTTTAAAACATTTTTAATTTTGACATTTTCTCTTAAAAGCTACTCGTTTAGGAGTTACAGCATGTTACACTTATGGAAAAAAAGGCTTGTTGTGTACATTCCGCATCCTGTAGCTCATAAACGAGTAATTTAATAAAAAAAATGCAAAGAACAAAAACTTTTTTATGGGTATCCACGGTTTTCCTGCATTTAAAAAACAACTTTTTAGAATTAAAAAGAAAAATCACATTTACCCCTCAATATCTCCTAACACGTTCCTGGTAGATAGGTATTGTATGGCATCATCTTGTTTAAAATTCAATATCGATTATTTTTGTAATCCATTATTTTTAAGAAAAACGCACCGTTTTCGAGATATTTGTAAAATAGCAAAAAAAGCCCCATTCCCCCCCCCCTTTTTCTTTTAACCCTCCTTCCCAAATCCGACACTCAAATCCGCGTAACTTTTTTATCCATATTAAGGGAGGTTTATTGAACAATTTGGCACTCATTAGAAACTTTTTTTATGGGTGTCCATGGGTTTCCTCCATTTAAAAAACAACTTTTTTAGAATTTTAAGAAAAAAAATCACATTTACCCCTCAATATTACCTGAACCGTTCATAGTAGATAGGTTTTGTATGGTATCATTTTGTTCGAAATTTAATGTGGATTATATTTGTGATTTGTTATATTTAGAGAAAAACGCACCGTTTTTGAAGTATTTGCAAAAAAAGTAAAAAAAGTCCCATCCACCCCCCCCCTTTTCTTTTAACCCTCCTTCCAAAAATCCGACACTCAAATCCGTGTAACTTTTTTATACATATTAAGGGAGGTTTATTGAACAATTTGGCACTCATTAGAAACTTTTTTTATGGGTGTCCATGGGTTTCCTCCATTTAAAAACAACTTTTTTAGAATTTTAAGAAAAAAAATCACATTTACCCCTCAATATTACCTGAACGGTTCATAGTAGATAGGTATTGTATGGTATCATTTTGTTCGAAATTTAATGTAGATTATTTTTGTAATTCATTATATTTTAAGAAAACGCACCGTTTTTGAGATATTTGTAAAATAGCAAAAAAAAGTCCCATTCCCCCCCTTTTTATTTTAACCCTTGTTCCCAAATCCATACATATTAAGGGAGGTTTATTGAACAATTTGGCACTCATTAGAAACTTTTTTTATGGGTGTCCATGGGTTTCCTCCATTTAAAAAACAACTTTTTTAGAATTTTAAGAAAAAAATCACATTTACCCCTCAATATTACCTGAACCGTTCAGAGTAGATAGGTGTTGTATGGTATCATTTTGTTCGAAATTTAATGCAGATTATTTTTGTAATTGATTATGTTTTAAGAAAAACGCACCATTTTTTGAGGTATTTGCAAAAAAGTAAAAAAAGTCCTATTTTCACCCCCTCCCCCCCAAACCCGACACTCAAATCAGTGTAACTTTTTTTTACATATTGAGGGAAGTGTATTAAACAATTTGGCACTGGTTTGAAACTTTTTTTTTATGTCCCGGTTTGACCTTTTTTTAAGCTAATTGCACTGTACTATATATCGCGGCACTACTGAAGACCCTTAAATAAAGTTGTGGCCGCATACTCAGCAACATTGCTTAAACTAAAAAAAATCTATGAAATTAAAAAAATAACTTGCTAAAATACATACAAAACTTACCATTTAAAATTCCTAAATAGGAATAGATTCATAAAATAGAACACAGTGCTAGTGTGATCCCCTACAGGTGTCCGTCGTGTGTCCGCGCCGGAAGTCGCTGCGTTTAGTAAACGTACGGTCTTGTGATGTGTGTATAAACTGTATATAAAATGTGTAAATAGTTCTTCTCGTCTCCCTGATGATGCCACACACTGTGGCGAAATATATTAGAGGATATTAACTGCAAGAACAAAGGCTAAGGTAACAACAGTTCAATAATTAAATATTCTAGTTCTTGCCGCTGGGAAATATGTCAAACAGTGCTTGTATTAGACGGTTGAAAATCTGTAAGATTCCCTGTCTGACAACAAAGGGAATCGGCTGCAATCCTACGACCCAATTAGGAAATAAACTCACAGACTGGTCCTTTTGGTTTGTGTGTTCAAATAATTTGTTATTGGTAATATTGTTTTTATAATATTACAATATGTGTTAACATCTTGGCCAGGTGAAAAAGAGGAGTTTTTCCTTCTCCACTTTGACATGGCTACATTTTTCAATCAGTATAGTTATTACATTGTGTGACATTGTTTGAATTTAATACAGGCATTTAATAATTTGCATTACATATTGTAGAAACCCTGACAGTATAAGAGATTGGTTTCAATCTTTATTTTATGTCATTCAGATTTGTAATTCTTGGTTATAAAACCACGGACCTTGACAGTTTGATATTTCAAAATAGGATTACCATTTTCACCTTGTAGCACTTTTTAAAGTTTTACATAGCTGCCTTTGATGTATGAAATTGAAGTTAATTGTCTCTTATTTATTATCAAACTTTTTTATTTTCATTCCTAAAATAAACTAATACATGTAAGTTATTTTCTTTCAGAATTTGATAGTGATGTGATTGAAATTTTGCAAAACAAAGTAAATAAGAACTGTAAATAGTAATACTGGCATCTGAAAGGTGATTTTTTTTTACATTGATGATTCATGTAATGAGGAAAACCCTCAGAAACCCTGTGTTTGTCTCAGAAACTATTAGATTTAGAGAGAACATTAAATGGGGTACTTCAACTAGTTTTGATGAAATTTAAAAATATGAATTCCAATGTTTCCAAAATAGCCGTAATTTTCCAATATGGCGGCTAACTTTAAAATGTCTTATGGGACACTCTGTATTTTATTACTGTATTAGATTCTAGATGCAATTTTAGGACTTTTTTTCTTGGCATTTTCTCTCTAAACCTACTCGTTTAGGAGCTACAGCGTGTTAAACTTTGAAAAAAGCTAATGCCATAATGACTATAACCACACGGCAAGCTAATTTTTCTAAGTTTAGCACGCTGTAGCTCCTAAACGAGTAGGTTTAGAGAGAAAATGCCAAGAATAAAAAGTCCTAAAATTGCATCTAGAATCTAATACAGTAGTAAAATACAGAGTGTTCCATAAGACATTTTAAAGTTAGCCGCCATATTGGAAAATGGTGGCCATTTTTTAAACATTGGAATTCATATTTTTAATCTCATGAAAAACTAGTTGAAGTTCCCCATTTAATGTTCTCTTTAAATCTAATAGTTTCTGAGATACCAATGGTGGCAAAGTTGTTCAACTGTATATACAGGGTGTCCCGGAACTCTCTACCAAAATTTTAGAGCATTGTTCCTGAGTTAAAAACATATGTAAATACCATATTTAAATTGTCCAGAAGAAGTCTTTATTTACTTACACAGTTGCCATTTTGTTTTTTCACTTATTATTTTTTTCTAAAAAACGGTTAAACATACAAAATTGAAACTTCGCACAAAAATTTATAAAAACTAAGCAATGCTAGAAAAAATTGTGAAAATTTTCCAAATTCATCAAACAAAATGGCGGCCATTTAAAATTTTTTTTCTCAAATGACTCAAAAACAGTTGATTTTATAAACATTTTAAATGGCCGCCATTTTGTTTGATGAATTTGTAAAAGTTGCTTAGTTGTCATAAACGTTTGTGCAAAGTTTCAATTTCGTATGTTAAACCATTTTTTAGAAGCAAATTAATAAGTGAAAAAAACAAAATGGCGGCTGTGTAAGTAAATAAGGACTTCCGGTCAACTTAAAAATGGTTTTTACATACGTTTCTAACTCAGGAACAATGCTCTAAAATTTTGGTACAGTAGAGTCCCGCAAACTCGGCGTAATGTGGACTGGAAGGGTGTTGAGTTTGTGAAATGCTGGGTTAATGGGAACTAGTGTTAAAATAACAACAATACAATTTTTAAGCTTTTTAACCACATTTTTTATTAATATTTATATTACAAGTCAGTATTAGGTCATCAGATATAGCACAACAAATCCTTGGTACGAGTTGTGAATGATTTGACTTGAGCTGGCTTGAGTCCATGTTTAACTCGGACAAAAAAAATCACTAATTTTCTGAGCCAGGTGATGGCCGAGTTATCCAGACTGCCGGGTTATCGAGTGCCGAGTTTGCGGGACTTTACTGTACTTGTATTGACAATATTATTTCTAACTTGCAGACAAAAAAATACTATCAGTTTAGTTTTAGACATAGGTGCATCAGACCACAAAGTTTTACTTTTGTCATTTGAGAAAATGTCCTCTCCAAGCCTTAAGGGTGTAAACAAAAAACTTACTCGGAAGTTTACAGAAACAAATTTTCAAACTTTTGAAAACACATTACACAATGTTAATTGGAACCCTTTTGAAACCTTTAATGTAGATACAAATTACAATAAATTTCTTACACACTTTCTAAATTCATTCAACGAGGCATTCCCCAAAACAGTAGATCGTCCAAACAATCTCGAGTGCCGAGTTTGCGGGACTTTACTGTAGAGAGTTCCGGGACACCCTGTATATTTTAGACTTGTTTGCAAATTTTCTTATAGTTATTAATTGAAGAAAATAACTAGAAACACATGATTCAATTTGAAAATATATTTAAAAAAACAATAAATTACAAATCGGTAAACAATTAGCAAATCAGTTTTTAAGAGCACAAACTATTAAATATTGATCCGCCATTAGCTGTGAATCTCACTATCGGTTGACAAAGCTGGTCTGTGTTGGAACCAGCACACAGCACCTACAACAGACAATGGCACAAGCTAGGCTGATTATTGCTTAGTTATGAATTTATTATAATGTGACATATTTTCCTTGGAGTTCAATCATTGTATTATTCTTTTAGGGTTCACAATTTTCTATATCCTAGATTTCAACCAATACTACTTTATAAACATAGTTATGCAATGAACAAACTATTAAGCAAAATATTAATATCAGCAAGCTGAATCAAAATTATGGTGTTAGCGCTGGAGTGGCAGTTATATTTAGACAAACATTCGGAAGGCCAAAAAAAGCAGATTTCATTTTTCACAGCTCACAAAACACTTTAAAACCCGAAAACTAAAAACCTTGATTTGTTCGCCGATGAGCTGCGTGCGAGATCACATTAAGCTTCACCAGTTCGTCTCAAATGTCCTACATTTTCATAATCAGACAGGAGCTAGAATCATCATAATCTCCCATGACCAGGACTGATTGAGTATTGAGAAATGGACTGTCTCACTCAGCTTTTCTGTCAAGACCAGTGCCGGATTTAGGGTACTTGCGGCCCTAGGCCAAATTACTTGAGCGGCCCTCCCCCTTTGGTGGAAATTCCTTGCGATCGTGGAAGTAATCGTGAATATCTCCTATGCATCAAGGGGACATCATCATCAACAACCGTGATCTTGGATGAATTCATGGATATCTCTCCTATACCAAGTCAAAGCCCATCATAGGTATCCGTGACCGTGGCAAAATCGTAAACATCCCCCGCGGGCTGCAACAAAGGGACATAATCCTCGACACTCGTGACCACGGCGAAATTGTGATCATATCCCGTGAGCTGTGACTTTGAGGACATCATCACCATCACCCGCGACTGCAGTAAAATCGTGAACATCTCCCGCAGCCCGCAATCACGGGGACATCATCATTGACACTCGCGACTGTGGCAAAATCCTTAACATCTCCCACGAAGCAGCAATTACAGGGACATCATTATCTACACTTGCGATCGCGGCTAATTCATGTTAAAAACATCTCCCGTGGACTGCGATCATGAGGACATCATCATCGTCACCTGCGGCCGTACCGAAATTGTAAACATCCTCCTAGGGAAGCCATACGGGGACATCCTCATTGACACCCCAGCCCCGGCAAAATCGTTAACATCTCCCATGAGTCGCAATCACGGGGACACCATCATCAACACTCGCGGCCGTGGTGAAATCATAAACATCTGCCGAATGAAGTGCGAAGTGAATCATTATCGTCACCTGTGATCGCGGCAAACTGGTGGTTTAAAATAATTATTTTTTATCTAAACAAATATTTTTCAATCCTCTGCGGCCCCCTTTTGCTTGCGGCCCTAGGCGGCGGCCTAATCGGCCTAGTGGTAAATCCGGCACTGGTCAAGACTTCGCAAAGAAATACAGAGGCATACAAAGTTGTCAGCTACTGAGCAGGATGCTGCTATGTCTGAAGATGTGGCGACTCCAGGTCCATCACCCCACCATGACCATACAGCATCACAGAGGCCAGATGGGTCGCCGGAATGGTCTCCCCCGGAAACGTCACCAGACAACCAGCTGGTATAAAATCTATGTCCACGACCGGAATCGTACCCCCCCCCAAGGGTTTGACATGTAATTGATCAAAGTCTAGTTTATACGAACTAATTATGTTATTAATTTTAATTCAAACAAGTAGAAACGGAAAGGTCTCCCCTATGTACACCCCCGAATCGTCTCCCCCTGAAACGCTACCCCTAGTAGGGCTGGGCTGCTTTGGCAGCCTACCTGCTACCCGTCCTCCCCAGCCGATTGTTCTGAGGGTCGGCTGCTAGTTCATTCGCTTGGACAACCGTTTTGCCACAGAAAAAATAGCAGACGTTGTGGTGGAATATCAATCAGTAGATTTAGAAGTGTATGAACGTCTAAGACGACTAAATAATACGAGCCATAGTTTGACTTTAAAAAATGATTATTTCATAAAAAAAACTACCAACGATAATGGGTAAAGTATACATTTTTCTGTTGCATTAAATAGTAGCTATACTTATCAACATCAGTAAACTTGCCTTACACCCAATGGTAATTGTTTAGCAACACATTTGTTAAAAATAGAATGATTTCTAAATGTATAAAAAATAATAGCATTGTTTTAGGTTTGGCCCCGATTTAATTAATAATTGGAAAATTAGAAATAAAACAGATTATTAAATAAGAGTAAACATATTAATCTCTTTTAGGGTGACTAATCCCTTAAATTTAACGAAATATTTAATTGTTACTAATTAACAATTGATTACAAATACGTTAATGATACTATTCTAAAGGTTATGCCAAGAAGTACCTTAATTCAGAAACAGCCTAGGCTAGATTAATATCACAGTATCTATATCTCAGTATTTCTGCAGACCCCTCATCAAATCCAGCTCTAAGACTAAACCCACAAGAAACTTATCACAAGTCCTCTTTTGCCTTCCAAACATCATCAATAGCAGAAAATACACAAAATATCCATCCAATACCATACCCAACAATCAACAAAATCCCACCTTGGTGTTTTCGACCCCCGAAAACTGAGCTAGAACTTCCAGGATTCACCTCAAAAAAAGATCATATAGAAATACAAAGAGCCGTGGCCATAGAAATGATAAACACAAGGTACAACAACTATTACAAGATCTACACTGATGGGTCGTTGGACCCCACCAAACCAAAATCTGGAGCCGGCTATTTCACAGAACACTCCAATACCTCCTTTTTTGTTCCAACAAATTCGTGCTCAAGCACCGAAACCGAGCTTCTTGCCATCAACGCAGCAGCTGCCCACTGCATAAGTTTGGAGAGTGAGAACATATGCATCCTCAGCGATTCAAAAAGCGCACTACAGCTTCTAAAACAATATAAGCCTTCAAACTATTATCATATAACAGAAGAAATATTTCATCTCCTGGATCTAGCTTCAGGCAAAAATATTTGTTTACAATGGATACCGGGTCACTGCGGACTGCATGGAAATGAAGAAGCTGATAAAATAGCAAAAGCAGCCTCCAACATGCATCCAATACCACCGAAGCAACCAACTCTCTCCAGTTGCATAGCCACAGCTCACAGAACTCTGAGACACAGGTGGGTAGAGAGATGGAACAATGAACCTACTGGCCGCCATCTTTATAGCCTCCTCAAAGAACCCAACAACATCGAAGTCTTCAAACACCTTCCCAGATCAGTAGCATCGTTTGCCTCAAGAGCAAGAATAGGACATATAATTACACAGTCCAATCTCTTCCGATTTAACCTGGCAGAGTCACCCCTGTGTCTTGTTTGTCAATTGGAAGAAGAGACTCTAGAACACATCCTCCTGCATTGTCCCAGCAAGTCAGACGGGAGAGATGAGCTAAAGAGAAAACTCCAACCTGACTGTTCCCTCAAAAGAATCCTAACTGAGCCTAACTGTTGGAGATTAGCAAGCTATGTATACGAGAGACACCGTGTGGTCGGCATCACTTGAAGCTGGAAGCACGCACCAAGAAGTAAGAAGTAAGTAGATTAATATCACTGAAATAGAGTCAAAATACACCGTATCCCAAAAACACTGAACAATTTTAAATTGTTATATAATACGTCCAGGCATACCTAGTCTATTTTGAAGGTGATCATATGATAACTGAGCTCATAAAGTTTTGTTCAATATCAATTTTAACTATCAGCTGATTCATTGTTGTCGCTTGAAACTTGAAATTTCAAAATATTGCCCTGTCATTAAGCAGGCACCATGAACGCACAAGAGAAAGCGCAATGTGTTGAGTGGTACATTCAAAGTAAGTCAATTGCAGTGTAAAGACAATTTAGAAGACGCTATGGTCAACGTCCTCCATCACGGAACAGCATTCGAGCCTGGTATGACAAATTTATGTTAACTTGAAGCTTACAACATTTAAAAGGTAATGGTAGGCCTAAAATCCAAAATGAATTGATTGAAAACGTGTAACATTTTTTTCTTCACGACCCTCGAAAGTCTGTTCGCTGTGAGGCACGTGAGTTAAATCATTGACTATATAACACTATAGTCAATTGTTAAATTCGTCAAAATCTAGCATTCATAGAATATTAAAGAAAAATTTAAATATGAAAGCTTATAAATTGCAAATTCTACAACAAATAACCCCAGATGACAAACTTAAACACAAACGATGTACTTTGCAATTACTGTACTTGATTGTTTGTTTACTGATAAAAACTTTGTAAAAAAGATAGTGTTTTCTGATGAAGCAACGTTCCACGTTTGTGGAAAAGTGAATAAACATAACGTACAAATATGGGACACTGAAAATCCATATGAAATTTGAGAGCATATTCGAGATAGCCCCAAGTTGAATGTCTGGTGCGCTATATCTTATGACAGACTTATTGGTCTGTTTTTCTTCCAGAAAAAAATTAATAAATGGAAACATTTATCTAGATATGTTAGAAAACTTTGCATATCCGCAGTTGGAAGACCTTCAGCCCAACGTGATTTTCCAACAAGACGGTGCCCCACCGCACTGGAAATTATTTGTAAGAGAATCACTCTACCAAACCTTCCCCTTTCGATGGATTGGATGTGACGGTCCAATACGCTGGCCCCCACGGTCCCAAGACCTAACACCCTGTGATTTTTTTATCTGGAGTTTCATCATGGACCAAGTTTATAGTACAGAAGTCTCCGATGTCGGAGAATTGAGACAAAGGATAAATGCAGCCTTTACTAACATTACTGAAGAAATGCGCCATAGAGTGTGGGCTGAATTGGACAGCCGTATTGACTATCTTTTTGCCAAAAATGGCAAGCATATTAAAATTCATTAACACATATGATATCAATCAAAACTTAGGAATATTTGTATAAGTTAAAATGTAATTAGTTTATTGTGTGATTGAATAAACTTTTTATACGTAAATAAAATTGTTCAGTCTTTTTTGGGACACGGTGTATAATGAAAGTATAATCAAAATATCAGAATCACTTTAAATCGAGAAGATGACTTGCAATCAGTGTTGATATACCAATAAATTAGTTTTGTTATAAGATGTATATGTTTAGAAAACCTTTTTGCTACTGAAGTTTGCTAAATTATGTTTCATAATTACTAAGGGGAATATATACGTGAGTTCAAATTTTAGTATGCAATCAAAATATAAAAATATTGAGCTGTAAACGTGCATTACATCGCTTAAACGATAGTAACATTCGTATATACTTCAATTAATGTATCACAACGTACTGCCAATTAAAATAAAATAAAACAAATATAGGATTTTGTAACAAAGTTTGGAAGACAGGTACTTAAATTGAGAAATAAATACATACAATGAGTACTAAATCGTCTATTAGGCCTATACATTTTAATTAAGAATTTAAAATATAATTTAAAACATTAAAATAATGAAAAAGAAAAATCAAGTGCACAAAAAATAAAAAATCATTAGTAGGCCTATCCGAAAAAACTTTAATACTGTAAAAAAATAACGTTTTACTAAGTTGTAGATTAGGCCTAAGGTTATCTGTACATATCAACCTATGCTCTTATTTAAGATTTCCTTCTGACTCCTTGCGGGATGTCCCCATGATGTGACAGAAAACTGACAGTCTTCAAAACGTTGTTTTAGGTGTGCTGTTTATGTACCAAATCTTATTGATTTATCTATTGCCGTTTAGAAAATATTAAGCCCATGCGGGACTTTATAAAAACACACTGTCTATGTGACCGTGAGCGCGGTAACTCGGGCAACAACGCTGTGATTTTGATGAGATTCGGTACAAACGTGTAAGCCTAAGTTTATTAGAACGAGTTCGTGAACCAGCATAATCGGCCTGGTGCGTCTGAATTGCGAACACGTCCAAAATGCTGGAGACTGAACATAAGTCGTCAAGATTGCGCACAAATATTTAGAATCGGAGAAAATGGAAGAGTCACTGTTTCTTGAAATGTATGGAAGTTTTAATACAATTGTTTTAAATTTAATGTTTTAACACTTGACTTGGCATGTACAAAAACGCAAAGAGTGGAAGAGTAAACGGGTAAGCAAGAATTAATATGGGTGGGTTTCATCGATTTCCACTAGAGTGTGCAATTAATTAATTGTCATATCTTATAAGACAATAAGATATTTTATTGACCGTTAAGTAATTACAAAATACAATAGGTCTTGTCAATTTTAAAATACATAGCTACATAAAATAAGAAATTATATGGCGAGTCAGGTACGGAGTCAGGTAGGATGTGGTATTGGCTTACGGACTATTAAACATAAATCATAAATAATTTAAGGACAAAACAATTAATAAACATTTCAGAACAAAATAACAAAACAAGCCTAAACTATCACAATTTCTCGCTCAAAGTATTCTTCCACCAAGTACATGGGATTTTCCAGTAGCCATTTATAAAGTTTAGATAGAAACATTTTATCAGACTTTAAATTGACTAGGCAAGATGGTAATTTATTGTATAATATCACAGCAAAATAATCATGATATTTTTGTGCCTTAGCTAACCTACATCTAGTAATATATATTTTGTACCTAAATATAGTATTGTAATCATGAACATCACATCTAAATCTAAAATTATCAATATCTTTTCTTAAATTTCTAATGACTTCAAAAATATACAGATTTATCACAGTTAAAATACCAGTTTGTAAAAACAAAGGTCTGCAGTGTTCTGACTTTGATTCATTTGCCAATATTCTAATAATTCTTTTCTGCTTGGTTAAAACTCTTAACTAAAACGTATTGGCAAGTTTCATTATTTTTTATTTAGTAAATAACTAACCAAACTTTTCTTTAACTATGTTAAACAAACTTGTTTGGTTCAGGTATTCTTGGGAGGGATACCTGAGGTGGGGAAGTCTAAACTTTTTTTACAAAAAAAACTTTCCGCTATAAATACAGTTGTACTCTACGAATTAACGCAAATTACACACTACTATACTTAGGATTATGTTCTCTTGCAAACTGTTAAGTTCTACGTAAACCTTTGTTCTACGTAATAATATTCTGTGAACGATAGGTAAATTTAAATGTGTAACTTTTCAAAACAATGGGTGACCGTTCATTGAATAACTGTACTACTTCCATGTCAATTTAGTTATTTAAAATCAGCAGTTAAGTGTGAAATCATGAAATAAAGTGAATGTGACATTGTTGCTTTTTCCCTGTCAACGCAAACGTAAACAGTGTGAGCTTTTTCCCTTTATTGCCGAAGAAACTAACCAATATTTACTTTCTAAACTCTTTTTACGGGAAAGAGTTCTTCACCAATATCAAATCAGGAATATTCTCAATGCATTTATTTTACCATAAAACTCAGATAATTTTTTTAATGTATATTATATACAGCATTTATTGCTCAATGTTTACAATTTAAGAATTAGGAAATGTGAAAATATGTTTGTCAAGTGTATACTGTATTAAGATGCTGCGTGGTTTAAGCATGCTCATAGTATTACGAGTTGATTCCTTACTTCATTAGTACTATCACTATAAACATTTCATTTCATTTCCACGTGTTTCAAATACATTTTATGACGGAAAAAACTATATGCAATTTATACAACATCATTTGATGTATAAAATTAATGGGAAATGTCTAGAGAAGGTACGATATCGAAGTGTTAATTTGTATTTATCTTAATATTGACAAAATTTGCGTAATAATACAAAATCCTTCCCATTCATACGAGTTCAGTCGAGCGGTGGTAATTTGGGACAGCCTCTACCCTTGTGAACAATAGCTGGCTCTGAACAGAAGCTATGATGTCTGCTAATCAAACTACGGAAAATACCCCAGGTGGGTCAGCGCCTAGGCGTGAATCCCACCCCTCCATCTTGGAGGGCTTGCCCATGGATTCTGGGGAGGGCAAATTATCAGACAATGTTTCAGAGACGAAGGTGGAGGGGGGCAAAGAGGCTTTTGCCAGGAGCTCCCTCACTGCTAGATCTCCACAAAATCTTGGTATCGACGACGTTCAAATGCTTGAGGAAGCACACAGGGCTTTGGCGGGTAGTGTGGCTGACTCAAGCGCCCATTCAAATCTAACCCTGGGCTCTACCTCTGAGGTGGCAACACCGGATCTGTGCGTAGAGACCCAGGCATGTGCAACTGTTCCAGAACAGGAGAGAAGACAACGGCCATCTTTACCCCCTAGTGTGTGGAGGACACAGGTCAGGGCAAGGAAGGAGGCTGAGGGTACTTGGCTTTCAAAAGCTGAGTACAAAAAATCCAAAGGGTTTGTCAACAAGCCCAAGAGGAAAAGGCAGGCTGAAACTCCCAGTCCTGCTGGAGGAGAGGGCTCTGGTATTTCTCCTATGCGCAGAGTTTCAGGTCCACCGCAGCAGCATCAGACTCAGCAGACTCCAAAGCGGCCGAGAAGGTGGGATGTCCCACCCCCGCCGCCAAGGAGCGCTGCAGAGGGCGATGCCAGCAAGGACTTGACCTTCAAGGACCAACTCTCGGGCTGGAAGATGGCGATTGTTCCGGAGAACTATCCTGACGATAGGTTCACTGATGAACAATTTTGCTTGTTGCAGGAGAAACTGTTTGAGATGGTTATTATGGCCGCCACTCCTCAGCAGATCCTGAAAACCTACAAGGACAAAGGTGCCCTCGCAGTCTTGTGCGGAAACGAGGAGACCAGAGATTGGCTCAAGGAGGTGGCTGTTGGTCTGGGTCCGGTGGGCGTGGGGGGGCCGAGTGTGATTGTGGGGGATCATAAAGATCTCCTGCGTACCACCAAGGTCCTTCTCCATACCGACTGGATCCTGGCCAGGAAAGATCCTAAAGAAATCTTTGAGTTTGTCCAGAAGCTGAATCCTGGACTGTCAACCAGAGACTGGAGAGTGGTCAGTTGCAAGCGAGAGGCGGAACACCAAACTCTGGTTCTGGCAATTGACTGCGGGAGTGCCAAGTTCCTGAGGGACAGGGGCTGGAGGATTTTCTTGGGTATAACAAGGGTTCAACTCAAGGTTCTTTCAGGTGCTCCTGATGACGATCCGAATACTGCAGGCGAACCTACAGCACAGTAAAGCTGCCACTGCGGTACTCTGTGCGAGTACTGCGGGTGGGGCTTTTGACTTTGCCCTTATCCAGGAACCCTGGGTTAGAGACGGCAATATAACGGGAATGGGGGTCTCTAGGGGCCAGGTATTCTCGGCTCAGGTCCGGAATCCTAGAACCTGCATTTGGACTAGTAATGACACCATTTGTGTGCCGGTTCTGGAATTTTGTTCCAGAGACATCACGACGGTAGAGGCCAAATGCAGGGAGTCCGGACGGCGTCTTCTACTTGCTTCAGTATATATGCCGCAAGATGAGCCCACGCAGCCTCCGCAAGAGGAAGTTAGGAAGCTGGTCGAGCACTCGGCCAGGACCGGCGACGACCTCGTGCTGGGCTGTGACTCCAACTCCCACAACACTGCTTGGGGATGTAGGAATAATAACGCAAGAGGTAAGGCACTTCTTGAATACTTAGCCTCTAATGGTCTAATGATTGCTAATGTCGGTTCAGAACCAACTTTTCATAGCAGGGTTGGGGAATCTGTAATAGATCTTACTATAACCAACGTGGGGATCAGTCACAGAATTCTGGATTGGAGGGTATCCCAGGAACCTTCCCTCTCTGACCACAGACATATCATGTTCAACATTGGTAACTTTTCCTTGGAAAAGATTGAGTTCAGGAATCCCAGAAAGGCAGATTGGGATATGTACAGATCAACTCTTAAAGAGCGCATTGAATGCTTTGACACACAGTTCCCTTGGGTCAGAGACACCAACACGCTAGACCTTGCCTCTGTTAGCTTAGGCGAGGCCATTGTCATGTCCTTTGACGAGAGCTGCCCGCTAACGGTGAGGAAGCAGGGTAAAGTGAGTTGGTGGACCACAGAGCTCACCAGCCTGAAAAAGAGAGTCAGGTCTCAGTTCAGGTGGGCAAAGAGGACAAATAATTGGGATGGCTACCATAGATTGCTAACCCAATATAACATGGCTGTAAGGAGGGCCAAAAGGCTCTCCTGGAAACATTTCTGTAGCAAGCTAGAAAGTGTTAAGAGATACATCTAGGATATACACTGTCCTAACAAAGGACAACTCCTCCAAGCTAGGCCCCCTCAAGGAGCCTGGGGGAGATATGCTGTATGTACCTAAGGAAGTGCTAAAGCTCATGGCGGCCACCCACTTCCCTGGCTGCATCATCCCAAGCGAGCCATTGGTGCCGGAGGATGAGGAACAAGCTGTCGCAAGGGCAAACAACACTCGGTGGAGGGTTGCGTGCCACATTGTGACACACAGTCGTGTGAGATGGGCCATAGGGTCACTCATCCCATACAAATCACCTGGACCTGACGAGGTAAGACCTGTCTGTCTCCAGCAAGGTATCGATATATTACTTCCGGCAATGAGTAAGTTGTTCAGGGCCAGCTTGGCCCTGGGACACATTCCCCCGGCCTGGAGCATCTCAAGGGTGGTTTTCATCCCAAAACCTGGTAAGGCAAGTTACACGGATCCCAAGTCCTTCCGTCCCATCTCTCTGTCCGCGTTCCTGTTGAAGACCTTAGAGAAACTGGTGCTGAGGTATGTGGGGGACACAGTCCTCAGAGTCAATCCCCTACATAGAAACCAGCACGCCTATACCCCAGGAAGATCCTGTGACTCTGCCCTACATCACCTGGTAAGCAGAATCGACAAGGCGTTTGAGTTCAAGGAGATTGCCCTTGGGGCTTTCCTTGACATCCAGGGCGCCTTTGACAACACTGAAACCCAGGCTGTAATCAATGCTGCCAGAGCTCGTGGATTCCATGAGGTGGTGTGCAGGTGGGTAGAGTCTCTACTTAAGAGGAGGAAGGTAAGACTCTCTCTTCACAATGAGGTTCTGGAGGCCAGGACCACACGAGGGTGTCCACAGGGGGGTGTACTCTCTCCTCTTCTCTGGAACCTTGTTGTGGACGACCTAATTAGATCTCTCAGTGATAGTGGTGTATTCGTTCAAGGATACGCGGACGACATTGTGATACTAGTTATGGGTAAATTCAACAACACGGTCTCCGACCTCATGAACACAGCCTTGAGGTCAGTTGGACAATGGTGCACTGAGGTTGGCCTTTCTATCAACCCCTCCAAAGTGGCGGTTATCCCCTTCACGAGGAGGCGCGATCTAAATGGCATAGGACCTCTGAGACTACAAGACACAGTGCTTGAAATGCAGAATCAGGTAAAGTACCTGGGGGTGGTATTGGACCGAAAGCTGCAATGGGGGCCACAACTCCAAAAGGTCATTGATCGAGGTAAGTGGTCACTCATGGCCTGCAGACGTATGGTGGGAGGAACCTGGGGGCTCAAGCCGGCGCTCATGCACTGGCTATTTGTCTCCAAGGTAAGGCCCGCCATGACATACGGCTCACTCGTGTGGTGGCCCAAGATGGACTCAGTGTCGGCGGTGAGAGATGTGGCTGCCGTCCAAAGACTCGCCTGTCTCATCATCACGGGCGCAATGAGCAGCTGTCCGGGAGCCTCACTGGACTGCCTTCTCAACCTCACTCCGATTGACCTGCATGTCAAGGTCACTGCGAGGAGGACTGCCTACAGACTCCAGTGTGAAAACCTTTGGTTGGATGTTGGAGGATCCCGAGGTCACTCTCGGATCACTCAGCAGGTAAGAGGGGAGGTAATGGACATGCCCTCGGATCATATGCCGACTCGATTCTTCTTCGCCAGACCATTCACTGTCCTCCTTCCGTCCAGGGATGAGTGGATGTCCGGTGGGAATCCTCTTCCACAAGGCGACCTTGAATGGTATACTGATGGTTCTAAGGTAAGAAGTGGGACTGGGGCTGGAATTCATGGAGTGCAGTACGGGGTGGACATTTGTCTTCCTATGGGCACTCACCCAACTGTGTTCCAGGCCGAAATGACTGCGATTATGGTATGTGCTAGGGAAAACCTGAGGCTAGGCTTCAGGGATATCAACATTTCCATTTTCACAGACAGCCAGGCTGCGCTCAAAGCGCTTGACTCCTATGAATTCAATTCTAAGGTGGTCTGGGACTGCCTTTCTGCGGTATGTGACCTGGGCAGGCGCAACAAGGTAACGCTCTGTTGGGTTCCTGGGCACTCAGTTATAGAAGGGAATGAGGTGGCTGACAGGCTAGCAAATGTCGCGTCAGCCTCAGACTTCGTGGGACCACAGCCTTTCTGTGGAATCTCTCGTGGGCATGCATGTCACTCAGTCATGGCATGGGCTCAGGAGGAACACAGGAAAAGATGGGTTAGGCTTCAGCACCATAGGGTAAGTAAGCTCACCCTCTTCTCCCCTTCCCAGACGGTCGCCTCCAATGCCCTACGCTTGGACAGGAGGCGACTCAGACAGATCACAGGAATGGTCACTGGACATGGCTTTCTGAAATTACACCTGCATCGCTTGAGGATCCACAATGGTGACACTGCGTGCAGGAAATGTGGGCAATCAGAGGAGACTGCTGATCACCTACTCTACGACTGCACAGCTCTGAATGAGGTAAGGGACAGTACTCTTGGTGCAATGACAAGGGGCAGACACCTTCCTCAGGAGGAGCTCATTGACAGGATGCTGGAGTTCATTAAGCAACTCAGGTTTGACGGACTCTGAAGTACCATGTGGGGAGCGCAAAAAGCCCATCAGTGGCTGACGTGCAACAGGACAAGGTCCGCCCCTACAGAATCAATCAATCAATCAATAGCTGGCTCGAATCACGAGCCCGAGCCCCTTCGGCAGGTATACCGGGGGGAGACCTTTCCGGGGTGTGCATTTTGAAAACGATCGGGGGTAACGTATCCGGTTAACATCAATTGCAATTAGAATGTCTGGTAATTGTATATCATAAGTGAAAATAATTATCTAAATAATATGCAAACTCAAAAATAACTCGTCATATCGACGAGTGCTTGCTGCAACTGAACGGAAACATCACCCCCCCGGTCTCTGACGTCAATATGACGTAGGGGGGAGATGTTTCTGGGGGAGACCTTTCCGCGTCCCCGGCCAGATGATGTGCCTACCCTGGCCAGCCTCAACACCTTCCCTCCTCTCACCCTTACAGCATAGTGAAAGTAACAAGTGCAAAAGTGGTAGTGAAAAGCAGAGTACAAGTTGTAACTACAAGCAGAGTACAAGTAGTACTAATAGTAAAGATATTTTTTTAGAGAAATAGATAATTTTACTGATGCACAGGTCAAGTTAGGGTCCGATAGCTGATAGTTCTGGGTCGCTGCTGGATGTAGGATTACATGTTGTAAGACATGGATTGTTAGGCCATACATTTTTCCAAGATTTGATCAAAGTTGTGCTTTTCACTTGTTGCCAAGCATATGCAACATTCAAAATGGCGTCCTTAATGTTGAAAGCTTTCAAAATCGCTGCAATATCAGCATCAGGTTGACTGACAACATCCATAAGAATGCGCTTTTTGTAGTGAGCTTTGAGAGTTTTTATCACATTTTGATCCATGGGCTGGATTAAAGCTGTGGTATTTTTTGGTAGGAACATAGCTTCAATGTAGCCATCAGCAGTTTTGATTTTCAATTCATCAGCATCAGGATGTCCTGGCGCATTATCCAGTAAAAGAAGGGCTTTCATTGGTGACTTGTTCTTCTTTAATTCAGCCTTAACTTGTGGAACGAAGCTGTTAGTGTACCAGTCATGAAAAACTTCTTTTGTGACCCAAGCACGACTTTGTGACTTGTAAGTTACTGGCAGAGATTCAACCTTGACATTTTTGAATGCTCGAGGGTTTTTTGATTTTCCTACAACAAGCAGTTTTAAAGCATGAGTGCCTGATGCATTAGCACACACCATAAGCGTGAGTCGTTCTTTTTGCAATTTCCTTCCAGACACTTTTTTTTTCCTCATCACTTACAAATGTTTCTGCCGGGAGCTGTCGCCAATTCAACCCGGTTTCATCGGCGTTGTACAGTTGCTCGGGAACTAAACCAAGCTCAGTAATTTTTTTGTCCAACATTTCAATGAACGCATCAATCTCAGACTTGTCAGCAGATACCTTTTCACCACTCATCTTCATAAACCGTATACCATGGCGTTTTTGAAGTTTTCGAACCATCCATGACTAGCTCGAAAATCATCCTTCTTTGTTATTTCTGTGTAGAAATATTGAGCTTTTTGTTTAAGTATGTCTCCGGAAATAGGAGCATTCCGTGTGCGTTGTTGTTTAAACCAAATGAACAGTGCTTCTTCCACCTCAGGAAACTCGCTTGTTCTCAGTGTTTTCCTGTTTAAAGCGTCGTCTTCAACAGACTTCATAAACCCTTCAATTTTTTCTCTCTTCTTCATTACATCATAGATCGTAGGCCGTCCGATGTCATAACATTTCACTACTGCAGTCGGCGTTTCACCGCTATCTATTCTTTTAATAATCTCCCACTTCTCCGATATTGTTAAAGTTTTGTGTTTCCGTTTAACACCACTTGTACTAGCCATTTCACACAACTACTGTACTGTACTGTACACGAACACTTGCACTTACTAACAAAGGTACGACTGCAACGGAAAAGTGTACTACACGTCTTGAAAGTCAACTGAACACTGAACGGAAGGGCTCCGTCGGCAACGAGACGTGAGTCACAGTGTTTCATGTCACTGCATGCTTATTTTTGCTCCCGTAGCGGCGCCTGACGGCGCGTCGGATTTCACAGCGTCGGACTTGCGAGGGCGGGCTGTAGTACAATAAGTTGTCTGAGGGTGACAAACATTCGGTCAACTTGTACCGACAATTTTAATCTAATATGATTTTAATAATGTTTATTCTGTACACTTATTGACAATTTATTTTAAACTTTTAGGTTGCAAGGTGAAAGGGAATTGATTGTTAATGAAATCGAGCCACACCCAGTAACAGATGAAAATTCCAACAATTTAAACTCTGTTGCAGAATTACAACCGTAAGTACAAAATCGATGGAATATAATAGTAGGCTATCGTTACATAATAATTATTCTGAGAGTGTAAACTCATTGTGAGGTGAAATTCAAAACGTTTACAGTTCTTTTGTTCATTATTTCCTAAACAAAAATGACGACGAAAAACCTAACGTAACATAATTTTTTAAAATTAATTATTCTACATAAATAATTACAATTTATTTTTTAATTTTAGGTTGCAAGTTGAGAGAAGTTTGACTATTAGACAAATTATACCAGAGATAACAAATGGAAGTTTCTAAAGATTCCACATCTGTTGCTGAATTTCAACCGTAAGTACAACGTTAAACTGTCAACAATATTTGACAAACAATGTTTATAACACTGACATAAAATGCGGTACAATGATAGGTAAACAAAATCCAACAATCAATGGTATCAATGGTATCAAAAGAGCAATGAAAATACGCAAGGCTGCACTTAAAAGAAAAACACAAGTAAAGAGACACAATTTGAAAAAAAATTCTATCGTTGAGAAAAGAATGTCGAAAAGTAGCTATGGACCCTTAGCTCAAAAGCCAGACATGCAACCAGACATTCTGGAGAGAAAGAAAAGGGAATTTATCAAAAGCCTTAAAAGAACAGATGAAGAAAGAGAAGAGCTTGAAAAAGCTACTGTTATGCAATCAGAATGTGGAATGTGGAAGGAAGAAAGGAGGAAGCTTCTCACTGCCTCTAACTTTGGAAGTATTTGCAAAAGGCGAAAAACTACTAGCTGTGAAAACATGGTTAAACAATTGTTATATACCGACATTGATTGCCCAGCAATGAGGTACGGAAGGGGTAATGAAATTAACGCTATAGAATGGTTTGAAGAGCACAATGCATTATCTGTTTCAAAGTGTGGACTCTTTGTAGACAACGAAATCCCTTATCTCGGTGCAACACCAGACGGGCTTGTGGGAGATGATGCAATAATAGAAGTAAAGTGTCCAGAATCCTGCAGAAACTTGACCCCTGAAGATGCCATAAAAGGAAAAAATTCAACTTTTGGACTGTTAAAAGACGGGTGATGTGGGCTGTGTAAATAAAAATCATAATTATTTTTACCAAGTCCAAGACCAGCTTCACATTACAAAAAGAAACATGTGCTTCTTTGTGTTGTGGACACCTTTGGGAGCTCGAGTGGAGGTCACCTTTTGGCAAGAAAAAATGGTAAATCCTCTAAAAGCCTTTTATATAGATTGCCTACTGCCAGAACTGATCGTTCCACGGCACACCAAATCAATGCCTATTAGGAATCCAGCAAACTATGTGCATCCAAAGACAATAAAATCGAAGAAGGATTAAAAACCGTAGGCGTACATTATTCAAACCTAAATTTCTTTATACTTATTGTAAATAGTTTTAACTTATGTAATGTAAATTATTGTCTCATAGACTTGAATATTAAATACAAATTAAATATTAATTTACATTTAAATTGTAATTCAAAGGCTGATTGTATCTGTTGACACTATTGACATAATAACTAATTACTATAGAGAAATTGTGATCTAAGCTATGTACGCACGAGAAACATATTATTGACAAGTTATTCACAACTGCACATGCCAAAATAATGAAACTTTTAAGTAATTGCTGTTTTAAGCTAGAATGAGCAATTCTAATTATTCTAATAATACACAATTTCATGGTATTTTAAGACTAATTAATTTTACTTTCTAATTTAATACTTTCTGAGATTTAAAAACTACCTATCTCATAACTTTGAAAATTCGTAACGTCAGAACCTGATAAAACTTTAATACAAAATGAATTAATGCTTGTTTTGAAGGTCATTGTATTTATTTTGTAAATATCCATAATGCTAAGGCACAATGTTAAGCATATTATTGATATTAACAAACAATATTAGTTGCGCTCGCCACAAGGGCTCTTCACGCTCACAGCTAGTGATGTAAAAGATCGATAAGTTTGCCGCTGCGCGGGCGTAGGTGCGGGTTCGCGTCTTTAGTAGTAGTTTGTTTACACGATGTTTTCAGAAATGTGCGCATACTGACCCCGCGCTCCCCGACCGTCCACACCACCTTCCCCCCAAGGCTATCACCCCAAAACGGAACTACACCTAGGGTGATGAAGACTCTTAATGGTTAAAAGTAATTTTGACACATTCGAGGACTGTCAACAATCTCATCCAAATACCACAAGATTCAAAAATATTATAAAACCAGTTCAACATAGGCTTAAAATCAGACTCCCCGTGGGCTGTCCCTCGTAAGGGATAAAAAAGTTATAATCTCTTGAAAGAGTAGACACTTATGGTTATTACTGATATACCAAGTTTTATTACTTTATCTATAATGGTAAAAATATGTAACACCTTTCCGGGACTTTTCAATCAGACTGTATATATAGATATAGATTGTCATACATCCCCCTTTGCTAGTAAATTCTTGGTTCAAACCACTTATTACCTTGATTTACTACTAGGGATGGACGAGATTGGATTTTTAGTTCGAGACGAGACGAGACGAGATTTTTTATTTCTCATAAAATTTCGAGAATTTTTACCTGATTTTGTAACATTGTTAGATGACTGTTTAAATACAAAAATAATGATAATAGGCAAGAATATTTACAATCTTTTATTAAAAAACATCAGCATAACATTTTTTTTATTAATCACGCCTAAATTATTAAAAATGCCTACGATTAGGAAACATAGTGATATCAGTTAGGATAGAGTTCAACTTATCCTAAAATAAAATAAATCATAAAATAAAATATTAATTTTTATAAAATAGTTACTTGTTTTGACTTTTTTTATAGTAGTAAAACATTCTTCACACTGCTAACATTTAACAAAACTTCTCAAATGTTATTAAAATAATAAAAGTAATATTTACATTTGAAGAATTAATTAAATAAGAACGCCTTCGCAAAGGAAACGCAACTACAACACGCTCCTGTATTGCGGGTATTGCATTGACTTTCTGCAGGCGTTTTTATTTATTTATTTATTTTATTTTATTATTTTTTTTTTTAAATTCTCGTCTCGATAAAAATCTCGGCCAAAAAGAAATCTCGTCTCGTGTAACGAGATTTTAAATTTCCCGAAAATTTCCCGAAATTTCGAGACTTGACCATCCCTATTTACTACCTTTTAATTGAACCTTAATATCACCAAATCCTTGGATCATATCATTTAATACCTTGGCTTATTATTTTAACACCTTAATAAGATTTGCGCAAACGATCGATTTTCAACATCAAATAGTTACCGCGAAGTTACTATTAGTAAAGTTAGTTACTATTAGTTGATTTTACTGTTCCTTGATTGCTTCCACAGAATTCCTTGGCTAGGGGCGATGATGACAAGAGAGTGATTAGCAGCAAGGATATAAAGGAGTGATTTTAAAGCTGCACTACAGAGCCCATCCTAAAAAAAACAATCCATCCCAAAATTCACAAAAAAATGACCTTAGATTCACCTACTTCTAGCGATTGAACTATCTGAGTATTGAAATTAGGTCGCAGGACTTAAAATAAAATATAATGCCAAACTTGTAAATGCAATCCTAACCTAGGTAGGTAGTTTTCTAGGAGCAGTCAATTTCAGCGTATTATTCACATTATTCACATTTTTTTTTCATGACTTAAATTGATTACTTAACTAATTGAAAGGATTCATTCATACAAGGAGAAATTTCAATTGTATTTTCGTACGAAACCGCTCAGGTCCCCCTAGTACACTTTATTACCAGATTATAACCGTAATGTTTTTTTATTATTTTTTAGCAAATTTCCCATATAGGGAATAAGCTATTACCGTAGTACTCATGGTAAGACCTGGACGCGGGACCGATTTTTTTTTCGTTTTGAGGTCCCTAGAGGCCAAAAACACCATCCGTTCAAATTCATATATATATATATATTGTAAGAAAGGGGATTAACCCCGTACCCACGGTGCTCATCTATGCAGACACTCTGTTCACATTACACTTAGTCGACCAGTTGGTGTGAACAGAGTTGAACAGTAGCATGAGCATCGATTTACAAATTCCTTTCCCAGCTGATGTGAGCTAGGCGATGACCGGTAGGGCTGACTTCCAAGAAACACCGTTAACCTATAAGCCACACACCCTATCGGTAATCAGCCAATGAGAAGGGCTAATGAAGAAGATGGAGGGGTCAAGACTCTTGGAGCTGGAGGATCTGAAGAAAAAACATCGAGGAGATCACCACGGGCCACCGGAGAAAGAAGATCGGGAGTTTGGGAGTGCGTGTATCGGTGCGTGTGCTTCTGGGACAATTAACAGTATGTAAAAAGAATAAAATATATAACTAAAGTGTTGTCAAACATACAAGTCATGTAATTTGTCAGTAACTAATTCTTTTAAATTTTCAATTGATTTTCTTTTCTTGTAAATTTAACGTTGTAAATTAATTAATCTTATTATTGTTGATTTTTGCCTTTTCTAAAGTTTTCTTTTGCTGTTGTAACACTTAGTTACTTTAGTTGTTGTTTTTCTAAATTTAAATTCTTGTTCATTACACGTTGAGTAACACCCTTAAGCAGTCTTATGTCTCATTAACCTAACACCTCTTGACTAAGCTAAGCGAGTGAATCATTTTAGGAAACTTAAACTTAAAGTGAGGCATGGGACTCGCATGGTGGAGGCAGCCGCACGGCGAAGGCTGTCTTTGCATTTTAACTAAACAGTAACGATCCTACATTTATTTTAATAAATTATTTTGAAACAAATTATATGACTTGTGAATTATTTTAGTTTATTTATAGTCAATTATAGTCACTTAAGTTAATATCAGACTCACGTATCGTAAAATGTATAGGGTGTTAGTTTAAGATTATGAAACAAAACAATATAGGCCACTAACTCAAATAAAAACACATATCTTAGCTAGGCCCATAACCTTAATAAAACCACCAAATGTTACAATAGCTTATGTAGGTTTGTCACATTACTAAAACTGAAAAGATAATTTATGGATTTAGATTTTGAAATTGTTAACATTGACATATATAGCTTAAACAAAACTGAGGCTTTACAACTAGCTTGTCAATATGAAATACAACTCCCACCCATCCCTGAAACCGAAACCCTAGCCAATCTAAGAACAAAATTAGCTTTCACCAAAGATGTTTTCAAGACTGCATTTAGACATCCTAGTTTTGCTGAGGCATTAACAGACTTGTTCTTTAACAACATACTAGAAGACAAAACAAAAGAACAGTTTAGAGATTTGCTAAAATTCAAGAAAATACTTCAAGAACCAACATATGACACTATAAACACTTCTGACGACCAAACACAACCTGAACCTGAACATTCACAAAACCTTTATGAAAACAGGTCAATAATAGAACACGAACAATTGTTACATAGCTTTAATTCGTTAAACTTAAATCAAGAAACCCATCAAAATCACAACCAACCAGAAACCCCTAACACATCAACACAAATCGTATCTCAACCTAAATCATATATAACCAACAAAAACATGGCTGATGAGTCAAAAGAGAAACTTCCCTTAATAAAAGCAGGCACATACTCAGGTCTTCCTTCAGAAGATGTACATGAATTTATTCAAAAATTTAATATAGCATCAAGGTGCAACCATTGGTCCGAAAAAACTAAAATTGAACTTTTCCCCACACACTTAACGTCTACCCCGTATAAATGGTTTGCACTCTACAAACATGAAAACAATGAAACTAGTTGGGCAAACCTAGAGTCTGAATTTATTAAAGCATTCAGCCCAGTTGCATTAATTGATGACTTACAGACGGTCCTTGAAAATCGAACACAAGGAGAAAATGAATCTCCAATGCAATTCCTATACGAAATCATTCACCTTTCCCACAGAATAGATCCCAATATGAATGATGCAAAAATAATAAAATTCGTAATTCAGGGAATAAAACCGGAGATTTGTAATGACCTAGTGAGAATGGAAAACAACTCACTTAAACAGCTAAACGAAAATCTGCTAAAAATTGAATCTCAAAGAGCTATTAGGAATAAAAATCAGAGAAAATACCAAACCTCAGCTGAACGCGTTACCCTAATAAAACCTAAACCAAAATCGGTAACGTATGAAACTGACGAATTAGACAACTTAAAATTAGAACTTAGGGACATAAAAGATACATTATTAAGCCTCAAGGTCAAACCTGATGTAACAAACTACCCTAGGGACAACCCACACAAAGAAACTTATCATCGTTCAAGATCCACACAAAGAAGAGACATTTCCCCTCATCCCAGATATGACAGGTCAGCTGAAAAATATAGGCCCAGAAGCACTTCTCGAAACTCACAAAATTTATCGAGAAGCTCTTCACCTCACAATTCACATCACTCCAACAGACAACCTATCCCAAGAACCAGATTAGATTATAGATCACCACACCGATCACAAAACACTCCACTCTTTTGTCACATATGTAACAAAAACAATCACGCCACAGAAAATTGTTGGTACAATGCTAGAGCTAACCGTAGGAATCCAAAATACTCAAATACACCTTCCAAATTTTGTGCATATTGCAAAAGAAATAACCACACCATTGACCAGTGCTTTAGGCGTCCTGCTAAAAGGGAACAGTTTCCAAAAAACTTCTAAAGCAGGGAAGTCAACTACCACAAAATAGATATTTGGCTTCCCAAAATAAACAAACACACACGAGATATTTCTGGAACACAACTAAACGTTTCCCACATTTCAACAAATCATCAATCTTAGAAGCATCCAATAATTCAAAATGTAATATATTTTCACCATTAAGCCCTCAATACCAATACAACTTTCCAACAATTGAGGATTCGTTTCGTGTAAAACATAAAGTTAAAGTAACCCCAATAACTAAATCACTTCCTCCAAGAACCACAATAACATCAAGAAATATTCAACACACACAACTCGAGAACCAGACCAACATCATTCCTACAGCTACGGCTGAACCTAAGACGACCTTGCAGCCAGCTGATGGAGAAGATAACGCACCACAACAAACGCCTACGTCACAAGCGTCGACCCACTGCTGCCTAGGAACACCGACTCAGCAACTGACGTCACAGCACCGCACAGCTGATCAGCCCAAGACTCAAGATATGGCACGTACATCTGTTAACTCTTCACGACCTTCAACGTCGGATGACAACAACAGCTTCAGTACGAGTACATCACTTCCAGGAACCTCTACGGATAGACACGTGGATTCATCAACTGCAGGAGTTTGTTTAACTGCTAGCGAAGCAATAACCCTCCAGAATCAAATTGACAAAGAAGTTTTCCAACAAAGTTCTAAACACCTAAATTTGAGAACCCTAATTAAATGTGATAAAAGACAATCTAAATGCACACTATCGGATATTTATGACTTAATTTTTAATGTTAAGCAAACAAAAACATTCCCTACATTGACACTAAATATTGATATACCAGAAAATGGACAGACTTATTCAGCTACCTTAGATACTGGTTGCAACTATTGCCTGATAAAATCATCAATTGTAAATAACCTATCCTTTCAAACAGATAACTTACCCTTAATTGTAGCTGCTAACGACCTACCAGTCAAAGTATTAGGAAAACTTTTACTACCAATAACAATTAATGGCTGTGTTTATCCAACCGACTTTTACGTAATTGAAGATTTGGCAACTGACGTAATCTTGGGAAATTGGTTTTTATTCCAAAACTGCATGGAATTGGATTTTAAGAAACAGGAAATCAGACTAACGAATAAAGATAAAGTTCATTGCATCACAATGGACAAATCTTGGTTACTTAATTTAAAACCGTTTGTTCTAACAACTATAGCGGAGTCTAGTAGGCCTAATGACATGATTGAAATTAAAGTTCCTACGGACACAGTTATTGCTCCCCAACAACACTACAAATTAATGGAAATCTTGCCAGAACATCATCAATATGAACTTGATATAGATTTAAATTACCGAGACAAAAAGAACCTCCACTTTTATATCTCATCAGAAAACGAAAATTCACAAAAGTTTATTTACGCTTACAATGCGAGTAAATCTCCAAAATGGTTAAAACAAAACGTAATATTAGGTTATTTAAAACCAAATGCCGGAGTAAAAACAAGAACATGCACACATCCACCTAAAATAAAACCACTTCATCCTTCTAAAACAATTGCACTTGACAGAAATGGCAACCCACTTGACATAAATCCAAAATTGACAGTCAATCAGCATAATAAGTTAGCAGCAATATTATCTAAATTTAGCCACATGTTTACTAACAAGACAGAAGATTTAGGTCCAGCTAAACTACCACCAGTTAAACTTAACCTAAAATCATATGCTAAACCAGTATATCATCCTCCTTATAGGCAAAGCCTAAAAGAACGCAAAATCCTTCAAGAAGAAATTGAAAAACTAACAAAGGCAGGTATACTCGAAGAATCGCCCGAATACACAGAGTTCGCCAGCCCAATGTTCGTAATAACCAACTCTGACAGCTCATCGCGTGTAATATCTGATTTGAGATCAGTTAACAAATGTTTAGAACAACAAAATTTCCCCATAGTCTCAGTAGATTTGGTCTTGTCTTGTTTATCTGAAATGACTTATTTTACCCACTTAGATTTGAAAAACGCTTTCTTTCAGTTAGAGATAGCCCCAGAAGACAGAAAATATTTAACTGTTATAACACAAACAGGAAAGTATCAGTTTAGAAGAATGCCACAAGGATTATCCATTGCTACAGTAGCTTTCCAAAGAGCCATAACTAGAATTTTATCAAAACATTTGTATAGCAGATGCATACCATTCATTGATGACATCACCGTGTTAGGAAAAACTTTTGACGAACAGTTGGAAAACATAGAAATTATTTTACAAGAGCTAAACAATGTTAACCTAAAGCTAAACTCAAAAAAGTGTCAGTTCATGTACGATAAAATAAACATACTTGGACATGAAGTAAGTTCTAAAGGCTGTTTGCCATTAAAAACAAATATAGAATCCATAATTAAATTTAAAACCCCAACTACCATTAAACAAGTAAGATCGTTTCTTGGAGCTGCAAATTACTTCCGTAGATTTGTTAAAAACTTTGCAAAAATAGCCATGCCCTTAACAACACTCATAAAGGAATTCAACGCAACGAAGAAGTTTCAATGGACAAACGACTATGAGACTTCATTCCAGGAACTCAAGACGATTCTCACCTCACCGCCACTTCTCAGCCACTTCGTAGAACACAGAGAGACCAGAGTGTACACAGACGCATCAAATTATGCTATAGGAGCAGTAATGACCCAGTATGATCCAGAAACATCTACAGAACATCCTATTCAGTATTTAAGTAGAAAACTAAAACCAAATGAAGTTAACTACAGCGTTTCAGAAAAAGAATTCTTATCCTTAGTCTATGCATTGGTAAAATGGAGAGAATTTTTATTTGGAAGAAAAGTAAAGGTTTTCACTGATCATTCTGCATTGCAATATTATAAATCATTTAAAGGAGCTTCATCTAGACTCACCAGACTCTCGAATTTAATATGTGACTACGACCTCAAAATTACTCACAAGGCAGGTAAATCCTTAGTCTTGCCTGACTTCTTAAGCAGAAATCCGGTTGACAAGACAATAGAAGAGGATTTCACTTTCAACCTTACTTCAGTAAATGCCCTTCATCTCGTGGACTTGAAGAAATTGCAAGCTCAGGACGATGACCTAAAATGCATCTTACTTGCTTTGGAAAATCCTGATCTTGTGGAACAAAAGTACAGGAAAATGGCCACGTATTACAAGACGGAGAATGGTGTACTCTACCGAATGTACAACGATTCTGATCCTCACAGACATGTTATAGCAATACCACGAAAACTCGTCAACAACATCCTTCAGGAGTACCACAATTCACCGTTATCAGGAGGACATCTAAGTACATTCAAGACTCTCGGAAAAATCAAAGAAAGATATCATTGGATTGGTATGTCAACAGATGTCGAAAACTACGTGAAAACCTGCGAAAGTTGTCAGAAAAGAAAGAACTCTCCGAAGAAGAAGTATGGCTTCCTTTATCCTATCCCTCCCACTAACAAAATATTTGAACGAATCCAACTTGACATAATTGGTCCATTAAATCCTAGCAATAGATATAAATACATTTTAACAGTAACTGATGCCTGTAGTCGATTTGCATTTGCTTTCCCACTTGTAGTTGCAGACGGTAAATCAATCGTAAAATGTCTCTTAAAACTAATTTGTACTTATGGAACACCTTCTATTATACAATCAGATAGAGGTACTGAATTTAACAACAATTTGATTCGTGACTTAACTACAGCAATAGGTACATGCCAAATTCTAAGTAGTGCTTTCACACCACAAGTAAATGGACAAGTAGAAAACTTTAATAACACGTTGATAAATATGATTTCTCATTATGTAGCTGAAAAACCAAACGCATGGTCACAATACATTGACTATGTACTTTTTGCTTACAATAACAGTAAACACCAGACAACCAAGTACAAACCTTCGTACTTATTTTTAGGCTTTGAGCCAAGCTTTCCAAATGATACTTTGTTTGTAAATCCAAATGTAGAAAAAGATCTGCTAGAAAACTTAAGAATTGTAAATGAAATTAGGGACACAATACCTTCTATCATAGCTAGTGAACAAAAGAAACAAAAAATGTATTACGATAGGAATAGAAGAGACTTAATCTTACACCCAGGAGACCAAGTTCTCATATGGTACCCTAAAAATTTGAGGGAAAATCAAACCAAATTTTCTTACCGCTACAAAGGTCCGTATACTGTATTAAAACAAGTTACACCAGTTTCATATCTAGTGGAAATCTTAAAAAATGGAAAACTTGTCAAAGAAGTAATTCATGTCTCCCGAATGAAAGTTTTTCAAACAAGACTTGTAAAATAAAAATATTTAGTTACGTTAGGTCAATAGATACTATGTTTATTTTATAAGATAATTTTGGTAACATGCAATTATTCATAAATATATTTCACAAGTTAGCTATTTAACTGATTTTGATTTATTGCCACGCAAAATAATTAACCACAATACATATATGATTCATATGCTTTGACCTTAGCTAGTATTCACTTATGTTTAGTTAGTAATACGTAAGCAATGTGTATTCTAAGAAGCAATTAGTACTTCTATTCCCGAAGCACTTGCACTCCCGCAAACTTGTGTAAATATTATGTAAATAATGTGTAGCTACACAAAACTCAAGTGTTAAGTCGACTTTTAATACAAAAATATCGCGTGGCCACGCAGACACACACAGACAATCGTAATCAAGTTTACCATTGTAACTGTATTTTTAGTTCTTGTAACGAGCAACTTACTTACAAGTTGGACACTTAGTGATTTTACTAGTGCGCGTAAGATGAATGATAATTAGTGACATTCAGTGACATACAAGCTGGTTTGGTGTACAGCCCAAGGACAAACTCCACTCAACGAGAAGTAATTAAGGATTGATCACCCTTAATTATTCACTCAAAAAATTTTCTTTACAACTCTCTAGATTATTAAGGAAAGAAAGGACTTTCACGCAAGAATTCATAAATAATTAAAATAAAACATTTATGTTCAAAACTCCTATAACAAAGTGTCGTCATAAAGTAATTGTGAACCAAATACCATTTTGAACATTATGTGTCTAACAACATCAGGTATCATACAAGTGACATATTTTAAGTTCCATGTAACATACATTTCAAACAACTAAATATTCATTACAATAAGTAGATAGATAGTCTTAGTAGGGAAAGCATATGAATCAATTAAAATTGTATGTTACCAAGTACCAACATTTGTGAATAAATCTATTAAAACATGTACTAACTCACACTGTTAAGTAAGTTTCAGCAGTAAAAGAGTCCCTGAAGCCACCAGCAAGTACAAGGTCACCGCAACACGACATGACTTCATCGCCATCGCATTGTCAGCCGTCCATTCAACCCAGACGCCGTGATGCTGCCCATGTCGCCGTTCCAGCTCTGCTCGCCACTATCCTTCTCATATGGCAACCTACTCTATCAGCTGGCGCGGAAATTCCAACGCATATCGTGACCGGCGTAACATTTAACGAGGTCTCGTCAATCGTAACTCCTTATCATTCTGTCGCGCCTTTGTTTTACCAAATCAATTATCGGACTAAAATAACCCAATCGATCCCTAAATCGCATCAAACACCCCGTCCCCATAATTGCAATAGCTTAATTCAAACTGAACTTCAAAACTGCAAATTCAAACAAACACTAGCAGAAATTCAAACCTTTATTCATGACATGCTCTCAATTGATCAAGTAAATTTTGACCCGAACATTCAGTTAAATAAAGAACTACCTCAACAACAAATTAAACGTTCCATTGAATTTATCGGAAGAGGTTTAGAATGGTGTTGTAATGTAGCTACCATGACAAATCTTCATGATCTTGCGGAAAATGAAGTACAAGTTGACGATAAACTAAATTCTCTGTTAGATTTTGTGAAAGATGAACACAGAGACTTTACTATAGCCGAAACCAAATTAAACAATTTCTCTTCAAATATCAACAAAGTACTAACAACACTCCATGAAACATTTCAAAATTATGACAGAAATATAAAATCAAACTTAAATGAAACTTCTGAACATTTTGATTTAAAACTAGCTAAGTACACACAAGAAACTTGGCTATACATTTACCTAACTTTGTATTATAACCAACTTTATAAAATAGAACAAGACTGCCAAAATAACAAAATCCCCGAATCGATTTTACCACCCCCGACTTTGAAGCAAGATTTAGCTAGGCTTCAAATCAAATTGAGTCAACAAAATCTAACCACTGCCATTCCGTTAACGAAACTTGAATCCTATTACAGTATTCCTATTTGCAAATGTCACTATGAAAACGAAAATATAATTTTACAAATCAAAATTCCCTTGCAAAAAAGTAATTTGCAATACAAATCATACACCTATAACCCCATTCCTCTAATGTGGGAAGACAAAATATGCCAACTTACGGAGACTAAAATTGTAGTCATTAAAACGAACACTTCAACTTACATTGTAGAGACCGAAAATAATGAATACTGCAATGAACGCAATTCCAACCTTTGCTTGATCCCAAGACACAATTTACAATATTCCAAGTCATCAATGTGTACACTTTATTTATTAAATGGTACAGACATTTCAGACCTAAAAAGTCACTGTGAATTTCATTGCTATGATTCACCTAATCACGTGATTGTAAAAGAAAAATCAGTTAACACTTTTCTAGTCACCAACATAAAAAGTGACTTAACAGTCAATTGTTTGAACAAACCCAACATTAAAACCATACCAAAAATGAGAACCGGAACTCTAGAGATTAGATTACCTTGTGACTGTTCTGTTTCCCAAGGAAAAACAATAATCATTGACACTATCATTCCTTGTGATTCCAGAGACCATCAATCACCAGCCATTTTTCATTTAATTCCTCTTTCATGGACAAATTTAAACTATCTCAAAGTTGACCCACTAGACAGGATCGATAGATCAGAATTCAACAACATCACAAACTTCATAATAGACGATTGGAATATCACTACTCCCACCTTTGTTGTAAAGAATCTAGAACCTGTTAAATTGTTTAATCATATAACATTAAAGAATAATTGGACCGACATTTTAGATGAAAGAAGAGTAATTTTGTACATTTTATTAGTCTGGATTGTAATATTAACAATCTTACTCATTATTTCAGCATATTTCATCCACATACTCAATATTAAAATGAATCTAATCACAAAACCTCAAACCCCTCAAAAAGACTATTAATGTAACAAAGTGTTACCCAGAATAAACCATTAATAATCTCAACATCAAAAAATAATTTATAATAATAATTTAAAAAATAAAACATCTTAACAAACAGCTAAAATTTAAATAGTTCAAAATTAATGAAACAATCAATTAACTTAAGGAGACTCGATGGGGCGAAAGAAGACGTGAGCGACTATGAGCTATACACCACCAGCTCATTCTACCGCATCGCTGGAAGGGTCGCGAAACAAGCAAATGCGCCGATCCTCAAGATCGCGTCGCGTCGCAGGAAGGGGGGAAGAAGAGTCGGAACGCACATCAAGATATCCGTTCGATTCCCACCTTCGCGATTGATGTTTCCGTGTATCTCCTTAAGTTGTCTTTTTTCTTTTTTATTGTCAACCGGTGGTAGGTTGACGTTTTAACCAGGGGGGTGTAAGAAAGGGGATTAACCCCGTACCCACGGTGCTCATCTATGCAGACACTCTGTTCACATTACACTTAGTCGACCAGTTGGTGTGAACAGAGTTGAACAGTAGCATGAGCATCGATTTACAAATTCCTTTCCCAGCTGATGTGAGCTAGGCGATGACCGGTAGGGCTGACTTACAAGAAACACCGTTAACCTATAAGCCACACACCCTATCGGTAATCAGCCAATGAGAAGGGCTAATGAAGAAGATGGAGGGGTCAAGACTCTTGGAGCTGGAGGATCTGAAGTAAAAACATCGAGGAGATCACCACGGGCCACCGGAGAAAGAAGATCGGGAGATTGGGAGTGCGTGTATCGGTGTGTGTGCTTCTGGGACAATTAACAGTATGTAAAAAGCATAAAATATATAACTAAAGTGTTGTCAAACATACAAGTCATGTAATTTGTCAGTAACTAATTCTTTTAAATTTTCAATTGATTTTCTTTTCTTGTAAATTTAACGTTGTAAATTAATTAATCTTATTATTGTTGATTTTTGCCTTTTCTAAAGTTTTCTTTTGCTGTTGTAACACTTAGTTACTTTAGTTGTTGTTTTTCTAAATTTAAATTCTTGTTCATTACACGTTGAGTAACACCCTTAAGCAGTCTTATGTCTCATTAACCTAACACCTCTTGACTAAGCTAAGCGAGTGAATCATTTTAGGAAACTTAAACTTAAAGTGAGGCATGGGACTCGCAATATATATATTTATATATATATATATGTGTCCGTCAGCACGATAACTCGAGCATAAATGATCCGATTTTGATTAAATTTGGTACAAACGTGTAAACGTACGTTTATTCGAACGAGTTCGCGATCCAGCATGATCGGACCATGGGAACGGGGGTTTACGGGGGGTTTTAAGGGGAAAAAATAGGTTTTTCCCATTTTTGACCCAGAAAACATAAAATTTAGCAATTTCTTTCCAAACCATTTTGTAGAGCTTAAAAAAACAAATAATTTAGTATATTGAAGCGTTATTATGCGCCTAATGGTTACGGAGAAAATTCCAAAAAATTGTAAATTTTAAATTCCCATGTTATTCTTATGGAGAATAAGTAAACTGTTGTAGTTTGCTTGTTTGTGAACATATTTTGATCAAATTTGGAAAATGTTTTTATTTCTTACTAACTATTCACATTTTACAAAAAAAAAACAGTTTCACCCTCCCTGATGCAGCAAACCTAAGTACTTGTTAAACTAATTCTATTTAAATCAAGAATATGTTATATTTTTAAGTAGACATTTCAGTGTAAATCCAATCAGTCAAATGGAAATTCGTTTAGTCTGCAGGTTTGCTGCGGCGGGGGTATTATTACCTTGTAACAGATAAAACACTTGGCTATGTTTTTTTTACATTGTCATGGACAAAGCCACGACGTCTTGTGCTTGTCTTTTATTAATTGTATTATGTATTTTTATTTGTTTTGGATGCTAAAAATTACACTGTCTATTGCAGGTATGTACTACTGAAGGACAAGTGTGTAATGAGTCTGATTAACAAAGAAATGTTTATAAAGGTGTTGATTGATTTAATTTGCTTGAATTGTTGATTTTGGGGATCAAGCTGACCAGACTTGGTTGTTTGTTAGTAAACTTTTAGATTTCATAAGACTTTTTAATATATTCAAGGTTTTTCAAATTTATTTTAAAAGTTTTTTGAACTGAAGCAAAGAAATTATTTTGGTTTATGAAAGAAGTTTCGACATATAGGAATAGGAGAGTAAGATAGTGATTTGTTACTTGATTGTCTAACCTGTTATCTGTTTGTGGTCCAGCCACGCAGGATAGACGCCAGACTAGCTGTAGCACTGGCCATAAGTCCCCCAGCTACATTGGTAGAGTGGGTGTGCACTGGAGTGTGAGACATGTCTACACTTGACACATGAGGTACCTGCAACAAGCAAAGTGATCCAATACAAACTGTCAAATATCCAAGATTGTAAAAACATCTATATTGTTTGTTAACTCAGATAGTAACTGCATACATGGTATCTGTTTTCCCCAGATATTGCTAAAACTACTGATCCAAGGGACTGAACCTGGCCAAAACATAGTCCGGCTCATATCCTTCTAAGCCACTAACATTACACCTCGTTGATTAATGATGTGTAGAGGTGTGCGGATATCCGCAAAATTGGGTCGGATTTAGTTTGATTCCTATATATGAATCCGCCTGAGCCCAAATTTGATATCCCACACTATCCTTTAATATATCCGACTTCTTTTGATAGACTATGTATTTTCACGGACTGAAAACAAAATATTAATAACCGTCATTATTTTCAGATGACTATACATTACGTTACGTTTCAAACAACCTAACAACGGTCGATGAGTATTTGTCTACTCTTATTGATGTTTTCAAAATTCTTTCTGTAAGCGATTCAAATAGATTCAATAGTTGGAATTTTACTGTACTTGTAAATAATATGTATTATTATTTAAGCCACAAAATTACTTAATCGCTTTGGATTTTTATTTAATTAAAAAAAGGGATGGCTAAAGTTTTTATTATTTTGGCAAATTTACGTACTTTTATGAAAACTTCTCTAACTTTGTTATGTATTATTAGATTAACTTGAAACTTTCAGAAATTATCAGATATAATTAGGGATGTTTCGATTTTCGATACCGATTCTCGATACCACCGATGCTTGGCCGTTGATATCGGTATCGAGAATCAATTATCGAAAGTCGATTCCGATACCGATGCCCACGAGATCGGAAAATTACCGCTATTGCCACGTACGCACAAGACGTTTCCGTGACTGCGAGAGGCGATGATGATGTGTACAGCGTTTTCAACTGAGAAAAGACCACAAAAGCTTTGAACAGGGTCAAATCAATTAGGTAAGAGTTCTTGTGGAGCCCCTATGAATAGCAGCACATGGCAAGTTATAAGTTAAAACTTGGTCCTGTCTGTCGACTCCCTGCATTCTATTGTTTTAGTCAACAATCAGTTTCCGTTTACAAACCTCATAACCTGGTAGGCTTTGTGTGTCCCTCACACGGCGACCTGTTGGCTGGAAGTCCAAATCACTATGTAACGTAATGAGAGTATTTACATTTTTCTTATTTACCCATCTAATGTATAGGATGCCCTCACTACTCTTTTGAACTGATTCCTCTCTCTGCAGTTCCAGGTTCCAACCTATCCATTTTAGGCATGTTTTTTTTCTGATCAAATTCACAGTGCCTACAGCATAAGTATAATACAGCGTGGGAGAGGAGTACCATTTGTCCAAATAAATAACGTAGCCTTTGTCTAAAACTGTTCTGGAAGCTTCAAAACGATCTCTTCACTGGCTAGAACTCCTTTTGGCATTGTTTTTCTCAGTGTTTATTTCAAATGATGAACCACCACAAAAGCACCAATGAATCAGAAAATTATGTGCCTATTTGTATGTAACCAAATTTTTTCCATCATGAATATGCTATATAAACATTTGTATTTTAATTTATTCACATAATTAGGACTATTCAGGTACTTACTGCCTCCCACTCCAAAGGTAGATGGTCACTGTCCTCCTCAGAGCCTGAGTCATCACTAGAAGTGTCCAGATTTACCCTCAACTGATCCTCAAGTGCCCGAGACACCAAAGGCTCCACTTGTACTGGGCCAATTCTAGAACATGCATTCATTTGTTCCTGAGCTATACAACAATTTTTACATGTTAAAATATTTGTATCCTTTTCATCACTTTTGCTTTCAGTAAACCCATGCTGTGTTAAAATGATGCAAATTTAATATACTCTCTTGTACGAACAACTGAAATATTGCATTAAAAATATTATTGGAATACAAATAAAATACTGGGGAAAATATTTTTCCTGTACAGTATTAGTTAAAAGCAGAATTAAGATTTTTCTTTTAATTATAACTGAATTTTTTAATCTAGGATCGACCCATCCCAAGATATCATGCTAAACTGTATTTTTCAAGAGAGTTTTTGTTTATTGTTATGTTTATCTATGCCATTGGCATTTTTTTAAAGGTCTTTTCTTAGAGAAGGGTTCATACCCTGGTCTCGTTCATCCGCCTTTTGTTAGATGGTATCATTAATTTATAGCCCGAGAAATGACATCTGGGTGTAGAATCGGTCTCATTTGGAATCAAAGCAACTTTCAAATTTGAAGGTAAGCACTATAACCACTCGGCAATCCAGACAACTATTTGTTTTTGGCTGAATTAGTTTTTGATTTTTTTTTTATTCCTGCTTAAACTAATAAGAATATTTTTGTAAAAGTAAAAAAATTTAGTTATGAGCATTTTATTCATGTATATACCTTCCCAAGTCCTCAGATTCCAGAAGGTAGAGGATGTTCTGTAGTGTCTGTGACGGGTGAATACTCTCCGCAGGAACATTTTGGGAGAGGCACAAGTGTAAGACATTGAGGTTGAGACGAGCCACACGACGTGCAAACTTGTTCTCACTCAGCGCAGTACTGCATAACTCACTGTACGGGGACAAACTCCACATTGATTGTGATAATTGTAATAGTTTGTCAAGTATTTATTTCTTTTCATCATTTCAATTTAGTAATTCAAGTCAGTCAAGAATAATTTGGTGTCTATTTTATTTCATAATCAATTTTTCTGTTCTATTATAATTAAAATTTTAATTCAATTTCAATATAAAAAATATTCATGTTATTAAATAACGTTCTAGTAGTATGCAATTTATAGGTTAAGAATATTTCATTAAAATACCGAGTACGTTATTTTATATTGTATACAATAGGCAAATGGTATCTTGTTAAGTTTTAGAAATACAGATAAAGACGGTGGAGAGTATATTTTTATAAATAATAATAAATCAAATAGTTATAAATAAAACTGGCTGATGATTCAAATCTTAATGTTTCGGGTAATAGTTTAGAACAAGTAGAAATTTTATCATTCACCGAAATAGGAAATATGATTACTTCCCAACCTCCACTTAAATATTGAGAAAACTAACTACATTTCCTTCAAAACAGCTCAATCAAGGATCAAAAAAGAACCCTTGATTTTGGTGAATACTGAGCCAATTGAGCTTGTCACAAGTACAACATTTCTCGGTCTAACAATAAATAAAAACTTGAATTGGAATGAGCATGTAGGCAACATTTTAGTTAAAATAAATTCTGGCTGGTGTGCACTAAGAAGAATGGCGGGGATGTGCAGTGAATCCAGTCTTAAAATTATTTCATACATTCATTTCATTCATACATTCATTCACACATTTCATTTGGAATTAGTCTGAAAATCTAATATATAAAATTCTCGTGTCACAGTGTTTGTCTGCAAACTCCTCCGGAACGACTTCACCGATCGTTATGAAATTTGGTGTGTAAATTCTGTAGGTATGCGAATCGGACGTAAACTATTTCCCGTTTCGAAATTCTTAAAAGGGCTCCGCCCCAGTGGCTCTGGAGTTTCCCATGTTAACCTTATGAGAAATGGAATTAATGAATCTTAACAGCTGTTTCAATTAAACAAGTTGGTTCTGTTCTATGATGTTCAATAGCATTAAAGTTACAAGGATTACCAACAGGGTGCAGCACTATTATTGCTTTTACATTTATGACAACAGCTAATTTGCAACCAAAAGGTGAGTGAGCGTAGCGAACGAACTTCAACCTGAAGGCAAGTGAGCGCAGCGAACGAGCTCCAACCTAAAGGTGAGTGAGCGTAGCGAACGAGCTCCAACCCAAAGGTGAGTGAGCGTAGCGAACGAACTTCAACCAGGACGTGATTGAGCGATGCGAACGAGATCATCTTGAAAATTAAACGTAACGGTACTTTCTTTCCATCGGTCTGTCTTAGGGGAAACCTATAACTTAGGCGATACGAAGTTCGCCGGGTCAGCTAGTAATTTTATAATATTTATAGATAAAGAGTTACTACTTGCTAAGCTACAAAAATTTGTAAAAACTCATCAGATTTGTATAGCAGGAGAATTTAATATAGATATTTTAGAAACCTGTAGCTCATCCAGCCATAAAAATAGGTTTTTATACTTAATCAGAATGTACGGTTTTACAATTAATTTTTGTTCTCCAACTAGAATAACTCTAAATACAAGCTCATGCATTGACAATATTTTAACTAATGAAAGTTTTATTTTAAACCAGAAGACCGTAAGATCTAAATTGAACCACTTGAACTTGAAGTTCTCTTGAAGGATAATGGTCTATTACGACATCACGATTAAATTTGTTATCCGTGTTTGAGAACTCACGTGTATTTATCTTAATTTTACAGTGGTTTAATTGGTACTATTATCAATATTCTTCATAATCTGTTATTTACCTATAATAGTGGCATTTATTTAAGATAAAAATCATACAATTTTAATTGGCCATGTAGTTAAATACGAAATGTAGTTAAATACGAAAAAATAACCTTTTAATTGCCTTTTAATTACTTTGGGCTAGGTAGCTGTTATAAATGGAATTGATAATAAAAAAACCAATAACAGTTATGTTTATCGACACTGACATGAAAACGGCAGTGTATAATTATTTCCTCATACAAGGTTGGCGAAGCTCCTTGCAGTGGGTGCGGCCGAGTTAGCGACCTCCGGAGTTAGTGATTTCTGCCGCAGGACAAAATCTTCCCAAGTTAGCCAATTACAGACTGGGACGGTGAATGATTTGTAGGGAATGGTTATTAAAATTATAGGGAATGTTTGAAAAATGGGAATAGAAATGAGAAAGAGAGTAATGATAAATAGTTCGAAGGACCAGAGGGGTAATATGTAGAGAGATGGATATATTAAATTGAGATTATGAGAGGGAGAAAAAATGAACACACTTTTGAGATAGGAGAACAAGCACTGTTTTTATTTACACTAGTTAACCGCCCGTGCTCCGCCACGGGAATATTGTCAGCAATAAAAGAAATAATAATTAACAAATACTGTTTATCTTTGTATTTTATTTAGGGGTTGTTTAATTTTTTAAATGAAATAGAACTGATAGTTTGCCTGTATAAACTATTTTATGTTAATCAAACCGATATATTATTTTAACCAAATGAATGTTTTATATTAATTTGAGTTTCATTTGAAAAATAAATAGTATACGAACTGGGCAATGCTGATAACCTAATAAGCAGCTATTTATGCTATTTAGATAATTTGCTCAAGTATATTCCTATATTTGTATGTTTTTTTTCATTACATTTGTTGTATGGAATAAAGATAGTCACTTAGCCTACATGTAAATCACGCATCAGCAGTTGGTCGCATTTCACGAATCTTTGACCCATACTGTGAGTAAAAGCTGTGTTTACGTCGTATATATATAAAGTTGGGCATACTTTGTTCAATGTTAGAGGGTATTAACGGTCCAATTTGATGGAAAAGGAGTCGTGGATTTTAAAACTATGTAGACTACTACTACCAGAAAGATGTTGATTCAAGTGAGACTTAGAACTGGCCATTTCAAATGCAGATTCTAGGCCTATAGGTACTTATTTAATACGCAATTTGTATTATAGCGTGTGGTAGAAAAGTCCCGGAACGGTTAAATATTTTAAAAAATAATGCAGATAGAGCTAAAATACTTGGTACAAAGTTACAGGGCATAGAACTCTATTTTAACACATATTCAGTGATCCAATAATTCTTCAGGGGGACGGCCCACAAAGGAGTCGGAAGAAAATCTTAAATGGAAGCATAGGTCAATATGCACATCAAATTAAAGGTCTTTTTTATTTTACTCAAATAGTTTTTTGTCTCTTTTGACCCTTAATACTTTTTTATAGTCGCTGTTGATAAGATTTTCCATAAACTCACATTTAACACCATCACTGCTCTTTACCTTTTTAGTTTGATGGTTCTCTACATGTTTTTTTTTTTTTTGTTCTGTATGTCTCTTTACGCCCGGTTAATGATTACCTTTTATTTTTATTTTTGTACTTTTCCTACACTTTTTGTACTTTTTACATCCTGGGGTTAATGATAAAGTTTTATAACGCTATAATGACCCGAGTCAACATTGCCATTAAACATCAAGTCAGATACTTCTTCGCCAGAACCGAAATCGTAAGTCACAGTTTCTCAAGCAACTTCCCTGTGTAGGCCTACTCCAAAAAATATAGTTAGGGTATAGTTCACTGATAAATTGTAGTTCCAAATATCCCAGCGTACTCGCCATCTCGAGAAGGTAAAATTTTAACGTCGAACACTGATCTTGAGTAAGATTTATCACTTACGAAAAAATGTTTGTATGTTTACCATTCATTAGCAATTATCTGTACAACTTGCAAGCGGATTTCCCTATGATTGTTCTGGTGGCTATAGAGAATAAATTATATTGATAAAAACAATAAGTTTCCGTCCCCTACATGGGTATTATTTCACATTCCATACTCAAACTTAAACTCAACTACCACTTTCCTTCAGATCACTTTGCAGGAAAACTAAAACATTTTTGTGTCCCAGTTAGTCTGTTCTGACTCGAAATTCATAGATTTGAAGTAGTGACAAATCCAATCTAACGACCCCAATTCAAAAGAGTTGGTATTTTTTTTAGGGACTTCCAGAGCACATTTAACACCAACACTGCTCTTTACCTTTTTAGTTCGATGGTTCTATAGATTTTTTTTTTCGTTCGGTATGTCTCTTTACGCCCGGTTAATGATTGATTACCTTTTCTATTTCTTTTTGTACTTTTCACACCCTGGGGTTAATGATTCAGTTTTATAACGCTATAATGATCCGAGTCAACATTGCCATTAAACATCAAGTCACATACTTCTTCGCCAGAACCGAATGGTAAGTCATAGTTTCTCAAGCAACTTCCCTGTGTACTTGAAAAAAAAATCACTGATATATTGTAGTTCCACGTATCCCAGCGTACTCACCATCTCGAGAAGGTAAAGTTTGGTACCACTGAACGTCTAACACTGATCTTGAGTAAGATTCGTCACCTACTATAAAATGTTTGTATGTTTCCCACTCATTAGCAGTTATATGTACAACTTGCAAGCGGATTTCCCCATGATTATTCTGGTGGCCGTAGAGAATAAATTAAAATTGATCAAAACAATAAGTTTCCGTTCCCTACTATGGGTATTATTTCACATTCCATACTCAAACTTAAACTCAATTACCACTTTCCTTCAGATCACTTTGCAGGAAAACTAAAACATTTCAAAAATAAGTTAACAAATACACTTTCCTTGATCAAAATTGTGTGTTTATAAACAGAAACTCCAAGTTTAATAATTGCATACTGAAAGTGAGGTTATAAAAATAATAACAAATGTCTGACAAACATTAAACAGCTGACAAATAATTTATAAACTGTGTATTATATTCTTGTGGTGATGTGAACATTATCACCTGATAATATTTATTATTTGATTTGTTTGTAAATATTGTATTTGTTCTTAACTAAAACATGGTTGTAATTTTGAATGAATAAAATTGTTGTAAGAAAGACTTAGTAAACCAAAAGTATGGCTTTTATTCATTCAAAATTACAACCATGTTTTAGTTAAGAACAAATACAATATTTACAAACAAATCAAATAATAAATATTATCAGGTGATAATGTTCACAAAGTCTTTTTGAGAAGAAGTACACTGCTTTTGAGGCTGCTGGTCGTCTTTTTCAATTCAGAAGAATCCCATTTGGCGTAACCAACGGGGTGGCATGTTTTCAAAAGACCATGGACCAAATCATTAGACAAGAAAAACTGAATGGAGTGTATGCCTATCTGGATGATTTGACCGTATGTGGAAAGGATCAAAAGGATCATGATGAGAATCTAAGAACATTTTTAGATGCTGTAACTAAGTATGGACTTGTAATCAACAACGAAAAGAGCAAGTTCAACCAGTCTTCAATAACCTTGTTGGGACATTTAGTTTCCCATAATTCTATTCGACCTGATCCAGATCGGCTAGAATCTCTACTGTCACTTCCTGTGCCCAAAAACCAAGTTTCACTAAAGCGAGTCCTAGGATTTTTCGCTCATTATTCAAAATGGATACATCGGTTTTCTGATAAAATAAGAAACCTGACACAAGTCAATTCTTTTCCTTTGTCACAGGAAGCGGTTGCAGATTTTGAAGACCTCAAACTTGACATTGCAAACTCAGTAATTACTCCTAGGAATGGGAAAGAGCCACTGGTAGTGGAGACTGACGCATCTGACATAGCCGTGGCAGCAACTTTAAGTCAAGATAATTGGCCAATCGCTTTTTTCTCACGGACTCTAAACAAATCTGAGAAGCTGTATTCAGCTGTTGAAAAAGAAGCCGTTGCCATTGCCGAAGCCCTTCGAAAATGGAAATCATTTCTTATCGGAAGAGACTTCAGATTATACACGGATCAGCAAGCTTTATCATTTATCTTTGACAAGAGGCATACAAGCAAAATCAAGAACGATAAAGTTATGAGATGGCGACTAGAGCTAACACCTTATCAATATGAAATAGTGTACCGACCTGGTAGGGAGCATGTAAAAGCAGATACGCTCTCTCGGGCATGTGCGGTTCGCTGGGACAATGCTAAGTTGTTTGAATTACACAAATCTCTCTGCCATCCGGGAGTCACTCGAATGTTTCATTGGATTAAAACTAAAAATCTAAACTACACTCTGGATGATGTAAAAAGGATGACGTCAGCTTGTCAAACATGTGCAGAAGTGAAGCCAAGATTTCACCAATTCCAAGGCAAATTGATAAAGGCAACCACTCCCTTCGAACGTCTAAATATTGACTTTAAGGGCCCTCTTCCATCAACAACCAGAAACCGTTACCTTTTAACCATGGTGGACGAGTATTCTCGTTTTGTATTTGCTTACCCCTGTAAGGACACTAGTTCAGCAACAGTTATCAGATGTTTTTCAGATCTATTTTTTATGTTTGGAGCCCCGTCCTTTGTACATTCAGATAGAGGTTCATCTTTCATGTCGCGAGAGCTGACGGACTTTCTTCACAAGTACGGAGTAGCTACAAGTCATACGACACCTTATAACCCTAGAGGGAACTCTCAGATTGAACGCTTCAATGGAACAATATGGCGAACCATCCTACTAGCTTTGAAAAACCACAACCTGCCAGTTGCTGCATGGGAAGAAGTATTACAGGAGGCACTTCACTCTGTCAGATCTCTTTTATGCACTGCGACAAACTGCACACCGCACGAAAGATTCTTTATACATAGCAGAAGATCTACCAATGGAGACTCCTTACCATCTTGGCTATCCGCTCCTGGTCCTGTCCTGCTTAGAAAGTTTGTAAGATCTAATAAATATGATGACCTTGTGGAGCCAGTTCAACTTTTGGAATCAAATCCACAGTACGCTCTCGTCCGAAGAAGAGATGGGTCAGAATCACAAGTATCCCTGAGACATCTTGCACCCGCTGGCCTACCTCCTGGTGATCTACCTCATGAAGACAACACTACTGAGAGAGAGATTGTTGAAAATATAAATTCAGACATTGACCACAATGAAGTTCAAAATGAAACTCAACAAACGGTATCTCAGACCCCAACTTCAGAGACGGCTGTGGGGGAACTACGTCCAAAGAGGAATGTCAAGCCTCCGTCATATCTAAAGGATTACATATGCTATACCTACCTTGAAAACTAGTGGGGGAGAATGTGGTGATGTGAACATTATCACCTGATAATATTTATTATTTGATTTGTTTGTAAATATTGTATTTGTTCTTAACTAAAACATGGTTGTAATTTTGAATGAATAAAAGCCATACTTTTGGTTTACTAAGTCTTTCTTACAACAATTCTTCAATAAGAATTGTATCGACTCAAACTTTAAAGGGCTGTAGGTCGTAGCCCTTAGAAAAAACGTAAATTCTAAGGAAGTTCGGCAAATCTACACACTATCTCCTTTAATTTGAGACATAAATCTTGTAGATCGGTCCAGTATTTACTGAGGAATCAGTGTTACAACTGTGTATCTATATATATAAAATCCAATGTATGTTTGTATATTTGTATGTTTGTATATTTGTATGTTTGTATATTTGTATGTTTGTCCTTTATGGACTCCAAAACCGCTCGACAGATTGTAATGAAACTTTCAGGCATTATTAAGTATTATTCAAGGATGGTTTGTGTGAAATTTGGTGCAGATCCGTCAATAGGGCTCCGCCCCAGTGGCTCTGGAGTTTCCCATGTTAACCTTATGAGTACTCATATTTAAATGGAATTAAAGAATCTTAACAGCTGGTGCAACTAAACAATTTGATTCTGTGATGTTCAATAGCATTAAAAAGTTAATAGGTTTACCAACAGGGCGCAGCACTATATTTATTTTTAATTTATGAGAACAGCTAATTTGCAACCAAAAGGTGAGTGAGCGTAACGAACGAACTTCAACATGGAGGCGAGTTAGCGTAGTGAACGAGCTAACCTGAAGGCAAGAGAGCGCAGCGAACGAGCTCCAACCTAAAGGTGAGTGAGCGTAGCGAACGAACTTCAACCAGGACGTGATTGAGCCATGCGAACGAGCTCATCTTGAAAATGAACGAGCATGTGACATAAAACCACAATAGGACAGGACGACGTCTGTCGGGCCAGCTAGTTAAATATAAATAGATTTTGAATGCAGCATATGTTAACAATATAATAATAAGGAATAATTTAATATGAAAACAAACACATGTTGCTGAGAAGAGAGTTAGTTTTAAGTAAAACAAAGAGGATGAAATAAAATGTTCAAGTTTACCGAACAGACGGTTAGCCAGTTTCAGAGTTAGCCAGTTACGCCACCCGAACGAGTTTCCTCAGTTAACCAATTTTTAGGTCTCCTTCAACTTCTCTTGAAAACAGCGTTGGTTAGGATTTACACTGTTTGTCCTTATCGTTTATAAAAATCCTTGCCTTGCTTTGTCTATGAGGGAAGCAAGCTATGGATGTTCTGCGTTCATTTAGTAAATTAGTAAATTAGTGTTTATTCCATGTATGTTATGTCTATTAAGGCAAAAGGTTTATCCTGCGATCACAAGAACATTGTAGTTATCTCAAATCACAGCTAAGTTGTGGTCATCTCCAACAATTACAACACTGTTATGATCTCCCGTGATCACGGATACATCTTGGTAATTTAATTTACCCCGAAAGCGATTTAAGTGACACAACGACGTGAATAGATAACAAACGGCGACTTGTGGTAGACTGCTTTGGTCAATATTTAAAAATTTAAATTTCCCTTAACATTTTTAAATTTTTCCTGTAGCATATTAAATATATTCAGTAAAACACCTCATACCCTACCCCAGAATAACCGACTCCTCGGGATATCCAAACAAGTGGCCAACCGTCTACTTGTTTACTGCTTGGGGCAATAACGCCGAGCATGATCGGTTAGCTAAAAAGCCGGTCAAAAATTTTGCTGTAGTCGCTGCAGACGATCACCACTGTTGCCGATAGCAAGTTATGCTCACGGGTGTTGTCGCAGTTGCATGGGACAATTAACGTTGACACTGAGACTGCAGGTTATGCTCCTCCCGATATCCGACCATGGCTCGGTCCTGTTATGGTCGGATATGAGGGGTTCTACTGTAGATATATACAAAGTTTAACCTGACAATTTTTAGGATATAGAAATGATATTACTGTTTTATCTCGTTTTAATCTCACTTATCAACACATAGATCAAACGAGAGCAACTAGACTTATAAATACTATTATAAAGTTTCAAAACTATAATCTGCCTTTCTTAAACTGTATTTATTATTTCTATTTTTTATATCTTTTATTATTGAGCGGAGCTAAGCGAAGCTCTTTGGGATCGACTTCAATGCAAAATCTCTAACACATTAACTCAATAACAGCTGAACATATTTTACCCAAACGAAGGTTGTTTTGTCAGATGTTTAGAAGGTTTAGACAAAACCAATTACAATTTTTGATGATGCCTATATGATTTAAAAGTAACTTAAAGTTTTTAAATTTCAACATTGGCTTTATGGGTTGCCATGATGGTTACAAAATAAAAAGGTAAATTTAAACAAAACAAAGAATCATAACAATATGAATCATAACAATATGAATCATAACAACATGATCATAACAAAGAATCACGTATTGAACATCCTAATACTTTTGAAAGAGAATGTCCATCTAATAATAATAATAATAAATCTTTATTTCTCCACAAGTAATACAATAAACTATAACGATCTAAGAAACAAATTATTAATGAACTTACAATGTACATCAAAACTTATTGTTAATCAACAAAAAACAGTTTGCTTTAACTTGCGAAGAAATATACCCAAGAGAAGACCAAAAATTCTGTGTGTGGGCGGGAGTCTCAACTAATACTTAACAACAACAACAAAATTTCTCTGAAAATGATAACAAAATGAATAATAAATTATATTAAACCTTTAGTCCAATATTTTTTTGTGGAAAAGACAAGAAAGAAAAACAAAATTCACCAATATCAGGAAGTAAAACGAAATGTATGTAACTATAATAATGAGCACATTTTAAGAGTTTGAAGGAAACAATGAAAATACAGACTCTGAAAGACAGAAATATTTTACACATTTATGAATACGTGTCCATATTTCGTCTGCTATTTATTGTACAGGTTCATGTTGCAAATGGCATCATTTTAAATGTGTGCAGCTGAGCCCCTCTGATATTAAACACATGAAGGAGGGAGATTTGGTGAGGAACTGGAAATGTTCAAAATGTTCTCTCGGCATTGAGGTTAATGAAAATGTGGTATTAAATGAAGGAATTGTTGTTAATGATAAGAAAAGTCACAAGGAAGAGCAGTTAAATCACTCAACACTATTTGAGGAGTTAAATAAATCGATTCTCAATGAAAATGAAGAATTAAAAAATGAGCTCCATTTGGCAAAGAACAATAGCTCTTTGTATGTATTGGAACTGGAAGATAAGTTAAAGGAATATGAGGAAAAGTTTGAATCCCGGGAAAAACTATTTTATGAGAATGAAAGGATATGCAGAAGAAGATCGAGTATTTAGAGCAGCAGCTGAAACTTCAAAAAGAAGCCAGGGAGAGTATTATAGTACAGGTTGAGGAGGAGTCAAGACAATCTTTTACACATAATCATATACAAAATAAGAATTGTGATAGTTGTGATATTTATAAAGAAGAATCTAGAAAAATGTTGGACACAATACGTAGCTTAGAGAATATAGCAAAACTACTGGAAAAGGAGTGTTTAGAAAAACAAAAACAAATAAATACATTAGGAACAGCAAAACCCATATGTTTAAAATGCTTTCCCCCACTCAAGAACACTAATGATAATGGTAAACTTCAAACCCTCCCCGCACCTGATAAATGGCATGAGGTGTCTGCAACCTCTCATCGTAATAAAATAAATACTAAAGGGAGTGACATGACACCTAGCTTTGTTACAAAGAATCAGTTTCAGGTGCTACAAGATGTTTTGGAGGATGTCGACTCGGATGTAATTGTCTCTGTTTGTGGTTCAAATGACAAAGAAGAAGAAAAAGAAGAAAGTACTACAACCAAGCCAATAATCAAAAAGAAGAGAAAAATACTTATTTGTGCCGACAGTCATGGAAAAGATTTGGCTTGGTTTGTGAACAAAGCTCAGCAAACTCATGAAGCAGTAGGTTTCATAAGGCCTGGTGGACTTACAGAACAGATAATTAATGAAAGAAACATTAAAGAAGAAAACCTGAAGAAAGAGGATGTTCTTGAAATTGTTTGTGGAAGTAATGATGTGGCTAAGAATGAATCTGACAAGGTTTTTGAAACTTTAACAAATATCCTGCCTAAAGTAAAAAGTACAAATGTTATGTTAGTAGATTTACCAATGAGACACGATTTAACAAATTGGTCTTGTGTAAATAATGAAGTTAGAAGAACTAATAAGCGCATTGAGGAACTGAGTGAGAACTATCATAATGTGACGGTGGTTAAGGCAAGTGGAGCACTGAGACATTTGCATACACAACATGGGCAGCACCTCAATCAGCACGGCAAGATATGGTTAGCTAATCTCATAACCAAGACAATTGCATCAACATCATCTGTCGCAAGAAAATGTCTGCGGGGCGTTGAAGATCAGCCGACTCCTCCGGGAACTGAGTCGCTGTTGGAAAACTACACCCCTCCAGGACAACCCAGTTTTGTGCATCGTCATCAACAACCACTAATGGACCCATAGCTGTAAGTACTTTAAGTAGATTACCAATTGTACACAGGTTGGATAATGTTAGTTTTTACAGCTCATCAGAAAAAAACAATGCAAATATCTATGAAAATAATAGTAGGCCTATTCAAAATAATAAAAAAAGCAGTGATAAGTTAAATTTAACAATCTTTCACCAGAACTTTTTTTATCATTTCTGTAAGCAATTCAGATAATCAGCAATTTGGATAGTTGGAGTTTGGATTGTTGTAAATCCTTCTAGTTTAAAAAGCATAAAATTACATTTTGTTTAAGTTTGACCTGATCTATAACTTGGCACAATTATGTCCACATCAAAACATCGTAATTAAGAAGACTGACACTGCTATTGTATGTTCTGCAGACAGCTCGTCTAGGCCAGTTTGCCGTCGGTAGCCGGCTAACCTAGTACTGTACCGTGTCATTTTAATTCTTAAGCTTATTGCGGTTCATTCTAACGTTAAAATAATACTTAGGCCCTAATGGTTATTCCAAGTAAGGTATTTGTTTCAATAAATCACAAATTAATTGCTACTTTTACGTTTCTTTGAAAAGAAATACACTATAAAAGTAATTATTGTTTTCCTACTGAAAATAAAAATATATATTTAGGGCCAAAAACGACCTTGGATAACAGGTGCTCGGATAATCGGGAGTGTACTGTATCACTTTATTTATCTTCACCATCTTGTTGTCTTACAAGTAACATTTTGACTCTTGACCTTGTAACAATTCCTTTTCCATTCAGCTGATTCCTCAGAGTTTCTACACCAATGTTCAAAATTGAATAGTTGAAAAAAATAAGTCATGCTCTTTGGTGAAAGTAAAGTTGTATTTTATTTAAAGATATTACATTAAATCTATAACAAAATATGTAGGCCTAAACTAAAATGTAAAGAAAACGTCAAATTGATCTTGAGGGAATAACAGTTTATATTTACCAATGTTGATCTTTGATTCAACTCTGGATAAACTCTCTTAAGGAGCTCATCAGTGGCTGTAGAGGTTCACCTAACTGCCACATCTTAATTTATTCAAATTCACTTGAGGGTAGGATACAAACGTTCAACCCAAGTAATTGGGGTGCCAAGAGGGTAAGATCTGCTCATTTCAAATTAATGAGACCTCCCCCTTCCGTACCAAGCCAATCAAACATATTTTTTTGCTTAGTCTCCATGACTCAAAGAAAACGTTTACATTTCTCAAATGCAAACCAAATAAAATAGATTAACATCTTTACTACAAAAATAAGTAATTGTTACTTCAAGGAGCATTTACATATTTTTTTATAAAAGAATTTTGAAAAAATAAATATGCCTACCGGGTGTCCATAAAGTCTTGGTCTGATTTAATAGCTTTGCTGTACAAAAACCATTAGAGCCAAACTTTATTTGTATGCCTTGTTTTGAAGAGAATTTACCATCCTTATGAAAAGAATCAAGTTTTTTTAAATGGTTACACCTAAACACAGCTGATTGACAACAATACAGTTATAATTGAATACAATAACAAATCAGAAATGGTGAGTTTACAAGAAAAATCACAGTGTGTTTTGTGGTTTCAAGAAACTCAATCCCCTACAGTAGTTCGACGACTTTTCATGCGAACATTTGGAAGACCTGCTCCTGATAGAAGAAGCATCAAGAGATGGTATTCTAATTTTAGGGAAGAAGGCAGTGTATGCGACAAGAAACGCACCGGACGCCCCCGCACCACTGAAAAAAATGTAGATGTCGTGCGCCAAACATTCCAGCTCAATCCCCGTAAGTCAATTCGTAAAACTAGCCAAGAGTTACACAGCCCACGTTCTACTATTCACAAAATTTAAAAAAAGAACTTAAGTTCACTGCTTATAAAATGCAGGTTGTTCAAAAGCTTGAGCCAAATTATTTTCCCTCCGAACTGCTTTTGCTACCCAAATGCATTGGAACTTGATGACAATAATTTGAAACGTATATGTTTTTCTGATGAAGCCACTTTCCATTTAAGTGGGAAGGTTAACACACATAATTCTAGAATTTGGGGAAGTTAAAACCCAGGGTTGTGATTGAAAATGAAAGGGACAGTCAAAAACTAAGTGTTTGGTGCGGTGTAATGCATGATGGAATTATTGGACCATTTTTCTTTGGGGAAGAAAATGTAAATAGGTTTGTTTACTTGGATATGTTGAAGTTGTATGTAGTACCTCAATTAGAAGAACTGCAACCTATGATAATATGATAATAAGATTTTAAAATCTCCACTTCCCCGGACGCTGGATCGAGCGTGATACGAAATAGCCACCTCGTTCCCCTGATGTAACACCCATGGATTTTTTTCTGTAGGGATTTGTCAAGGATACTGTATATTCTTCCCCGGTTCCTAATTTACAAACACTGAAGGAGAGAATTAGGAATGCTGTGACGTCTGTAACCCAAGATATACTGAATAAAACCTGTAACGAACTCAAAAGACGTCTAGAAGATCTGCAGGCCACTGGAGGCGCACACGTAAAGGTGTGTTAAGTTTGTACATAGTTATTAAATCTTAAGAAGTTACCTGTTATATCTGTGAATAAATCTTTATCCAACTATCACTCGTTTTCATGCCATGCAGTTTTCTTATGAGGCCAAGACTTTGTGGACATCCGATACTTCCATACAGCGCTCAATCTTCCTATGGATTAAAATTCCTCCAGATCAATATGTAATAACCGATGCTTCAAATTACATCAACCATCAACTACGAATAAAACAAGGTTAGTGAGAAAGGAGATTACATCCCACCTGTAAGACTTGGGTCGACTGGATGCTGGCCTTGTGAACAACTTCGGTCATCAACTTTAATATAATACAGATCTGGCAAATCTAACAATGTGCACATATGCAATAGCTGTATAACTCTTTGATAAGTAAGCACTAAACGAAATGTATTTCTATAGGAGTTACCTATAGCACAGCTTGTTGGGCAGTTTGATTCCCAGGTAGAAGGCTATCACGTTGACTAACTGAGTCGTATAGGTAAGAGCCGCACTGATGTTGTATGCTTGGTTTTGTTCAATCGATTCAATATTAGTCATAGGTACTCCATCTTTCGAGGCACTAACTGGAAAAAATTTTAAGGTTAATGAGAAACATAGTTGTTTGTAGCTGAAGAGAATAAAATTTGAAATACACAAGTACATGGTTGTATATTGCATGAGTAGATGGTTTATACACATTGGCTGTGCAACCAAAGCATCATTAGTGCTTGAGGAAGACATTAGAAATTGTTCCCGACTGTTGATGGTCAGAATCAGAAATGTTTAATCTCAAACTAGAAACCAAAACTTATAAATCCAAATCACAAATCTCAAAACCTAAAAGTGAAACTTGTTTACTTGCTGGTTAAGGTTAAAAAAATAAAGTTAATAATAAAATCATTACATTGAATTTTAGCCTCCTGATCGCATTTAAATACTATAAATTGGTGTAAAATACCTGCATTTATGCGATCAAAGCGTTGCCGTATTGCAACCAGTTTCGACTCACATGGGAGTCATCCTCAAGCCAGTCAAGATGTCTAGTCGGTTCATATGAAGGTCGTTAAATGATAATAAATATTAATAAATAAGACAGCATATTAACACATTTAAATTTGGACAGACATAACTTTTGCCCGATATGTTGTGTCCCGTACCACAACAGTTTATTATCTTTGTTTTACCATCATAAATGTCAAAATTTAAACGTGTGAATATGCTGTCTTATTTATTAATATTTATTATCATTAAACGACCTTCATATGAAGCGACTAGAAATCTTGAAATATGGGTTTAAAATCCTGGGTAATTTCCAAGCAAGATGAAAATAAATTAAAAAATTTTTAAAATAAAATATTTAGAAGGAAAAACAAAATACCAGGTTCTCCCTCGAGAAAATTTTGAGAAATATGTGATATTATATTGCTATCAATATTGATATCAATATTGCTGATTTAGGCTACCAATCTGAAAGTGCCAAATATCATATTAAATATTTATTTTGTTATTTTGGGAATTTAATATTAAATTATATTTAGCACTGAGGGGGGTCCGGTTTTGCTACCCCACTCCCCCGTAGGCAAGACCCCCAGGTTTCAATTAGTTTGGATTGGCCGGCTTCTAGTGAACGTTTTGTGGATATTATTTAAAATTAGAGGTATGTGGATAGTGAAATTTTCAGTCCGGGTCGGATAGTTAAGGCTAGTTCAGATTGGATTGGATAATTAGAGGTTCGTATTCGGATTTTTTCTGATTCAGATAGTTCGATGTTTAAGCAAGAAGTAAAGAAGTATTAAGTAAAGAAGTTATGATTTACATTTTTACTTACCAAAACTACAGTATGAATACTGCACAATAATTGTGATATTGTACTGTATAACCTTGGTTCAGTTATAAAAACTGTAGTTTAAATCAGGGGTCTCCAACCTACGGCCCGTGGGTCATATCCGGCCTGCGAATAGATTTTAACAGATTTGATCTAAATCGATGATTGTCAAAGTTGCGACAACACAACGCCCATAAAAAAATCCTCATTTGCGATCGTGAGAATTCTCCGATACTGTGGTTAACAATCCACACCTTGAGGTACCTTGAGGTACGCCTTGAGGTACTGTGGTTCCTCAAGGTCATGTCAACACCTGTAAGTAAATGTCGTTCTCTTGGTAATAATGTGATCGTCATTTGTGATGACAGCAACACTCTCGAGCATATTTTTTTGTCTCGGTGATACCGCGATTGTAACTCACGTTCGCTGCTATATTCGTAAGTAAATATTGCTGTCTCGGCAATACCATAATCGTCACTCACGGACACAGCAATGCCCGTAAGTAAATGTTTCGATAACGTAATCGTCATTCACGATCGTGGCAACACTCGCACACATTTTTGCAGTATCAGCGATATGGCGATTGTCTCTCCCGATCTCGACTGCACTGTGAACATCTCTTGCGGCATCAGTGAAATTTCTGTGATGATCTCCAGTAATCGTGTCGTGATTTACTTATGATGTTAAATGAGGAAAATGGAATGCCGTCAATGAATTGAGACTTATTGGCTATTCATGATCATTGTAGTCCTTGGTCCATCCATACCAAATTCAAGTACAATTCTCGGTGCCCAGGTTGTCTGGATACCCAGATACCCTGCTTAAATATGTGTATAGTAGTACACTTCTCTCACACTTTCCACAGTTTTCCCAATAAGAGAAAATTAGCTGTAGGTCTAAACAGGTGCCTAGTGATCGAGCTATCTTAATACAGATGTTCCTAGCTCAGTGAACCTTCGAATTGAAAACCATCCTTAGGATCAGGACAACAAACTTTAATCCAGATTTGGCTGACCTTAAACTGGCAAATACAAAATTCTCTCTAAAATTATTGATATTTTATCTTTACACTCCTTGTAAATTCATTGTTAATTATTCTTATCGGCATTACAATTAAATGTTTAATCAAGTAAACTTAGTAGTACATTGAAAATATTTAATACTGTGTCATCCTATGTTTTCATCCGTTCAACTTAAAAACTTCCATTATAGAACATATAATAATATTATGGTAAATATACTGTAAAATTAATTTATTAGCTTACCATTGAAAGAAACTAACTTGCTCAATGACTATTTACAATCACATGGTTTATAATTAATTAAATCATGTGTATGATTGTTTTACCTTGAAACAGTTTCTGTAAACAACGTTTATAATAAAGTTTAACAACTTTTAGTGATGGGCGGATCCAAGAAAATGTCGGTACCGGATCCGGATCCGGATCTTGAAAAATTCGGATCCGGATCTTCGGATCCGGATCCAGATACACACTGTCATAAGGGCGGGTTAAAAAAAACGTAATTAACAGAATGCCAATTTAAATCATACCGTTTAAAATTCAATCGGTAATGTTTAAAGGTTAATATATCTTATACACTGAGACATGGCCTTGCCATATAAGTTATTTGCATCAAGAGACAAACACTGAGTCATGGCCTTGCCATTTAAGTTATTTGCATCAAAAACATCGAGACATGGCCTAGCCATATAAGTTATTTGCATCTAGAGACAAACATCGAGACATGGCCTAGCCATATAAGTTATTTGCATCTAGAGACAAACATCGAGACATGGCCTAGCCATATAAGTTATTTGCATCTGAGACAAACATCGAGACATGGCCTTGCCATACAAGTTATTTGCATCTAGAGACAAACACTGAGTCATGGCCTTGCCATATAAGTTATTTGCATCTAGAGACAAACATTGAGACATGGCCTAGCCAAGAAAGAAGAAGAAAGAAATTTGGCAAAAATTGTTAACCCTTTAGGTGCCAGAAATTTATTTTGGTATTTTCCGAAAAGTGCCAGAGTGTTTTACTAGGTATATCCGAAAAGTGCCAGGCTTGCCGCGGGGGGGAAGTTCTGTTTAGATTTGGTAGCTTTCCTGTATTTTGGCTGTGGTTTTTGACTGGGTTCTGTTCAGGATAGTAAGGGAATCGGGGAATGTTATTGAATGAGTATGGTTTTGTTTGAGGTGTTTTGCTACTATTGAGGTGGGATTTTTGTGGTGACTAGTGTTGTGCTCTTTGAAGCGTTGGGAAAATGATCTATTCGTGAAGCCAATATATTGTTTGTTACATGGTGGATTGCAGGTTATTTTGTACACTCCTCTGTCTTTTTCTATTGGTCGGGCCTTTGTACTTGCTTCAATGTCGTATAGTGGTATAGGATTGTTTTTTGACTTGGTATGCAGGTGTGTAGCCAGATTTCTTGAAAGCTTTGCCAATTTTCTCTGATATTTTGCCAGTGTATTTGATTGATATATATTTTGGATTTGGTTCGGGGTTTTGGGCTGTAGTCTCGTTTTCAGGTCCGTGTTATATTTTCCTTTTCATTTTGTTTATAATGGGGTCAATTATGCTGGGGTTGTATCCATTGTTTTTTGCTTTTGTTTTTATTATATTAATTTCTTTTACATATTCCAGGTCGTTGAGGTTTTAGTTAATTAGCCTATAGACTAATGAACGGAAGCCAGCCATTTTTTGATTGTATGGATGGTTGGAGTCGGCAGGTATTATGAGGTCGTCCGTTTGGATGGGTTTCCTATATATTCCAACTAGCTGTAACCCGCGGGCTTTGCCCCGTTTAACTTCTTAATTTTCAAGATGATCTCGTTTGCATGGCTCAATCACGTCCTGGTTGAAGTTCGTTCGCTACGCTCACTCACCTTTGGGTTGGAGCTCGTTCGCTACGCTCACTCACCTTTAGGTTGGAGCTCGTTCGCTGCGCTCACTTGCCTTCAGGATAGCTCCTTCGCTACGCTAACTCGCCTCCAGGTTGAAGTTCGTTCGCTACGCTCACTCACCTATTGGTTGCAAATTAGCTGTTGTCATAAATGTAAAAGAAATAATAGTACTGCACCCTGTTGGTAATCCTAGTAACTTTAATGCTATTGAACATCATAGAACAGAACCAACTTGTTTAATTGAAACAGCTGTTAAGATTCATTAATTCCATTTCTCATAAGGTTAACATGGGAAACTCCAGAGCCACTGGGGCGGAGCCCAGAGGTCGGAGGGTAAAATCCTTTCTTAGTGAGCGTCTACTACCCAAAAGGAAGATGCCTTCCAAGTTTCAGGTTCCTAGGTCTTACGGTTTCTGAGATTTCGTGATGAGTGAGTGAATGAATGAATGAATGAGTCAGTGGTATTTGAGCTTTATATATATAGATAGCTACCTTTCCTGTGCTGTTTTTTGTGATTGTTAAATCGAGGAAATTTATACGAAATTTATATTTTCTTCTGTTTCCATTTTGAATGTGATGTTGTTGTGAATTTTGTTAATGTGGTTTAGAAAGAGATTAGATTGTCGTTTATTGCAGTTCATTACAAGGAATGCGTCGTCTACATATCTTGCGTAGAAGGTTATTTTGTTATAGAATGGGTTTGAATCAGAAAGGATGTGTTGTTCCTCAAATTCCTGCATATATAATTCAGCTAATGTGGCAGATAAAGGTCCACCCATGGGAAGGCCTTTGGGGTCATAGTAGATACTTCCCCTATATGAAAAGTAGCTCTGTTTAGTTACTATGGTAGTTATTTTGATTATGTCATTAACACATTCACTGCTAATGATATGTAATACTTTTATAAATGGCTAAAAAACATAAATATTAACATGATCATGTTAATTGAGTGACAATATATCTTTAATTAAATAAATTTTATACTATAAATTGTGAATTAAAATATATTATGTAATTATATACATCATGTATTATATATCTGCTAATTTACTTATGACGCACAAGTGCGTCATTAGCAGTGAACGTGTTAATTTCATTTTCTAAAAAATTGTTCGATGATTTTAGTCTATTTTTCAGAACTTCTATTGATTCATTGCGTGGAATGTTTCCGTACATATTATTTACATCAATGGAAGCCAATGTATATCTCACAGGAATATTTTGTGATTGAATCCTCTGAATGAAATCTTTACTTTTTTTGCATGATACTGTGGATGTGTTAGGTAAGTTGTTTTTGATTAGTGCGTTGATATATTTTGATATTTTGTATGATGGGGCTAGAATTGCATTTATGGCCGGTCTAATTGGGTTTCCTTCTTTGTGGGTTTTTATTAGAGGTTTGAAAGTGGGAGGGGAAGGGTTGGTGTTGTACAGATATTTGCTTGTGTCTGGGTTTATTATACAATTATTTTCAATAAAATCTTTAATTTCTTTGTTGTATTCTTTAGTTTGGTCTTGGATTTTGTTTATATCATTCTTTTGTAGGTATTCTTCTACCTTTTGATTCTAGATCGTTGTTCTGTATTATTACCGTGGAATATGCAAGAAAATTAATATAATAAAAACAATAGCAAAAAACAATGGATACAACCCCACCATAATTGACCCCATTATAAACAAAATGAAAAGGAAAATAAAACACGGACCTGAAAACGAGACTACAGCCCAAAACCCCGAACCAAACCCAAAATATATATCAATCAAATACACTGGCAAAATATCAGAGAAAATTGGCAAAGCTTTCAAGAAATCTGGCTACACACCTGCATACCAAGTCAAAAAACAATCCTATACCACTATACGACATTGAAGCAAGTACAAAGGCCCGACCAATAGAAAAAGACAGAGGAGTGTACAAAGTAACCTGCAATCCACCATGTAACAAACAATATATTGGCTTCACGAATAGATCATTTTCCCAACGCTTCAAAGAGCACAACACTAGTCACCACAAAAATCCCACCTCAATAGTAGCAAAACACCTCAAACAAAACCATACTCATTCAATAACATTCCCCGATTCCCTTACTATCCTGAACAGAACCCAGTCAAAATACAGGAAAGCTACCAAATCTATAAACAAGTTACCGAATCTGGACCCGACAGCCTACTTAACATAAAAGAGGACTTCAATAACTCCATCATTTTTAAGACCATGTACGAAATAGAAACCAACCGATTTGGCAACCCCGCAGAAATTAGACAACGTCGCAGATACAACAATTCTGGGAAATCCACACCCCAACCCGTCCATCCACCAGACACTGTCTCTGTCAGTCTAACAACGGTCCTGGCGCTAGTAAACACCCCGCGCTCGCAACACACGCCCGCCGCGCCGCGAGTGTAAGCGCTACCATGTGAACCGGTACAGTGACTCTCGTGTATATAAACTGTGTATATATTAGAATGTAAGTGTAGGATAGTGAACTCTGAAGATGCCACAACCTGTGGCGAAATGCGCATCAGGTATCAAAAATCAACAAGAACTTCAAAGCAACAAAAACCAAAAAGGTAATTCCAAAGTAAGTGGCATGGCAGAACTGGCAAACATTATTCATCTCACCAAGTGAATGTGTATTTCTAATAGGGAAAACCCGACCTTTGAGAGGGTCTTACACTCTTAAGAGTAGGAATTTTAAAATTCTAACCTTATTGCAAAACTACATATTGAGACGAATCTTTTGACACCTTGAACGTTAAAATTGGTCCACAAATAAGGGAGGAGTTGTGTTAACAAAAAACGGCTTCACGTATTACATATATAGATTTAAACAAAATACTAAAGGCTACATTATTTTAAATTGAAATTACTATAATCTTCTATTTTGTAAGGTGCAAGGTCAAGTAAGAATGCCTTCAGTTTTTTCATAAATTTAGATTCGTCTTTTTCGTTTTTTTAAAAGCTAGGAAGTTTTCTAAAAAAATAGTTTCCAATATAAGAAGGTTTATTTTTAAAAAGTTCAAGTCTTGGCTTTTCTTTAACTAAATAATTTTTACCCCTTGTATTATAATTATGCATAGGCAATTCTTGAGTCTCAGCAATATTTAAAAAATATTTAATTGTTTTAACACGTTCACTGCTAATGACGCACTTGTGCGTCATAAGCATATTAGCAGATATATAATACATAAAGTATATAATTACATAATATATTTTAATCCACAATTTATAGTATAAAATTTATTTAATTAAAGATATATTGTCACTCAATTAACATGATCATGTTAATGTTTATGTTTTTTAGCCATTTATAAAAGTATTACATATCATTAGCAGTGAATGTGTTAAAAATATATAAGGCGTAAACTGTAAAAATGCCCATCCCTTTAAAATAAGATTTGACAGACTGGTTATATTTTAATTTATGAATTATCCTGATTGTTTTTTTTTTGTATTTTCAAAATTTCTTTTAAATTCTTTTTCTTTGTCCCACCATAAATACTAATTCCATAGTTAATCTGTGATTCAATATGAGCATGATATATCATTTTAAGGACTGATCCTTCACAGAGATATGACATTGTTCTTTGGACGAATATACCAGAATTTAGTTTTTTTATTAAATACTCGACAAGTTTATTCCAGCTTAAATCCTCATCTATTATCAAACCCAATAGTTTTGAGGTTTTAACTTGAGCAATGGAATTTGTATCTATATCTAACTTTATACTTTTATCATTTTTGTCACTTTTTGTTTTGAAAAGAATGAAATTAGTTTTACTAGTATTTTTTTAATAATACAAACATAATTGTTAAACTTATGTTTTGGTTTTGTTGTTTGTTTGCTGTGCGTGCGTAGTGAGTTGTTCAAAAGGGGTTATGATCTCTGTTCCAGTGATGTGACGAACTCCATGACTTTTATGTGATTCTTTTAGTAATTTAAGTGATATTGATGATGCCAATAGTGAAGATGACTTTGATATTGACTATGAGCAATATGGAATATTAATTGTAGGCCAAGATATACGAATTCTTATGCACACAAAAAACTCACTAAACATTTTAGGCCTACCTAAACCGATGATTGTTGTCTCAATTTGATTTATTAAAATATGTTACAATGAATGTCTTCTTGAAGTATCTTATTTTCCTTATAGGCTAACCTATTCTATGTTTAACCTTAATCAATATCAATGTAGTTATCATATTGTATAAAGATTAAATAAAAATAGCATGCTCCTTTATTTATAGGGATAGCGAGAAGCACACATAAGTTATATATGTTATTAAATCAATTTTTAACAGGTATCGGTATCAAGTGCGGAATCGAGAATTTAAACCAAAGTTGTAGAATTGGAATCGGTAATGGAATCGGCCAATTATTCAGGAATTGGCCCATCACTACCTCTCACCCTTCTATTGTTTTGCCTCTTATTGTTTCTATTCTGACTTTTATTTGAGAAAAATTAAATCTATTGCTTACACAACTTCTACTGTAAAACCAAAACACAACTAGCTATCCAAGTGGAACTATTAAACAGTTTATTCGTTATTGTCAAATTGCATTCATACTATAAACAATGGCTGTTAACTATTATGGCGACGCAGCGCCCCTAGCATCAGGTGACGAGCACTAGTTAACTTAATTTGACCTCGGTGGTTCTTTTCAGCTTTATGTCTGTTCGTTATAGATTAATCGAATCATAAAGCAAAACAGCCGATAATGACTTGACTAAACGAGATATCGGTATTGCATCACACGGCTTCTTCTTTGAGCTCACGAATATTTTAGGCTAGGAAATAGTAAAACTCAAGAAAAAAATACAAGGTTAAGATTTAGTGTTTTGCATTACTTTGATTGCTTATTTAGAACTCAACTGCACTCTTTTCATATGTCTAAAACTAGCTGGCCCGACAGACGTCGTCCTGTCCTAATGTGGTTTTATGTCAAATGCTCGTTCATTTTCAAGATGAGCTCGTTCGCATGGCTCAATCACGTCCTGGTTGAAGTTCGTTCGCTACGCTCACTCACCTTTAAGTTGGAGCTCGTTCGCTGCGCTCACTTGCCTTCGGTTACATTTGACAACAAATATTCATAAAAAACAAATGGAATAGAAACCTATTTGATAGCTCTCATTTGTTATGCATAGATTTGTTTTTAAAAATTAGGTTATCATTACAACAGCTGTTTCCTTAATTTAATTTAATCAAGAAATGGCAAACATGGCATGGTAAACAAAATAGAACATTCTTCCATAAGATTAACATGTAAACTGCAAAGGGCCATAGGACGCTTCCCTTAAGGGTTTTTGAAACGGAAACAGGCTATTATGTTATTCTAGTACCTAAGGAATATCCCTGTAAATTTTCATGCCAATTGGTTCAGTAGTTTTCTAGTTATAAACGCTGTAACTAACACAACTTTCTTTTATATATTAAGATTAAGATATGTCAATGGTGTAATGAAATTTTGAAATATCCGTCTTGTTTTAGATTCATCGGATTGCAGTACCGCAGGTTACAAAGAAATCAATTGTAATTACAGTATTTTTTTGTTAACTTGATTATTTAACACGACCAAGACCTGAAGACTCGCATATGGATGTTTTGATACTCGTCATAGTCGTAGAAAACTCATCGACCGCTGTTAGATCGTTGGAAACATAGTGTTTTGTCCTGGGGCTCGGATAACCGTATCTGAACCAAACCGAAACCAACGCGATTATTCGGATATCCACACACCTCTTTTTAAAATGTTTGCTCATGTAAAGATTGAAATACTAAACTCTTATTTTCCTATTTATTTTCAATTACAGTCTACATACCCCAGTCATTGTAAGAGGAGTAGTCTCCAGACGCAGGCAGGGTAGGGGCTACAATGCTGTGATGAAGCTGTCCAGATACATCTGTAGTCACCCAGCGGCCACACATGTATGTTGTTGTAGCTGCCTCATTCAATGCACTCTGGGTACCACTGCTATCCTGACTGTAACAACTCATTACCATGTAGTCACCCAGCGGCCACACATGTATGTTGTTGTAGCTGCCTCATTCAATGCACTCTGGGTACCACTGCTATCCTGACTGTAACAACTCATTACCATGTAGTCACCCAGCGGCCACACATGTATGTTGTTGTAGCTGCCTCATTCAATGCACTCTGGGTACCACTGCTATCCTGACTGTAACAATTCATTACCATGTAGTCACCCAGCGGCCACACATGTATTTTGTTGTAGCTGCCTCATTTAATGCACTCTGGGTACCACTGCTATCCTGACTGTAACAACTCATTACCATGTAGTCACCCAGCAGCCACACATGTATGTTGTTGTAGCTGCCTCATTCAATGCACTCTGGGTACCACTGCTATCCTGACTGTAACAACTCATTACCATGTAGTCACCCAGCGGCCACACATGTATGTTGTTGTAGCTGCCTCATTCAATGCACTCTGGGTACCACTGCTATCCTGACTGTAACAACTCATTACCATGTAGTCACCCAGCGGCCACACATGTATGTTGTTGTAGCTGCCTCATTCAATGCACTCTGGGTACCACTGCTATCCTGACTGTAACAACTCATTACCATGTAGTCACCCAGCGGCCACACATGTATTTTGTTGTAGCTGCCTCATTTAATGCACTCTGGGTACCACTGCTATCCTGACTGTAACAACTCATTACCATGTAGTCACCCAGCGGCCACACATGTATGTTGTTGTAGCTGCCTCATTCAATGCACTCTGGGTACCACTGCTATCCTGACTGTAACAACTCATTACCATGTAGTCACCCAGCGGCCACACATGTATGTTGTTGTAGCTGCCTCATTCATTGCACTCTGGGTACCACTGCTATCCTGACTGTAACAACTCATTACCATGTAGTCACCCAGCGGCCACACATGTATGTTGTTGTAGCTGCATCATTCAATGCACTCTGGGTACCACTGCTATCCTGACTGTAACAACTCATTATCATGTAGTCACCCAAAAGCCACACATGTATGTTGTTCTGGCTGCCTTATTCAATGCACTCTGGGTACCACTGCTATCCTGACTGTAACAACTCATTACCATGTAGTCACCCAGCGGCCAAACATGTATGTTGTTCTGGCTGCCTCATTCAATGCACTCTGGGTACCACTGCTATCCTGACTGTAACAACTCATTACCATGTAGTCACCCAGCGGCCAAACATGTATGTTGTTCTGGCTGCCTCATTCAATGCACTCTGGGTACCACTGCTATCCTGACTGTAACAACTCATTACCATGTAGTCACCCAGCAGCCACACATGTATGTTGTTGTAGCTGCATCATTCAATGCACTCTGGGTACCACTGCTATCCTGACTGTAACAACTCATTACCATGTAGTCACCCAGCGGCCACACATGTATGTTGTTCTGGCTGCCTTATTCAATGCACTCTGGGTACCACTGCTATCCTGACTGTAACAACTCATTACCATGTAGTCACCCAGCGGCCAAACATGTATGTTGTTCTGGCTGCCTCATTCAATGCACTCTGGGTACCACTGCTATCCTGACTGTAACAACTCATTACCATGTAGTCACCCAGCGGCCAAACATGTATGTTGTTCTGGCTGCCTCATTCAATGCACTCTGGGTACCACTGCTATCCTGACTGTAACAACTCATTACCATGTAGTCAACCAAAAGCCACACATGTATGTTGTTCTGGCTGCCTTATTCAATGCACTCTGGGTACCACTGCTATCCTGACTGTAACAACTCATTACCATGTAGTCACCCAGCGGCCACACATGTATGTTGTTGTAGCTGCCTCATTCAATGCACTCTGGGTACCACTGCTATCCTGACTGTAACAACTCATTACCATGTAGTCACCCAGCGGCCACACATGTATTTTGTTGTAGCTGCCTCATTTAATGCACTCTGGGTACCACTGCTATCCTGACTGTAACAACTCATTACCATGTAGTCACCCAGCAGCCACACATGTATGTTGTTGTAGCTGCCTCATTCAATGCACTCTGGGTACCACTGCTATCCTGACTGTAACAACTCATTACCATGTAGTCACCCAGCGGCCACACGTGTATGTTGTTGTAGCTGCCTCATTCATTGCACTCTGGGTACCACTGCTATCCTGACTGTAACAACTCATTACCATGTAGTCACCCAGCGGCCACACATGTATGTTGTTGTAGCTGCATCATTCAATGCACTCTAGGTCCTACTGCTATCCTGACTGTAACAACTCATTACCATGTAGTCACCCAAAAGCCACACATGTATGTTGTTCTGGCTGCCTTATTCAATGCACTCTTGGTACCACTGCTATCCTGACTGTAACAACTCATTACCATGTAGTCACCCAGCGGCCAAACATGTATGTTGTTCTGGCTGCCTCATTCAATGCACTCTGGGTACCACTGCTATCCTGACTGTAACAACTCATTACCATGTAGTCACCCATTGGCCAAACATGTATGTTGTTCTGGCTGCCTCATTCAATGCACTCTGGGTACCACTGCTATCCTGACTGTAACAACTCATTACCATGTAGTCACCCAGCAGCCACACATGTATGTTGTTGTAGCTGCATCATTCAATGCACTCTGGGTACCACTGCTATCCTGACTGTAACAACTCATTACCATGTAGTCACCCAAAAGCCACACATGTATGTTGTTCTGGCTGCCTTATTCAATGCACTCTGGGTACCACTGCTATCCTGACTGTAACAACTCATTACCATGTAGTCACCCAGCGGCCAAACATGTATGTTGTTCTGGCTGCCTCATTCAATGCACTCTGGGTACTACTGCTATCCTGACTGTAACAACTCATTACCATGTAGTCACCCAGCGGCCACACATGTACGTCAATGTAGCTGCCTCATCAGGGCACTCTGGGTACTAATGCTGTCCTGACTGTAAAAAATCATTACCATGTAGTCACCCAGCGGCCAAATATGTATGCCAATGTAGCTGCCTCATCAGGGCACTGTGGGTACTAATGCTGTCCTGACTGTAAAAACTCATTACCATGTAGTCACCCAGCGGCCACACATGTATGTCAATGTAGCTGCCTTATTCAGTGCATTCTGGGTACCACAGCTGTCCTGACTGTAACAACTCCTTACCATGTAGTCCAGCAGCCACAAATATACATCAAATTCTTCGATATGTTTTAGAATATAAAAGTAGCAGTAAAAAAAAAACAACCTTTACATTTAAGAAAAGAACTATAGCACTTACGACCAATTCAAACTGTCCTTCTAATCAAACTGTATTATAGGTGTTAATCCGTAGGCAAATATATAAATAAAAAAATACACAGGCCACAAAACATGTAACATGTAACGTTAACAACGTAAAGCTTTAAAAACTCAACATGGTTTGCTCAAAAAAACTTTCACTTGATGTGGTGCAGTACCGAAGTTATTAATCTCCCTTGGGTTTAAGTTTTTCTTAGATTTTCAAAGTATTTCCCATTAATAGCATTATTTGTAAGCAACTTTTAATGTTGACATATTAATAACAGTTTGAAGAAACCACCTTTATCAAAACAAAGGTTTCTTTTTTAAAAGATTACGTACCATCTCTAAACGATAATCGGTACATATATCTAGCCTAGTGTCAATTCATTCAAACATTCGGAGGAAATGTGACAAAAAACCCACAAATCTGGGGTTTTGGACGGTTGTAGTTTTACTTTCTAAGTAGGATAAGTACCGATATAGTTGTCGAAATGTAAGTACGTAGAAACCAAAAGTGATACATTGGAAAAGCGAGTTTAGCTACATCTGTAAGCTAAACCTCTGTTACGATCACAGCGAAATCAGAAAGATCTTCCAAGATCGCAGCAACATCCACGATCACCCACTGCAGTTGTGATTTTTTTACTTTGCACTTTACACAACTGTCCTTGAAGCGCCGTCAATGAGTGGAAACCTTTTTTGCAAGCTATTAGTGACGATGATTAAAAAAATGTAAGTATCCCAGCACTAATACAACACTGATTCACGGTATTTTCCCCGGTTATCAAAACTCAAGAACAATCGTTGCACTTGCGATTAATTAAGCCGGTTAAGTAAGGCACAACGTTTGTAATCTCACTTGGTTTGGATGTGCTAACAAAACTTGATGGGAAATGTTTGCGGTATTTGTAAACAACTTTTAATGTAAACATATCAGTGACAGCTAGAAGTGAGAACTAATCCAAACAGCTGATCGTTATTTCATCAAATGTAATAGTAAACATTGGGAGAAAATTTGACAAAAAACGAACAAAATTGGGTTTTTGATGGTTTATTATTTTGTTTTCAAAGAAGCGAGGCCATGTTTTTATAGCCAAAGACACTCTTACTAATCCAGTAAATACAGAAAAATGATTAGAACCTTGATCGGTACTCTATTTTTCTAGGAGTAGGCCGCGTAAAATGACATTTTGGCGTCACAGACGGAATGACAGAATGGACAAACAGACAAACAGACAGACAGACGGACAGACAGAAATTGAGATAAGACTTATTTCGGCTTTCTTAGGCTATGAAACATAAAAATAGCCAAAAACTGCATGATTCTAAGCAATGTTCAGACAAAACTGTAATTTTATTTATATACAGGGTGGTAATAAAGTCCGAAGACAGTTAAATATTTTTAAAAATAATGTAAATAGAGCTACAATACTTGGTACAAAGTTACAAAGCATACAACTTTATTTGAACACATATTCAGTGATCCAATAACTCTTCAGGGGGACGGCCCATAAGGAGTTGGAAGAAAATCTTAAATTGAAGCATAGGTCAATATGCACATCAAATGAAAGGTCATTTTTAGTAGAATACAATGCCGCAAACCGCACTTCAAAAGGTTGATCCTGCGCAAAATGGCAGCCATTCAAAGATTTCTTGAATCTTCCATTTTGAATCTTTGAACGACTGCCATTTTTTACTCAGGCGTTCTTTTGAGCTTGAATTTGCGGCATTGTAATCTACTAGTGAAGACCTTTAATTTGATGTGCATATCGACCTATGCTTACGTTAACAATTTTCTTCCGATTCCTAGGACTGTGTCCCCTGAGGAGTAAGCGTATAATAGCCATGCAAATTAAATGAATTTTTGAACAACTGTAATTCTTGGCTCGGTTGTCCGTTTGAGTTCAAATTTGTGGCATTATATTCTGCTAGTAAAGACCTTTAATTTGATGTACATGTCAACCTATGCTTCTATTTAAGATTTCCTTCTGACTCCTTGCGGGATGTCCCCATGATAATATGACAGAAAATTTATATTTCCAAAAAAAAGTAGATTTTTAGGTGTAGCGTTGATGTACCAAATCTTATTGATTTATCTGTTGTCGTTTGGAAAATATTTAACTGTATTCAGACTTTATTACCACCCTGTAGATGTAAAAGTATGTGTGTTTGTTTGTTTGAAGTTAATCACGCATTAACTAATGGACGGATTGGGCTGAAATTTGGCATGATGATAGATCATATTCCCGATTAACATATAGCCATATTCTTATCTCAAAAATCCTTTCGGGCTCCGCCCCAGTGGCTCTGTAGTTCCCCATGTTAACCTTGTGCGTATTCTTATTTAAAGGGAATTAAAGAATTTAGTCAGCTGTTTCAACTAAAAAAGTTGGTTCTATGATATGTAAAAGTATTAAAAAGTAGGAATGGACGGGTCCCGAAATTTCGGGAAATTTTCGGGAAAAAAATATTCTCGATTTTCGGGACAAGATTATATTTGATTAGGGAATTTTTCGGGACGGGATTTGGTCCGATCTTCGGCGATTTTTCCGCTTCGCGAGTGACGATGACGCCGCTATCGCGAGAGATGTTCTCGATAGTTCCGCGAACGCAGGAGTCGAATTCATTTTGCCGTGACCGTGAGTCGTACCAACGATCACGCCGTGATCGCGAGTCATACCAAAGATCACCCCGTGACCGCGGAGTCATACCGACGATCGCGCCGTGACCGTGGAGTCATACCGACTGTTAAGGCCCAATTGATATATAATCAACCCAATACAGTGTAGTGCAGTTATTATATACTGTACAAACAAAATAGAAACATATGTTGTAAAAATAAATAAAAACAATGATACAAGAATAATATTGTAGAATAAAGAATTGAATTGAAGTGAGTATTTTTCTAAAATGTACAAAAACAAAACTTAAATTAATAAATCAGTTTATCAAAAACATTATGGTCCTTCGAGCCGGATTAATTGTGCACAGCATCTATTGTAAGTCCATTTTTATCAATTTCTACAGTTTGAAGATTACTGTTTTCCACCAAGGAATCAACAGATTCACATTGTGCTGTTTTCCCATCCAGGAATCAACAAGTTACACAATCACAGTCTAAGCTTTTGGATATTGGACCTGAATTTACATCTCTTATTATTTTTTTGTTCTTTTGACCCTTTTCAATTACTTTACCTTGTATGTACAGCCATAATTGGTCCCATTGTTAGACTACAACATTTCAAGCTAGTTTCTTCTAACCCACTTCTAGTAACATGACGGATGAAGTAGTTAAGAAACTTAAAAGCCAACTTGATGCGGTCCAGTTTCGTAGAAATTGTGCTTTAAAGAAAATAGACAAAGTTTATAATCTAGGCTTAAGCTTAGCAATAACCACCGAGTCTGAAGATTGTGAATCCTTTAAAACTCGTAGTGCATCCATTCATGAGTTATTTGAGGAATTTACACATCAGGAGGAACACACTCCAATCAGAAATAATTGCTTTGAAAAGTCAATTAGATGAATCAGATTATAGTAAAGTAGAAGAGCTTTCTGATAGTGTTAGTGACAAATATTATTACATTTTAACTATTATGTCAAAGATTGTCCCTCCCGAAATTGAACAAGTACAACCACCTAATTCTAGATCTGAAACTAACTATTTGCCCGTACAAAGCCAAGCAAAGTTACCTAAAATTAGTTTGCCTACATTTTCTGGCAACTTCAAAGAATGGCCTACCTTTTATGATTTATTTAGACAACTAGTGCATGAAAATAAATTATTGTCAAACATTGAGCGGTTCATGTACCTTATTGGCTCATGTACAAATGATGCATTGAGGTTAGCAAAGAATCTCCCCATAACTGATGTCAATTATACCATTACTTGGCAAAGTTTTGTATCTAGATTCCAAAATAAGCGTAAACTTGCTACATGTTACTTGGATGAAATACAAAACATATCTCCAGTAACTTCAAAATCTCCAAAGGCTTTGAGAAACTTCATTGATACCTTATCTGAAAATACAAGTGCCCTAAAACCACTAGGCCTACCTGTTGAGCAATGGAGCTTTCTCTTGCTTCAAGTGTTGTTTGCAAAATCGATCATAAGCTGCGCACTGATTTTGAACTTAAACATTCTGTTTTAGTACCGTACAGTATATAGATTAATGAGAATTCATTAGTTTTAATTCAAAGTATATTATTTAATTCAGATAAAGTTATAAAGCAAGAACATTCAAAATATTTACAATTCATAGTCAATAAACCAACAGATGTTAATTATAACATCTGCTTAATATTACAACATCTCTCCCTTTTAGTTTCCCTCGTATCTTTTCACAGGTTTCACTATTCTTCCAAACCTTGTTCTAACTTCTTCATTAGATTGGAGACTTGGTTGTGAATAAGAAGGATTGTTATTGTTTACAAACAACCTTGTATTGAAAGTTGGTGTACTGGTGTTTCTAGAGACTTGTCTTGGTGCTTTCTGATTACTCTGGTTAGTGTTGTTGGTTTGAGAGGTAGAGGTTTTGAGTAAGCTCCGTTCATTGTTTAAGTCTATAGAAGTTTTCGGAGACTGATCGTTATTTTTAGAGAAAGGAAGTGGAGTAATACTTGCTGATTGTTTAGGACTGGTTTGGCTTTTGTACGGAATCAAGTGGTATCTGTTTCGGCGGACTGTGTTTCTTTCAGTATTTACCCAATAAGATCTTGACTCATTGGCTAGGTTTGTTATTGTACCCTGACGTTTTAGATCTTTGATCCACACCTTTTGTCCTTGTTGCAACTGGGGTAAATCCCTGGTACCGTGATGCTTATCATATTGATTTTTGTAGGAATCTCTGTATTTTTCCTCCCTCTTCTTGAAACTGGATAAGTCAGGTCTTTCAGTAAGCTTCTGTGGCAATACAGGTAAATTATCTCGTAACCTCCTGTTGAACAAAAGTTGGGCTGGGCTAAGCCCGTTGGCTATAAGGGGTGTGTTCCTGTAGGATAGGAGTGCAAGGTAAGGGTCTTCTTTGTTCTTTTGTAAGACACTTTTAGCTATTTTTACAGCAGCTTCTGCAGAGCCGTTACTTTGATGATGCCCGGGACTGCTTGTTGTTAGTTTGAAGTTGTACTTTTGTGCAAAAACTTTAAACTCAGAATTTTCTAAGCATGTCCGCTGGGAAGCAAACTGAGTTCCACAGTCTGATCTTAAATACTGAAAGAAACACAGTCCGCCGAAACAGATACCACTTGATTCCGTACAAAAGCCAAACCAGTCCTAAACAATCAGCAAGTATTACTCCACTTCCTTTCTCTAAAAATAACGATCAGTCTCCGAAAACTTCTATAGACTTAAACAATGAACGGAGCTTGCTCAAAACCCCTACCTCTCAAACCAACAACACTAATCAGAGTAATCAGAAAGCACCAAGACAAGTCTCTAGAAACACCAGTACACCAACTTTCAATACAAGGTTGTTTGTAAACAATAACAATCCTTCTTATTCACAACCAAGTCTCCAATCTAATGAAGAAGTTAGAACAAGGTTTGTGGTCTGTTTCAATGATTATGTCTTTGCCAATTATGTATTGTTTTAGTTTATCACAGCTCCAGGTTACAGCAAGGGCTTCTCTTTCTATATTGGAGTAGTTTTTTTCGCTCTCAGTAAGTGTTCTTGAGATGTATGAAATAGGTTTCCATTTGTTGTCTACTTGTTGCTGAAAGAGTACTCCCCCAAGACCTGTTTGAGAAGAGTCAGCAGACACCATGGTAGGGCGGCTAGAATCATAGAACGCCAGTTGGGGAGCAGAAGCAAGAAGTGACTTTATCTCTTCAAAGGCTATATTTTGTGTTTTGCCCCAAACAAATTCATTTCTTGTACTTAAAAGGTCTGTAATTGGTTTAAGTATTTGGCTTTTATTTGGAATATATTTTCCTACAAAATTTACCATTCCAATAAATCTTTGCACACCTGCTATGTTAGTAGGAGGAGGCAATTTTGTTATGGCTTCCACCTTTGATTCATCAATTTTGATACCATCCCTTGATAATTGGTGGCCTAAAAATGTGAGAGACTTTTGTGAAAACTGGCACTTTCCTTTATTTAGAGTAAAGCCTGCATTTTGAAGCTTTGCAAGTACTTCTTCAAGAGCATGATCGTGTTCTTCTTTGGTTTTTCCCCAAACAATGATATCATCCATATGAGCGACTGCATTCTTTTGTCCATTGAGGGTCTTGTTCACTAACTGTTGGAAAATTTCTGGTGCTGAACTTATACCAAAAGGCAAATTTAAAAACTTGAAACGACCGAATGGCGTCAAGAAAGTGGTCAAATCTTGTGATGTCTCATCTAAACTGACTTGCCAGAATCCATGGTTGGCGTCTAATTTTGAATATAGCGTTGCTCCAGAGATTTGGGCTAGTGTTACATCAACTGGTTGGATAGGATAGTATCTTCGCTTTACACTACTGTTTAATTTTGATAGGTCTACACAAATGCAAACTTTATTGGAATCTTTCTTGGGAACAACAACCATTGGAGCACACCAATCTGTTGCATGGTGGACTTCAGCTATGACTCCCATGGAGATCATGTTTTTCAATTCTTCTTTTGTAGCCTGCCACAGAGGCAAGGGGATCCGACTAGGGGCATTGATAGCATAAGGAACGACATTATCTTTTAGTTCAACTTTATACTTTTCAGTAACATTCCCTAAGCCATTGAAAAGTTTTGGGTAATTAGCGAACCACGAGTTAGAACTTATTTCATTTATTCTAGATACAAGCTGAAGCTTTTCAATTGCTGGTTTTCCTAAAAGAGGAACAGAAGTCCCTTTAGAAACATATATTGTTTCATAGCATGTTGTATTCTTGTATGACATTTTGACAGTAGCCATCCCTAAAATTGACAGATCTTGCCCATTAGCCCCTTTAAACTGTTTAAGGGTAGGCTACAATCTAATTCTTCTGTTTAATTTAATGTCTGATGGCACGACTGTTACATCTGCTCCTGTATCTATTTTGAATGCAACACTGTCACTGTCATTGATATTTAATAATACTGTCCATGGATCAGTAGATGACTAAATTTGGCTTGGAGTCACCGAACCAATAAAGTCTTGTGATTCAGGGTTTAGATTGTCAATTGATTTAAAATCGTCAGTTTCAACATGGTTTACGTTTTTTGATCGACAAACTTTTGAGAAATGTCCAACTTTACCACAGAGTTTACATGTGTGGTTTCTAGCAGGGCACATATACTTTTGATGAGATGGAGTCAGACCACACCAAAAACAAGATTTGATATTTTTTTGAATAGCTTTAGCATTACTGGGTTTCTTAGGAAAAGTATCATTTTGTGAACTTAATTGATTATTTCTTTGTTTGAAGTTCATTGTTGGTGATGGTGAGTTACTGTTGTTCAAAGGTTAATTGATTAGTAATTTGGTTTGCATGGGAATGGTTGGAAAAGTTAGGATTCATTTTAGTGATTGTGTCTACTTCAGAGTGTGATAGTTCATGCTTTTGCTTCTTTAGTTCCTCAGACTTCCGAATAGTGTTTACAGCAAAGTCAAGTTTTAGGTCATTTTCAAACTGAAGACGATCGCTAAGGGGTTCGTCATGCATACCAATTATCAAGACCATTAAAATCATTTCCTCTTCAATCTGTCCCCATTCACAGCTTTTTGCTAGAGAATGAAGAGCAGTTACAAAGTCTTCTATAGACTCTGTTGATCCTTGTTTACGCTTTAAAAATTTAGCTCTTTCAAAAATTTTTTTTTTTTTTTTTTTTGGAATGAAATACTGTTAAAACTTATTCAAAACAACATTGTAATTGTTGATATCTGATTCATTTAGTTTAAATGAATCGAGTATTTGTTCTCCCTTTTCTCCCATGCAGTAAATAAGCATATCTACCTGTGTTATGCCACTGGCTTCTTTAAGGCCGCTCAATGAATGGTATCTTCCAAAACGTTTTCTCCATCTTGGCCAATCACTGGGGTTGAATGTAAAAGGTTCTGGTGGTTTCACATTTAGGGAAATTGCAGCTTCATGAGGCACATTAAGGGAAACATTAGGTTCATTCGACGACTGCGCCATGTTTTAGTACCGTACAGTATATAGATTAATGAGAATTCATTAGTTTTAATTCAAAGTATATTATTTAATTCAGATAAAGTTATAAAGCGAGAACATTCAAAATATTTACAATTCAAAGTCAATAAACCAACAGATGTTAATTATAACATCTGCTTAATATTACAACACATTCTGATATTGAATTGCCTACTTTTGACCAATTTTTGAGTTTTCTAGATGAACAGTGTAAAGCTCTTGAAACTGTTCAAACTTCTGTGACAGAAGTTTCTACAAATAAACCGTATAAGCAATACACTAATAATAAGCCTTATTTTCACCAAAGAGCCTGTGTATCTAATCTCAATGCAGTAAAGTGCTTATTTTGCAAGGAAGCTCACACAATTTATAAATGTGAACGTTTTGGACGACAAACTCCTGCTCAGCGTAGGGATTGGATTAAAACACAAAATGCTTGTTTTAATTGTTTACGGACCTCGCATAAACTAAATGAGTGTACTTCAAAAACAAGCTGTTTTAAACGTGGAGCAAGACACAACAGTTTACTACATAATGATGATATTGGCCTAACCAACAAGGCTCAGGTTAGGGTAGGGCAGAATAATAAAGTAGGTCCTAATGAAAATTCCATTCAACCAACTGAAAAACTTAAGTCAAGTCCCTTGCATGCATGCAGCAGTGTTAGGTCTTCTTTAGTTTTGTTAGGAACTGTTTTAATTCATATAAAGGATAGATCAGGTCAATTCCAACCAGTTAGAACTTTGATTGATTCTGGATCTCAGACTTCCTTTATAACTGAAGACTGTTGTCAGCGCCTGTGCCTTCCTCGAAAGAAATTCAATGAACATGTATCTGGTATTGCAGAATCTACTGTTTTATCTACTAAAGGAGTTGTATCGTGCACTCTGAAACCTCGTTTTGATTCTGAACTTCGCCTTCAGACTAATGCTGTGATTCTGAAGAAAATGACATCTCAAATGCCTTCTACCTCCCTTCCAGAATGTATGAAAGACGAATACAAACATTTAGAACTTGCAGATCCTACTTTTGACGCACCAGGAAAAATTGAATTTTTGTTGGGTGCAGACTTGTACCCTGAGGTAATGAATGGCGGGCGGATGCCTGCTCCCAAAAGGTTACCCCGTTCCTTACCACAGTAGTTTCGGATATGTTTTGATGGGTCCAATTGATCTTAATGGCAAAACTCAGCCATATGACCAGGTTTCATCTATTGTTTCCAATGTTGAAACCATTGAACATTCTCTAGATGATCAACTTAGACGTTTTTGCGAATTAAAAGAAATCCCAGTCCATGCATCAGTTAACCCTGAAGAAGAAAACTGTAAGATGATCTATTGTAATGCTGTAAAACGGGATCAGGAAGGAAGATACTTTGTTCCGCTCCCTTTTAAAAACGAAGATCCCAAGATTGGAGAGTCGTTTGGGAACATGAAGTCGTCGATCAAAGCTATGAAAAGAATGAACAACTATGAAGTCTATCCAAAAAATAGTGTAGCTCAAACTATTATGTACCAGAATATGTCCAGTCATTATCGCGGGATCTATAATGCTAAACCTCGCATAGACACAGGCCCACCTTTTTCTCACAGACCTAAGCTACACAATACATCTAAACATCATACTTGGAATAACAAAGATTGTGAATTTTTCATACAGAATCAGAACGAGTCATCAGTTTCCTCGAGCTCAAGCTAATGCCGTCGCTACTTAATCACATAGTTTTTGTGATTTTTTATTATTTTCTGTTAATGTTCTGTTTATTTAACTTGATTGGTGTTATCCTTTAATTGTTCTTTATTGAAAAGAAAATGTTTCTTTTGGCGGGCGGTATGTTAAGGCCCAATTGATGTATAATCAACCCAATACAGTGTAGTGCAGTTATTATACAGGGTGAGTTTTAAATGAGTTCCCCCCCTACTTTTTTCTACATTTCCTAAGATATTAACTCCGGACCACGTCATATCATTGTAGAGTAGTAAGTACTTCATTTTGACTGGGTATAAATTTTTGGCCGCCATATTGGATACAAAGTTTTTTTTCCAAATGTAAAGGTAGGGTTGTGACCCAATATTCCAAACTACAATTTTACGCTGATTACAATGCCGCAAATAGTTTTTAAAAATCTTGATCCGTTCTAAAGTTATAAGGACCTTTTATAACTTTATTTTTAGCCCATTTTAACATTGTGCATTTACAAACTAAGACCATAATCTCAAAAAAGTGCTAGATAAAGATAAGTATACACCACCATTCATTGTCGACCTATTTTCACTTGTTTATGACGGATGTATTTTTTTTGGCCGCCATCTTGGATCCGCCATTTTGAAATGTGACAAATTAATTTAAATATGAAGGTGGTGTTGTGACCCATCATTTTCAACTACTTTTTTATGCTGAACTCAATGTCGCAATCCATTTTTGGTTATCAAGTTTTTTTGATGGAATATTAAAATTATCTTATTTAAAATTTCAATAATTCAAAAACCAAACATGCAAATGAAAAACTAATTGCGGCATTAAGTTCAGCATAAAAAAGTAGTTCAAAATGGTGGGTCACAACACCACCTTCGTATTTAAATTAATTAGTCACATTTCAAGATGGCGGATCCAAGATGGCGGCCGAAAAAATACATCCTTCATAAGCAAGTGAAAATAGGTCGACAATGAATGGTGGTGTATACTTATCTTTACCTAGCACTATTTTGAGTTTATAGTCTTAGTTTGTAAATGCACAATGTTAAAATGGGCTAAAAATAAAGTTATAAAAAGTCCTTATAACTTTAGAACGGATCAAGATTTTTAAAAACTATTTGCGGCATTGTAATCAGCGTAAAATTGTAGTTTGGAATAATGGGTCACAACCCTACCTTTACATTTGAAAAAAAACTTTGTATCCAATATGGCGGATCCAAGATGGCGGCCAAAAATTTATACCCAGTCAAAATGAAGTACTTACTACTGTACAATGATCTGACGTGGTCCGGAGTTGATATCTTAAGAAATGTAGAAAAAAGTAGGGGGGGGGAACTCATTTAAAAATCACCCTGTATACTGTACAAACAAAATAGAAACATATGTTATAAAAATAAATAAAAACAATGATACAAGAATAATATTGTAGAATAAAGAATTGAATTGAAGTGAGTATTTTTCTAAAATGTACAAAAACAAAACTTAAATAAATCAGTTTATCAAAAACACTGACGATCGCGCCGTGACCACGGAGTCATAATGACAATCACACCGTGACCGCGAGTCATACCAACGATCACCCCGTGACCGCGGAGTCATACCGACGATCGCACCGTGACCGCGGAGTCATCATGACGATCAAGCCGTGACCGCAAGTGATACCGACGATCACCCCGTGACCGTGGAGTCATACCGACGATCACCCCGTGACCGCGGAGTCATGACGATCATCCCGTGACCGCGAGTCATACCGACGATCACGTCGTGACTGCGGAGTCATACCAACGATCACGTCGTGACTGCGGAGTCATACCGACGATCACGTTGTTACTGCGGAGTCATACCGACGATCACGTCGTGACTGCGGAGTCATACCGACGATCACCCCGTGACCACGGATTCATACCGACGATCACGGCGTGACCGTGAGTCATACCGACGATCACTCCGTGACCGCGGATTCATATCGATGATCACGCCGTGACCGTGGAGTCATACTGACGATCATGCCGTGACCGTGGAGTCATAATGACGATCATGCCGTGACCGTGGAGTCATAATGACAATCATGCCGTCACCGCGATGCATACCGACGATCGCACCGTGACCGCGATTCATACCGACGATCGCACCGTGACAAGTCACAAGTTTCTATAGGTACCTGTAAATTGTTACCCATTTTTCGGTTTTTATAGTTCAGTGCCACAAACGGTAAAAATTGATTTCGTTTGTCTTTTTTGGTAACTGCAATACTCAACAATTTCTTTTTATGCACATGAAAAAATCCCGTCCCGTCCCGTCCTGAAAATCGGGAAGGAAATGAAAATCCCGTCCCGTCCCGAACTAAAAATTCAAACCCGTCCATCCCTATTAAAAAGTTATAAGATTTACAAACAGGATGCAGCACTATAATTTTTTTTGCATTTATGAAAACAGCTAATTTGAACTAAGCACCAACAAAAAACTGTGATAGGCAATGAGAACTGTCAAAGTAGGATTGTTTACAGCTATCTTTATGTGTTTAATTGCATGAATAATTTGTGATATTTTGCGAAGTTTTAATAATTTATTTTTTTCTATTGTTTAGGTGAAGTGGTAGAACATTATGGGTACGTTAAATGTGTAATACTATAGTATACCGTAAATTTAAAGAAGCAAATTTTATCAAACTGTGTTCTCCCCCATTGCAAATGCTAAGTTAGAGTACAACTGCAATAATTATTTTACACTTATATGCCAGCAACCCCGTACGAAGGATGGGTACTCTGCTAGTATATATATATGTGTGTCCGTTAGCACGATAACTCGAGCAAAAATGATCCGATTTTGATGAAATTTGGTACAAGTGTGTAAACCTACATTTATTCTAACGAGTACGCGAACCAGCCTGATTGGACTTTGGAAACAGGGGTTTATGGGGGGTTTTACGGGGTAAAAATAGGGTTTTCCCATTTTTGACACTAAAAACACAAAATTTCACAATTTCTTTCCAAACCATTTTGTAGAGCTTAAAAAACCAATAATTTAGTATATTGAAGCGTTATTATGCACCTAATGGTTACGGAGAAAATTCAAAAAAATTGTAAATTTAAAATTCCCATGTTATTCTTATGGAGAATAAGTCAACTGTTGTAGTTTGCTTGTTTATGAACATATTTTGATCAAATTTGCAAAATACATTCATTTATTAATAAACTACAGTATTAACATTTTACATCAAAAAACTTTTACCCTCCCTGTTTCAGCAAACCTAAGTACTCGTTAAACTAATTCTATTCAAATGGGAATAAATGTGATATTTTTAAGGAGACATTTTAGTGTAAATCCAATCAGGCAAAGGGAAATTCGCTAAGTCTGCAGGTTTGCTGCGGGGGGGGGGGGTATTTTATGCTTTTGGATATATTTTTGGTAATTTCATTTTTTACATGTGAATTTAGAGTTGAACTGTTTATGATATCTAGGAGGGGGTTAATTAGTTCTTCCTTACAGTGTTTTATAACAGAGTTCGGGACTTCATCAAAGCCATAGACATTTTTAGGGTCAAAAGTTTTAAATAATATATTGTTTAATTCAGTTTTGTTTATTGTTTTGAATTTTGATAGAATTCCTGGTGAGGGTTCTTGAGAGGTTTGAGAGTTTTGCATTTCTTCTTGTTCTTGCGATATTTCCCTGTTGTTGTGGGAGTTTTCAGCAGAGCCTCCAATTGTGATAAAGTATTTGTTTAAATGTTCGCTTATTTCTTCTGTGGACGAGATGATTTTATTTCCCACCTTAAGCATAATATTTTCTCTGTTGTATGGGTTTTATTTCTTTCTTTGTTTATGATTCTCTATATTTCTTTATTTTTGTTTTTTGATTCCTCAATTTTAGATGATATTTTGGACTTTTTAATTAATTTTATTTCATTGTTGATGTTAGCCTCCGGATACGTTGATAATAAAAATTGGTGTAAATACCTGCTTCTTGTAATCCAAAATGTTGCTGCTATGACGCAACTAGTTTCAACTTCTCACGAGGCCATCTTCGGGCGTCCAGGGAATGTCAAATCACTTCATCAGAAGGTCGTCAATACACACATTATCTATCTATACTATTATAAAGAAGAGGTGGTGTCTGTGTGTGTGTTTGTATGAGCTAATCTCAAAAACTACTGGTCGGATCGGGCTGAAATTTGGCATGATGATAGCTCACATTCCCGATTAACATATAGGCATATTTTTATCCCAAAAAATCCTTCGGGGCTCCGCCCCAGTGGCTCTGGAGTTTCCCATGTTAACCTTATGAGAAATGGAATTAATGAATCTTAACAGCTGTTTCAATTAAACAAGTTGGTTCTGTTCTATGATGTTCAATAGCATTAAAAGTTACAAGGATTACCAACAGGGTGCAGCACTAGCACTATTATTTCTTTTACATTTATGACAACAGCAAAAGGTGAGTGAGCGTAGCGAACGAACTTCAACCTGGAGGCGAGTGAGCGTAGCGAACGAGCTAACCTGAAGGCAAGTGAGCGTAGCGAACGAGCTAACCTGAAGGAAAGTGAGCGCAGCGAACGAGCTCCAACCTAAAGGTGAGTGAGCGTAGCGAACGAACTTCAAAAAGAACCGAAATTTCTTAAACCATGTCCTCACTCATAACTGCTATAAGCATTTGATACTTATATGCCAACCCCGTACGAAGGACGGGTACTCTGCTAGTACGTTCATATACGAACATGGTCACGGTTACGAACATGAACACAGACACGAACATTGAAACGAAAAAATACAATTTAACGAGTAAAAGCTAAAAATGGTAACACCGGTGAGGATGATGCGTTGCGACCGGATAGATGTAGCGTCTAGACTGCCGGTCAACGTGGTCGGTCGGCGCTGTGACGTCATTCCTTTGTTCTTGTTATCAGTCAGCTGTCCCCATTAATTTTATTTCGGAGTCATACTTCTTTTTTGTCTTTGTATAAATAGATTTATCCTCAGGCCTATTTGTTGTTAAGTAATTGAAGTGTGCATTTTTCATCTCCTGTCGTAGATCATTTATATTGTCATCATAAATTAATTAATTTATGCCTTTATTAACATTTTTTGGGGGTTTTGTAGGTCTTTGGCATGTGTGTCTGCATTATTTCCATGAACATTCTTAGAAATGTGTTATATTTTTCTTCTGTGTATTTTTGATATATTTTGATATATTATTGACCAGTCTACCATTGATAGTGCATGTTTTACGTCAAAGAGGGATTTAGTGGTTATTTGTCTTAAGTATTTTTTTATATTTGATAGTTTAGGATTGAAAAGGCTTATTTTGCAGAAAACTCCGAAATGGTCAGATATGAAGTTTTGTGTGATTTTGGTTTTTATATTAGCAGGATTTATATCTGTGTAGCAGCAGTCTATACTAGTGTAGTATATACTCACTGTTACTGAGATCTAAGCCACTACCTACAGCAGCAGACTAACCGACAACCAAAAGAAAAATGTTTGAAAAATGCCTCTTTTAATAAAAAAATCTCATTAACATGGGCAATAATAGTATGCTATAACATTGATATTGAAAATTAAACATAATTAATAGCTCCAACCCAATTAAAATTTAGAGCGAGGATAAGACAACAGTATTAGCAACAAGCAACCCAACGTTTGTTGTCGCTCAATGGTCTATGGTCTTACATAACCTACTAAACAACCATACTTGTTAAACTTAAAAATAATTAACTATATATTTATATTGCTTTCAATAAATTTATCTGGATATCTTTTAAATTCCCTATTTCTTTTCATAGATAAATTATTATTTTCTAGAAATCGTAGGATGCAAGATTTCTTATGCAAAAAACTGTATACTCCAAGGATAGAATAAATAGGAGTTTTTGAGTCGTTCTCTTTGTCTCAAATAAACGACCAAATTGTTGCTCGTAAAATGTAAACAAAAAAAGAAGAAGAAAGTAGCTCTTAATGTTATTCTTATGGGTGAAAATTAAAAAGTTTTTTTAGGATTTTATAATTATTACAGAACAAATATTCTTTAACAACTGATATTCGCAAGATATTATGCTATAAAATTTTTGTGCAACACATCAAGTTGATATACATAGTTTTTCTCAAAGCGTTCGTGTTTCAAAGATGCATTTTGTACCAGTATAAATAGGTATATGCTATTGCAGCTGATTATACTGACCTCCTGGACGGCTGAACAGCTGATATGGGGAAGATGTACTTGACCAGCTCATGTATTCTGATCCTGATCACTTTCTTGAGCTCTTGCTGTACATCGGCCAGTCTCTGTCGTCTGCTGGCTACATCGTTGTTGTGATGTACTACAAATCCTTGCAGACGCTGAACCTAGGCACATTATGACCATATGTCAATAAGCCTACAAGAATCCTGATATAAATTGTCAATTATAGACCTTATTGCAAAACCTATTTCATTATAAAGCAAAGCCCAAGTTGCTTTGTTAAATATTCAAGCACATTTAAGTTAAACATACTGCAGATTAAACACGTTTCTTTTCCTATTTCAGATACTGTATTTATTTCCTCCTCTTATATGAAACTTCACCTTAAAGGTATTTGCAGTTTTGTTAGTGAAAGTGTGTAGCTTGATCAATGTAAAATTTGTTTAGACATCTTTCTTGCCTACTTTCCAAACATTAACTTTAAGCCTATGTTAGGAAAAAATGTTCATTATCGTTTTATTTAATACAGCAGTATATTAATTCTTGTTCTTGTTATCTTGATTAAGTCTATTTAGATTTATAAATAACTAGCGGAATACCCGTGCTTCGCTACGGAAACTTTCAGATTGGTTGACATTTTTAATAACAGCCTTCAGTGAACAATTCAGCTAAATACTGTTATGCTCCAATCAATGTTGTGATATATTTTAAAGTTATATGCACTAGCAGTAAGTAGTGCTATTTAGTTTGTGTGTGTGGCTGCACTGCCAACGCAATGACGTCACGGCTGGTGTCTCTGAACCGGCCTCAGTTCTACGTTATCTACAGGTTAGTCGTGTCATATTTCTTATGTGCGGTTCTTTTAACTCTGTAGTGATAGAATATTATACTAGCGCAGTCGGTGAAAATGTCGAGTGTGGGACGAATGGGAGAATTTAATCCCAGTGAAGAAGATATTTCGTCATATTTGTTGCGTTTGAAACATTATTTTATTGCGAATGATGTCAAGGCCACGAGCAAGGTTTCTGTTCTAATCACCGTGTTAGGTCCTAAAGTGCTCGCAGTGTTACGGGATGTAGTTTCCCCTGAAAAAGTGGACAAATTAGATTTTGATAAACTCGTTAAAGTACTGGAACAAAATTTTTCACCCAAACGTTTAATAGTGGTAGAGCGTTATGTGTTCAATTCCCGCTCGCAGAGGTCTGGTGAAAGCATCTCAGATTTTGTGGTTGCGATAAAACATCTCTTGGCTACTTGTCAATTTGGAACATTCCTAAAGGACGCTTTAAGAGATAGGCTAATCTTGAGAATTTCCAATGAACAAATTCGGCAAAAGTTATTGTCGGAGGAAAAAGATTTTGATAAAACCTTAGCGTTGGCGCTCACGTTAGAACAGGCAGACAAGCACACAAACATGTTTCTCAGCAAACAGGAAAATTTTCAGGATGTGAACAAGTTTCATGTTAGGAAAACCACGTGGGCTAGGGGTAGTAAAATGAAAGAAAGTGAAGGTGCTACGAATGTTTTTAAGTGTTATAGGTGCTTGAAGACCGACCATAAGGCTAACAATTGCCCATATGATAAATATAAATGTCATATATGTTCAAAAGTGGGTCACCTAGGAAAGGCATGCAAGGCCAAGGATAGAGGTAGTAAAACTACTGGAGGTAAATATAAAGTGCATCAGATGTCTGAAAGCCCTAGTGAGGAATGTGAAGAGCTAAATTTGTACAATATTGGGCTAGGCCTAACTGACCCTAACTCTTGTTACAAGGTAAGAGTAGCCATAGAAAATGTAGACTTAGACATGGAGATTGATACAGGATCTGATATCACAGTATGTCCATTTGAAGTGTATGAAAAACATTTTTCTCAATTACAATTGACTCGTAGTAATGTAAAATTACGTGCCTATTCGGGTGATGAAGTTAAAGTAGTAGGCCAAGTAGATGTTAACGTGGTTTATGAACAGACAAGCTACATGTTGCCTATGACAGTAGTGGATGTAGATAAAGCCAACGCACCGTTGCTTTTAGGTAGAAATTGGTTGCAAAAAATAGTTTTGAACTGGAACTCTATTTTTTCAAGTAAGCCTAGTGCAGTCCAGACTCATAAGCTCTGTACACAGTCCAGGCCTAGTTCTCGAGGCCTAGCTGGATGTCTAATTCAAAACAAGTACTTTTGAAAATTCCTGAAAACCTGAAAGCCAGCCAAGCCAAACATTTGATGCCCGATACTCGACTAGGTCTGATTGCCCCTACCACAGTAAAAGGGAGACTACTGGTTCAAGATATATGGAGAACGAAACTAGGTTGGGATAATGTTGTGACACCTGAACTTAGTCTGAAGTGGAAAGCCTGGATGGATGAGGACAAAAGAACTATTCCACCTAAAGTTAACAACTTGGCAATAATCGTAGACGAAGACAACGCAAGTAACACATGGCCCCTTTGGAAGAATATCTGCTCTATACCCCGGTCGAGATGGACAAGTAAGAGTTGTTGACATCACAACACCAAAAAGTACTTTTCGGCGTCCGATGACAGAAATTACCATTCTACCTGAGGAGGGGAAAGATGTTAATGACTAATTTCATATATATGTATGACCATTGATTAATCTTTATAGATATTTGTGCTATAACTTATTTGTGAAGATTAAATGTCACATGTTTTTAATAATGTTAAAGAATGAGTAAATAAATAGTGATATGAAAATGTTGTACTGATATTGACTATTCTTTTATTTGACTTTGATAATTGACAATTTAATAGAGCCCTTTTGACGGATCTGCACCAAACTTCACACAAACCAATGCCTGAAAGTTTCATTACAATCTGTAGAGCGGTTTTGGAGTCCATAAGGTACATACATATATACATACATACATACACAGTTCCTCTTTTATAGATATAGATTATTAAGTCAATTTATGACACTAATTATTATACATTGTATGTAGATGTTGTTAATGGTCTACCTAAGTGTTTTTAGATTCAAGAGATCATGTTTTCCCGAACAGGTTTTCTTACCTCTTTATTGTTTCAATGTTTGGCTATTGTTTTGTAAAATGTACGTAAAATTATGAAACAATAAACGTTTACTTCAATTCACATTCAAAAACGCATTCATCAACTACATTGGTGGGATGGTAAAATTGTCAACTTTTCTGTTTTACCTTTTCCCTGTATAATGGTAACGTTTGACTGACACTCTTCTCATTATCACACTTCAGTTGGGCAATCACTGTCTTTTCTGGAAAAAAAACCAAAATCTACTTTTTAAAAACCTATTTTAGTTAAGATGATTAAAAAGTTGAATCCAATTGCTTTGCTTTAATTCAACACTAAAGATAGAGACGTAGAAATCAAATCAGTTGGACTGTGGCCAAAATGATCTTCAAAATGACCTACAAAATCTTCTAAATAATTTGTAGGCCTAATATGAAATGACAATGAAATCACGTCATCTCAAGGGTCTCGATTGATTGTATCACATTTAATTGTAACCTGGCTGTCGGGGAGAGCGGGGCTATACTGTACACATAAGGGAGATTCGTTGTTACATCGCAAATTACGAAGTAAAAGTAATGTAAACACAAGCAATATATTATTTAATTATTTAGCTACTGATTGTATACAAACATTTTGGAACTATTGCATTTTTTACATGTAAAAATTTGTAATTAAAAAAAAGTTACCTTGTACGAAATAGCCCCGGGGGTGGGGCTATTCCGTACAGTAGAAGGGGCTATACCGTACAGTTCAAAAATTATTTGTTTAGGTTAGTAATATAATAGTACTGCAACAAATTATTGTACAAACACTTTTTATTACTATATAAAGGTTGTAGTTAAGAAACAGTGTATTACAATTTAAACACTTTAGAAGATAGCCTATTACATTTCAAAAATCAACCTTCATAAAAAACATGAAGTTTATGAAAAAGTTATAAAATTTCATCCCAAAATTAAAAGAAAGAGGAAAAAGTCCACAAATGTAGTTCTCTGCAGACTCCGCAGCACTGCAAGCTGAATGGACCCACTCTGAACATGAGCAGCACCCTGTACCAGAGCTGTACGGTTTAGCCCCAATCTGTACCTCGTGGGAATTTATAGACATAAACTCAAATTCTATCACTTAACCAATCATCGCTAATAACCAAAAGAGAGCTTTAAAAGGGATGTAGTTTATTATGATCTCACAGTTAATAGACTACGATAAAAACTACTTCACTCACTTTTTATTTAGTACTGGACGAAAATTAGAAGCAAGTGAGTAAAAACATGTTTTTTTACTGAAAAATTGAAACTAGCACACATAGCAAAACGATGCAGATACTGTAAACTTGCGCATTCTGCTACTAGATAGCAGCACTTGTCGGGATCACTTAGCTTGAATTCAAGGCCAAAAAATGGGTATACGGTTTAGCCTCGCTGTACGGTTTAGCCCCGCTCTCCCCTAACACAATTATGTTTAGCCGGAACATTAAATGTTAGCAAATTTTGCTAATGAAACACAAACTACAAATCAAACTCTAAACATCTTAATTGAACTGTTTTTGACATCAGCAATTATTCAACTTTACGCTAATATGATCAAATTTCTTAACTGATCTCAAAGATTGTTAGGATCAGTTACTGGTTTTATTCTTAGGCTACTTTTGTACTGTCTGCATATTTATCTTCTATTATACAGTAAAAAAGAGTTTAAAGTAGTTGAATCATACTGTATGTACTAACAAACTCAATGATTTATCTTACTATGGGCTATTTCCTCCTGTGACTTCTTTATCAGACACCTAAGCAGCTTGATTCGTTCCTTGTGATCATCAATCTCACTGATCTGCAACCATAATAATAAAAGATAAAACCCCAGCAAATCATGAAAAATTTTATAGTAATGTAAACTCAATTCACTGAACCGTGTAGGCACAATGTCTTTTTAACTGACACACTGAACATTTCGTCAAGACAGATGAAGTTAATAAAACAATCAGAGGTTCCCTTCTATGTATTCCTGGACATTGGATTGAACATGATCACCAGATAGGTTGTGTCTTCCCTACTCATTGGCCTGAAACAAAGCTCTTGAATGGAAGATTCTTGCAGGTTAAAGGAAACATTCATTATTATTGATGATTTTTTCAATATATTATCGATATTTTGGTTTTCCTTTACAATCTATATTAATTCTGTTTTAATATCTTCAAACACATTTATATTAAGTTAAAAATTGACAACTGATCTTCTTTAGGCAAAATATAATATAACTTATAGGATTAAGACATGAAACCGCTCCAAACCAACCTAAAATAACTAACCAAACATGCTACACCATTTAAAAATTCCGTTTTAAAACAGAAAAGGCATGTGGGGAATATCAATAGGAATTTAGAAATGTTACAGAAATTTTGGTTGGTTAGGTTAGGTTAGGTTAGCTTAGAACAGTTTTATTTCAATAAATATTTTTTTTTTATTGTTCATGTTGATACTGAACAATATTTATTTATCTTAGTGGTCAAATCATCGATAATAAGTAAATGAATGTACCTTCAAGCCTTTAACGGAAACTCAGGGGGGGGAGAAACCCTTGGATGAAGACAATCCCACCGAACAATCTTAGGATTGTGACAGCTCTTTCAGGTCCACCCCAAGAGTAATAGACGCCTGGGGCGAGATTTAAATTTTCGCCCCCTCCCCAAAAAAGGTATTTGGGGGGTTTGCGTCAACAGACCCAACATCCGATATATCGATATTGAATGTTTTGCAAGTATTTTTTATAAATGTAACAACTACCCTGAACTAAATTACTAAAAACATTGAATTTACGACTCACAACAGACATCACAGAGTGACTATGAGTTGACGTAAGAGTTTGAGCTTTGAGGTTAGAAACAAGCAAGTGTATGTGGGGCGTGTGGGCGAATACGCAGTGTGTGTCTCAGGCTCGCAGTATTGCCAACAAGTCATATGCCAGAGGTAAAAGTAGTAATAGTACGAGTTGTATATTAAATAACAGTATTTATTTTAATATGAATAAAACAAAAGCTATGGATTGCCTTCTTTTAGAATAGTTATTTTCATTTATAACATGTTTAAGAGTTTCCCGTAAAATATTCATTTGCGGTTTGCCGATAACGTTGTTAAATTTTTTACCTCAAAGCCGTGGCGCCCCCCTTGCTGCGGCGGGGCGACCCTGAGCTCTTTCAACTGGACATAGCAGACTTAAATAGGCCTGTCACCTTGTTAAGATTAGTATAGTAAATGAAGGGTAAATCAGTACCGGAAACTGCTATGCACCTATTTGCAGCATGTCAAGCAATTGTCATCAAATGGACAAAAATGTTTAGGAAGACAACAAATAAATAGTGGGAACATAACCAATCCTGATAGTTGATTCAAGTCATCTAGTAATTATTTTATTTATTTAATCGCGTGGTAAACACATTACAATACATTTTTACAATAAATACATAATAGGCAAGTTACATGATGAATATTTGAATATTTAAGACTAGCGGAAAACCCGCGCTTTGCTACGGAAACATTCAAATTGGTTGAAATGTTTAATAAATTAGTGTACAAGTGCCAGATTATTATAAAATAAATCACATTAAATAAACAATACATTATTTTAATTTTTATATTTCATTTTACGATGATGATTAAAACTGCAGTTAACAGTTTGTTTGTTATTCTTGCTATTTTTGATTATTTACAGAATATCTTAGTATATAACATTATTTGTTTTCTCAGAAGGTGCTAGCATCACCAGACTCGTGGCTGAGCTGACCCATGAATATGAGAAAAAACAATCCTCTCTCAAGTCTAGTCCTGCGATCTTAAGTGACTATCCCTGCGCTTTATTGATGGTGAGGGCGAAGCACACTTTCAAAGGGAATTGCAACCTTTAAACGGGTAGTCCGTAGGAACCAGGGGAAGTCATGGTATAAAAACTGATTCCTCTCGGGCACATGCGGTGATCACTATGGCCTCAATTACATTTTTGTGAAGATAAACGTCGAAGTGCCCGCTAGACAGGGATTGTGTAAATCTTAGTCTTTTTGAGGGATACCGTTCATCGCCAAACTTGAAATATAATTCACCAATTCGATAAACCTCGAAAACAAATGTGAATATTATTTGTCAACCAGCTCACACAACCCACCAAAGGTGGCTTAGACATTGTATTCCCTTGAATTAAGCTAATTATTCCCATTACTGACTTGGGATAAGACTGAGAAGTAGTCCCAGTTTCTCACAACATCTTCAACAATTGATATGCGTACAGTTAGTGTATGTATGTGTGTAAGGTGAATTATGAATGAGAGTGAAGTAAATAAACACGCACCATCTCCTGTAATGTGAATGATATTGTGTTGAATGGACCCGCCATTAACATTTAAAACCTCAGTGTCCATACTATGAGACGGTAACAACTAAAAAAATATTAACAAAACAATATCTTAAGTTCTTAAGAATTCAAATGCAATAAAAACTAAGTTCAATTCTACTTTCTTCAACACTAATCACACATATTAGAAGTTGATAAGACTAAAATGCCAAAATTAATTAGGTTAATTTCACTGGCACACAACTATGATGTTTATATGGTCCGAAATAGCCTCCGAAAATACTTAGTAAGCTTAATTTTTTATACTAACAGCTGATGATTAAATAAATTGCAGACAAATGTAAACAAAAACACAAAACAAATTATTCTTCCTATACGAACTCCGTGCTAACTTTGACCTTCTGTGGGGCCCATTGGGAATGTTGTAAAATCACTTCTTATTGTCTGCCTACAAGAGGAATATGTATGCAAAATCTCACGTTGCTTCTAAGTGGTATGGTTTGGCCTGTGTGTTGATCGGAATTTCACATTTATATATAGAGATGAACAAACAGAAAAAAAACGCTTTTCTTTTATTAAGAGTACAAACATAACTCAGATTCGTCAAGCTTGACAATAAAATAGATTGCTGAGATGCTGGTACGAAAAATTACATCAGAACAGGAATGAACAAAAATACACTGATAAAGATTTTATCAAACATAACTAAATAGATAACATTACCAAAAAAACCATTACCAAAACTAGATAACAATTAAGTACCGGGGTCCTGAGCCATGGCTCGGTATAGTTTATTTTGATTGTAAAAGCAATAGAAAGGAAGGAAACACACATTTTTTACAACTAATTTTAGCTTTTGTTAATGAAATGAAATGAAATCAACTTTATTCATACTTTGCAAACATGTGCACGAATGGCGTCATTACATTGGATCAAAATCATAATGCTTAATCCTAAAAAAGTACAAAAGAAATCACTATTGAAAAAGTTCTTATTCTAATATATTATGTAAGAGGAAAAATTTGTTCTTTGAATACAGGGGATTGGTTAAAAAGTACATTTTTAGATTATTTTTAAATTTTGTAGTCCTTGTGTAGTCCTTTAGTTTTGTTGGAAGAGCATTGTAACATTTTATACCCATATACATTGGTTTTTTTTTTCAAAAAATCTTAATCTATGTGAAGGTGTTGCATAGTTATTTCTGTTTCTGGTACAATATTGATGAGAATCCCCAACCAGTGAGACATTATTTGAATTTTTGACAGTATATAATATACATTGATAGATATAATAGCTATATACAGTCATTATGCCTAGTTCTTCAAATTTTTCCCTAACAGAATCTTGCCAATCCAAATTTAACATAATGCGTATTGCTCTTTTCTGGAGAATTAAAATTCTGTCTAAATTAGCTTGTGATGTTCCTCCATAAATACTTATACCAAAGGATAAATGTGAGTGAATATGAGCAAAATAAACCAATTTTAGGGATTCGAGTTTACAAAATTTTGATAATCGATAAAGTGCAAATGGGCCTGTTGACATTCGATTTGCCACATGATCAATATGATCATTCCAGCTTAATTTACTGTCTATGTATAATCCTAGAAATTTAGTGTTCTCAACAATTTGTATATCTTCACCGGCTAATTTTAGTGCTGGGTAATCTGAATTGGTATTAGTTTTTAGATTAAAGCGTGTAAAATTAGTTTTGGAAAGATTTAGTAATAGCTGATGATCTGAAAAAAAGTTATTGATGTTCATCAAGTTATCGATGGCAGATTTTTCTATCTCATGAACAGATTTTCCGCTTACAAGAAGATTAGAATCATCGGCATATAAACAGATGGTATTCATTGTTGAATTTGAAATAACATTGGGTAATCCATTGATATATGTAAGAAATAGTAGAGGACCCAAAATAGAACCCTGTGGTACACCATGTTTAATTGTTCTCAACTGCGATCTTGTTTTAACCATCTGGTTATGATTGTTTAAGTGTGTAATTTCTACGAACTGTTTCCTATTAGTTAAATATGATTGAAACCATTTTAGTGAAATTCCTACAACCCCTAGTCCTTCCAATTTTTTTAACAATTTATGATGAGATACACTGTCAAATGCTTTGCTTAGGTCCATAAATATTCCAATTACTTTATCTCCCCTATCTACAGAATCAATTATTGACTCAATATATGTAGCAGCCGCTGATATTACAGAATGGTTTGATCTAAAACCGTGCTGCTCTTTATCGAGTAGATCATTACTTTCTAAAAAGTTAACGAGCTGATTATACATAGCTTTTTCATAAATTTTAGACATGACAGGTAACAAGGCTACTGGGCGATAGTTTGAAACATCTAATTGGTCCCCTTTTTTATAAAGAGGTTTTACTTTAGAAATTTTTAATTTATCTAGAAATATGCCGGATATAAATGATGAATTTACTAAGTGTGCAAATGGTTTTTTAAGTGAACTCTGGGCATGCTTTATTACTGTTATGGGAACATCGTCGAAGCCTGATGATAGTTTATTATCAAATATGGAAATTATTTTACTGATATCTGTCTCACTGATTGGTTCACATCTAAATTTATTTTTTTGGTTATTTATTCCTAAATTAGGTACTGATAAATTGGGTGTATTTATTTTTGGAATTACATCAGAATCAACTACATTGACATAAAAATCATTAAAAGTGTTACATATAACCGTAGGGTCATTATGTACTTTTGAATTTACCTCTATTTCATCTATGCTCTTCACAACGGGATCACATCATTTGTCCGAGTTTTCAACTGTCCGAGTTTGTTAAAAATTACAAAATATTTGAAAAATCATTTGTCCGAGTTTTCAACTGTCCGAGTTTTGATAAATAACTAATAATAATTAGATAAATCAACTGTCCGAGTTTTCATTTGTCCGAGTTTTTAAATTATTTAAAAAATATCAAAATATCATTTGTCCAAGTTTTCAACTGTCCGAGTAGGGGCAACATCAAAATGTGACACTGCGCGCCGAGACTAGCGTGTCTAAAGCGCCTGTTCAGAAGTCGATGTGAACCCCTTCTGTGAAGGAGTCAGGCATTGTGCGAGCCGCGAGAGCCCGTCACGTCGAATTAAGAAAAATTATTTTATTTTTATATAAGACTAATTTTACAATTATTAATTATAAAATTAAACTCTCATCACCTAACACAACCAACCAAACTTGCTGATAATATAAAATACCCCCGCCATTATTATATTATCAGCAAGTTTGGTTGGTTGTGTTTGGTGATGACAGTTTGATTTTATAATTAAAAATTGTAAAATTAGTCTTATAATAAAAATAATATAATTTTTCTTAAGTCGACGTGAGGGCCTCTCGCGGCTCGCACAATGCCCGACTCCTTCACAGAAGGGGTTCACATCGACTTCTGGACAGGCGCTTTAGACACGCTAGTCTCGGCGCGCATTGTCACATTTTGATGTTGCCCCTACTCGGACAGTTGAAAACTCGGACAAATGATATTTTGATATTTTTTTAATAATTTAAAAACTCGGACAAATGAAAACTCGGACAGTTGATTTAACGAAATATTATTATTATTTAAACCATACTCGGACAGTTAAAAACTCGGACAAATGATTTTTCAAATTTTTGTAATTTTTAACAAACTCGGACAGTTGAAAACTCGGACAAATGAACCTCACCCTTCACAACCTTTTTTTTGTTTTTTATATTTAAATTAATTAAATTCCAAGTTGTCTTGGACACATTCCCTGATCTCAAAATTTGTCCATCCATATAACTTTGTTTGGCTTTGAAAATATTTTTTTTTAATGCTTTGTTCATTTCTTTAGCTGAATTCACTTAAGATTAATTTTTTGTTATCCTCCCTAATGTGCTTTTTTCTATAATTTTTTTCCTCTCGGTTTCTAGCTCATGATTATTCCAAGGGACTTTTTGATCAGTATCTCTACATTTAGTAATAGGAAAGCACATATCAAAGTAATACATAAAAATACTGTTGAAAATGTTAAATTTCAACTCTACTGGTGCAAAGTAGACCTCCTCCCAACCCTCCTGACTCAGCATATTTGAGAATTTTTTAAGATTTTGGTTAGAAAATATTCTTACTGATTTGGTTATTGGTTTATTCTTAAAATGTTTGTTCTTACTCTTTTGTTTATTAATCTTTATCTCAAAAATAATTCTTTTACATAAATTACATCCTACACAATTTCCAATAATTGTAAAATTAGTAAAATTATGACATTTATAACACACATTCATTTATATCTAAATGGAAGAGCCAATTCATTGTCATAAATGTACGAAGAAAACTAAAAATATTAATCCAGAAATTGTTGAAATGAAAAATGGATTATTCAGAACTGCCACTTAATGTACAATTTATGAAACAAATAAAAGTAAGATAAAGAGAAAAGAGCCGCCACTTGTTTGATGTCAGCGAGTGATCTCGGTCCCAGCGTGCCCAATTCAACTGATGCCGCAGTGCTTTTAAAACCATAATCACAAGACTGTGGCTCCAACAGGCTCGTACCCCACTTTAATACTGGTCCCAACGTGTTTACATTAGTTAAGTTGTATGGTGCCAGTACTATACGCTAAGGTAGGGCGTGCAGTAAATATATAGGCTACAGATTAGATATGTACAATAAAAAATATGTAAATCTAGCATAGTATAGGTAGGCCTTCAAGTAGATCAACAACTACGATTATACTTACAAGTTTTATTTTGAGGAGTCGCCACTCAAGGAGTTTTTCACATTCTAGTTCAATGTCCCTTTTTTCTTTCTTGAGTCTCATAAGTCGCAAGCGTTTCTCTGCATACCTATGTAAAGTTAGAAGAAATAAGATGTTTTGTTTGCCTAAATATTTTGGGATTTCGAAGAACTTTAAAAATAAAATGGTTCACAATTACTATCTATCTATCTATATATTAATAGGCAAGCATGTTTCTTTACTCAACCTTTTTTCTCAACTCGTGTGCATCGCAGGGAAAATTGACGCATACCGTTGGAAAGATATTTCCTGTAGATGTGCAGAATCCCTTTTTAAATTAAAATAGGCTCAAATATAAGCACAAAAAATGGATTTGAAATTTAAAAATAATTAACATGGGTTTTATGGGTTTCCATGTTGGCAACGAAATAACAACCAAATATAAACAGAAAATCAAAACAAATGGAAGAAATTACAATCACATGTTTTATTTACAGTATGGGGTGAAAATAGAGAAGCCTGTACCTTTACATTCCATCCCCATGTTAAAGTTGTCACCAGTTTTTTAAAATTAAATTCGTCGTAGTTGATGTGAGCCACCAACACATTGCGCTGATCTAAATGACTAATTTCTGTTGAACGATGTTTTTTACCAAGTCAAACTTATGGAATGACTTATTATGAGCTACAGCAACTGTTATGAACCATAAACTTTGTCAGCAACAAAAAATAAGGTATAAAATAGAATTTAAGACACACATTCGGCGACTGGCTCCAGGAACATAACTAGGGGGGGGCACGTGGGGCATGAGCCCCGGGCGACAGTTGTTGGGGGAGCCAAAACGGGCACAGAATTTTTCAAACAAAAATTGTTGAAAATATTTTTAATCCGTCTTGCAAAAGAAAATCAATATATTTTTTATTTTTATATAAGTCTAAGAAAGTACAAAGTGAAATGATGAATGCTATCTGACTGTTATTATACTGTTTACGAATCATGTTAACTTGTATGAACTTGTACGGATGCGAGTATGAGGATGAGCATACTGCGTTGTCTGTGTCGAACAGTCACTGGGACTAGGACAGCGCCGGCGCGGCGTCAGAACACTTCCACCCCTCTCCCGGCAACCACCTACCCCTTCGCTCACCATCCCTCACACCAGTCACCACACACACACACACACAGACACACATACCACAAACACAACATTAACACATCGACGCTCGCTCGCTGGTCTGACCCATCGATATACAACACGTCTGACCTTGACTAACTACGTATAATATGCACTAGTGTAGTTGACAACAGTTCATACTCAATGTCAACTAAGCTCTCTTGCTAAATGGCGTTTGCCGTGCATGTAATAAATAAATAAAAATACTTCATTCTACTCGTAATCAGTGGTTCAGGACACGAAATGTGGTTGCGGTGCTGTTTCTTTGCGTGTTATTAGTAATATTATTTTCGTGAATGATTTTGTTTTCAAATAAACTATTTGTCTTGAAAATATGTACCGTACTGTATTCAATTATTTACCACATATATCTAGGCCTTAGTACTTTTAACTTGAGGTTAAGCATTTTAATATCTAAATAGTATTAATGTATTGTGTACCGATGGACACACCACACATTTTTTAAGGGGAGGCGGACAACGACCCAGATCTTTGTTTGGGTTAATCCACTGATTTATGGCATGAGGGTAGTGGTCAACGGAGGAGGGGTGGGGAATCGAGAATTCTGAATCCCACCGGATTCGTTAACTTTTTGTCAAAGATTTCGCTTAGAATACGATTACTTCTTAACTGTACACCTTTTGTTAGAATTGATAATTTTATTATCAGAACTATTTTTTGATTACTAAACCTTTATTCGATTTTTTCATTATCAGCAAGTTTGGTTGGTTTAGTTAGGTTATAATAATTTAATTTTATAATTAAAAAATTTAAAAAATTAATTTTAGGCATGTGTAATTTCTTTTTATGAACAGAACTATTTTTTTGATTAGTAAACCTTCATTCGATTTTTCAAAATCTGCAAGTTTGGTTAAGTTAGGACAGTTAAATTAAATTTAGATTTAACCTACTAACGATACGTTTTGACATCGACGGTGATAGAGCTAACAATTTGACGCGAACAATTCGGCAATGCACGGTATGATGTGGAATCGTTCGACACCAACTTAGAAGTGACAGGTCAACCGACCGTGATTAAGAGGATTACAGCCTGGGTCATGTGCCTACACCCCTAAGAAGATTTGTAAGGAATTAGTTTCAGTCCAATTGAGGAGGGGGGCGCCAAAATAGGTGTTTGCCCCGGGTGCTGAATAGCCTAGTTACGTCCCTGACTGGCTCACACAACTATGGGTTTTAAAAAAAATTGCGACAGCTGGTCCATATAGATGGGATGTCTACTTCAGTATCCAATAGTCAATACAAGAACATTACATGTTTTTGATCGAGTTTTCGACCACTGGACGACCACTAGTATTTATAATTGTATAGCTACGCCATAGTACATTTTAATCCTGGGCTGACTGCCGCTAAAAGAACCAAGGAACAAGGAGAGGTATTATTCATCCAAAATATGATCAAACAACTTTACTGTGAAAAAGAAGAACTGAACCAGATTGCCTACTACATCCACCTACAATTTTTGAGCTTATACGGACTAATCGCATGGAATTTACTACACAAAGTCGTCAGTGAAGAGGTTGAAGACGCCATGGACCGGAAATATTTACGGATAAACGACAAATTAGACAAACTCGAAGAGAAGAATACACCTAATGAAGACTTGGATAGGACCAGTACAGAACACAAATTCCAGAAGAGAGTCATCAACCTTACAGACATTCAACTCAGTGAAGAAGAAACGAAAATACTGAACTACGGAATGAAGTACAATTTCGCAATGAAGAAGAAGGAAGAAAACGAACTACTAGCTACTGAAGTTGAAGCAAATGTAAAATCACTCAGAGACGTAGACCATTATGCCGTTCGGAAGGAAGTGACAGCCAACGATTTCACCAGCCAAGGACCCATAGATCCCAGCAGAAATGAAGAACTGAAGACGTGCAACGAAATAAAGAAGAAACTGGAAGAGAATAGCTCAATTGTTGTGAAAGCAGACAAAAGCAACGCCATCGTAGTGCTCGGAAAAGAAGAATATGTAAAGAAGACGGAAGATTTCATCAAAGAAAATAACTTCAAAGAGCTGAAAAAGGATCCAACGCAGAGGTGCCAAAAAAAAGCTTTCCGACGTTGTGAAGAGATGCACCAGAGTGATTCCTGAAGAATGTCGACAGAAGATGAACATACTAAATTCTAAAGCACCCGTGATGAAAGGGATCCCAAAAATACACAAGAAGAATGTACCCATCAGACCCTTAGTTAACTTTAAATGTGCTCCTACCTACAATGTTTCAAAATTGTTAGCAAGTAAGCTCAGCAATGATTTAGAATTAGAATATGTATACAATGTAAAGAATAGTTATGAATTTGTTGAACGTGTAAAGAACATAGATATAGATTCGAATACTGTAGTAGGCTAGTCTCATTTGATATCGCAAATCTGTACACCAACATACCTGTATTTGAAACTGTAGATCTTGTTAAATGTAGGCTTTTACAGAATAGTTTAGACGATGAATATGTCAATCAGATTGTAAAATTGCTTGTGACTGTTTTGAAACAAAATTATTTTAGATTTAACAATAGATTTTACGAACAAACAGATGGTTTAGCTATGGGAAGTCCACTTTCGGCAATGTTGTCAGAAATATTTTTACAGCATCAGGAAAAAGAAATGTTAAAGAATTTAAGAAAGAATTATGATGTAAAACTGTACATTAGATATGTAGACGACATTCTTGTTATCTTCAGACAAGCCCAGGAGCAAGAGCACGAAACGATGATGCAGACACTAAACAGCTACCACCCGAACCTCACCTTTACCAACGAGTTTGAAGAAAACAAAAAGATCAACTTCCTGGACCTCACATTAGAGAGAAAAGAGAGCAAGATAGAATTTGACATCTACAGGAAACCTACGCAAACGGACACTACAATCAACAGCAAGTCTATCCATCCGACAATCCACAAGACCGCAGCCTTTAGATCTATGCTGTAACTCCTAAACGAGTTTATGAAAAAAATGTCAAGAATAAAAAAGTTTTTAAATTGCATGTTCTATTCGAAAACATGATCAAATATAGGGTATTCCATAAGAAATTTCAAAGTTGGCCTCCATGTTGGAAAATGGCGGCTGAATTTAAAAAAATACTAAATTCATATTTTTAATTGCCACAAAAAATAAAGGAATGTCCCCCATTTAAAGTTTTCTCTAATTCTTACCGTTTCCGATATCCCAATGGTGGCCTCCTTGAGTTGATCACCCTGTATATAGGTAGGCCTATATATTTTCTGTTTCAGTAATAAATGTAGAATATAATGATTTACAAATTTTTTTCTAGCAATGCGTTTAGGCGTTTTCGGATCAAGCAAATTAGAAATTTCAAAAGCAACCCACAAGAAAACCACAAATATTTTTTTAACACATTTTATCTAAATGTAAAGGTTGTGTAAAATATGATTCCCTTACTTCTTACTTACTTACTTCTTACTTCCGGTGTCCTCACCACAATCGTTTGATCGGGGAGTCGTCAACTTTCTTCCTTTTTCAGGGTTTTCTATGTTCAGGTTTCGTGTGTTTATGTTTTATGTTTTGTGTATGTGTGTTCCTCTATGTATTCTTTTATTGAGTCGTACAGGCTTACAGTTAGGTACAATTTTAATTTTTTTTTTCGAAATTGGGTGTGTTTTATTTTAGGTGTTTGGGTAATTGATTGTAGAACATTGATCCAGAGTATGAGGGTGTGTTGTTTGTTTTTTGAAGTCTGTGTTGAGGCATGTCTATGTTTATTTTACTTCTGGTGTTATGGTTGTGCTGCAATTGTCTTAGGTTGGGATTGGATCGGATGGTAAGGATTATGGTTTCGCAGATATAGAGTGAGATTAATGTCATTATATTGAGTTGGATGAAAAGGGGCTTGTGATTGGTTGAATCTTCTGATCTTGTTAATGTTCTGATTGCTTTTTTTTGCAATGTGAAAAGTTTTTCCATATTTTTTTGAGCTGTAGATCCCCAAGCTGCAATTCCGTAGCGTAGATGTGAAGTGAATAATGAATGGTATGCTCTGAGGGCTGTTTCTTGGTTGGTTATACTTCTTATTCTTCTTATAACAAATACTGCTGATGCCAGTTTTTTGCAGAGTTGATCAGTATGTTTGTTCCAGTTTAATTTGTTGTCTATTGTAATGCCAAGGAATTTAGTGGTTTCTACAGTTGGGATCTCTAGCTGTGACCAGTCGTCGTTAGTTTTTGTGTTGTTGGTTGTGAAGTTGATATGGACGGTTTTTGATTTATTTATGCTCAGCTTTAGGTTGTTGCAGTAAGATGTTATATGGTTGAGCGTCTTATTTATCTTTTGGCAATTGTTTACCCTTGATTTAGTGGGGATAATTAGCGTAGTGTAGTCTGCAAATAGGATACATTTTTGGTCATTTTGAAGTTTATTTGGAAGTTCGTTGATGTATATTATGAAGAATAGGGGCCCCAGGATCGATCCTTGTGGTATTCCCCTAGCTGTTGTTTTGAGTGAGGATTTGACTGTAGTTATCATGTTTTTATTTTGGTTGTTTATTTCTATGAATTGTTGTCTGTCCGTCAGGTAATTTTTATCCAGTTTAGAGCTTCATTTTGTATATTTAACTGTTGCATTTTGTGAATAAGTATGTTCCAATCGAGTGTGTCAAAAGCCTTTTGCAGATCTATGAATATGCCTGATGCTGATTCTTTATGTTCCCAAATGTTGGTTATGTCATTACATAGGCTAGTTGAGCTATAGCTGTGTTGGTACTTAGTTTTTTCCTGAATCCATGTTGGTTTGCTGTAATTAAGTTATGTTTCTCTATGGTGGTCTGTGATTTGGTTGTAGATGACTCTTTCGAGGAGTTTTGATAGGGCTGGTAGGTTTGCGATTGGTCTGTAATTTGTTGGGTTATTTTTATCGCCTTTTTTGAATTTTGGATATATTTTTGCAGCTTTTATTCTTTTTGGGATTTCTTGTTGTTCGATTGAGTTGTTTATTATGTGTAGGATGGGATTTACTAATTCTTCTTTGCAGTGTTTTATGATTTTTCCTGTTATGTCGTCGAAACCTGCTGAGTTTTTGGATTTTAACCTTTGTATAAGGAGCACTAGTTCATTTTTTGTGATCTTGTTAAATTTGCATAGCGGTGGGATGTTCTTTCCTTGGGTATTGTTTAAGTTAGTTTTATTTTGTGTTGCTATTAGAGGTTGTTGTGCGAAGAATTTATTGAAGATATTTATTATGTGGTATGGGTCAGTCACTATTTTGTTGTTGTTCAGTAAAGATATTTGTTCATATGTCTTTTGTTGACTGGTCCTTTCTTGGTTTATTACATTCCAGATTGCCTTTGTCTTATTATCTGCTGAGTTTATCTTTTTCATAGTTTTACTTGATTTTTTCTTTTTTATGTTTTGATCATAGTCTTTTTTAGCTTGGGTATAGATGTCTTTGTCTTTGTCTAGGCCGCTTGTATGATATTTATTCAGTGTTTCGTCTAGTTTTCTTTTTGAAGCCGCTATTTTTTCATCCCATAAGTCCTGAATTTTCTTTTCAATTAGCTTTTTTTGTTCACCTGGCATCACTTCATTGATTTTCTCTGTTATTAGGGTTAAAAAGGTGTATTTATCATTATTTTTTTTTGCTATGTATACATTATTCCAATTTATATTGCTGAGCTTTGTTTTTAGTTCGTCCAGTTTTTTTACGGAGAAATTTCTTGAATATTTGTATGTGGCTTTGACGCGATCTAGTTTCTGTTGTACATTGCAGATTAAGAAGTGGTGGTATGATATGGTGGTTTGATAGGCTACAGTTTTGATTTTTTCAGGTTGGATGTTAGTATAGCATCCGTCAATGCTCGTTTTTGTTGTTGGTGTTATTCGGGTAGCTGGGATGTCGTAGATGTGGCATCCATGTTCTATGAGTGTATGGTTAAAAATTATTATACTAGGGTCTAGTGGCTTTAAAATATCAAAATTTGCATCTCCCACCACAATGATTTGGTTTTTTTTTATTTGATGAGTATGGCTGTAGTAGTTTACTAAGTTTTTCGAGGAAGATAATTTCTGTATTTGGGTTTGGCGATCTGTATACTCCTATCAGTATTAGGTTGTGGCGCTTGAATTTTATTTTAACTGCTAAGGTTTCAAATGTTTGTTCTTCTTGCTCATATGGTTGTATTAGAGATATTTCATCTATGGTGGTTTTTAATTTATTATTTTTGTATAGTGCTATTCCTCCCCACATGTGTATATTGCGACAGAACAGTGACGTAGCCAGGGGGGGTCTGGGGGGTCCGGACCCCCCCTTCCGGCCATAAATATATATATTTTTGTTTACTAACTTAAATGTAAAATTATATATTATACTACTCCCTATTTCTTATTTTTAAGGCACAGATTAGTAAGCCAACTGGTTAATCAGGCTGATATAAATCCTATACTCTAATACGAGCAATGTTTGCTTGTATGTATGTATGCTTGCTTGCTTGTACCAAGATCTCGAAAACGGCTCCGACGATTTTCTTCAAATGTTGTAAATAGATTATTTTTGGCCTAAAAACGAGTTTACTACAGTTACAACTGCCAACAAAAATCTAATTAAGTAGAAAAATGAAACTGAAAGTCAGATTTTTTTAACATTAGTATTATGGGTTGCTAAGTAACCATGTTGGAAGAATTAAATAACAAGGAAAAAGTAAACAAAAGACTTGTAAGTTGTAACACATGTGTTCATAAAGGCATCTACCCACAGTATACTAGAAATTCCAAAATACAGTACAAACCAAAAACATCACTTGTTGCTATTGAGCAATGATTAGGCCCTATACTGAAGCTTACTCGATACATTGTAGTAAAGGCTAACTTAGCAGTGCGGAGTATGGGATCTGTTATGACGATTAGATTAAGGTAGATTTCCCATCCTTATGGAACAGCTGAAGCCAATTTTATTGTTAGTTCTGTCCGGTTTTCTGCAGATGTCAAGCTTTGTTTACAATTTGTTTCTTGTTATTTCAGTAATTTAAAACCTCGTTTAACCAAATAATACTATTTAATCATAAACGAAGACTCGTTCACTATATTACCGTACTATATGACTATATTACTATATTACTATAGTTGGCTATATAACAAAACAGTGAGACACAAATAATGATAAACTAACCCTATAATAATAGAAACAAATTGTAAACAAAACATGACATCTACAGAAAACCAGACAGAACTAACAAGAAAAGTGGCTTCAGCTGTTCCATAAGGATGGTAAGGTATCTGCAATCCTAAAATGCTGTGGGAAGGTTAGGAAACAGGACCGCGACGTAAGAAGTGGTGAGGGAAGTAGTAAATGTGAGCTATCCTGAGTGCGGGAACTGTTTATGACGATTAGATTAAGGTATCTGCAATTCTAAAATGCTATGGGAAGGCAAGGAAATAGCTCCGTGACATAGGAAGTGGTAAAGGAAATAGTAAAGGTGAGCGGTCCGGAGTGTGGGAACTGTTTATGACGAACAGATTAAAGGTATCTACAATCCTAAAATGCTATGGGAAGGGAGGGAAACAGGTCCGCGACGTAGGAAGTGGTGAAGGAAGTAGTAAAGGTGAGTAGTCCGGAGTGTGGGAACTGTTTATGACGATTAGATTAAGGTATCTACAATCCTAAAATGCTATGGGAAGGGAGGGAAACAGGTCCGCGACGTAGGAAGTGGTGAAGGAAGTAGTAAAGGCGAGCAGTGTGGAGTCTGGGAACTGGAAACCAATTGTAACAGTTATATTTATGTATCTGAAATTGAAATACTGAAATGCTATGAGAAGGGATGGAAACATGTCCAAGTCATAGGAAATGGTGAAAGAAGTAGTAAATGCTAGCAGTGCGGAGTGTGGGAAATGTTTGTGGCAATTAGATTAATGTATTTAAAATACTAAAATTGTATGGAAAGAGATTAAAACAGGTCCACGACGTAGGAAGTAATAAAGTTTAGCATCGCAGAGTGTGGGAACCGTTTGTTTCAGTTCGATTAATGTATCTGTAATACTTAAATGCTATGAGAAAGGAAGGAAACAGGTCCATGACGTAGGAAATGGTGAAGGAAGTAGTAAAGGCTGGCATCGCAGAGTTGGGGAATGAAGTTCCCCGAGCAAAGCTCGGTCCCCAGGTACTATAGCCTGAATACAGCAACTAAGTATGGTAACTTTAATCTATGGTTTCGTATGAGAAGCAAAATCTGGCAACACTACGTTATTCGGTGAAATTTGGCAACGCCGCTCTCGCTCTGAATCTTATCTTACCGTCCGGTACAGTGGTTTGTTATGTTTTATATTGAATAATAGTTATGGATAAGTTCGTAACACGTAAGAAAAGGAAATCAGATGATGATACAAACGTATCTGAGGTAAGTTCACTGTGTACTTTGTTACAATTAATTGTTAATTTCTTCCAGTAAAATCAGGAGTTAAGCTAGGTTATGTTTTGTAGGATAACAGCACGAACAACGTAACTTGAAAGTAATGTGGTGTAATTATCTAAGAAAATAACGTAATATTTACTGAAAGAAATATTATACCATTAATTCTGCTACAAGTAAGCCACTGGCCACAACAATATTCTTGTAAAATAATTAATTACAAGCCATTCTGGTAGATTCTATGACATAGGATTGCTTTTGGTACGATACACCATTGTAGTGCAGTAAAAATAAGAGAAAAATTCCATAAACCTAAAAAAATTTGCACAACCGGGGAATTTGGTACAGATGTTGGGTGTACCTTCCTTTTGAACATACTAAAAGTCCCCTAAAATTGAAGCTGTGCAACGGCCGCCATATTGGAAAATGGCGGCATATTTCAGTATTTTTCGCTATAGTGACTTTATTATTAGAGATACAGGAAAAAGATGAATATACAAAATGTAGGTCATCTAAAAATACACATTTTTTGTATTTACCATCTTTCTCTAAACCCAACGATTTTTGAGTTATTTGTTATTAAGTATATTTAGTTTTTTTCTGTTTATCAAAAATAGGTGAAACACATGGAAATTGACCGTTACTTTCAAGGATTATGATAATTTATCCCATTTAGTTAAATAGTGTGATACTATAAAATCTTAAAATTTAAGCTTATTTTATAAGTAAAACAACTCTGCCACAGCAAACCTTCAGACTCAGCAAATTTCCATTTGATTGGATGTTTTATTAATTGTATTTAAATAAAATTAGATTCAACAGGTGCCTAGGTTTGCTGCTATAGGTAGGTTATTATAGTGTGTTTTTTTTAGTAAAATATCAATAACTTAGTATAAAATAATTAATTTTCCAAGTTTGATCATAATAAATCTATAAACAAACAAACTGCAACAGTTAACTAATTAATAATAATAGCATGTTAGCTTAAGATTTACAATTTACAAATTTAAATATACAAATTTTTGTTGTGTTTACTAAAAAGATGGCGATTATTCGTCACGATTTGAATACTAACCGAAGGGGTTTTCAAAAGGAGATGAAGCAAGTAATTTAAGTACTGTAATATTAAATCGTACCAAGTATCGGAAATATTGTATGCAGTGAGGAAATCAACCATATTTTGTAAACTACGCAATAGTCATATTAATATTTTATACTCATTTTTACCCATTTAATAAATTAACATTTTAATATTTTGATGGCTTACCACTATCACTCTGATATCAACTAAGTGGGATGAATAATTGTCGTAAACCTTGAAAGTAACCGTCGATTGCGATGGGTTTCACCAATTTTTGATAAATAAAACAAACTATACTATACCATACTTAATTAGTCACCAACATGAACTAGACACGAAAAACACCCTTCCAAATTTACAATGGGATGTCAAGTATAGTTAGTTAGTGTGGTGGTGCCATCAAAATACTAAAATGTTAACTATTAAATGGGTAAAAAATGAAGATAAAATATTAATATGACTATTGCGTACTTTACAAAATATGGTAGATTACCTTACTGCATACAATATTTTCGGTGCTTGGTACGAATTAATATTACATAAATAACAGGCTCCATCTCCTTTTGAAAACCCATTTGGTTAATATTCTAATCGTGACGAATAATCGCCACCTTTTTAGTAAACACAACCAAAATTTGTATATTCAAATTTGTTTATTGTAAATTTAAAACTCCCATGCTATTCTTATGAATTAGTTAACTGTTGCAGTTTGCTTGTTTATAGATATATTTTGATCAAACTTGGAAAATTAGTTATTTTATTGTAAGGTATTGATATTTTACTTAAAAAAAACACACTATAATAACCTACCTGTAGCAGCAAACCTAGGTACCTGTTGAACCTAATTTTATTTATATACATTTTTTAATAAAACATCCAATCAAATGGAAATTTGCTGAGTCTGCAGGTTTGCTGTGGCGTAGTTGTTTTACTCATAAAATAAGCTTAAATTTTGAGATTTTATAGTATCATACTATTTAACTAAATAGAATACATTATCATAATCCTTGAAAGTAACGGTCAATTTCCATGTGTTTCACCTATTTTTGATAATTAGAAAAAACTAAATATACTTAATAACAAATAAATCAAAAACCGTTGGGTTTAGAGAAAGATGGTAAATACAAAAAATGTGTATTTTTAGATGACCTACATTTTGTATATTTAGCTTTTTCCTGTATCTTTAATAATAAAGTCACTATAGCGAAAAATACTGAAATATGCCGCCATTTTCCAATATGGCGGCCGTAGCACAGCTTCAATTTTAGGGGACTTTTAGTATGTTCAAAAGGAAGGTACACCCAACATCTGTACCAAATTCCCCGGTTGTGCTAATTTTTTTTTTGGTCAAAACATATTTTTACTGTACGGAGCATTTCTTGAAAATGTAAAAGATGTTGATTTTAATATTCAAGTGGCCAAGCATGGTCAACAACTAAAGGCTATTAGATGTGGTGATTTAAGGTTACTTTTACCAAGCGGGAAAAGTGTCACAATCGAAAATGTCATTGAATGTCCGAACCTTACAAGAAATTTATTATCTGTGCGTAGAATTGAGCAAAAGGGACATTCTGTAATATTTTCAGACAATAAGGTTTCCATTGAAAAACCTCTTGGGAATGTACTTCTGAAAGGTCAGATATATGGTAACTTATACATGGTTAAACTAGGTTTACCCTTCAACTATCTGAAGCTAATGTTGTTAAAGGTAGTGACAATCAACTTTTATTACATAGACGGATGGGGCATTCATCAACATTTCCATGTAAACAACCTTGTGATACTTGTTTAAAGGGTAAGCAAACAAGAAACAGTTTTTCTTCTTTACCAATTGAAAGGAAACCAAAGAGAATTATTGAGGTCGTTTCTAGTGACGTTTGTGGTCCGTTTGAAACTAAGACATATGATGATATGAAGTACTTTGTCTCTTTTCTAGACCATTATTCACATTTTACTTATGTTTATTTAATGAGAACCAAGAATGAAGTATTAGAACATTTTAAATCATTTGAAGCCTCTGTTTCTGCACGTTTTGGAAGTAAAATTGACCGCCTTCGGTGTGATAACGGTGGGGAATATGCATCTAAAGAATTTCAAAAATTTTGTCGTGAAAAGGGTATAACCTTAGAGTATACTGTACCACGGAATTCCCAACAGAATGGATGCAGTGAACGGCTTAATAGGGCTATTTGTGAGTGTTTGCGTTGTATTTTACTTGACTCGAAAATGCCACAACACTTCTGGGGTGATGCTTTGCGATCAGCTGTGTATTTAATAAATCGCAAACCTACTGCAACTCTAGACAAAAATGTTGAACACCTGCTGAAATATGGTATGGATATAAACCTGATCAGGCAAAAATCAAACTCTTTGGTTGTGTAGCGTATTGTCATGTCGATAAGGAACTTCGGAAGAAGCTGGATGACCGCAGTTCAAAAATGATCATGGTTGGTTATGAAAACAATGGTTATCGTTTATGGGACCCTGTGAAAGAAAAAGTCATCATAGCTAAACATGTCAAGTTCTTTGAAAATGAGCTGTACTATGATGTGAAAGACAAACAAGACATTCTACAGTTTGAATCTTCAATCTACATACCTGATGTATACTCAAATGACAGTGATAGAGAAGTTGAAGGTAATGTTAATCAACTGAATGAAAATTCTGAAATTGAACAAGGTGGAATCTTTCAAGAACCAGAGGTCAATGACTATCACCTCAATGAAACACAAGATAATTTGAGAAAGTCGACAAGGCAAAAGAAACTACCTACATGGCTGGATGACTATGAGGTAAATTATGTAGCTGCTTATTCTGTGGATGAACTTTTGAACGATGGACCAAAGACTTATGAGGAGGCAATTCAAGATGAAGGATGGCGTAGTGCAGTGAATGAAGAATTAAACTGTCTACACAGAAACGAAACTTGGGATTTGGTTGAAACTCCTAAAGACACTAAAATAATTGATTCCCGGTGGATTTTTCGGGAAAAATCTGTAATGGAAACCTAGTTAAGAAAGCACGGCTTATTGCTCGCGGATTTCTTCAGGGGGAGATGTCATGTGAAGAAATATTCGCTCCGGTAGCACGCATGATAACGATAAGAACTTTACTTTCATTTTTGGTTGTGCATAGTTTGTTTTTTTGTCAACTAGATGTAAAGTGTGCATTTCTTAATGGAAATCTAACCAACCCTGTTTATATGAAACCGCCTAAAGGGGTAAAAACTGAGGATGGTATCGTGTGCAAGCTTAAAAGATCACTATATGGATTGAAAGAAGCGCCAAAATGTTGGTATACTCGTCTTCATGAGTTTTTGATCAGTATTGACTTTAAGAGATCGTCTTCTGATCCATGTTTCTATTATACTCAAGATGTTTTTATCGTTATATATGTTGACGATATGATTATTCTGGCCAAAGAAAAGAACATTTTGTTGGAAGTTAAAGCCAAATTAATATCTTCATTTGAAATGAAAGATCTTACTGATGATAAACATCTAGAGTTCCTTGGTATTTCTATAGAAAAGTGTGAAGAAGGACTTAAACTAAAACAAACTAGGTTAATTGAAAAAATTATACAAAAGTTCAGGATGGAAGAAGCTAAGCCAGTTTCGTTACCTATATTGCCGAATTTGAAACTAACAAAAAGTAAAGAAAATTATGAAAGCTTACCTTACAAACAACTATTAGGAAGTTTAATATATCTCATGTTGGGTACAAGACCAGATCTGAGTTACTCTGTTACGTACTTCAGCACCTTTCAAAACTGTTACGACATAGGACATTGGAAGAACTTAAAAAGTATTGTGAGGTACTTAATTGGAACCAAGGATTTGACGCTGACCTATTCCAAAAATAGCAAAACAGAAAAACTCATTGAATGCTACTGCGATGCAGATTTTGCTAATAGTATTGAAGATAGGAAGAGTATCAGTGGTTATATGTTTAAAATATTTGGCAACACAGTGGCTTGGAAAACTAAGAAACCACCAATAGTGGCTCTTTCCACTTGCGAAGCGGAATATATTGCCTTGGCTACATGTGCAACAGAGTGTGTGTTCATAACAAGATTATTATCAGAAATACTACTTAAGGTTCAAATAACTCCGGTTGTTATTTGGGAAGATAACCAGTCTTGCATAAAAATGGCTAAGACACTTGAAACTAAGAGATCCAAACATATTGATGTGCGATTCCATTATATAAAGGAGCTGATAGAAAATGGTGTAGTGGAACTTAAGTATGTTGCATCTGAAAACCAAGTTGCAGATATTTTTGCCAAAGGATTACCTATATTTAAATTCAACAAATTCAGGAAGGATATGGCACTTAAATGAAACTTGACATTTTTAATATTTGTGCCTGAAGAATATAAAATTGCGGGGGAGTGTTAAAGCAATTTCAATAAGCCTGCTTATAATGTCATATAAATCATGAAACATATGACATTATTTATAATGTGTAATTGTTTAGTTCAGTTTGTATTGGTGTTGTGATCTGTTCTGTCTATTAAAAGTTAAATTTAATTTCCAAACAAGTCTTAAAGTTTCCTACTAATAACAGGTTCACAGGGCAACGGAGCACAATCACCACTGATCTTCTGTGATTCGTCAGACTGAAATATTTGAATGCCAATTGCGTTCGCTGATTCAGTGTCGCGCCGAGGCAACGCCTCACTGCCATGGCGAGCGCCTGTTTAAAGATTTTCAGCACTCAACGTGTTAAGTAGTTTTTGGTGTATTTTCGATTTTTATTTTTCACATTGAGTTGTGGAAATGTGATGGTTAAAATTATACGTATGATGTCATTTCAGTGTTCCAAGTTTTACATACAAATTACATTCTGCAATCAAAACAATAATCACCAATTTTGAACTTAATAACAAATTAGTGATTTAGCGTCAGTTGAAACGTAATATAAGTAAACAATATTGAAATTCACTCAACTCACGTCAACGGTTGAGCTGTGTTTAGATTTTTTAAATAAAGACCTAGATTTGTTATTACCTATTTATAATCCTACTAATAGTTATTAGCCTTCTTTTTAGGTTGAACCGAAAGTGGAGAAAATTGACAATACACCCTTACCAATTCTTGATCTTCTTGGACCTGTTTCACAAGAAGGTTGTTCAAATTTACAAGTAAGTTGCTCTGAAGTGGACATTGGAAGCATTTCAAGCAGCATATTTCATTCTTCAAATAAATGCGTTAATACTAGTGACGAAGAGAAACTAAATATACTTAAGGGACTGTTTGTGCCAGATGCAGCATTTAAGTTTCCTACCACACAACTACAGAAAAAACATCTAAAGTTTCAACACAACTGGCTGCAACGATGGAACTGGCTAGCTTATTCAAAACTAAATGATGGAGCCTATTGTAAATTTTGTGTTCTCTTTTCCTCAGAATGCTTGGGAAAGGGAGATTTATCTGTTCGAACAGCATCATTAGTAGGACAGCCATTCAAAAAATGGAAAGATGCTGTTGAGAAGTTCCAGCACCATTCAAACAGGAACTACCACAAATTGGCTACAATTTCTGCAGACAATTTTCTGAAAGTTGCAGAAGGGAGAGTTGAAGATGTAGCCACCATTCTTGATAACAGGAGGAAACAAGAAAAAGAGCAAAACAGAGCTGCCATTCTACCGATCATAGAGACAATAATATTGTGTGGAGAACAAGAGCTACCCTTAAGAGGTGACAATGACAGTGGACCCTTGACTCTTGAGAAACCAAAGAATAAAGATGGGAAATTTCAAGCTCTCATTAGACATAGAGCAGCTTACGATTCAACTCTCCAGGACCACGTGATAAAATGTCCTAAAAATGCAACCTACCTTAGCCCAGATATCCAAAATGAAATCATAGGTATTTGTGGCCAGATAATACAAGAAAAGTTAGCATCAAATGTCAATTCTGCAGAGTGTTTTTCAATCATTGGGGATGAAACTCTAGATGTTTCTGGCCAAGAACAACTGTCAATTTGCATAAGGTACGTTACAAATGAAGAACATTCATCACTGAGAGAGGATTTTGTAACATTTGTTCCATTAGTAGATTTAGGTGCGGAAAGTATTGCTCAAAAAATAATTGAGGCATGCAGAAAACTTGGTATTGACTTAGAAAACAAACTGGTCGGCCAAGGGTACGATTGAGCGTCTACAATGAGTGGTTGCAAAAGTGGAGTTCAAACTAGAATCGCAAAGCTTTTTCCAAAAGCTATGTATGTTCATTGCTCAAGTCACCATTTAAATCTTGTCCTTTCTGACTCTCTCAATGTTCCTCTAATCACAAACAGTTTGGGTGTTTTAAAAGAGACTGTTAGTTTTTTTAGGCACAACACACAAGCAGGAGATATTTTGAAAGAAAACATCAAAATATTTTGTCCTGAGTCAACAAAGTCAAGGCTTCTAAAACTTTGTGAAACAAGGTTTGTTGAGCGGCAAGATTCGGTAAATTCTTTTGTAGAACTGTTTCCAGCAATAGTCCCCAGCCTTAGAAAGTTGTCAGAACTTAACCGATCTTTTTCTGTAACCGCTTCAACGCTCTTAGCTGCAATGGAGAAAGGAAGCTTTATTGTTTCTATTTTAGTATGCGAATACATTTTTGTTTGCTTCAGCAATTAAATATTGTGACGACATTTTGAACCGACTGAAGGATCTTAGAGCTGGATCTGGAGATGAAGAACAGTTTCACAAGATTTTTGAGCGATCCAAATTGATGTCTGAGTTAGTTCTTGGGTGTGAAATTGAAATCCCGAGACAAAGTAAAAGTCAAACTAAACGAGACAACCATCCCCATAGCTCTCCAGAGGATTACTACAAACGAGCAGTTTTTATTCCAGCTATAGACGGACTTGTTGTCAACATTGAGGAAAGATTCAACCAAAACCGCAAGTTCTTGTCCTCAATTAAAGTACGGTAATCCTTCCAAAAACCTGTAGCCTTCAAGACCTCCACCTTTTGGAAAACTTGAATGTTTATTATGAAAGCAGAGTTTCACAAGAATTACTCAATGCTGAATACTCCATGTGGTGTCAAAAGTGGAGTTCAGTCAAAAAGTCAGACCGGCCGACTCAGCTCATGACAGTGATAGACTCGTGTGATAAGAACTTTTATCCAAACATCAGGTACTTGCTATGTGTGTTGGCATCACTGCCTGTGTCAACATGTGAAGCTGAGAGGTCATTTTCTGCGTTGAAACGCATTAAGACTTATTTACGGAATAGGATGGGAAATGAGAGACTGACGGGACTAGCCTTAATCATTAGACTATTTATTATCCTGTACCATTCACCGCAGAAGATGTTTTGAATGTGATGGCGGCTAAAGGAAAGAGAAAATTAATTCTTTAAAATGTAATAATTTCATGTTAGGTCTATCGTTATTGTACTAAAATACAAAACTTTCACCTTGGGAGTTGCATATCTTATGTTCCAACTAAACCTTCAATTAATCTCATTTTTAACTTATTCTATCACTAAGAAAATTACGTCTTAAGACGTCTGAGAGGTCATTGAAACTGTTACAGCATTGTTGAGTTAGCAACAATCTAAATTCTACACGACAGTACTTAGATTAATAATTTATAACAATTTTATATTTTCACAGAAATTGGCTATAAACACGTAGCCAATTAGTAATAAGAAACAAAAAATATTCACCAAGGCCTTTAAATGTCTCAATTAACATATTTTAAAATATGCCTGGACGTACTAAGCCAAATTATTGTCAAAGGGGTTGGTTATTTTCAATGCCATGAGAGCTGAAAAAGGCCATTTTAGGGCCTATATTTCCAAAATTTTCCCGGACCCCCCTTCTAACTGGAGGGTATTCCATACCCCCCAGGCCCCCCGGTGACTCGACCCCCCCCCCCCCCCCACCATTTGGAAATCCTGGCTACGTCACTGGACAGAAATTTGTATGTAGTTGATAGTTCGGGATTTTTATTTGAAGTAGTTCCTCTTTTTTGTGTCCATGCTCTGATATTATAAGGATATCTGGTTCTTGTTGCAGTAGGGCCTATTTCAACTTGTAATCTATCTAGTTTGCCTTGTAAGCCTCTTTGGATATTTAGTAAAAGGATTTTCAGTCTTTGATCTTGCATTTTTGTTTTTCATTTGTTCGAATTGTGGGTGGGATTGCTGTTGTTTGAGTTATGTTTAGGTCAGGGATTCGGTCATCTGGATATTTTGGTTTTTTGGCTTTCGATTTCGTTGCGTTTGGGACTTCCATTTAAATCTTTTTGTTGGGTTGTCTGTTCATCTTTTTCTGATGTGTCTCCGTTTGTGGTCAGGGTTTTTTGGTTTGTCTTTGGTTTTGTTGGGCTTTTGTTTTGCGTCATCCCGTGGGTTTTGGGTTTACCCATTAGGCCTATGTTTGTTCTTGATGTGTTACTTTCAGCTAAGTCCATTGTTTTTGTTATTTGCCTGGCCAGTGTTTTGTCTCCTTTCGGGTTTGGGTGGATGCCGTCATTTGAATAGAGTTCCGCTCCGAATGTGCTGGTTATGTCTATGTAGTTCACATTCAACTGGTCGCACATGAATTTTAGTGCTTCGTTTAGTTGGTCGGTGTAGGTGTTTGGTACATCCGCTCTGTAGAGTAGACTATGTACGTACCATCTTGTGTCTTTGTGTAATTTTTAAGGCCTTTATGGTGAGCCAGTATGGTCTCATTAGATGATTAGGAGTAGTCGCTGTCGCTGCGTTGTTTGATCCTATATTTATTATGACTTTTGATGGGAGTTTGCTTCGTGAGCTGAGGTGTCTGCTAACGTCTGCAATTTTTCCACCAGGTATAATTTTGACGATGACATCTCGGATATCTGGGTTTATTTTGTGGACGGCTCCTCTGAGGATGGAGTCTCCTATGATTAGGGCTTTGTGCATATTTGTTTTTTCTGTTTTTTTATCGGTATGGTCTTGTAAGTTGGGTCTGGTGTTTGTTTCAGGAAGATTTGTTGTTTTTGCACTGTGATTTGTTTTTTCTAGTGAACCGCATACTTTATTGTAGTTTTCTATGTTTTTCTTGAAATTTGTGTCATCACTTCCGTGTTGTCTTGCAAGAGAATCGCTGTCAGAGGCTGTTTTGGCATCGTCTATCAAGTGTCCTTGTAGGGAACCCTTTGTAGTTTTGAGGATATTGTGTATAGTTGCCTCGAGTTTATAATTTATTTCTATTTTTTAGCTATGGTTTCAGATAATTTCGGAATGTCATTATTTTTTTCTTCTAGGCTGGTTTTTAAGGTTTTCATATCTTCCATCAAAATGTCAATGATTTGCTCATATTCCTTTATTTTATCTTCGTACATTGCAATAGTTTGATTCATTTTTTGTTCCGGGCTAGTTTCTTTTTCGGGTTCGATCATGGGTCTGTTCATGGAGTTGTTAATCTTCGGTCAAATTTTAAGACAGGTTTTACATGTCCAAGTCATGGGAAAATTGTCTTCTGTGATAGCTTTATATTTTTTTTTAGTTATCAAGGCACATTTTTTATGGTACCAGTCATCACACTCGCATGCCACTGCTTTGTCATTTTCATGAACAATTTGGTCACAGATTTTGCAGTATGCCTTTCTGGCAATGTCATTTTCGTCTGATATTTCATCAGGTTTTGTCATATTTTTTTTTTTGGTTAGGATTGATTTCAGGATTGGGGGGTTGATAGGGGGTCTTTGGTGTTGGTCGGTTTGGCGAGTGGTCCCTATCCTATCAATAGTCCTATCCCTACGTAGAAATACAAATGTTTTTTAACCTAGGCCTACTCATAAAAATAAAATTATAATAAAATAAATTCTACATAGCCTAAGTTACGGTAGTAGTTTTCTTTTTTGAAAAACTACCAAATTTTTGTTGTTAACTTATGTAGGCTACCAAATAATTGAATGCATCAAAAGAAAATAAATAGGATAAACTGCATAATAGAAAATAAAAGATCTTTCTGAAAATATTAATAGTTATATCTAGTTGAATTCTAACATTTCTGAGTAATTTACGTCAGAATGTAAAATTTTGAAGATTTTTTTAAGAAAACTTAATTTTTATGACATTTTCAAAACCAAATACAATTTTTACAATCATCCTCATAGATTCAGAGGGATTTGGAGGGAATTTATTATAGTTTTGGAATATGTAGGTAATAATATTATATACAATTTAATTTTCGATCGCCAAAAACAGTAGGCCTAGTTTTTGTAGTCAGGTGACCAAAACCTTCCACCGCCAAAATCTGTTTTGAACTCTCTAGTTTTTCAAACCATGTTTCTCGCTACATAATACTCGCTCAATACTGTTTTGTATATGAAAATGAATCCTCAGAATCTCATCTTTCTAATAGTATAAGATTCATTGTGATTTAATGATTGATAATAATTTAATAATATAAAAACCACATCCACATTGTCTTGGTCGATAATCAAACAGCGCCACTGAGGACTCGCTTTTTAGTGGTCGATAATCGACCAGCCCTAGATCTAGGGTTAAACCAAGGTTAAGTTAGGTTAGTATTAAGTTATTGACACATTTACCGGTTAAATGTGCCAATATTTAGTGATTTTTAACGCTTTTCACAATTTTCAATTGCGTATTTCAGGGTGAAATAAGTTAGGTGTTTGCCGAAAAACGGACTGAAAAAGAACTTTTAAGGCTAACTTAATGAGAAAAATACCATTTACTTAAAGTAAAAACAAGTTGGGTAAGTTTACAGTTTCTTAACTGGGCTATGCTAATACCGATTGAAACTGTCAATTTGATTAGTAAACCTTCATTCGATTTTGTTTACTAACTTATCAGCAAGTTTGGTTAGTTGGGTTAGGTTATAGCAGTTTAATTTTATAATTGATAGGGCCTATGGTAAAAATATCGATTAATAGACGTTATTTTCAATTCGATAGTTTCAATCAATATTAGCATCTAGCCCAGTTAAGAAACTCTACCCAAGAAGTTTTGCATGCGCCTAAATCAAGGATTTCTAGCATTTTTCTTCATTTTAAAATGCAATTGTCAGGGTGAAATATAGGTGTTTTTCTCAAAAGTGCCAAAGGTAAAAAGTGCTTAAAATAGGCTAATTTTGGAAGATAAGGCAAAAAAATGCAATGTAACATAAGTAGTATAAGCTCAGTTATTAGCCTACCATTCTTCCCATTGATAAGTTCTAGAGAGAATCTAATGGTACCAAAATAGCAAACAAAAATAAGTTAGCCTACTTAGGTTTGTATGAAAATGGAAAGAAAAATAATAGGCCTAGTTGAATCATGTCTACATCTTCTAACCTTTGTTTAGAAAATGTATTTTTTATCACTACATTCCCACCACACAGACAATTCAGTTTACTGAATAAACAGTAAACTTAGGTCTACTGCGGGTATACTTCCGTACTGTTGTCAAAAACAACTGAATGAAAATACTACTGATTATTCGATATATTGATTATTTCATTCGATATATTGAATAATCGATATATTGATCGATATTTTCATTCAGTTGTTTTTGACAACAGATACGGAAGTCTACCCTCTACCGCCTCCGCACAACTAAGCTACCCAATTACTTGACCACACCATTTCCTCCGAGTGTCCATAGTTTAGGCCTTAATGTCCTCCTATGTTTGGCTCATTTGCAAGGTTTTATTAAAACGGATCTGAAAAGCTTAAAACAATGTTAATTCTACTGTTCTATATACCATTTTGTTTGGAAAATCATGGGCTTCAATATCATACATAAAACCTAAGGAATATATCATAAGTAGTATAAGTTCAGTTTTACCAATTTTTTTAGGTAAAAATAAAAATTATTTTGGAAAAATTGAAAAAAAAATAAATAAGTTCACGCTCAATGAAATTGTATAAATTATAGGCCTATAAATATTTGAAAATAGCCACTTTGTTCTAAATTTTATGAGGATTACAAATATATAATAATATAAGGAAGTAGATTTGTAAATAAATAAGTTATGGGCAAAAAACAGATTTCAGTACATAGCGTTTAGCTAAGAATGCATAGCCTAACCATAGCTAGGAATCTGGCTGGTAATTTACATCAATATCACTACCTACTTCTTCAGGATCATCAACCAGCCCTTCAAAATCACTTAAATCTTCTTATAATGCACCACGTACCGGTATATCACTACTTTTGATTTTTAACACTAGAACAATGATAAACATAATAAAACACATCAGTCATCGGTCCGAGGTTAACTAACCTGTTTACAAATACGCACGTCAGCTGTCTGCTACAATTACGATCGGCTCGGAGAACATAAAGCGCTTAGAGACAGACCTCTGGAGAAAGCTTAGAATCTAATGAAAAGAACGATACCTAACTCGATCCTGTTCAATCCGATTTTGTCAGTCATAGAGCCTTCGCCGTAAACAGTGTTCGTGAGTCGCTGCAGCGACGCATGAAACTCGGAGGGTTAAGGGGTACAGTTTCTTAACTGGGCTAGGCCTATGCTTACATCGAATTGAAAATATTGATTAATAATCTATAGGCCTAGCCTATTTTTAAATAGGCGCCTATATCTATTATAAAATTAAACTATCATAACCTAACCTAACCAACCAAACTTGCTGATGGTGAAAAAATTGCATGAAGGTTACTAATCGAATCGATAGTTTCAATCGATATTAGCATAGCCCAGTTAAGAAACTGTACCCCATTTAACTTAAGGGTAGTTTGGTTCTGGTCTGTCACATTGTTTGAGCCTTATAAATGTGTAGGCTAACCTACAAAAAATTAAACGATAATAAAACCGGACTGAATAATCATTCTTGGGGTGACTAACGAGGTGAGGGTGACGTGACATAGGCTAACGATTTTTGGGGTGCACTAAGTTAGTAGGCTATACACAAGAAACAAGGACAGTAAGAGCCCAGGTTAGTTGCGTAAACCACGCTAAACAACAAAAACCACATTCATAAGTAAGCCTTCATAAATAGCATAGTCTAGCCTAGGCTAGTCTAGTTAAAGAAATAACTTAATATTAAAAATTGGTTAAGTTAAATAACTTATTAGGCTGGTAATGGAAACGATATGTCTAATGTACATTTCCTTTAAAGCTGGACAAAAAATAATAGGCCTAAATTGTAGATACCATATAATTGGATTTAGACTTAATTTTACGAGTATGCCTAAGTATTTGTTTAAAATAATTAACTAGCCTACCTTTCAGCACAGGGGGCAGTCGACCTGAAGTAATCACCATTGTTTATGCAAGTTTTGCAATAAAATACCTTTCTTGACTTGCAACAAAGTGGACATTCTTGAAGAGATGATGAAGAGGTAATATTACCATCTATAGACGAAGAATATAAATTAAAATCAACTTGCACGTTCCCACGAATAGGGGTTCCAATTGATGCCATAATAAATTATTGCTCTTATGAAAGTGAAGTAAATAAATAAACGATGGAGAAAAATATGTTTTTGTTTTTATGGTGATGATGTTATGCATCTATCTGGAGCAGACTAACAGAACGAAACAAAAACAGGTGATTCGCTGACAGACAGACAGACAAGGACAAGTGACATCGACAAAACAGTGACAGTTGACAGTTCTGTTGTTGTTGTTGTTGACCATTGAGATAAATAGCTCAGTCTCAGTCTGAATGTTGACAGTCCAGGGTCCAGTCCAGTCTACACAACTCACAAAACTGAAAATTGTACTAGGTGGCGTTCGCAGACGCTTCCACAAAATTGAGCGGAGTCATCAGTGCATATTGCCAAAATCCCTCTCCATTATTTTAGGCTTCAACATTATTTTTACCAACAATATCAAATAAAGAACAATTGTTGTAGAGATACATTTTAGAGTGATTAAAATAGTTTAAAACCCTTTCCACTCGGATTAGTTGACCCCTTGTTGTCCCATACGCTTGCATTTATTGCCATGCAAAAAAACATGTTTTAAGTTTTGTGTACATATACTGACTAAAATAAATTATTTGTTGTACTTGAGGGCTTGATTCTTATTCAGCATAAAATTGTACACAAGTAAAACAAAATATAAAAATAAATATACCCATAAAATATTTTTTGTGTGATCATAATATAAAAAAAAGCAAAATAAAATGTACAAAATATTTTTTGTGAGGCTTTTTAAAAAACGTTAACACATTTTCAGGATTTGTAAAACACTTTATCACCATTAGTTATCTAGTTGCCAATTCAAATCAGCCATTACAAGAAGGATTAGGTATATTTTTAATGAAAAAATGCATTTTCAAACTTAGATTTGTAATAGGAGGGTCAAATATTGTAAAGAGGAAGTGTTTGGCAATGTTGTGTGAGTAGGCTGGTAGTGTTGTTAAACAATAACTTGTTGTGCTGACCTACTGAAGGCTGTTGCTTTAAGTAGGCCAGTGCACTTGATCAAGGGGTCAGTTTTGGTGTGTAGTGTTTGTGTGGTGCACCTGAGGACGGGGTCCTGCTGGGGGAGCTGGAGCCCAAGGCCCTTGGCCTTGGGTCCAGGTAAGAAAATGTTAAGGGTTTTCAAAATTGGGGTTTAGAGTCTTTTCCAAATTGGGTTTTAAGTTCCTAACTCATTTATACAGTTCCAGTCTACTCTACCTTTTTGATTGTTAGTTGAGCTTTGTGTTCTTTGTGTTGTTTTGAGTAATTAATAAAGTTGGGTTTTGTAAACGAGTGCTGAGTTTCATTCCTGAGCTACGTCACCCAAAGTAACAGTAGGTATTCCAAGAGGAATACGACCGTTACAAGGTGATGGAAGTGCCGGGAGTTTTGTAATTTTTTACAAAACTTCGATCTTGGTACCTCTTAGAAAAATAATTGGCTTTAATTTTTGGGGTTCTAGTAATGTGAAAAGTTTGGTTTTTTTTAATATATTTTTTTTTATTATTTGTAATCATCACTTTGGTGCAGTTTTTATTCAGTTTTTTTGGGAGTTCAGTGGGTTTTGGGACAGCAGTGAACGGCTGGAATGTCGTAAATGTGAAGTTTTCCAGTGATATTTAGTGCGAGTTTATATGTCATGTGCGGGTTGCACGTGAGTTTGATATGTGTTCGTGTTCGGTTACACGAGTGTTCTATGCGTCATGTGTGGGTTGCACATGAGTTTGATATGTGTTTGTGTTCGGTTACACGAGTGTTCTATGTGTCATGTGCGGGTTGCATGTGAGTTTGATATGTGTTCATGTCGGTTACACGAGTATTCTATGCGTCATGTGCGGGTTGCACGTGAGTTCGATATGTGTTCGTGTTGGGTTACACGAGTGTTCTATGCGTCATGTGCGGGTTGCACGTGAGTTCGATATGTGTTCGTGTGGGTTACACGAGTGTTCTATGCGTCATGTGCGGGTTGCACGTGAGTTTGATATGTGTTCGTGTTGGGTTACACGAGTGTTCTATGCGTCATGTGCGGGTTGCACGTGTGTTCGATATGTGTTTGTGTTTGGTTACACGAGTGTTCTATGCGTCATGTGCGGGTTGCATGTGAGTTTGATATGTGTTCCTTGAGTTTATTGTGTGTCGTGTTTGGAAGCACGAGAGTTTTTGCGTTATGTGCTAAGTGCACATGGTTGTTAAGCGTTGCGTGCTGGATGCACGAGGTATTATGAGTTGTGCTGGATGCACAGGGTTTACTTTTGTTATGTGCTGGGAGCACAAGATGAATTTGTGTTACGTGCTGAGTGCACGAGGTACTTTTTTACTTTATGCTAAGTGCTAGCTGCACAAGGTTTTTATTTGTCCTGTGCTGGATGCACATGTGTAATGTGTGTTTCAGATGTTGTTTGCTGTGCACAAGTGTGTGTATTTGCCTGGTTAAATTTGTGTTGAATCTGGGATCTTGTAGTTCCCACGTTTCTTGATTATGTGATTCTGTGGTTGCAGACCTGCTATTTCTACTATAGAGTGTATATTGTGCGAATAATGTGGCGGACACATGTTGTCAAACTATTCTGTTTCAGCTCTTTATGCGCAGTAGATGCAGTGAATGGTGGATCAATATATTATATTTTGTAGAAGTAGTTTGAGGGATAATTATTCATAGTGTATTATGGTGTACTGTTTTAGAAATATATTTGAGCTTGAACTTTAATTTGATAGTAATATATTTTTTTCAGATGGGGATTTTTACAAATGGTTAATACTGTTAATGATTAGAGTAGGTGTTCATGTTGATATTTCAGAGTATAGCACGAGCAAAGTTGCGGTGAGAGAAGTCAGCATGTTTGTAGGCTGAGGAATGCTGAGTGTGGTGTAAATGGCCTCTCTGTGACCTGACCTTGCTGAGTGCTGACCGTGTTGTGTTACACTGTTTACCTTTTAATACTGATGCTCTAGAGTTTGCTTTGGGAAATCAGCAATGCATGAATGTTTTATTTTGGGAACAAATTTTTGTTTTTACAGGTGATAGATTGTTGGAGAAATTTTAAAAGGGAAATTGGTTTTGCTTACGGGTTAGTTTGTAACGATTTGGGCCCAAATCATTTTTTTTTTCAGCAATCATGTTTTTGAATTTTTATCAGAGAATTACACATGCAATTTTTCAAGTTCATTTTCTGAATTTATGTATTGCTTTTTAAGTTTTTGAAGTATGTGATTTAAAAATGTAGCCTACTGAAGTAAAATGTTTCACTTGTTTTAACACCAAAGCAAAGTAGGGAGTGATTTGAAATGTTTGTTTAACTATTATTTTTTATAGTAATAAATTTTAGTTGTGTTTTTAAAGATACTAAGGGAAATTGAATTTGATTCGGGAGATGATTTTGTTTTGTTAGGTAAGAGATAAATCGCATGACTCCCCGAAAATAACTGTATTGGGAAATAATGTTTTAAATGTTGCAATAGTGTCCTTTAGTGAATTTAATAGTCTCACAAAATTTAAAGACAAAGACGGATTATGTATTAAAAGAATATTTTATTAAGATATATTTTGTTGTTTAGATTTTTAATTATCAGGGACTTAAATGGGAGACAAATTGAATATTTTTGTTTATTCAGAATTAAATTAAATTATACTAGAAATGAAAGACTGTTCCATCATTTATTGTTTTAAATGCTTTGAAAAAGGTTATATTTGAAGAATTTAAAGTAAATCAATCTGAAATTATTTATAATGTTTTGTTGTTTAATCATAGAGGCCAATGATTTGTTAAGGTAACACATTCCAAACACTTCCCTTAGTTTCAATAATTTTTGTTTCAATTTTGGTTGTTTTGTTTTGTTCTTAATGTGAGTTTGAGAATTTCTTTAAAAGTCTAGGGTTTTTTTATAAATTATATGTTGTATTTGTTGTGAGTTATATGTTTGTATAGGCTTCCTATTTACCCATTCCCACTGACCAACTGTAGACAAGGCTACAAGAACTTCATGATTTGCCCTGTTATCTTCAACATTGTGATCGGAGGAAGAGACTTTGTCAAACTCAATGAAAACTGGGGAAACGCAGCTGGGGCAAGGGCTTTTAAGAAGAGGAGAACTTCAGGCTGCTGTACACTCAATCAATGGCAAAATCAGTCCAACATCATTGTCAACCAAAGTCGATTCATCATCAATGCTGTCAAGGAACGCTGGATGGACTACAGACTATAGACACCGAAGTGGGAGACATCGCAGAAGACATGGCTGTGGTCAAACATCTGAAGACCAACGACTGTTCGAGGAGGCTTTATCAACGCAACTGCTGAGGAGGTCAGCAAACAGTTGGTCAGTTCTTCCCCTCCTAAACCTTATTTTGATTTTGTTTAGGTACAATTTTAAAAGATTTTAATCAGTTTTTGTTATTAATTTTTTTTCTCTCTCTGAGTGGATGTATCTATGTAGTTGAGACGCTGGGGACATCGTCTGGAGGAAATGGGGGGATGTAATAGGAGGGTCAAATATTGTAAAGAGGAAGTGTTTGGCAATGTTGTGTGAGTAGGCTGGTAGTGTTGTTAAACAATAACTTGTTGTGCTGACCTACTGAAGGCTGTTGCTTTAAGTAGGCCAGTGCACTTGATCAAGGGGTCAGTTTTGGTGTGTAGTGTTTGTGTGGTGCACCTGAGGACGGGGTCCTGCTGGGGGAGCTGGAGCCCAAGGCCCTTGGCCTTGGGTCCAGGTAAGAAAATGTTAAGGGTTTTCAAAATTGGGGTTTAGAGTCTTTTCCAAATTGGGTTTTAAGTTCCTAACTCATTTATACAGTTCCAGTCTACTCTACCTTTTTGATTGTTAGTTGAGCTTTGTGTTCTTTGTGTTGTTTTGAGTAATTAATAAAGTTGGGTTTTGTAAACGAGTGCTGAGTTTCATTCCTGAGCTACGTCACCCAAAGTAACAGTAGGTATTCCAAGAGGAATACGACCGTTACAGATTTTTTGGTGATTTTGGTCGTCATGGTTACTATTTACACTTCTCTATTCTTTAATCCACAGCTGACTAAATAAACTTACAATTATTTTTCAAGCAACCAAAGACATGTAAAATGAATAAGGAAATCATTAAGTATGTATTCAATACAAATTCAAAACATGCAAACACTATATAAAAGGGATTTATTAATAAAAAGCCGATGCTGAAAATGTCGCGGCGGCCGCGACGTACGAGTGGAACGGTCAGACGTGAATGTCGCGGTAGCGGCGACATACGAGTGGAAAGAAATAAAATAGATCTTAGTAAAACCTCTGGGATATTTACTTTTTCTCAAACAGGGTAGTAAAGTTCCAGCTAGCTATAGTGATAACAGAATTTAACCCAAAACGTTTTGGCTTCTACCACTTTGCTAACTGATAACAGTTTAACTTAATGTGATGATAAGTATAAATGAAAACACAAAATAAACAGCATTCTTTTAAAAACCTTCAGAATAAAAACAACAATAACCAGCCAATTAGATGAATATATTTTGTGAAACAATTGAACATGGATTAAATATAATATGAATTGATTTATTGGAAAAGCTAATTTCAATAAAGTGAACCTTTCAAAATACAGCAATACTAAATTTTTTTTATAAAAGTGATTCTAAACGTTGATCTTCGACTTGTTTCTTTATCCAGACCGAGCTTTTGTTAATGCTCATAAGCCGTTCTTTGGTAAATCCTGGGTCGAAAAGCAGCCCATCAATCGTTCGGACGCGGCTCACTGCAACGTATGTTAACCCCCGGCACTAAATTCCCTTGGCCCAATATCAATAACTGCTTGGTCCAGGGTCATGCCTTGAGATTTGTGGATTGTGAGAGAATAGGCAAGTGTCAAAGGAAATTGTTTTCGGGTACATTTTATGCCTCGTTTTACAAACTTGGTTACAACAGGGACAATCGGTACCACATTATTGTATAATGTGGGTCCTCTATAATTACTAAACTCAACTAATACGCATTTCCAAATGTGATAGGCCATCTTCACGTCCGTATACAATATCTTGAACAGTGCCAACAGCACCATTTACTAAGCCTGCATCAGTCCATAAGTTGTGGCGTAACATTACTTTACAACCTTTGGCTAACTGAGGGTGTTTTCAAGAGCTTGACATTCATCGGAACTCACTGTTGCGGCTATTAAAAGGTTTGTTTATGGCACGAATGAATGCCACAGGACTTTGTAGCTTAGCCAATTCCTTAAGGTTGTAAGTAGCCACGTCTTCTTTTCTTGCCATGATACGAACAGCGTTGCAAAAGTCAGCGATCTTTTCGGTGTTTTTCGATATGAAATATGAATCTTGAAGAAAAGAACTTGTAATCTTCCTCTGTTACTGTTCCATGAGCAATGTTATTAAGAGCATCACGAAAATGACTTTGTTCTTCACCAGCTTGACGCATGATAGTTTTTAGTTGAAAAACTTTTTGGATGTGCTCGTATACAAAACGTCCATGTGTATACCACTGGTTTGAAAGATCAGCTGGCATGAATAAAGCTCGATCTTGCACCGGTAGTAACTGCGCCATATCACCACATAGATACACAATAAGACCACCAAACACTTCATCTTGGTCTTCAGGTTTAGCTTGACGTAAGCGTTTGTCGATCATTGCTAGTAGCTTCTGCCCACACATAGATATTTCATCGCAAACTACGACACGGACGGTTTCGAACAAAATTTGAAGATGTTGTTCATGTTCACCCTGTAGCTCATTAAAATGTCGTATATTTAGTCTTAATGCTGAGTGAATTGTTTGGCCATTAACATTTGAAGCAGCACAACCAGTTGGTGCTAATATGAGAACACGACCGTCACCATAGGTCGATTCCGTTGTTTTGATAATCTCATTTATAACTACAGACTTCCCAACACCAGCTGGTCCTATAATCAAGCTTCTTTTTAGCGAATTTCCCATATAGGGAATAAGCTATTACCGTAGTACTCATGGTAAGACCTGGACGCGGGACCGATTTTTTTGTTTGTTTTGAGGTCCCTAGAGGCCAAAAACACCATCCGTTCAAATTCATATATATATATATATATATGTGTCCGCCAGCACGATAACTCGAGCAAAAATGATCCGATTTTGATGAAATTTGGTACGAACGTGTAAACCTACCTACGTTTATTCGAACGAGTTCGCGATCCAGCATGATCGGACCAATGGAACGGGGGTTTACGGGGGGTTTTATGGGGTAAAAATAGGTTTTTCCCATTTTTGACCCAAAAAACATAAAATTTAGCAATTTCTTTCCAAACCATTTTGTAGAGCTTAAAAAAACAAATAATTTAGTATATTAATTGAAGCGTTATTATGCACCTAATGGTTACGGGAAAAATTCCAAAAATTTTTAAATTTAAAATTTCCATGTTATTCTTATGGAGGATAAGTAAACTGTTGTAGTTTGCTTGTTTGTGAACATATTTTGATCAAATTTGGAAATTGTTTTTATACATCTTACTAACTATTCACATTTTACAAACAAAAAACAGTTTTACCCTCCCTGATGCAGCAAACCTAAGTACTTGTTAAACTAATTCTATTTAAATCAAGAATAAATGTTATATTTTTAAGTAGACATTTCAGTGTAAATCCAATCAGTCAAATGGAAATTCGCTTAGTCTGCAGGTTTGATGCGGCGGGGGTATTATATTTGTTTGGCCATTCAGTTGCTGTTTTAATTGATCTTGTTGTTGTTCTTGATTCAACAAAACTTCAGAACTATTAGCCCGTACTCTTCCTAGCTGAGTAGCTTTACTTACATGTTTAACCAAATTTAAATTGACATGTATATTGTCATACGCTCAAACCAATCATAGTCCCGATCAACTTCTCTTTCACCTGGATAGACGTGTTCGGCTACCACATTATGAGGAACTGCAGCTGCTTCCATCCAAGGAATTCGATCAATTTCTGGATTAACCACCTCGACTTCATCATCGTCATCAGCAACACCATCGTAATCCCACAATTCTACATCAAGATGTTCATACGTTTCTTTCCAAGTACTGTGAGTTTTTGCTTCGATAATTTCTCTGAACGCAGACACAACTAGCACTTTTTGCATATAGTACAATTCATCATGTTCTTCAGAAATTCCAAGCGTGGCTTTGGGTAGGATTTGAACAATGCGCGGCTGTCGGTAGTAAGTTAGTCTTTCCACTCTACTATTCGTGTTACATGAGCTAGTGAACTGATATAGTGTCATATTTTCAGCAAGACGAGGTCGATTCTGATATTTTGAAAAATTTGACGATCCGTGATCACCATTTTCATTCAGGACTACAAATTCTTCATTTGATATGTACAATGTGATGAACTGGCGTGAAGAATGATACAATGCTTTTCCTGTCAACAATCGCATAACCTCACAAGCAGATATATCTCTTTGGCCAATTAATTTCATTAATGTACGTTGAAGAGCAGTGGTCGCGTAGTTTGTAGGCTCAGATGTCTACAATAATTCAGAGAAAATATCACGGAAAAATTGGGAAGTCGGCTCACTTTTGGAAGCGTATTTAGCCAAGTAGTTGACTACCATCTGAAGTGAAGTAACCACCTTACAGTCAGTATTGGCGCGCCAGACATGTGCCACAAATGGATTGTAATAATTAATTAATTCGTCATTTCTCTTTGGAGTGTACACCCAATCACCATTCTCGTTTTTCTCAAGATGAGACTCTTCTTCTATACTTTTTGGGTAACCAAATCGACAGGTAAAGCCACCACCATTCTTTTTCTGACAATAAATAGAATGCTGTGTGTGACGTTGAACACGATTTAATAATTGTGCCTTTTTCTCAACGTCACAAAACTCAATTGTTGAACCATATAATCTCGAAGGGTGGATTACAGCAGGAGGTTCATTTTGATTAGGATTGACCGCAGATACAAGTTCATCGTAGAATTGTTTGTATGATGACATCTCATTCATAGTTGCTTGATCAAATAGACGTATATCGGGAGCGTTCTCAATCAAAATCAAGCTATGTACATGTGGACTACCACGATGTTGATACTCAGTTCGATACCAAAAATCTTTCACTTTGAATTTTATATTAAAAATTTCCATGAGTATTTGCACTCGCGCCTCGAAATACTAGTCCGCAATTAGTGGATTGTCATTTAAAGATTTTTGCATGAATCTAGACATTTAGCTTTCATTACTTGTGATTTCTTGAGGAATCTTGAAGTACTTTTGCAAGCATGGCCACCATAGATCAGCAGAACTTAATGTTAGAAATAGGGTGGGTGCACCAAGACTTTCACACATAGATTGAAGTTCATTCCGGCGTTTAAACCAATATGCGTTTGTTCCCCGGATATGGACACCATATGATAACAGCTTATTTAAAATGCTCAGATTTCTTTCAAATTCAATACGAAGTTGATCTATTGTCATCTTCTTGAGATCTGATTTCTTTGCCATAATCGCTCCGACATTGAGTGCCTCGTGTCTTTGAATTGTGTTTAGACAGAAATATCGGAATCTTTTGTCAGTTGCAAAACGGGAGTCCCTGAAGTGCATCAAATAATTGCACCACTGTTTGAAAGTCAGTTTTACTTGTCTTGTATGATCATTAAAATATGCTTTCCCACGTGGAAATAGATGAGGAAAAGCCATGACAATATATCCAGGAGTACGAAACTCGTCTATTGGATTGGGATGTCCAGGTGGCCATTCCAAAACTCGTTTTATTGATTCTTTTTGATTTTTGGAAAGCTGTACTGCTTACAGCCAATTCAGTTACCAAACCGTCGTCTAATGAATCATTTAATTCACTGTCGATTTCTATCGTTGGAACTTGTTCCTCAATAGTGCCATCTATTGGTAAATCATTTAATGTGTCCATATCGATATTTATGTCATTTTAAAAGTCGTTGTTGTGTTTCAAAAATACCAAAGCATCAAGTATTTTTTGTCTGCGGACTCTGAATTCCAAAAATCCTTGTGATGTTGGTCTTCGAACAATAAAAACGTTCAGAGTATTTGGTGCTCGGGGTAGAAAGTGTGTTATTTCAGACAAATCTTGCGCAATATTTATTACATGGCCGTTATAAAATATCTGTTCACAAGAACGATACTGATATAGCCGAATAACTGGCTGAACTTTGGCAATGAGCATTTGCTCTGCTGGAGTTAAGTCTTGTAGCTGGGGTAGCACATCTCCTGGATCCATGTTGTTAAGATCTGTAAGAACATTTGGGTTTCTTCTGCAAATTGCACACATAAAGTCTTCTTTTAATTCTTGCAACGTTTTTGCTTTACAATTTGTGCAGGTTACATAATCCAGAGACTGAAGGGAATGATCAAATTTGTTTGCTAATACCAAATTTCTATTAATGTTCCTGGCGGTGAGATCAGAAGATGAAGCAGTCTGATGGCTACCACTGTTGTGCTGCCTAGTCGTCCGTGTTGATCTTGACAAGTTTGAGCCTTTTGAAAATCGCGGCATTTCAAGTACGTTATATAAACTAACCCGATATTGTCCAAAGAAATCTACGTATGCAACACTGGCCAGAGGTAATTCCAAACATGACAAGCAGCAACAACAAACTCTCTGTCGTAAACTATACTGCGGTTCAATGAAGAAGTATAGGCCTACATTAAGTAAATTAAGCAGAACGTGAAATCCTAGCATTTCCTTCTGCGACAACCTTATAAGTTATTTGCAAAATATTTTTAAAGTTTATTTTTCAATATAGAATAAGTACCTAAGTAAAATGATTTTTATTGTTCTAAGGTCACATTAACGTTTTAATTAAAAAAAGAACAAGAACACTCACTGTTTCTCATATCAAAAACAAATCTTATGTGGTAGTTCTGCATGCGACATATTATGGGAATATAACACTTTCACATAATTCTGAACAATCCTCATCACCCTTCATCTTGATAAACTTCCACAATCTACAAATTCAATAAAACACAATATAAACTAAAACACTAATATTTAAGTGAAACTTTGTAAACAAGACAACTTTGTTTACATTAAAACACGTTTTTTGTTCAATTGAAACCCAACTTAATTATTGTTAACATATGGTTTTCACACGTATATTAAAACAATAATGGTGTGGATCATAAACATAAACAAATGACGTCACTATTAAAACACGTGGTTTCGTTGTATTGAAACCCCACTTAACTGTTAGCGTTAGCATATGGTTTTTAGACGAACATTAGAATATAATTGTTGTGGATCATAAACATAAACAAATGACATCACTATCCCCAAATTAATCATGTTCGTGTTATTTTTATGGAACTGTCAAAAACGTTCAAAACATGTTAGTTTCATTAATACAGGATTCGGGCTAGATGCTGCAGGATCCATGACGTCACACTAGTGGATAGATTCATTGACAAATTCATTACCATATCCCATATGTTTTAGTTTTAGGTAAATAAGCTGGCTGTCAGATTTTAATGGTAAGATTTTAGTACAACTATCCACCACTGTATTGTTGCGCTGCCCGTGCTGCAGCATGGCCTGTTTTTATAGGGGGGCCTTGGCTAGTTACGTCATTTTTTTATGTTTATGATCCATATAACTAAAGCTTCGTGTGGCCGTCTACAGTTCTCGAGCCGCAATGGCGTAGGCCTACTTTGGGCTCTTAATAAACAAACAGGCTGTTGTCAGCAGCCATAACGATGTTTACAAATGTTAGCAAAATAAAAATAATGAAACACTGAACAAAATACACGTTGGATATAACTTTTTCTGTCGGTGATAAATATCCAATCATGTTTAAACTGAAATCTTAGTTTAAAGGAGTAGACATACAGTGTATGCCTACAATTAATCGCACACTTAAATAATACACAACAAGACGTTTAACAGCACGGCAAATTGAAATTATAGAACAGAAACAGTATTGATCATTAAGAAAACTTGTAACAAAAAAATCGCAACAAAATTCAGAATTAATAGACCTTACGTACGTTTCAATGACGCCAATAGCCCGAAAGTAAACATGTTTGTATTATTATTTAAATTGACCTGTCAGTGAACGACCAAACCATATGTTTATGTTATTAGAATAAGGTTCTACCTATTGTCGTCATTTGTTTATGTTTATGATCCACACCGTTGTTTTAAACAGTTACATTAATTCCTTTAAGTCAACAGCTTAACCTCCATATGTCTTTGTTTATGTGTCAAATACTGCTTCCATAAGGATTACATTGAAACTTTGAGACCCAGTGGGGCGGATCCAACAGTCCGGACTGCTTGCATTTACTACTTCCTTTACCACTTTCTACGTCGCAGACCTGTTTTCCTCTCTTCCCATAGCATTTTAAGATTGTAGATACCTTAATCTAATAGTCATAAACATTTTCCACACTCCGGACAGCTCGCCTTGACTACTTCCTTCACTTCCTACGTCGCGGACCTGTTTTCCTTCCTTCCCATAGCATTTTAGGATTGCAGATACCTTAATCTAACCGTCACAAACAGTTTCCACACTCCGGACAGCTCGCCTTTACTACTTCCTTTACCACTTCCTACGTCACGGACCTGTTGTCCTCCTTTCCCATAGCATTTTAGGATTGTAGATACTTTAATCTAACTGTCATAAATAGTTCCTACAGTCCGGACTGCTTGCCTTTACTATTTCCTTTACCACTTCCTACGTCGCGGACCCGTTTTCCTCCCTTCCCATAGCATTTTAGGATTGTAGATACCTTAATCTAACCGTCATATACAGTTCCCACAGTCCGGACTGCTTGCCTTTACTACTTCCTTTACCACTTCTTACGTCGCGGACCTGTTTTCCTCCCTTCCCATAGCATTTTAGGATTGCAGATACCTTAATCTAACCGTCATAAACAGTTCCCACAGTCCGAACTGCTTGCCTTTACTACTTCCTTTACCACTTCCTACGTCACAGACCTGTTTTCCTCCCTTCCCATTGCATTTTAAGATTGTAGATACCTTAATCTAATAGTCATAAACAGTTTCCACACTCCGGACAGCTCGCCTTGACTACTTCCTTAACCACTTCCTACGTCGTGGACCTGTTTTCCTCCCTTCCCATAGTATTTTAGGATTGCAGATACCTTAATCTAACCGTCACAAACAGTTCCCACACTCCGGACAGCTCGCCTTTACTACTTCCTTTTCCACTTCCTACGTCACGGACCTGTTTTCCTCCCTTCCCATAGCATTTTAGGATTGTAGATACCTTAATCTAACCGTCATAAATAGTTCCTACAGTCCGGACTGCTTGCCTTTACTACTTCCTTTACCACTTCCTACGTCGCGGACCCGTTTTCCTCCCTTCTATCGAATTTTAGGAATGCAGATACCTAAATCGAATCGTCATAAACAGTTTCCACACCTCAGACTGCTCACCTTTACTACTTCCTTGACCACTTCCTACGTCACGGACCTCAAGCTAGTGTCGTCATTTGATTATATTTATGATCCATACCGTTTATGTTCTAATATCTGTGGAATAATGCTATGGAAAATGCCCATAGCATTTTAGGATTGTAGATACTGTACCTTAATCTAATCGTCATAAACAGTTTCCACTCTCCGGACAGCTCGCCTTGACTACTTCCTTCACCACTTCCTACGTCGCGGACCCGTTTTCCTCCTTCCCATAGAATTTTAGGAATGCAGATACCTAAATCGAATCGTCATAAGCAGTTTCCACACTCCAGACTGCTCACCTTTACTACTTCCTTGACCACTTCCTACGTCACAGACCTCAAGCTAGTGTCGTCATTTGATTATATTTATGATCCATACCGTTTATGTTCTAATATCTGTGGAATGATGCTATCAGCTATTTTTTTATCTACTGCATTCAAAAGTCAACAGCTGATCATATGTCTTTGTTTATGTGTCAAATACTGCTTCCATAAGGATTAAATTGAAAGTTTGAGACCCAGTGGGGCGGATTCCTGAGAGACTTTTTTAACGCCATATAGATGTTAGCACTCACCGATATGGTCTTTATCACCATGCAAAATTTGAAAACGATTTGAAAACACAGCCGTCTAGGAGGAGTTTGCGTATTACGAAATGCATAAAAGTCTATGTATAAGAGCTTCGCTTGCTCCGCTCAAAAATGCATATTGTTTATTTGGCCATTAAACATTACATAATAGGCTGTGTATATACATAATTCAATTAAATAAAACCATGGCGGTCGTTGATTTCCCTTCGACCGCCGCGCCGCGGCTCCCGCGCGGTTGGAGTTTCTAGAGTTGGCATGAGAGCGCGTACACATGAGTGTGCGTACACATTTACAACTTGAAAGCCGACTATTTCCTTGGCGGGAACAGGGTGGAAAGGTGTGACACCATCAAGGACCTGGGCGTTCTGATTGATGCTTCGTTTGATTTTGGACCGCACATAAGTCATATATGTACCTGGGCGTCACGCATGCTGGGATTGATCCTCTCGAACGTCAAGACATGGGTTGAGTGCCAACTCCTCAGCGAGCGATCCTGTTCAATGCCTTAGTTCGTCAGCTGCTCGAGTAAGTCTCTGTGGCCTCGTTGCCCCTACTCGGCCAAATCAATCATTTTGAATCAGACCAGGGGCCCTATTTTTGAAATCGTTGACAGTTAAGTCAGTCTGCATTTGGATGACGAAGTAGCCAGTGACACAACAAGCATATGTCAGCTGTTCTCCAGTTATTTCAACTCGGTCTACTCTCCATCGTCACGAGTTTCACCTAGCTTTAGCTATACCGTCTTCGATTCTCTTTGTGACATAACAACCTCAACTGAAGAAGTTCTCAGCAAGCTTAAGAATCTGGACACTACAACCCACACAACACAAGAATATCCTTGGAATGTCCTGGGGAACTCCCTGGGATATCCCTATGTCCGCCCAAATCCTGATCCCTGGGATATCCTACCAGAATATTCCTGGGATATCCCACCAGGATATCTATCTATATATATAAAAGGCAAAGCCCTCACTGACTGACTCACTCACTCACTCATCACTAATTCTCCCACTTCCCATTTACCTAGGAGGCTGAAATTTGGTACACTGATTCTTTAGGCATTAAATAGGAAAACTAAGTTGTTTTTATTCTGATCGGACTCTCGGGCTCCGCCCCAGTGGCTCTGGAGTTTCCCATGTTAACCTTATGAGTACTCATATTTATATGGAATTAATGAATCTTAACAGCTGTTTCAATTAAACATGTTGGTTCTGTTCTATGATGTTCAATAGCATTAAAGTTACAAGGATTACCAACAGGGTGCAGCACTATTATTTTTTTTTTAATTTATGACAACAGCTAATTTGCAACCAAAAGGTGAGTGAGCGTAGCGAACAAACTTCAACCTGGAGGCGAGTTAGCGTAGTGAACGAGCTATCCTGAAGGCAAGTGAGCGCAGCGAACGAGCTCCAACCTAAAGGTGAGTGAGCGTAGCGAACGAACTTCAACCAGGACGTGATTGGGCCATGCGAACGAGCTCACTTATGAAGTAAAACGGGACAAAGCCCGCGGGTACAGCTAGTTATACATAAAAACACAAAATAATAAATATTTAGTCTGAAAAGCACTTTTACCAGTTAAGTATTTTAATTCTCATAAAAACAAATTTTGGCAAAAAATATAAACAAAAATATTTTTGACCAGACGAGTTTTGAACCGGGTACCTTATTTGTGATTGATGATATCACTAGTTTTCAAGCGGTTAAAGAGGAGCCGACAGCTGAAATGGTCGTAATACTTAAATATTTTTGATACTATGATTCTGTTTAGGCATCAAGTTGTGAAATTGTTTTTCTGGGAATTGTAGAGGATACTGTAAGAAGAATATAGATTATAATAATTGTTATATGATTAATTAATATTTCCCCTTAAATTTTCAACCCATACATTTTCTCAAATAAGTTAGAATTTAAATTAAAAAGAAAATATTTTGCATTATTATTATTATTGTAAGCAGGTGTATTATTATTATTATTATTATAAAATGGTAAAAATTTAGAGTTTGATAGTTATTATGCCCCACGGGGATATCCTACGGATCTCCAAAGGATGTCCTATGGATATGATCGGAAAACATGATTAACTTTTATAAATCATTAGTAACGTTATTAGTTATTTTAATTCGAAATAGTATTGAAATCCTTTTTAATAACGTTTCTCAAGCACTTGTCACTTGAAAAATACAGCCAATACTATAAAATATGTTTTATTATAGGTAACCTACCGAGAATATACATAGGAAGTCCCCAGGATATCCTCAAAATGGATTCGTTTGTGTTGGATATGTGCAATATCTTAGGGTGATCCTAGGAACATTCTCAAATCCTGGATCTATGTGGGATGTGTGGGAACTGGTCAGGATCCTGTGCTGTGTGGGAAAGCTGTGGTAGCAAATTTCGAGAATTACTTGAGTTATTAGGGGATTTTACAAATAAATGATGACAAAAGGATATCGTAAATATTTTAGGGATATGCCAAAGATATTCCTGTCCCTCGATCAAAAACCCTAAAGAAATAAATTAATTATTGTAACGGGAATATGCCAGGAATGTCCCAGGGATATTCCTATACCTCATGGGATATTGGGACGTTTTGGGAACTCTGTGGAATATCCTGGGGATATTCTGTGCTATGTGGGAAAGGGAGCTGGAATTGACAATATACCATCTATGCTTCATCACTGCCGATCTCTCTTAGCTGAACCCCTCACAGTGTTGTTCAACGAATCACTTAACAAAGGAATCTTCCCTAGCTCTTTAAAGTTGGGCTTCATCATTCCTTTACATAAAGCAAATGATCGCAGCGACATACGGAACTACCGTCCAATCACTATTAAAGTTTTTGAAAGTATCGTGGTAGATAGACTGAATCCTTTTCTATCCAAAATAATCCATCCTTCCCAACATGGTTTTATGAAAGGCAAGTCTACTGTCTCCAACCTCATGCTCTTTCAAGAATATGTCTTGTCTGCTTTTCACAAGAACTACCAAGTTGATACAGCCTACATCGATATGACAAAAGCCTTCGACAAGGTCGACCACAAAATTCTTGTGTCTAAGTTGCTGGGCTACGGAGTGACCTCTTTTGTCATGGATTTCTAGTTATCTTCAAAAACGTTCTCTTGTCGTGAGGATTGGTTCCACCACTTCCACTCAGTTCTCACCTTCTTCAGGAGTTCCACAAGGTTCTTTGCTGGGACCTTGCCTCTTCAATGTTTTTGTCAATGACCTACTGGACAAATTAACTGTAAAGGCCTTACAATTTGCTGACGACCTGAAGATTTTCACTACTGTGTCTACACCAGAAGACTCTCAAGAAATTCAAAATAGCCTTTCTGAAATTGAGGATTGGTGTGTCAGGAATAACATGTCTGTAAATCCCAGTAAGTGCTCTTGTATAACCTATCACCGCATCAAATCCCCAGTCATGTACGTATACCATTTCTGGTACATCCATTCCACGGTCCCAGTGTATAAAAGACCTAGGCGTTATATTTGCCAGCGACATGGATTTTCTGGACATATAGATCACGTGATGGGTTAGCCTCTGGATCGAAAATTGCAATATAAAATGGTTTAGGTTACATTTTGCGTCGAACGATCCTTGTGTAGTAAGTGATAACTACAGCTGTTTCATGCCGCTGGGGCACATCTTCAGTTTGTAGAGCGTCAAGATAAAATAGCTGTCTTCCGTGGATGATTTTGTCGAAATAAATATTACACAGAAAACATAAATAAGAAAACATTTAAATACACGAATTTAACAAACTTGGCCAAGTGACAAACTGACAAACACGCGATACAGGTGCCGGTGAATGTTGCGTCATGACTGCGGACTGCGGGCGTGTGTCCAAGCATCAGCTGTTACCCCCTCCCCCCTACTCCTTTATCAGGACCTGTTTTGTTTTGGTCTAGTTGAATGGCAGTATTGTAAATAATGTTTGATCTGAATGAAGTTTGTTCGTTTAATTGATGGTCAGGGTGTTCTTTGGATGCCTTGTAAATTTCGAATTCCTCTATTGTGTCCATATATCTGCCTTTATTGCATAAATGCATAATTTCCAAATTACTATGTATATCTGTGTAGTTGTGGTTTAAGTTAATAATGCGGTTGGCAAATGCTGATTTCGAGTTCTTTTTGGGTAGATGTTCTTTAAATCTAGTAGCGAACGAGCTACTAGATCTCCTGCACATGAAGGCCTAGCAATGGGTTCTCCGCTGTCCAGCGTCCTTTCAGAACTGTTTCTAAATAATATTGAAAATAATTTTTTATGGTCAAATTCCAACAAGCAAAAGGAAAAAATAGTTCACTAAAGCCAATATGTGGATGGCACATTAATTTTATTTAATGGTAATGAAATGCAAATCAAGATACTCGGAAATTACCTAAATAAAGTCCACCATAAATTAAAATTCACTCTCGAAACCGAAGCCAACAGGTCAATTAACTTCTTAGATGTAACAATCACAAGAGATGACCACAACCTGGAATTAAAAATATACAGAAAACCCACAACAACCGACCAGACCATCCACTCATCATCACACCATCCTTTCAACCACAAGACAGCTGCTTACAATAGTTTCGTCCACATACTATTATCCATACCACTCACCCCAGAAAATTACAACAAAGAAATAAACATTTTGAAATACATTGCAGTTTCCAACGGGTACGAAAACTCACTCATTGATAAACTTTTTAGAAAACAGAAGAATAACCGGCGCCTGTATCGCGTGTTTGTCAGTTTGTCACTTGGCCAAGTTTGTTAAATTCGTGTATTTAAATGTTTTCTTATTTATGTTTTCTGTGTAATATTTATTTCGACAAAATCATCCACGGATGACAGCTATTTTATCTTGACGCTCTACAGCCAGATGTGCCCCAGCGGCATGAAACAGCTGTAGTTATCACTTACTACACAAGGATCGTTCGACGCAAAAGGTAACCTAAACCATTTTATATATAGATCACATCAGTAACAAAGCAAACAAGATGCTTGGTTTCATAGCAAGATTCTCCAGAGGCATCGACAACCCTTCTGCTCTTCGCTCTCTGTATTGTTCCCTTGTGAGACAGCTTGTGGAATATGCAAGTCCCGTGTGGTCGCCTTACACTGTTGGCAATAGGACGAGACTGGAGGCTCTACAAAGGTGTTTTCTTCGCTTGGTTGGTGTCCGGCTGGGTTTTGCCTATCTTGATGTGCCTGTGGAGGAACTGTCCAGCAATCTGAACTTGTCACCTCTTGCCCTGCGACGTGACGTGGCTGATGTTGTTCTTCTCTGGAAGATAGTGAATGGTCACATGAACTCTCCAGATCTAGCTGAAATCGACCTCAGAGTTCCTACAAACACAAGATCTCGAGATCTGCTGGGTCGAAGATCAACCAACTTCGACTTCAACAGTCCTTTCGCAAGGTTTATTCGCCTGGGAAATCAAGTTGCGTCTGGGTGTGACCTGTTCTTCGATGGACTTCACCAGGTTCGTCGGTAGGCCTCCTCTCTTCTTCTTTCTGGAGTTAGCTTTAAGCTGTGTTAAGTGCATGATCATTGTATTGTATGTTGTATTTATTGAATTTCTACTGTTATTTGTTAATTATTATATACCGGGTGTCCCAAAAAGAATGGATCAAAAGTAAACTTCCATAATTACTTTTTTATTAAAGATTACAAGTTTACTTTTTAAACACCTTTTTCCTTAACTTCTTAAGTTTTTCCTACCATTGTTTCGCCCTCTAATCTCTACATGTTCTCCACCATTTAGTCAAAGAAAGTCAAGTCAATGTTCCAGCTCTGACTGCACATTGTGGTGTATTTTTTCCAAAGGCTTCCCTTATCTTTGCTTTAAATTGATCTATAATTGAGTTGAACGAGCGATAGACACACTTGATCTTTCCCAAACCCCAAGACCTAACTAAAGAAATCACACCACAGATTTTATCTTTATAAACCATTCAATACACGGTGTTTTCAACTGCAACTGCATTTACTATATTGCAGCTTAATGTTTTAAAAATTCTAACAGGCTACAACAATGGAACAGCTGATTTCTGTTGAAGGGTACCGAAAGAAACTCTAAGATATCAGAGTTTAAAATTAGCCATAGTTTACTTTTCTAGGACCTTTGCATAGTTGGGAAAGTTAGTCAAAAATTCTAACTAGTTAGAAGTTATAAGTTAGTCCCGTAAAAAGTAACTGATAGAAGTTATAAGTTAGTTAGTTTAAAAAGTAACTGATAGAAGTTATTAGTTAGTTGAAAAACTAACTGATAGAAAATAAAGTTAGTTTTAGTAGAAATTAGCTGTTCGTTGGGCAGTTGTTTTAAAGTATTTTGTTATGTCACATCTTGGTTACTAATATATACTATAATATGAGTAAAGATTGCGCACGATATGATTTAAAAAATGGCTCCTACGATTTCCTCCAATTTTAATGCTATTGAAAATTGCTTGTATAATACATTTGCATTGTATGATGTCTTACTAACCAAAGGGATAATTACGACTGTTCAAAAACATTAAGTGTTTTACTGCAAAACAATATACACTGATATTGAACTAAAAATCTAAAGGAAAGGCCAAGGAGATTTGTATTTTTCGACGATGCACCGCACGAACTGAAATGAAATGGAAAAAAAAATGAAATGAAAATGAAAAATTCTTTATTTTACCAGGCAAAGTTAGGGCCACATGGCCCTCTCTTACACTTAACCTGACAAACTTAAATGTAAATAAAAATACAATGAAATATCTTAATCTAATATAAATATACATATTTAACACATCAAGAACACGTTAAGCAAAAATTCAATTTATTTAACTAATTTACTAATTTAAAAAAAATAGTAATTATCATAAATAGAATATACAAAAGAAAACACGCATACGCACCAGCAATCGCGCAAAGACGCAGAAGCCCTAGGACACGCCAGCCGAGACCATTTGCTCAAAGTAGAGATTTTTTAGTGCCGCGACAAACTGGGAACGTTTATCAAGGGATTTAATGTGTAGGGGTAGGCTGTTCCAAAGACGGCAAGCGGTAATAACAAAAGCCCTGTCATAAGCGGTGGTCACATGATGAGGTATACGCAATGTGATCGAAGAAGAACGAGAAATTCGTGAACTACCCTGAGACACAAATTTAAAATCTGATGTAAAATATCAGGTCACCTTTGGTAACAAGTATATTAAGCTGTAGATATGATCCATTCTTTTTGGGACACGGTGTATTATATTTTAATTTATTATTCTACAGTTGTTGATATCTACCTATACTTTAGTTGTTTTTTATGTAAAGTACATTTTATTTAAATCAATTTTCTGAGTTGTTTCCATCCTTGAGTAATTATTGTTGTTTGTTAATCTTTATTTTTTGTTGTTTTTATGTTTTGGATATTTATAACTTGTTATATCTTTGTAAACTTATTATATATTATCAAATTCTTGTATACCTATTTTGTTACTTTATGTAGATTTTTCATCTGATTGTATTAATTTTAATTTTCCGCTGTATTCTACCATCTATGCTTGTCCTTGTAAATTGGCTGCTGCCGTTGGAAATAAATAAATAAATCGTCAGCACTCAACTCAACCAACAACAGGATTTGGTATTTTTGAAATCCAACAGTTTGGAAGTGAGTTGGAAATGGGGTGGCGGAATTGTACCCCCTGCAGGTTAGTGACGTCATGATGACGTCTCATTTTCTCGACCAAAACGGCGTGTACGGGCTGGAATTGTACCCCCCTCATAAAACTTTGATATTGTTATGCACGAGTGGTTTGATTAAATCCACTGGCTTCTAAAAAACTGTACGGACCGGAATTGGAACGGGTGGCGTCGTCCTGTAATCCAGCTACTAGGAGGTCACGGATTGTGGATATTTATAGGTATGCACTGTGGATGGGATACTCCCTGGTGTGGATTAACGTCCGCACTAGTGAGTATTACGACTATCCGCAGTGCTATCCTGATAATTAGACCAATTCGTAAATACCAAGGAAAAAATGTGGTTCGGATTCCACTATAAACTGTAGGTCCCTTAGTTGCCATTAGCTGTTTGGGCTATTAATTAACAGCTGTGTCTAAGGAATGTCGGCCTTAGTCACTAACAAGACTACAAGATCGCGCCACTCATCCTACACTCATCTCCATTCATACTTGGCTTAAAATACCTACATTGTATGGTCGCCATTTCATAAGAAAGTATAAAGTATTGTACCCCCCTGGAATTGTACCCCCTCAGTTAGAACTCACTTTTATTTGGCCAGTGTACGGGGTGGAATTGTACCCCCCTGGAATTGTACCCCCTGGTGACCGCAGAAGAAGATGTACGGCCCGGAATTGTACCCCCTGGAATTGTACCCCCCCATTTCACCCAAGAGCTTGTATAATAATTATGATTACCAAGTAAAATCAAAACAATAGTTATGTTGGATATTAGAGGGGAATCACACGAAAGTGAACTGAACCAAGTTACCCGACACCTAATGAATTGCTTGTTGTGAAAGGATATTCTAAGAAACTGCAAATTAAGGCCATTCCGAGTGTGAGAGGCCTAACAGACTTTTTTGTACGTTATTCATTAATATTTGTTTAACCTTCCCAAGTAGGCTACTAACTGTTCATGGGTTAGCTTAAATTCACAAAGGGTAAAACTTTGACAAACCGTGAAATACTTTGTACCAGATACCTACAACTAAATTTTACAACAGGTATTTCGTCCACATTTGCCAGTAATAGATGTTCATAATTTGTTACCGAATGAACAATAATGCATATTATGTTTGAATGAACAAAAATGAAATACATTAACTTATTTTCACGGTCATATTAAATTACGTTGAAAAGAGTGACTTGAATAAATAACCATTCCATTCTTATAGCATAGTTATTGTATACAAACTAGTATAGCTCAGTTATTAGGCCTATGTGCAGTAATCAAAAGGTAAGTATTTCAAATTTATATAACTAAGCCGAAATTCGCTGCTTGCTCTTGAAAACAAAGTTTGTTAGGATTAACAGTAACAGATGTTTTGTATGGAAGCAGCTATGATGGTATTTTTGTTTTTACGAAATATTCATTACTGGACTATGACAATATTGACTCTGCTTAAAATGTACAGATATAGATTTTTTATTCAAATTGTTTCGGTTTTCAATCCTATATGTTTTATTTTCAATATTTTAATAACTGTATGTTCTTAATTTTAAATCTATGAATCGCGAATTAATGAGCTGATGACGATTCCCTAGTCTCTACGACTACGGTGAAGAGCACCAAGGTAAAAAAGGTGTTCACCATGTTATCTTATGGGACGTCTGTCACTAAACAACACCACTTGTGACGTTGCCAATTCTATCAGGCCGCGGCCTGTAGTTTAAGGTGGCCCTGGTACGTGCCGGACCCTGTTTCTTTTTACACAAGTTGTTTGTGGTTTGCTGGGTGCAATTTTTCAGTGAAAACTATGTCTGTATAATAGCAAAGCCATTAAAACAACGTATATGACCATATTGTTTAAAACACAGTCTTCAAAGAGGCTCTGTAAACATGAAATAACGTAGCTTAACATTATATTTTGAATAAGTTAATTATCCAAAATGTAAACCCACGTCTATTCCTGAAGTAAGGACGCATACTTAAATCAACGATGCGTTTACTACCTAGTATTAACTGTATTATGTGTACTTGGACGAAAGCCAGGATAATAAATCAAAAACTTCTAAACAAACTTGAAGAAGACATTCAGTACAATAACGGCTACGTTAAAACTATATTATTCAGAGATAATTATTTCTGTAGTTCACTTGAGAAACAACCTATAACTCCAAGATTACATACTATATGAAAGTATCTAAAGACAGGGGTTGGTGTAGTAGTCATTACAGAAAATTTGGTAAAATTGAAATGATCAGTATTAAGAATCTATTTTTCAGGTGTCTGTACAGAGATTCAAATAATTTTTGTATATCGACATATCACTATTTCTAAGAAGTTATTGATAAATTGCAGGTTTAAGCATTAGTTGTTAATTTTCGGATGATTTGATCAGTAATATATAACAATTGAATACTTGTGTCAGGCAATATTACAGTAATCATAAGTTTTGTTTCTTTAACTGAGAATGTTCTATCCGATAACTAAAATAGCGAGCTGTGGTAGAGCTAAAACAGCAATGCGAGAGTTGGCGCAGAACACGTTGGAAATTTTAGTTTGAAAAGTACGAACTGAACTACCGGTACTGGATTTTTTTTACTCATGAATTACTCATGATTTTTTTTGTTGGCCTGGTGGACACCCTGTCTGGATATAATGGCTTTCTCGGTATGGTAGTAGATTCACTTTTTCTTTATGGCAGCAGGATGTTAAGCTCAATATTCCTAATGAAATGTTTCATCTCTTTAATTGAAGACTAATTAATCCTCCTACACAAACCTAAACCTTTTTAAAATACGTTTCAACTGTCTAATACTCAACACAGTGTTATATTTACAAGCAAAGTAAAGCTATATTTCTGCCTGAGCCAAGCCTAATCTAAAATAATCACCAAAATGGCTTCTCTTTCATTAGTGTCCATTTCGGTGCTCAATTCACCGTTTCTTTAGGCAGGAGAAGAACGTCCAATTCAAGGAACGCCCACAAGTTAAATTCTACGACGGCTCTGAAGGGCCACCAACTGAATAAAAAAATATTTTCTTCATCTCTGAGAAAAAACTTAGAATTCTAAGATTAAAGTCTGAGCCCGGGAAGTAGGCTTCCCCTCTGAGAAAAAGTCAGAATTCTGAGTTTAAAGTCATAAATTACAACTAGATCTAGTGGGCGTTCCCCTCTGAGATTTAAGTCAGATTTTAACTCTTTGCTCTCTGTCTACCCGCCCCTTTAGCGTTAGGCTAGTCTTGAGTTTGAGTTGAGTATTGACTGAGTGAATGAGTAGAATAAGCTATAGTCTCTTCAAACTCAGTCTTTACAACCATGGACACATACGAGTATGTGTATGCCATAATGGCTTTAACTTATCATATGTATCTAAATGCCAAAGATACTTTTGGACCGTTGTTCTTGTATTTTCGTCGACGTAAACGTTTGCGGGTCCTGAGGTCAAGTCTTTCAAGACTTTTTTCTCAGAGAGGATGCCGACTTCCCGCGTTCTGACTTTAATCTCAGAATTCTAAGTTTTTTCTCAGAGATGAAGACAAATATTTTTTTATAGTTGGTGGCCCTTCAGCACCGTAAAGAACTAGCCTAGGCTATAATTAATTTTAAAATGTATTAGCCTACAAGATAAATTATAATGATCCATTAAAGATTGTGTTAAAGAGAAACATCATTGCTAGTTTCAATACCAAACTGCACTTCACCTAGCCTAATTAAGGGATAAAATTTAATTAAATACCATTAAATGTTTGGTTTAAGTTACACTGAATAATAACATTGAAACAAACCTATGAAGGAAACTAAAAAAGGTGATTTATTTGTTCCTAGAGACGCTAATCGACTATTATACGGATATGTCTGTAATGAGGTATAACCTAAAACTGTTTTAGGCATAAAGAGCTATGCAGTCTTTACCACAGAACAAAGGATCTAGAGTCAACTCATTTCATGCGTGAATATTACAGAAGGCTAATGTCGCTACCGTTCTGTTATAAAAGAAGAAAAATCTAATGAGATATTACGCAAAATCCAGTCAGCTGATAATAAATCAAAAGTGATTTGGCAAATTATTAACAGCAGAAGGCCAATAAAGAATAATACATTTGATGATATGTGTATTAGAGACATTGATGGAGAACTGACCCACGACCCCTTAAACATTGCCAACAAATTCAATGACTACTTTGTGAAGCACAATGATAAATCAGTAAAAACATGAAAAAAAGTCGTAGCTGAACAGCCAAAGGAATCTTTTTTCTTCCACCCTACATCTGAGAAAGAAATAAAAGAAGTAATAGCAACCCTGAAAAACAAAAACTCAGCTGGAGTCGATGAAATATCAGTTAGAATGTTAAAGAATATCACTGACTTACTGGCAGAACCCATCAGCCACCTGATAAATTTTTCCTTTTCTTCTGGTTGTTTTCCCGACTCCCTAAAGCTTGCAATAGTCAGACCAGTATTTAAAAAAGGTGACTCTAAATATCTCAACAACTATCGGCCTATATCCATTTTAACAGCTATATCTAAAGTGTTTGAAAAGCGCCTAACAAAATTTCTAGAAAAACATGAAATAATTAGTGAATCCCAACATGGCTTTGTAAAAAATAAATCTACCACCAGTGCGATGTTTGCTCTCATTGATGACATCGTGAGTGCTCTTGATGAGGGGAACTGTTCTGCAGGCCTGTTCTTTGATCTGAGCAAGGCTTTTGACTCAGTAAATCATGACCTCCTACTTGAGAAAATGAAAAGTATTGGAATCAGAGGCTTGGCTCTAGAGTGGTTCTGCTCTTATTTGAAGGGAAGGAGGCAATGCGTAAGGGTGTCGTCCGTTGATGAACATGGATTACTACGACAATATAACTCACCCGAACGTCCTACATTGAGTGGTGTGCCCCAGGGTTCCATTCTTGGCCCTACTCTGTTTCTGTTGTTTGTAAACGATCTCCACACTGGAATCCAATCGGCCAGGGCTTTCCTTTATGCCGACGACACGTCTCTCGCATTGTCCGGCCCCACTGTGGAATCCATAGAACAATTAACATTTGCAGAGGCCAACAGTTTAGCTCAGTGGTTTGACGACAATCTGCTCTCTGTCAATTCCCTTAAAACGCATATTCTTAATTTCCACATATCCGATCGTTCTTCCTCATTGTTTAGCTTTCATCTAGATGTGTATCCTGTCCACCCCATTAGTTGCACTAAATTTCTCGGATTGTTTTTAGACAAGTTAACATTTTACCATCATATTGACCACGTAATAAAAAGAGTTTGTTCAGGAATATTTGCCATCCGCACCCTTGCAAATTCGACTAAATCTGATGTCCTACTTTCCGCCTATTATGGCCTTATTTTCCCACATCTTACCTATGCCTTGCCCATATGGGGGTGAGTGAAAATTTAAAAACGTACGTTTTCATGTCCCTGGGCTTTTACTTCGTAGATACTGGATTTGTAGTTTATTATTATGTGTTTTAATATTTTTTGGGACGGGGGCAACATGTTACACACATTTATTTTGTTTTAAATAGGTTCTAGGTATTTTTTTCGTATTTTTAAAGTCTCGAAATTCACGACCAGGACGTGTCCCTAGGGTACATTTTCCAACTTTCACGCTATTTTTAGACTAATTATTCATGCCGAAATATATAAAGCCATATTTTTATGTCATCAATGGTTATTAAACTTACAAAAAAGGAGCATATTATAATTTTATTGTCATTGCAAACTGACTACCATGACAAAATAAGTCTGTCCCTCGATTTGGCGTCACGACCATTTGGGAAAAATTTTCTACTTTGGGGCACGACAGTTGCAAGCCTGGCGTCGATGGAGTCAGTTGGTTTTAGAGACTAGTTCGGGGTGTACGTCAGGATTGTAGTGCCGGTCGTTTCGAGTTGAAAGGAGGAATTACAAGATTAATAAAGGAAAGATTGTGTTTTTTTGTAATTTTGGTGTGTCCATGACCGTACGTAGTCATTCGATGAAGTAGACATGGTGTTATTTTTTGTTTATAAGATATTTCAATTACTAGATTAACCTAGAAGTCCACTTTGTATCCTCGAACATGAGGTGCAGAGCTACCGCCAGAACAGAGCCAAATAACACGTAATTTCACGACCAAAGTTTCACGACCATCGCGGTTTTTTTTCACGACCAATCCAGCCTTATGGATTATAGTGTGTTTGGTCGTGACAATAACTTTAATATAATTGTAAATTGAACAGTTTAGTTCAATTGAAACACATAATTTTATTATATCTAACAGTATAATTGAAGGATTGTTTAGAAAGATTTAGATTATTCCAGACAATTCACGACCGTACCGCTTGTCCCTGACCATCACGTTTATGATTTCTATCATAAAAAATTCAAAAATTAAAATATCATCATATTTTAATGTTTTATACACAAAAGAAGCACACCTCTATACAAACATAACGATTTTTCGGGTCTCTGGAAAGTTTTTTCGGAGTTATACAAATTTAAAAAGATTTTATTGGCTTTTTTTCAATTTTTTGAGTTTTTTCCTTTTTTTCTAGAAAGACCAAATATACCAAAAGCTCAGTGACCTTTTTATTGTATAATGGTCATAAAATTAAATTCGTTTATAGCAAAACATAGTTATAAAAATAATATTAACTATTTTTAATATTCATTTAAACGTCCGTTATGGTCGTGACAGGATTTTGTGTTTTTCCACTAATGATGCTCTTTAAAAAAAAAACTACCAAAAATATTGCGTTACCATGGACATTTTATAAAACTTCAAATGTTAATAAAATAAAAAAAATAATAAAAGTTTTGAAAAAAGGGGGAAAAAATTTGCAAAGTGCTTTTCCTGAAAACGTACGTTTTTAAATTTTCACTCGGGTATGAGAATAAGTGGACCTTATTTCTATTCCGTTTGCAGAAGCGGGCAATTAGAGCTATATTTTCTTTAAAAAGACGACAAACCTGCAAACCATTTTTTCAAACTGCAAACACCTTAACTCTTAACGTTTCCATCACTTTACATCTACAAAACCTTGTCATTCCTAAAACAAAACATCGACAAGTTCAACAATTCCCATAACCATGCTTACAATTTAAGAACTTCTTATAATCTTCCAGTCCCTGTTCACTGTACAACCTTTTTTAAAAAAAATCTCCGTTACAAAATACAATGCAGTAAATATCTTTAACCACCTTCCAATGAATCTAAAGGCAGAGTCAGACCTTCTGAAATTCAAAAGGAAGTTAAAATATTTTCTATTAAATAAATGCTACTACAGCTTCCGTGACTTCCTGACTGACGGCTAGAATCTTAATTTTCCTTTAGACAGAATGATTTGTAAAAAGTATGTTTAAGTTAATTTTATTATTTTAAGTTCAATTCCAATGCATATTATATTATTTTGACCTAACCTATACATGTAATTGTGTCTACTTGGTTCAATAAACGAGTTATTGAGTTATTTCATAATGGTATTCCGAATGTTTAATTAACTTAAACAAGGCACTTTAACCAATCATTCACTAAAAAGACAGTAAACATAACCTCAATCTATTATAGAATTGATTTGTTCAGTTCACTCTACTACTATTCGCGGTCGCGGAACGAACAGTAACGAACAGTTTGCCCCCTGCGGTTTCGGGGTTAGAATAGAACCGCAGCCTTCCCGGGCTTGTCGTAAGAGGCGACTAAAAGGGTGACCGACGCTCTCACTGGGAGTCCTTGGGAGTTCCCCTGTTGTGTTTGCAGGGGTTGATGTGTGCCCTGCACTGCCGATGTGTATTCTCAGTGAGTCGTGAGAAGCCAGCCACTTCGGTCCTTGGTCAGGGAGTGCGGCATGGATGTAGAGGTCGGGCTCTACATTGTGACGGGTGACCCCCGGCACGTCAGGTATCCGGTGCTGGGAAAACGGAGGTTGGGCCTCGGGGAACTGGGGTAGGGGCGCTGTCCCCGAGGGTATACCCGTTCCTGACTATTCCGGGCCGCCCCTTGCCGCACGATGCGCTGGTAAACACAAGATGGCTTTTATAACAAATACCCTGAACACATCTTTGATAAGTAGCTCGAATGAGCAAGAAAAGAAGTCGGAAGTAGAGCGAGACCCTTTTGGGCGAAGCTCCAAGGTCCAGAGATCGCCAACATTGAAAGGCGTGAAGACGTCCCCTCCACCTGCAACTTTCAGGTGTACAAAGGACTTGACCTTGGGATCTCCCTTGACAAGTGGAGAAGGAAACGGTGGACCACCCTCTAAGTCTGGTGAAGGGATGCCGGAGGAATCCCTAACAGCAGCGTTAGATTTGGAAGTGTCGGGAATGGTACTTCTGCGTCAGCAATATCTCGTCGCAGAAAATGACATTGAAAACCGGCTTCGAAACATGGAGCAGACCATAAAGGCAATGCTTGAAACCTTTAAGACGCAGAGAGGAGTTAACCAAGTGGTTAAAAATGGTATGGCTAAGCTCGAGGACGACCTTGGTTTTGTCTTCGCCTGCCGGCTGGTGAGCAAGGCGGCCATGGAAAGGATCGCCGAGAAGGTGGTGTCCCTACCTGACGACAATGCGCGAGCTTCCAAGAAACGCAGGAGGCCTACATCAGAAAGCCCTCCAAAAAGAGAAGAGGTTGTTCATACAGCTAAGCCTAAAGTTAAGGTCAAGGCGACCCAGACTTCTAGGTCCTTCTCTGACGTAGTTGCCGATCCAGCGAAACCTCAACAGCCACAGCAACCTACGACACCCATTGAGGGTAGCTCCCGAAAGGGGTCAGTCGTAGAAACACCATCTGGGACTGTGTGGGAAAAGCGCCTTACGAAAAAGGAGAAGAGGAAATTGAGGCACGCGGAAGTCGGCTCCAAGACATATGTGGCAGTGAGGGCACAGTCGACCGGCGTGGCCCAAGCTGTGCCTGGCTCGGCACTCGCTAAAAAGTCGCGGCCCAAAAAGCCCAGGACTGAGGCAATTTTGGTCAAGCCTTTGGAGGGAAGATCATTCGCCGAAGTCTTGGGTGTTATCAAGGCCAAGGCTAAGCCAGAGCAAACCGACACGGTTGTACGGTCGATTAGACAAACCCGGGACGGGGACGTCCTCCTCGAACTGGGTAAGTCTAAAGATAAAGCCGCCTTTGCTGCCGAACTAAAGGCAGCTGTGGAAGGTCAGGGCACCGTTCGTGCTCTCGAACCCAAGACGTCCGTCAAGGTTCAATTCAATTCAATTCAATTCAAAATCATCTTTATTCTGTTTCTTGTAACATTTACAAAGAATAGAGTCACACATAAGGTAAATATAACATAAGGTCATACAACATAAGGTAAAATAATATAAAATAGTTTCATACTACGTCACATGTAACTGAGTTTCCCACATCATACAGTATTTACAATATATACATAGAAGAAACCTTTAAATAAAAATTATGTTTAAGATACAAAATAAACATTAGTTACAAAAACTACAAGAGGATATAGACAGAGAGAGAGAGAGTTAAAAAATCATATATTTACAAGAAAAATAAAGTTGCTATGAGATAAAGTCTTGGAGAGAGTAAAAAGCAGATTTAATTAGATATTCTTTAAGTAATTTTAACAACCTTTTATGGTTTTTCTCTGATTTAATATTTTGAGGGAGGTTATGAAAACATAAATTGCCCATGTAAGTGGTTTTCTTTTTAAAAAATTCCAATTTGTGTTGTTCAACTAAACGATGAGCTCTTGTGTTATACGAATGGGTTGTGTTGCCAATTGAAATTTTATTGTTGAGTAGTGTAAATTTTATTGTTTCATAAATGTATAAGCCGATAACTGTAAATATTTTTAAATCCTTGAAAATATGTTTCACTGAAACTTTTCGTTTCAGATGAAACATTATTCTCAATGCACGTTTTTGTTGAATGAGAATTTTGTCCATGTTCTTTATTGTTGTCGATCCATATATACTAATACCGTAGGCAATATGAGAATGAATTAGGGCGAAGTAAATAGATTTCATGGTTTTTAGATTACACCAGTGGACCATTTTCCTTAAAGCGTGTATGCCACTAGATGTTTTATTTATAACATGTTCAATATGGTTGTCCCATGATAAATGTTCGTCTATGATTAGACCCAAGAATTTAGTTTCATTTACATGGTTCAAGATTCAAGATTTCAGGTTTTCAAGATACAGGTTCGGGATATGGATTGTGTGTCAACGGAGGATGACGTCATTGATGCCCTAAAAAAAGCTGTCCCCGAGCTTGCCGGACAAACGGCTAGTCTGAGGGTGTGGCTCACGAAACCAAACCGGAGTCAACAGCGGATGGCGGTCGCCGAAATGGCAGACGCAAACGCCAGTAAGGTTTTGGCACTCCAGCATTTGAGGGTTGGATGGGTTAATTGCAGGTTGAGACGGAGGGTGGAAGTAACGAGGTGTTTTAAATGCCTTGATTTCGGCCACTCCTCCCGAAACTGCGAAGGGCCCGACCGAGGCAAGAACTGCCTTAGATGCGGGGAGGTGGGTCACACTCGTAGGGACTGTAAAGTTGAGACCTGTTTCCTCTGTAAGGAGAAAGGCCTCAATGATAAAAACGCTAAACATATAGCTGGGTCTGGGCAGTGCAGTGCATTTAAAGGCGCACTACAACAAGCGAAAGCCCAACCACGAAGATAAGGATCCTCCAGTGCAATGTAGATCGATCCAGGACGGCTGACGCGCTTCTCAGTCAGCTTGCCCTCGAACACGGTGTTGACGCGCTCTTGGTCAGCGAACAGTACCAGTACCGGGACAGGGACCCATCTCTTTGGTTTCCCGATACACTTGGTACTGCTGCGTTCTGGGTTCGTAATACAGCTAAAGTGCAGGTGAGGAGTCACGCGAAGGGCCGAGGATTCGTTTGGGTCCGGGGGGGCTGTCGAGTGGGGAATGACTCTCACTAATTCCCGGGGGAAGTACATCCTGGACTTTGCTGCCAGGGCTGGACTTGTTGTCATAAACGAGGGCAACACGCCAACTTTCCAGCGTCCCGGAATGAGGGGAACGATCCCAGACATCACGCTTGCATCTGAGTCCCTCTTGCCGAGGATACGAGCCTGGAGAGTCCTAGAGGATTATACGGCCAGTGACCACCAGTACATCATTTTTGATGTCATGGATAGTCATCAGAGACAAGCTACCGTGTCTCGGCAGGTGCCCGTTCGGTGGAACACCAAAAAGCTGGACGTGGCCAAATTCACCGAAGTCATACTACGGGGAGAGCCAGTGGTACCTGCTGCATCTGGCGTGGCTCACGCAGAGACATCAGTTACATCATTGATGAGGCTGATAGTCTCGGCCTGCGAAGAGTCAATGCCTTGCAGGAGATCCCGGTGCGATAAGCGACCTGTGTACTGGTGGACAACCGAGATCGCAGAACTGCGACGGGCAGCATTGAGAGCCAGACGTCTTGTTACCAGGGCCAGAGAACCTGAAGATAGACGTCTTAAGTCTGACGCTTACAAGGTGGCTAGGAAGTCTCTTCGCCGGGTTATTAACCGGAGCAAACGCAGTTGCTGGGAGAAATTAAGGGACGATGTCGATTCCGATCCGTGGGGCCTGGGTTACAAGATAGTAACCAAGAAGCTTGGCACCCGCTCTCCACCTTCCGTTATGGACGGGGCCTCTATGGAGAGGATCGTAAAGTCCCTTTTCCCGACTCACACACTGCGCCCATTGCGGGAGTTCGGAAGGGTGGACGACGTACCGCTTTTCAGTCTCGAGGAGTTGGAGGCGGCCGTCCTATCCCTGAAGAACAACAAGGCTCCTGGACCGGATGGGGTACCTGGTGAGGCCCTGAAGAAAGTCTTTTCAATAAATCCACAAATCCTTTTGAGCACGTACAATGCCTGTCTGGCCGAGGGGAAGTTTCCCTTCTGCTGGAAAACAGCTAGGCTTGTGCTCGTGGGGAAGGGAAAAGGAAACCCAGACCTACCCTCCTCTTCCAGACCTCTCTGTATGTTGGACACTGCTGGGAAAGTCTTGGAAAAGTTGATCCGTTTCCGACTGAATTCAGCCGTGGTTGCTGCAGGAAATATATCCCCTCGTCAGTACGGCTTCAGGAAGGGACGGTCAACGGTTGACGCTTTTGAGGAGGTAAAGCGAGCCGTAATGAGAGCTGAGGAGTTTAACAACTATTCTCGTCGGGTTGTGCTGCTTGTAACACTTGATGTGCGAAACGCATTTAATTCTGCGAGGTGGTGCGATATGCTGGACGCACTCGAGAACACTTTCCACGTCCCGGCATACCTCATGCGCATTATAGAGGACTACCTCCGGTACCGCCTCATCATTTACGACACTAGAGAAGGCTCCAGGACGATGGATGTAACTTCTGGTGCTGCTCAAGGATCCATACTGGGCCCGGACCTCTGGAACGTCGCCTACGACAGCCTCTTGAGATCCGAGATGCCTGAGGAACCTGTCCTAGTTGGGTATGCAGATGACGTTGCGGCTTTAATAGCTGCACGTAGCATTGAGCTTGCCCAGCTGAAACTAAATCGAGTCATGCGAACCGTTAACGCATGGATGGCAGAACATGGTCTCTCGCTCGCTCTGAGCAAAACTGAGATTGTGATTCTGACTAAAAAGAGGATTGACACCATCGTGCCTTTGATGGTGGGGAACGTTGAAGTCCAAACCACTCGTGCCGCAAAGTACCTTGGGGTCATGGTGGACAGCAAGCTCAGCTGGCGAGACCAGATCACCCGTACGGCGGACAAGGCCGCTAAAATGGTTTCTTCCCTTAGTCGGTTAATGGCCAATGTCGGAGGTCCGCGGTCCAGCCGCAGAAGGCTGTTGATGTCTGCGGTCCAGTCCGTGCTCCTGTACGGTGCGGAAGTCTGGGCAGACGCTCTCAATAAGGAGATATATAGGATGCGGCTCACCCGAGTGCAGCGTCAGGCAGCACTAAGGGTAGCATCTGCCTATCGAACAGTGTCCGAACCCGCTGTCCTGGTGGTTGCTGGAGTCATCCCCGTCAAACTTTTGGCGGCGGAGAGGAAGGCAATTTATCAGCGCCGTGGGGAGGACCAGGCAAGAATTGAGGAACGCACCCGGACCTTCCAGCTGTGGCAGGAGAGCTGGGAACAGGAGACAAGGGGGCTCTGGACCAGGCGACTGATACAACAGGTCCAACCTTGGGTTAATCGGCGGTGCGGAGAGGTGAACTTCTACCTCACCCAATTTCTGACGGGTCACGGCTTTTTCCGGTCGTACCTGTTCAGGATGGGCAAAGCCGTGTCACCCGATTGCATATACTGCCCAGGCATTCCCGATGACGTGGAACACACTTTCTTCCACTGCTAGCATTGGGAAAGGCCCCGCCTAGAGGCTCAACAGTTCGTAGGACTGCTGTCGGTGGACACGGTCATACCGATGATGATGGAGGGTGAGGACAATTGGACCTGTGTGTCACTTTACATCCAGGGTGTTCTCCGCGCCAAGAAGCTTGACCTCGACCGGTATGCGGTGTAGGTCAAAAAAATAAATAATGCCAGAAACGGTGCGAGCCCTGTGGGCTTAGGTCACATGTTGGCCTGACTTGAAGTAATGTGACAAACAATTCCAGGTCTGTGTCCGACAGAGTAGAGGGGGTTTTTTAGTGAGTAGTCTGTGATAAACTCAGGAGTCTCACACTACAGGCTGGCTACCTGTGTGCGTAAAAGCATTTTCCCTCCTCACCCTAAAAAAAAAATCCGAATGTTTAATTAACTTAAACAAGGCACTTTAACCAATCATTCACTAAAAAGACAGTAAACATAACCTCAATCTATTATAGAATTGATTTGTTCAGTTCACTCTACTACTATTCGCGGTCGCGGAACGAACAGTAACAATAACAGTAAGGCTCGTTGCACACACACCGATTTTGGACGACCGGTATTTTACGGCCGGGGACACACACGGCGGTTTTGTCCGTCATGGATTATTTGCCGTCGCCGCACATGGGCAAACCGTAGTGTACACACGGAACGGATAATCTCCGTCGCCGTCTAAACTCAACAATTTTTGTTGTCCTCTAATTCGTCAAAATCGTTTCTGAATTGACACACTTCTCGCAATGCACTCCTTGTCGCATTCCTGTCTATGTATCTATTGTCTTATCCCACAGAACGGGCCTTTCTTGAACCAAATGAATTAACAGTTCATTGTCTATTACAAGTACTTCAGCTTCAGCCATGACAATTCAATGTTGAAACTATAATCTCGAAATTATAATATAAATGAATTACTGCAATACGCACTCTCTAAAAACGTTGTGCAATGTCAAGCGAATCCAAGCGGACAGCGGCAGATAAACCGATGTGTGTGTACGCGTGCATTAGGTCACCTACGCCACTGTTTCGGCGGAGGTGGAAACAAAAACGTCGGTGTAGTGGCAGCGGTCGTCCAAATTCCAATAGTGAACCACAGGCGGGAACGGGACCTTGCACACACGCCGACCGCTGATCGGCGCCGGTAAAATGCCGATGAGCTGCCGGCCACTGCCACTGCATACCGCCGGTGCCGGGGATGTACCGGCGACGCAGTGGCGTACGTAGCTAAATACAAGCTTGCACACACACCGATTGTTTGCCGACCGTCTGGCAGTTCTCGCTACACCATCCTCCATTTCAAGCCACTGCTCTTCTGACATTTTTAATTAGTTTTGGTAGTGCGTGTTTATAACGTTTTAAATGGGTGACTTAATAGATAAGGATGCTATTGACATTTTGAAAAAGGTAGTTGAAAATTTTACTGCTATCAAGCCTTATTTCTTAAATAAGTGTGTGGAATGTTCCCGTTTTTTCTCTGCTTAGATTAATTGGATAAATCCAGAAGATGCGTTTGATCATACGGCGCTTAATACCTACGTCGATACAATAACTACATAGCAACAACTCTTTTAGGATTAAGTATTCAATAATAACTCAATAACTCGTTTATTGAACCAAGTGGACACAATTACATGTATAGTTTAGGTCAAAATAATATAATATGCATTTTAATTGAACTTAGAATAATCTCTTAGAATAATATATTAGTAATCTCGTCTCGTCCTCGACACAACAACCAGAGACTGATCGTTTCGCCGATAAAAATCCGGTATGTGTGCAAGCACACCTTGATGTGATATCAATTCTTCCTGTTTTCTCTAAGGTTCTGGAGTCAGTAATGAAACAGCAACTGGTGGCCTATTTCGAGAACAACAACCTGTTCAACGATTCCCAACATGGGTTTAGGGCCGGACGATCCACAACCTCTGCACTCCTTAGCCTAGTCAAGAACATCTCTGATGCCTTTGAATCAAATGACTCCCTCCATCTTAGTCTTTGTGACCTTAGCAAGACATTCGACGTGGTATCTCATGATATCCTTCTTACCAAAGCTTGGTAAATATGGCGTCACTGGAGTAGTCCACAAATCGTTAGTCAGCTACTTAGAAAACAGGAAACAAATTGTTTCGCTGCAGGGAGCCTCCTCTAGTATCAGACAAATACACCACGGCGTGCCCCAAGGATCGATTCTGGGCCCTGTCCTGTTCGTCATAATGATCAATGATCTGTCCTTAAACAGGCGAACGTTGCTCTTTGCAGACGACACAACACTACTGACCAGGCACAGCAACCTGAACGACCTGAGAACCGAGGCAGCAATTCTGCTGGAGGAAGCCAAGGAATGGTTCGTTTTGAATCGTCTCAAAATCAATGACGATAAAACACAATCCGTCACGTGCACTCTCAAACAGGGCATCGAAGACGAGGCGGTCAAACTGCTAGGTTTCTGGATCGATTCCAAACTCAACTGGAACCTCCATGTGGAGAAAGTATGTGTTAGGCTAAGTAGAATATTATATCTGATTAGGAAACTTAAGCATGAGATCACACGTCCCTACCTAGTCATAATGTACCATGCTTTATTCCATAGCCACATAAATTACGGACTGGTGGTATGGGGCCATAGCCACGCGACCCAGAGTGTGCTGTTGCTTCAGAAGAAGGCGTTAAGGCTAATAACATCCTCCGGCCCTACCGACCACTGTAGGCCTCTTTTCAAGGAACTTGGCATTCTATCAGTCTACAGCCAATATACGTTAAACACCCTAGTCCTTTTGAGAGAAAATATAAACAACTTCTCAACCAGAAACATGCAGCACAACTATGGGACCCGCAGAGCTTATGACCTGGATGCACCCCGTTGTCGACTTAGCCACACGCTTAATTCATACCCATCTCTAGCGATAAAATTATTCAATACGCTACCGACAACCATCCGGACCCTAGAACCAAAACAGTTCAAGTCTGCACTTCGCCAGAGCCTAGTCAGTAGGCCCCTGTACTCGATTAAGGAACTGATTGACGAACCACTCGCCTTTCCAAAAATCCGAGTCACATCCGTCAGTTCAGATTAAATTGTATATATATATATGTTTATAGTGTTTTATAAGTTTACTCTTTTTTTTGACGCAGTCTATCCAACTTTTGTTGGTCAAAGATGAAGGAATCAAGTATTCAAGTATAAGTAAGTAAGTAAGCACCATGATCCGATAAAATATCGACCGACTTATTACCGACCGTCCAAAATCGGTGTGTGTGCAAATAGCCTAACAGGAGAGTCGGAGGGAGCCCGGCCGTTACCTCAACCTCACATACTTCAATGTTGCCAGCAGAACCAGACTAGTAGCTGCTAGTGCAACGAAACAGACGTGTTCGTGTTGTTAGTAAACAAACAACAAATTATTGAATATTGATAAATTTGCTAGGTTAGGTACACACCTACCTCATCCATCTATTGAAATCTGAGAATTTTCGGAAATGTGAAATGATAAATCCAGTTTTCAAATGTTACTTTGTTATACTTCTACTTGCTTTCTATTTTACTGTTGAACAGTGCACTGCACAACATAAGAACTCTTCAACTACAGAGGACACCAAAGACAATCAGTATCATCCCCTTGGACCTTTAGTAAAATGCAGTTATTTGTGAGTATTAACTATAGGCCTAAAGTAAAAATTAACGATTTCAAAATGAGCTATGGTACTCAAAAGACTATTGTACTTAATTTTAATCTTATCAATGTAGGCTAGCCTAAGTATACCTAACCTATACCTACCTATACCTTTTTTAGCTAGGCCTAGGCCTACTCTACTTAAATTACTTACTTACTCCCTCGACGTCGTTGACCAGCTCTTCTAGGATAGACTGAGTCAAAACTTCGGTCTACACTCAATGTAAAACTGGAGATGTAGGCCTAAGTTGGGTCTTTATCACAACTGTTTAGATTAAAACTTTTAATAAGTAGGCCTACTTTCAACAATCATCACATAGCTTAATGTGGCAATTATTTAGTACTAGCAGAGTACCCGTCCTTCGGGGTTGGCAAGTATAAAATGCTTATTGCAGTTATACTCAAGCTTTGCGTTTGCAATGAAGCAGCAATGATTGCAATGATTTTACCCCCCCTAACCTACTCCCCAGGTACATGATGTTGATACTGTCGTGTCCGTTAAAGTGTCCTCTATCTGTTGGCATCATCGGTAATATGGATCGCCGACGTATTTAGCCGCAAAACGGCCAGCAATAGATTTTAGCGGGCATGTGCACAACTTATTGCTGATTTTACCCCCCCCCCTAACCAACTCCCCAGGTACATGATGTTGATACTGTCGTGTCCGTTAAAGTGTCCTCTATCTGTTGGCATCATCGGTAATATGGAGCGCGGACGTATTTTGCCGCAAAACGGGCAGCAATAGATTTTTTGTGGCGCGTGCACTAGTTATTGCCAGGTTCATACCAATCAATGAAGCAGGACACAGTTTGATAAAATTAGCTTCTTTAAATTTACAGTATTCTATGGTATTGCACATCTACCATAGCCATAATGTTCTACCACTTCACCTAAACAATAGAGAAAAATAAATCATCAAAAATTCACAAATTATCAAAAATTATTCATGAAATTAAAAACATAAGGTAAATTGCCAAATACCGTGACTCACCCAAATAGGCCTACCGTGATTCTTGATATCGAAATGAAAAAATTCTGCCCAACATACCAGAGCTCATACCCCAATTCCCTCCTGCATGAGTCACTGGTGGCTATGCATTTCATGTTCAATACTGTTAACACGTTCTGCGGCGGCACGTCAAATGGCGGGCGTATCCCCAGTGCGGCGCAGCCCTCAGCATCGAACAAACCCGATTGCCGCGTGTGATTGGCTTTCCAATTTCGGTCTGACGTATAGCAAATAACGTGCGAGGATGTCCTGCTTTACGTCGACGTAGTTCGCTAAACACCCACAGATAGCAGCACTGCTTGGAACGTAGCCGGTCCCATTGGAATTGTATTGCCAAATGGAGGGAAAAAGACGGGACAAAAAGTACATTTTTGAGAATTACAAGACGGGGATTTTACGGGGAAATTTACTACCAACCGACACCACAAAAAATACAGTATACTATTGAGTAGTGCTGTGCGAGGTTTCAAGTTTCTAGCTCTAATCCTAGCTTAAAGAAAGATCATTTCGTACTGCATTGCAGCTTAGGAGCGATCGCACCCACCAGGATGGCATTAGGGTTCCTTATGGGAGCGATCGCTCCCATGCCGCCGCGAACGTGTTAATAGTGGAGTGTATACTCCGTTCACACAGCCGTGGCACCTGACGGATTAGGACACCCCATGGAAACCCTTGGGGCCTCCTAATCCCTCAGGTGCCACGGCTATGTGAACGCACTATAGGCCTACCTATCATTATGTATTTTCTTGTTAAATATTTTAAAATTATTCATCCAGTTTAGCCTTGTTTGGTCATGTATGTGATTTGTTTAGTTATTGTGTAGTAGGTAACCAATTTTTTGCAGACTTCTCAATAAATTCTTTTTTACACTTGCTTCTTGTGTTTTGTTAGATTATCTAGTTTTAAAACCTAATTATTCCTTCTTTTCCAATCTCCATAAAAGTTTATATTTATAGATAAAAAATGGGAAAGTAATTTATTAAATAAAATTGGAGCAACAACAAAATATGTTTATTGGAGTTTAGCCTCTAAGGACGTGATGCATAATCCTTCTTCTTACTCTTTACAAACATCTGAATTTTACCTGTCATCGTCATCTGCTGGTACAATTAAGTGTTTGAGGTTATATTTTCCTATTTTTTTTATGAAATTAGGAATTTTCTGGTCTTTTTAGAAACTTTTAGCTGCAAAATTGCTGTATTACGGACTTTGGCTGAAAAATCACGGATTTTTTTCTGTGAATCACGGAATTAGGAAATAGTAGGAAAATTGAGTGTTGATACGGACGTAGAAAATACATTTTTTGGTCATAGCACAACCTGAAACCATCATTTTGTTGAGAAAATTGTACACATTATATTGGTAAGAAATATTTGTTCCAAAAGTCATAATTTTATTTGTTATAAAGCAATTTCAAGAGAACCGTCCTTAAGGTCACGGTATTTGGGCAGTTTACCTTAAACATAACTGTAAACAATCCTACTTTGACAGTTAGTTCTCATTGCGTAGGCCTATCACAGTAAAAAAAAAAATTAAATAAATAAAAACAAAATACAGGAAAGTAAAATAAAATGGGCACACGATTGCATATCCAGCTCAAAAAATAAATCTAAAGACTCTTGGAAGATTATAAAAAGCATTAGGCCAAAATAAAATTTAGACTGTAATAATAGTATATACTGAATATTGACGGTAACAAAATAGAAAATCCTATAGATGTGTGTGAAACCTTGAATGACTATTTTGTTAATGTTTCGAAGCTTGTTAACAAGGATCAGGAAACCCATGCCTTATCTGGTTTTAGGAGGAATGGCACTTCTGAACTTGGACAATTTCATTCAATTACATCTGCTTACCTTCTGGATTTGTTCTCAAAGCTTCCATCTAAACACTCTAGTGGTGTAGATGGAATCAGTATGCAGTGAGGAAGTGGCAGTTCCTCTTACCCACATAGTCAATTTTTCACTGTCATCTGGAATTTTCCCTCAGAATTGCAAAACTGCAAAAATAAAACCAATTTTTAAAAAGCCAGACAGAACTGACCTGGGGAATTATCGCCAATCTCTCTCCTACCAGTCGTTTCAAAATTGATTGAGAAAGTTGTTACGGAGCAACTTAGCAACTTCTTGGAAAAACATAACATATTGTGTGACAGACAATATGGTTGGAGACGCAACAAATCAACAAAATTGGCACTCGTTGATTTCATCAACAGCAGTATCTAGATGCAATGGAGGCTGGAGAAACAGTAGTTGGTTGTTTTGCTGATCTCTCCAAAGCCATCGATTGTGTCGAACCTGCGATTCTATTGGAAAAATCGGCATCAATTGGAATCTTAGGACTTGTGCTGAAGTGGCTCACATCCTATATGAGCAACCGATTCCAAGTCACTGAGATTTAAAAAAACACAAATTCAAAAACTGAAAGAATTTCATCAACAAAAAATCTCCAATGGCATCCCCCAGGGATCTGTCCTTGGACCTCTCCTTTTCTTGGTCTACATCAATAACATAACAGATACTGTTCCGCAGGACAGCGTCTACCTCTTTGCGGATGATACAACATTGTTCGTAAGGGGGACTGACGACGCGGCCCTGGAGGCAGAATCTAATCAAAGAGCAAATGATCTGGCTGACTTTTTTTCTTCAAACAAACTCAAATTGAATTCACAAAAAACAGGATACATGTGTATCCAAACTGCAAAAAGACAACATTTAAAAAATAATAGGACTCCGAACGTATTAATTGGAGAGGATCAAATCCAAATTTCAAAAACTGCCGACTTTTTGGGAGTGTGATTGGATGATAAATTGAGCTGGGATGCACAAATAAAAAAACTGGAGGGGTCATTGGCTCGAGGGGTCTTTGTACTTGGAAGAATAAGGACCTTCGGAAACCTGGCACTCTCTAAACTTGTGTATTTTGGCCTAATAGAACAACACATTTTGTATTCAATCATCCTATGGGGAGCTGTGAAGAAGAATATTGAGCAGATCTTTGTTTGGCAGAACATGGCAGTAAGAGCAATCTTGGGCATGCCGCCTCGGACCATCTGCAAAAATGTTTTTAAAGAACTTGGCTTTCTCACAGTCCCTTCACTTTTCATCTTTGAATCAGTTTGCTATATAAAATCACAGAACATTAAACCAACTTTTACAAATCACACTTACAACACCCGAACAAAGGGCACACATGCAGTCCAACATAAACTCACAAAATTTTAACACAAACCAGATTACATGGGAATGAAATTGTACCAGGCCCTACCAAAAAATTCTTTGTATTAACCCTGACCTGTCCAATTCCTTAAGGCAAAGGACTACGGACGGAGAGATCATGTATCATGTATGTATGTTTTTTGTTGCTGCTTAGTTCAAATTCGCTGTTTTCATAAATGCAAAAAAATATTGTGCTGCACCCTGTTGGTAAATCTTATCACTTTTTAATGATTTTACATATCATAGAACCAACTTTTTAAGTTGAAACAGCTGACTAAATTCTTTAATTCCCTTTAAATATGAACTAATGATTTTTCCCGAGCAAAGGTTGGTCCCAAGGTACCTTTAGTAGAATACAATGCCGTAAATTTGAGCTCAAAATAACAGCTGGGTAAAAAATGGCAGATTCAAGAAATATTTGAACGGTTGCCATTTTGACTCGGTTGTTGGTTTGAGTTCGGGCTTACGGCAATGTAGAGGTCGTACGGAATGAGGTGAAGCTTTGAGGGGAATAGTGGTGTGGCGGGGGAAGTGTCGCTATGCGAGGCGACGATCGGCTCGTCTCCTACCCCCACCATGGATTTCCCCGCTTTAGACCGTTCCCGCCGAAAATCTCAGGCTTCACCTCGTTCCGCCCGACCTCTATTTTACTAAACAAAACCTTTAATTAGATACCAAACTGGACCTATGCTGATGCTATTCAAGGAAACGTAGGCCTATATGTACAGTTTCAACATTTTACTGATTTGGATTAAATTAAATCTTATATATTAAAAAAACTTTTGCAAAACTTATGACAGCTAGCCTTATCATATCGAATTGCACACAGGCTGTACCTAAAGAAAGGTTATCGGTCCTATATGTGCAGGTTTTATTTGTATTTTGAGAATATTTATGTTAATTTGATCAAAAATTGACATTCAACTTTTCTTATGGCGATTTAATATGTGGCCAAACTTTTAAGCTTACGACTGCCACCCTGACAATACTACCTGAACGATTTACACACAGGTTGTACCAAAAGAATAGGTTATCGGACCTTTATGTGCAGGTTTTATTTTTATTTCGAGAATATTTATGTTAATTGGGTCAAAAATCCAAATTAAACTTTTCTTATAGAGATTTAACATGGGGCTGATTCTATATGTTAATAAACGAGCACGTTTATTGAAAACCTTTTTTCTCAGCTCCTGTGCATCACAGGGAAAATCTACGCATACTGTTAAAAGGATATTTGCCTATAGATGTGCAGAATCCCTTTATAAATTAAAATAGGCTCAAAAATAAGCACAAAAAATGTATTTAAAATTTAAATAAGATTAACATGGGCCTTATGGGTTGCCAACAAAATATAAACAGAAAATCAAAACATATTGAAGAAATTCCAATCACATGTTTTATTTACAGCGTGGGGTGAAAATAGAGAAGTTTGCACAATACCTATTTTTGGTTGAGTTTTCGACCACGGGCCAGTTCTAGTATAGCCTATTGAACTAAATTGTCAGAAAATTATAGCAAACCTAAATTATATTACTCTTTAATCGCTCCTCAGAAACCATCATCACATTTTAAAATATTTTTATATCTAAAAATGTTATTGCTTACAAAAAGCCTAACCTGTAATTTAGCCCAGTTGCAATAACACTTTTATCTTTTTAATGATTTTTAATGATCTCTACATTGCAGGTATGCAGGTATTCAGGTATTCAGGTATCCAAAATTATTAATATAGGCCTAGCTAGTATAAATGAATCCTAAAACCCCAACATTAAATTATTTTCCAAAAGCCTGAATATTAGTGTAAGTGATGTTCCCTTATGAAGAAAGGAGACAGTTGGCCACAACAATGAATCCATGGACATCTTGTGCGGAATTAAAAAAATGCCTTCTCTTCTCAATTGGACATGGCAGCTTCAACATCTTAAATTCAGTGAGGGTATAATCCCTATGAAAAACATTTAAATAAAGTCAAAGCAGGGCATATTTTAAGGAAATTTTTTCATAAATTATATGAAAACAACACATTTTTACGCATCTTTTGATGATTTTTCCTGTTATATTTTCTTTATGATAGTCCATATAATTTCACTTAATCACGTGTTTTACAACGACTTAACAGGTCAAGGCTCTCTTCACAACCTCTTGGGCAAAAATCATTGCTCAATTTTAAAATGTACTACAGTACTACAAACATTAAACAATTTGTGAACACAAACATGTTTAAAATATCTACGTAAACCTAAAACAAAACTACAATATAAATTTCCATTTTTTATTTTTAGACAGGGAAAAATCATAATCATAATTATTAATTGTTACGGATTTATATATAAGTAGCCTATGATACAAAATTATCTGTAATGATAATTATGATTATGATTTTTTACCTGTCATAAAATAAAAAGCGTAAATCTTTTAACGTATATTTCCTCAATTTGCAATTTTCACATAAAAAAAAAACATTTAACAGTAATTTTCTACTTTTATTAGTGAGATTAAAAAAAAAACCCCTTGGGGAATTCTTTTATAAATGGTTTATTGCACACAACAAACAATCGCCAGGAAATACTTTGAAAATAACACAAAGCTTTAAAGAGTAATAAAATTACTAAGATTACATCAATACTTTTTACAAAGAAATAAGTAGCTTTCTGATTAAAAGAATTGACGGAGAACTTTGAATTTAAAGGTTACATGAAAATCAGTACAACAGACCGAATCGCTATCTTATCTTATCTGCTTCCCCTCCCCCTCCCCAGCACACATGCACTCGTCCATCCTTTCTGCTGTCAACTTCAACCTGCCAACCAGTCTTTCTCTCTCTCTCTACCCCCTCACGCTCTCTCTCTTTCTCTGGCTCGTTTGAAATCAGAAAAAGCGTGGCAGTTTCATGTTAATCACTTGTTTACTTAACGGAAGAAGTTGAGAACACTCTAAAATATTTACACAATGTTATTTTTTTTACTTTTATAATCCCGATACATGTGAGTCATTAAAAAAATATGCCGGCACTACCCATAGCCACTGGGCGACAAAATCTCGGCACTGGCAAAATCTCGGCAGTTAACATGTTATTTTATGCCCTGAGTCAAAGTGATCAAAAGTATTTAACACTAACTAACAACAGAAGAGTTAGCCCTTATATATTTATTTATTTATTTGTTAACGGATACACCATTTTTACATGAAAAATATAATAATCTTACATAAAGAAGCAGAAAAAAAATCACAGGCCAGTACAAAAGTAGTGAAAAAAAACTGGAATACAAGACCTCAATAACAAGACATAAAAAGATAAATAACAACTATAAATAAAAAACTATAAATAACTAACTATGAATAGCAAACTATAAGTAACAACTATAAAGAACAAGCTATCTGAACAGGTTGACAAAACGAGATTCGAAAAACAAAACCAGTATAGGAACAATACAATGATGCAATGCAGTAGCCGAGTGAAACTTCAGTAATGAGGCAGAACAAACTTCATAAAAAACAGATAAATCTTGCAGAAAAATAACAATATGCTAAACTCTGTACAAGAACAAGATACTAGTTGCTCTGCCCGTGCTTCGCTACGGGGTGAGGATGCAGAAAAGAATAATTCAGTTTTACTTTAAGATACTAATATACTAACAGAAACAGTTACAACACATTTACCAGGAAACATATAGGCAAAGGCTCAATCGTTCTTATTGTTTTTTTTTTTTTTATGAAGAACTCTTAATATATTACAGTACTATAATTTTATATAGTGTATAGCATTTAAAATATATGCAAAAGTATAATTCATTGACAACATGGCACCAAGAAACAATTCTCATTCTAAACAAATTAAATTAAATAGCAGAACAGTATTTCTGACAACAGCTGGAGTTTCATAACAATGTTTGTTTCCCATGTTAATCTTATGGAGAAATACAAAACTTTAAAGGACCCCAGGGCCTCACTCTCTAATTATTTTCCTGAAAAGAAAGTTTCCTGCACAACTTCACGTTATGCTCTTTCCAATGACACCAAAAACTTGTCAATCGGTTCAGTAATTTCAGAGGAGTAATTGTCACAAAAATCCTGCTTGCGTGTTAAATAAGTATAGATAACAAAAACAACAGGATAGACTATATTAACAAAAATAAACAACAATGCAATAAATAGAAAGTTTGGAAACGTGCAAAGATTGATGCAGGAGTTCAGGATAGAGTAGGAGTTCAGGATGGAGTAGTACAAAGGTCGGAGGTAAGCATTACTGCCTCAGCAAACTGATGCCAACACACGCACAACCCCCGGATCCCCCACTGACCCCACACTATTGACATAGACTCACTGAACCACCGTGAACACATCTCCACAGATGATTTCTAGTGCGTTGAGGCTAATTGGATTGAAGAATGGAAGTCGCTCTCCGTTTGAAGGCAGCTGGGCTCAGGCCATTGAAGAAATCCAGATGAGAAGCTACCATGTTGCCAAGACGCATCAATCTGGGAAGAGGAGAGTGTTGTAGATAGTTGTAGGGATAAGATCTCTTGTAGAATAATTCACGTGATCTGGTTCGATTGGGAATGCAGAAATCAATTTGTTCTAGGAGCTCTTCACAGTTGATAGCACCCGTTAATAGTTTGTGGAGAAAACTGATATCCGCCACTTCCCGTCGAAGCTTTAGTGGGGTGAGGCCTAGATCAGTTAGGATGTCAGGAACAGCAGACTCCAAGTATCCGAATCCGAGCTTTGTTCCCACCAACCGAGCAAATCTTCTCTGGATGGATTCAAGCCTATCGCATTGGCCCAGGAGGTAAGGTGACCAGATAACGGAACAATATTCCAATTGCTGGCGTATATAGGAACAGTAGAAGCTGAGCAATGTTTTTGTACTAAAGGGATCCCTAGATATTCTGCAAAGGAGACCCATAGTTTTGTGGCCTCGACGACAAATCTCATCAACATGAAGGTCAGGTGAAAGGTCAGATGAGAGAACCACCCCTAAGTCACGAATGCTTGTGACACGCTCCAAGTAAGTAGTGTCAACCATATACTGAAATTCGATTGGTTGAAAGTTTCTATGAAATGAAATGATTTTGCACTTAGTTGGGTTCAGCGACATTAAGTTCTTTGTTGACCACTCGAGGACAGAGTCAAGGGCTCTCTGCAGGTGGAGACAGTCTCGCACGGTGTTGATTTCCAGGATGAGCTTCACATCGTCGGCAAACAATAGAGAACGGACTTGCAAAACACTGGGAAGGTCATTCACGAAAAGAGAGAATAGGAAGGGTCCCATCAAAGATCCCTGTGGCACTCCTGAAGAAGCAGGAATTGGAGTTGATACTGCGGAAGCGAATTTAACACAGAGACTCCTTCCAGACAAGTAGCTGCCAAACCAGTTCAAGAGATTTCCCAGGATTCCATAGCTCTTCAATTTAATGAGAAGCGTTGAGTGGTTTAGTTTGTCGAACGCTTTTGCATAGTCCAGATATATGACGTCGACCTGATTGCCCCTTTCAAAAGCATGCAATATTCTGGTTTGAAGAGTCAGCAGATTGGTCATAGTTGAACGGCCTGCCCTGAAGCCATGTTGTTCGGAGGCGAAAATGTGTTTAGTTGCAGGAACAAGTTGAAGGAGAACAAGCTTTTCGAATACCTTAGAGAGGGATGACAATATTACCACTGGACGTAGGTTAGTCGCTACATTAGGATCGTTTGACTTTGGAATTGAAACTATGAAGCCCCGCTTAAATATTTCCGGGAAGATACCAACTTGCAGGGATTTGTTGAAAAGTACAGTTAATATTGGTGCTAAGATGTCAGCACAATGCTTCAGTACAGAAGGGGGTATACTATCTGGACCGCAGCCCTTGGATTCATCAAGACTTTTAAGTTCGGTGAGGACATCTTTTTCACATATCATTAAGGAGCTGATGTTTAAACTGGTGTTGACATAAAAAACTAGATTGCTTGGGATCGGGGGTGCAAGTTAGAGATGGGCTAAATGATTCCATCTATGTAGCCGCTACAATGATTCCAGCTACACTCGTGGACTTATTACAAGTAACCGTTCCGATTCCAAACGATTACTTCGTTACCGCCGTTACAGAGTAGCCGCAATCGACCGATTGCACTCGTAATCGTCATGGTATTGATACTCAGATGTATTCCAGTTACAGTAACCAGTAACGCCTTTTGAATTAAAGTTTACTGAAGCCAAATAAATATTTGTTTGTGTTTGTATCGCAATAAATACAAATTTAAATGAGTTTCCAAAATATAGGATTCATGAATTAAACTAATTTAATGAAGCATTAATCAATCATCTAATCCATCATTAATTTAAATTTGTATATTATTACACAAATTTATACAACCAATTACTGTAGTAATTTGTAACAATTAAATCATTCTAAGGAAGGTTAGAATAAGCAAAACTACGGGATATGTTTTTGCACATTGTAATCACCACAATTTTAACTAACATTATTTTCAAATCACAGTGGATTAATTTAATCCGATAAACTGATTTGGATTTCGCATTCAAAAACATCAACTGTTCACCCACGGGTGCGAGGCGGCGGCGGAGTTAGTTAAGCGGAGCGAAGTGAAGCTCTTTGGGATCAACTTCAATGCAATATTTATAAGTGTTGGACTGGACTGCGGAATGGGGTTATCTCGCTTGTCAAGCAAGCTGGTAGCTGGACTCATTTACGGAATCGAAACGGCATGGAATCATCTTCTCTAAACGATTCCAGGCACATCGATTTGCTACAGTAACGAAGTAATCGGAACCGGTACTCTGATACTTGAGTAACGACTACTTTAGCACCAACCATGTAACGATTACAAAGTAACGATTCCAGTACTTCGTTCCCACCTCTAGTGCAAATACACTTGAGAAATAATGGGCGAGCAGATTGCACATGTCGAGTGGCTCTGATGCTTCAATATCGTTGTACTTTATCTTTGTTGGGACAGTCTGGACCCTTTTCATCCTATTTATATGGCTCCACAGGGGTCTTGGATTGTTAGAGAAGGTCGAGTCTAGATGTGAGATGTAGTCATTGTAGCATCTGGTGGCAAGGAGAGAACATCTTCTTCGCAAGGTCCTGAATTTATCCAGATCGGGATACTGACCATGTAGTTTGAAGTCACGGTGAGCAATTTTTTTCTCGATAGTAAGATGTCGAAGTTCCCTCGAGAACCAAGATGGAAAACGTGCAGTTCCTAAGCGTTTCAAAGGTGTATTCTTAAGTACAACGTGTTGAAGTTTTTCAATTAAGGCTTGAAACAAGAAATCCACATCGGTCACCGACTCGTCCATGGAGAGGTTTGTGGCGGCAAGATCATTTCTAACAGCTTTGACGTCACAGCGGCGAAAATCAGGAATGAAGGAAGGCAAGTCGGACTCAGAAGGTTTCTGAATGTTACAGTCAATATCAAAGTTGAGAGCAGGGTGATGGAGTTCCTCCTCAACAATCGGGTCCAAAGCTCTTATGATTTTTAGTGAATGGTCTGAAGTGAAGATGAGGTCAAGTGTTTTACCTCGTGAGTTTAAAATATTATTCTGTTGCTTGAGGTTAAACATATCTGCTAGGTTGACAAGATATTGTGCAGCAGGGGAACAAGCCGAAGTGATAGGGGTGGTCCAATCAGTCCCTGGGACATTGAAGTCTCCTAAGATGAAGCATGAATGAGTTGGATAATTTACCAAGGTGGCAGTTACAAGATGTGAGAAATTGAGATATGTAGCGGCTGGTTTGCTGGGAGGAACATAAGCTACACAGAACAGCAGAGGCCGAGTCCCAACGACGATAGAGAGAAAAAGAGCCTCAAATTCGCCACACTCTAAACTAATCACTGATGACTTAAGGTCCTTCCTAACTGCAACAAGAATGCCACCACCGGATGTTTTGCTTGTTGAAATGAGGGATCTGTCGCATCTGAATAGGTTGTGATTAGTGAAACCAAGCTCCCCATCACTAATTTCATCCTGAAGATTTGATTCAACAGCAAATATGATATCGTATGAGGTAGAGGGGGCTTTTTGACGAAGGTTCTGAGTCTTAGACCGCAAGCCATTCACATTTTGAAAGTAGACACTCAACCTCGAAGAAGTACGAGTGTCATGCTTTACTCGTTTTTTGAAGGAGCGGGCATGGTGATGATTTTCGGGACGCCTTTGATAAACTTAATTGTGATGTTCTCCTCGCCATTATTCTTCCTTAGCTCGAGTTCAGATTTCAAATTATTCAGAAGAGATCGTTGCTGTGGGGTTCGGTCGGGTATATATATATACTAGGAAAAGTAAACTAAACATTGCTCACAAGCACATACGTTTGATAGTAAACAATAATTTAATAGCACATAATACAGTATATATTGTTGTGGTTTATAGCCTTATATAAATCTATTACTTGCAACTATTGTAAACAAAAATACTTAATTTACAAATTTTTGTGATTAATTAGAACAGTGGCGGCGGAACCAGGGGGTCAGGGGGATCAGTTGACCCCCCTGAAATTTTAGGAAGGGTCAAGGGGGTCAAGGGTCAGGGGTTCATATAAAAAATGTAAAGATATAAAGCATTCCGTACTGTATACGTTTATTTTTTCGGCCCAAGAAGAAAAGTATAAGTAGGCCTAATAACAGTTACTGAAGATAAGTACAAAGACAAACGTTCCACGATGACGCAGAAGAGATTGAACCATCTTGCCATCTTATCCGTCCATAGGGACATTGCTAAATCTATTGATGATAAGCACATTGCAAGAATGATTGTCAATAGAGTTGAAAGTCGCTGTGCAGTTTTCGGGAACTTCAAAGATTGGAGTTCAAGTTAGGGCCTACTGAAGTTTCATCAGCAGAAGTTTAAAAATCTAGTAAACTTGTAGTAGGCTAATATCTTGAGATTCTCGTGTGGGATTTTACTTATTTTAGCAATAATTCATCAAAAAGGTTTTGTATTTCTTAGTAATTTTATGTTGTGCCGATACAATGTTTGTAATGTTTTTTGTGTAAACCATTTTTTATCCCCAGTGGACACACTTACTTGGTTATACCCTACCGTCTTACTTTTGTGATTAACTATAATCAAGCATCCAATTTAACTTTTTATTTTTTTCAGTTTTGAGGGGGAGGGGCAGAGCTTGCCGAAATTACGCGAACACATAAATCCCTAGGGCCTAGAGCTTGTTTACTCTTCTCTGTCGTCTGCAGCAACTCATTGCTGACAGCTTTAGTAAAATCTGGGCACCAGTACTTCATTTTATGTTTGTTTGAGATGTATGTGTATTATTTATTATAATGTTTTTACAATGAACAGAGTAGCGTCTTTGTTAAATTGTAAATTTTCTTTGTTACTGCTTGAAGAAAAATGTTCTTCAGGAAGCCTAAAAACACGTTTTAAGGCTTTTATTTTTCAAAATTTTCCCGGAGGAGGACCCCCGGACCCCCCTTGTCCCCTGGGGGGTATTCCATACCCCCCAGACCCCCCGGATGTGGACCTCCACCGTAGGTTTCTGACCCCCTAACAAAAATTTGCTTCCGCCGCCCCTGAATTAGAACATTACTACAAAGAAAAAATATCTGTTTAAGCCTGTTCATAAATACTAGTGTACATGTTGCTCGAAATCAAGCAATTGCAAAGAAGTAAAGTAGTTATTTAAAAACAAATAACTTATTAAAAACTAATAAAATCATAATTTCCGATGAGTATAAAAGATTCAACTCATAGATTACATACCTAACAGTTCCATATAATCAACATTTCTTGTAAATATTTTATCATTCTTCGAAAGCTGATCTGGTTTTTTTGTGTATTCTATAAATGTTTCCCACTTATAGCCGCATTAGGTTGTCCATGTTGATCTTCGCCAATGATAATGTAGTCTGCATGGTACTACCTATTGTCGCCAGTACGTTTACAAATTTCAGTCATTTTTTTATAGCGATAACATTTTGTACACATTACTTAAGAACTGCCTGATTTTCTGCATAACCTCTCTATCACAATTTTATTTGAATCAATTGGCATTAATTTGGCTAGTTAATGTTACAACGTAAGTTATATTTACCTGAAAAAAATGTAGAATTGAAAGGTCTATTGTTGTTCAGATGGTTTTTTTTGTTTCCCTTAAATGTGAATAATGCAAGTCCTTTAATGAAAGTTTTATTAAGGTTTCTTGAATGTAGTCATATTATTTTAAAATCACTTGAATTTTATGAAAACATATATTTAATGTCCTTGCAGTACCAGTTTAATTCAGCCTTAGAGTGTTTTCCTTTGCCAATCATCATAAAGTTAGGTCCGTGTTTCCTACAAAATAGTAACACTTCGGATAACATCCTTGTTTATTGTTTGTGGGAATCTTCATATTGTAGGTGTTCTTCATTATATAGGAGGTAAAATATATCAAATTGCCCAGGCTTTCTTGATTTTTTACATTGTAAATTAAAGTAGTAAATATTTAACTTCAACAAAATCAGTAAATGTACCCAATGCGTTTCGTTGAATTGAAAAATAAATAACAGCAATTAAATTATACAGCTGATCAAAATGTAAACAATTATGTTCTTCATAAGGATAACATAGGAACTTTCAAAGCCACTGGGGCAGCGCCCATGGGACTTAACAATAAGACGTCAATGGATAAAATCGGTTAAGAAATGGCAGAGGAGTTCAACTGACAAAGTTTCATGTATCGCATTAATTATATAGATATATATATTATTTTTCAATTTTAAATTTGTAACTTACTGCCACATCAAGATTGATATATATTAAATTAATTTGCCACACATTTGATTCTGAGTTTGTTTAAATATTACAATAATTTCTTTTCCATTTGAGATTTTTAGGGACTTATGTCCCTACAAGCCACTAGTATGTATTAATTACGTAAGCCGATTCTTTGCATTAAAATTGTGGGCGACTGGGAAGTGGTAGAATGACGGGAGAGGGCTCAAATTAAAGGCCTCGATCCCGTAATGGTGGGAAAAATAGTGAAATTCCAAAAATTTTAATACAAAATGAGATATAACGTAAACTGTTCCCCATAAGAATAGCATTAGAAGCCATTTACTGCTGTCTTTTATTTACTTCAATATAGCTGATTGTGATTTATCATTAAGCCAGTAAGCAATATTACACTTGGATTACTCATATTTGCCAGTCAATTCTGCAATGTACTGTATACTATGTAAAACCAGGGATTACGTTACCTATAATAATTCAGACTTTTAGTAACGTCTTAGAAAGTTGAAATCAATTGTTTTCCTGAGCAATTTGCAAACTTAAATACAAAAGTAAATTTGTTAAGCGTATGATTAGTAGAATCGTAGGATATGGCTCAAATCGAAGGAATGGAACTCAGAATGGCTAAAAAAATAATGAAGTTTTTTCATCTAATTTGAAGGTTATTGTTATGTTGAAGAAATGTTTAACATGAAATAGGTTATAACCACATTGACTAAAAAATAAACTAAATATTAAATGGATAACTTCTGCTTTGTTTTAATTTCAAAACATTTGTTAAAGATTTATTCAGCATGTTAAAATTTCAAAGACAAGACTAAAAGACAATTAATGAACTTTAAGTATATTTAACAACTAGCTGTGTGCCCGTTCTACGCACGGGGATCTTATAGTAGTCAGTTGAATGTGACAAAAATCACAAAATGTGTTGAGTTTTTGGACATTTTTTGTAACTTTATTTCTTAAGTAGGTAGGCCCTGTATTCCATGGAAAAGTACCGGTATCAAGGATCGTCATCGAAAAGGTTGTTATGAATAGAATAAATAGGTAGGCGTACGTACCCCATCGATCTCTATTAATAATAGAGATCGATGACGTACCCAAGAGATGGGCTATGGGCCTATTGGCTGTATGGTCCAGCGATTGCATCACACGATGAGTAGAAACAGAAAGTGACACATTGGAAAAGCGAGTTTAGCATCATCCGTATACCGCTATTACTTAAAATCACCCACTGCAGTTGTAATTTTTTTACTTTACACAATTGCCATTGAAGCGCCGTCAGTGAGTGGAAACCTTGTTTGTAGGCTATTGACGACGATCATTATAAGTGTCCCAGTCCTATACAACACTGATTCAAGGTCTTCTTTCTGGTTATCAAAACTCAGATCAATTTCATACACAAATAATCTCTGGTTCCTGACCTGGATGATGCCTAGTTATTTAATTTCATTTACGGTTACACTATAATATTGCACTTGTGATTCATTAAATCCGTTATGTAAGAAAAACATTTTTAATCTCACTTTGTTTGGGATTTGCTTTCAAAACGTGATCGGAAATGATTGCGGTACAGTAGAACCTCTTTAATCCGAACCCCCGTAATCCGAACGTCCACTAATCCGAACCCCTCATTGCTGTACTCTATACACAGTACAGCAGTTCTTTATTGTATACTGTATTTAATTTACAGTAGTGTTTATTCACTATGTTAACTACTGTATTCAATAAACACTGTATTTTACTTTATAAAACCTTTTTTCACTATTCCCAAAATAATGTTGATCAATTTTAGCCATGTTTTAGCTATTGTTAAGTAAAAAAACAATATGTTCTGTAATCCGAACTATTCAATAGTCCGAACTACCCCTGGTCCCAATTAGTTCGGATTAAAGAGGTTCTACTGTATTTGTAAACAACATTTGTAAACATATCAGTGACAGCTAGAAAAAATAATCTTGATCAGAACAGCTGTTCGTTATTTCATAGATATGAAATAACGACCGATATGTGATAAAAATTGACCGAAAACTTGGCAAAAAATCGCACAAAACTGCATTTTTGAACGTCCGTAATTTTATTTACAAAGTAGTGAGGCGATGTTTTAATGGCTAAAGACACTCTCGCCAATCCAGTGAATACATTAAAATGACTTGGATCTTGATAGGTACTCTCGTTTTCATGGAGAAGATTGCGTAAAATAACATCTTGAGTGTTACAGAAAGACAGAAAGACAGACAGACGGACAGAAATAGAGATAAGACTTGTTTCTGCTTCTTTAATGTATAAAACGTAAAAATAACCTAAAAATTTATAATTCTGAGCAATGTACAGACAAAACTCTAATTTTATTTATATAGAAGTTGGACATTATTTACAAAATCATAATAATAATTAATAAAACATATGTTAGTTCAATTAAATAAGAAAAAAGGCAGGCATGGATTATTACATTTTCTCCCCCCCCCCCCACCCCCCCCCCCCCAACAAGAACTGCGACCTTGGTAAGTGGGTGCCGGAATGTTGTTTTTATGTCCACAACTCTTATAATGCCATCTTTACCTGGGAAAATGGCTGGTATTTGTCCAAGAGGCCATGAATTTCTTTGATTATCTTCTTCTACTATTATAGCCAAGTCCCCTACTTGAGGTGGTTCTATTCTTTTGTGCCACTTGCAACGTCTTGGTAAACAGGGCAGATATTCGTGGACCCAACGCTTCCAAAAACTATCCAAAAGTGTTCTTACGCGGGCTAGTTGTTTCTTAGATAGTTTATCTTCATCAATATTTATTTTGTAGGCTTCGCGTAGAAAGTGGTTTGGTGTGATTGGCTCAGGGTCCAACAAATAATTGATAAGTGTGTGAGTGGACGTGAGTTAATAATAAACTCAACGCGAGTCAAAAACGTCTGCAGTTCTTCATCTTTTGGGTACTGGGATCTCATGACACTTTTCAATGCTGTTTTTACTGACCTTATCAGTCCCTCCCAACATCCCCCCATGTGTGGCGCACGAGGAGGAATGAAATTCCATTTAATCCCACTCTTGACGACTGTCCGTTGAATCTGAGCGTTATTTAAAGACTTAACAGCATTTCGAAGTTCATTGTCTGTTCCTACAAAATTTGTACCATTGTCAGAAAACATCTCAGAAGGGCAAGGTTTTCGGCTTATAAACCTTTGAATTGCCATAACGCAACTCTCCGTACTTAACGAATGTGCCACTTTGAGATGAATTGCTCGTGTAGAAAGGCATGTAAACATTACACCGTATCACCTTTCATGTCTTCGGCCAACAGTCATTTCAATTGGGCCAAAATAGTCAACACCAGTGTAAAAGAAAGGATATTGTGCCTTGACTACTTGTGACATTTGCAGGGGTGCCATTTGAGGTGAACTTGGTTTGGCGTTGTCAATCCTACAACGCATACAGCTTCTTTGCACTTTCTTCACTGTTGTGCGAAGATTAAGTATCCAAAACCGTTCTCTTGTCATGTTCATTACGGTTTCTATTCCTTGGCGGAAGCATTTTTCATGGAAGTTCTTCACAATAAGTCTTGCTACATGACATTTTCCATCTAAAATAATTTGGTATCTTTGGTCAGTGCTGATCTCAGGAGAATTTTGTATTCTTGTAGACATCCTGATGAGGTCTTTCTCGTCAACGAAAGGATCCAATGTGAATATTTTACTTGACTTCGGTAGTGACTTGTTATTTCTTAGTAAGGTCTTTTCTTCTTTAAAACTTTTGTCTTGGGAATTCAACACTAAGATGTGTTCAGCCTTAAGAATTTCACCTGGTTGAAGTTCAGGTATCAATCTGGGATTATAGTTCTTCTTCAGTCTGTCTTTGTCATTTCTTTTGATCCTGGATTGCAATATACCAATGTATCTCAGAAGCCATGCAGTTACTCGTGTTACCTTATTCCAGGAAGAAAATCGCTCAATATTGATAACATCTTCTTTGTCTTTGTTTAGTAACCCAACGAACTTTTGTTTCACCTCTTCACTGTTTTTTGTTTGCAAGGTTGTCGGTTGCTGTGGCCAATGACTTGAGTCGTATTTTAGAAACTCGGGGCCATAAGTCCAAAATTCATGAGTACTTGTAGTGAATTTCTGGTTGCTTCTCGTAGCGACATCAGCATTGTTATATTTTGATGGCACCCACTTCCATTCATCAGCTTGTGAAACTTCAAGGATTTCCACAAGTCGGTTAGAAACAAATTGTTTAAAGCTTCTCGGATCAGATTTTATCCAATGTAACACTGTAACAGAATCTGACCAAAATATTTTTCGGACGATGTTGATGTCTAGGTCGTGTATAATTGTTGTAACAAGCCTACATCCAAGGACAGCAGCTTGTAGTTCCAGTCTTGGTATGGTAGTTGGTTTTAGAGGAGCCACCTTTGCCCTCGACATAACCAACATAGTGTTGTATATAGTATTCTCGTTTCGTCAGTATTCTTATGTCTTAGATATCCAACAGCGGAGTACGCTTCTTCACTTGCATCGACAAAGACATGAAGCTCAACCTCATTTATCATAAGGGTTTTGAAATAGCATTTCGGAATGGCAAAATATTGTAGTTGTTTAACTTCTTCCTACCCTTCTTGCCATTTCTTAGTAAGTCCTGTTGTTAGTACTTCATCCCATGTAGTTTTTGTTCTCCAAATCTCTTGCACTAATATTCGACCTTTGATTGTAGTAGGGGTGACTAGTCTCAAAGGATCAAAGATAGACATCGCAGCCTTCAAAACCTCACGTTTAGTTGGATAACTTGATTCCATTTTTTGCAACTTTTCTGCATTCGTTCAGTGGGAAGATTGCTATCATCCTTTAATTGCTTAGTTGAATTTGATTTCAGTTCTTCAGGAATTCCAGACAAAACATCTTTGGAATTTGATAGCCAATTGCAAATTTGAAATCCACCTGATTTGTGAATTTCCATTATTTCTTTCACTCGAGTCTTTGTTTCTTCCTCAGAATTGACAGAGTCTAATAAATCATCCATGTATTCCTTAGTGAGAATTGATTTAGTAGCTTCAGGGTAGATGGATGAGAAACTTTTGGCATTTTCGTTTACTACATATAAAGCAGTGCTTGGAGAACAGGTCGACCCAAATGTCTTCACCTCCATTACATACGTATCTGGAGGATCATTCGTGTTTTGCCTCCACAAAAATCTCTGTGAATCTACATCTTCTTTCCTTATGCGTACCTGATGGAACATTTCCTTAATATCACCAGCGACGGAAAATTTTCCCACACGAAATTTTACGAGAACAGCTGGTAATGGATTCAAAAGGTCAGGTCCACTAAGAAGAGCGTCATTAAATGATACACCGTTCGACTTTGCAGCTGCGTCAAAGACCAAACTTAATTTGTTGGGCTTATTGGGGTTAACAACTCCGAAATGAGGTAGATAATAAGTATGATCATTTAAAAAACTTGCATCATCTTAACTTAGTTTTCGAATATACCCTTTTTCATTGTAGTCTGCAATCTTCTTTGTGTATTCATGTGTATAAGCAAGGATCCTTTGCCATCTTCCCTTCAATGTGTTTTAGTCTTTTAAGAGCTTTACCGTTGCTCGAGGGATATTTAAAATCATCTGATTTCCACAACAAGCCAGATTCATAACGTTCTCCGATTTTCCTCGTTGTTTTTTTCAAGATTCACATTGCACGTTCGTCTTCTACCGATTTTATTGATTTGTTTTCTACTGGAGATGCAACGTAGTTGTCAATTTCAAAGGAACCTTTCACCAAATCATGTAATCTGTCGTGATCAAAGGACAATAAGGTGAAATCATCAACACGCCCAGTAAATTCCGGACACTTGCCATGCATTGACCATCCTAGGTAGCTTCATGACAGTACGGGAGCATTTGGCGGACCTTCGATAACTTTTCTGGTCAATAACAAGTCACAGTTATCTTGACCTATCAAAATGGTAGGTTTGGCATGAGATGTTGGTAAAGGTTGATCGATTGACTTTAAATGAGGCCATCTCTCACGAAGCTTTACTGAGTCAATTGACTGTTGGGGTGAATCTAGAGGTGATTGAGTTCTTACATTATTTAATGTGAAAACTTCTTCTTCATAGAGTCCTTTTATTTTAAGTTCAACTCGTCTGGACGTTGGGTCAAAATGTTTAGTAGCATTTGACTAACAAGTAGTAAGGGGTTCAATGCTACCACTGATGCCTAATTTATCGGCAGTAGTCAAATCTAGCAGAGATATGGTTGAACCGTCATCTTAAAGTGCATCTGTGTCGATCTGACAGCTTGGACCATATAACGTTACTGGACATGTTCTTAGTAAAACACGGTTATTTACCGAGTGATTGCTTATAATTTCTTCTTTCGATTGAACTTCCTGCCTGAAAGTACTCTGTACTCTGTCCCGGCTGATTTCTTGGGCATTTTTAGAGGCACTGTCAGTATGCAGAAGGCGATGGTGGGATAGTTTGCACCCATTGATTCCACAAGGTTTCTTTAACTTACAAAATTTGATATGGTGACGACAGAAGCAAAAGAAACCCAGTTTTTTCTCAATTATCATCTTCCACCGCTGCGCGACTTCTGCTTTTCTGAAAAGCTTACATTTATCCTAACCATAGCTAGAAATCTGGCTGATAATTTACATCAATATCACTACCTACTTCTTCAGGATCATCAACCAGCCCTTCAAAATCACTTAAATCTTCTTATAATGCACCACGTATATCACTACTTTTGATTTTTAACACTAAAACAATGATAAACGTAATCAGTCTCCGTGATAAAATGTTAGATTACAGTCTCCGAGATAAAATGTTAGATTACAGTCTCCGTGAAAACACATCAGTCATCGGTGCGAGGTTAACCAAGCTGGGAAAAAAAGCGCTTAGAGACAGACCTCGGGAGAAAGCTTAGAATCTGCCAAATAAAACAATACCTAACTCGATTCAGTTCAATCCGATTTTGTCAGTCATAGAGCCTTCGCCGTAAACAGTGTTTGTGAGTCGAAAAATCGACACAAAACACTACACAAAGTGTGTTATGTATCGATTTTTCGACACATAACACTCGGAGGGTTAATCAATATTTTGTTTAAGTGGAATAACCTCAACGGACACTATATAAAACCAGGGATAACGTTACACATATAATAATTCAGACTATTAGCACAGAAAACATACTAATATAACCCAGAATGCCAACCGCATGGCAAAAAGCATTAAGTGTTTTGAGAGAGCTTTGCCTGTCAATTTGTAGGCAGCCCCATCAGCGTTGTCATGCACTCAGCATAGCAACGCTGGTGGCGCTGCCTACGAATTGACAGGCACAGCTCTCTCAAAACACTTAATGCTTTTTACCATGCGGTTGGCATTCTGGGTTATAGTAGTATGTTTTCTTTGCTTTTAGTAATGTCTTAGAAAGTTGAAATCAATTGTTTTCCTGAGCAATTTGCAAACTTGGGTAATTTAAAGTAAATTTGTTAAGCGTATGATAAGTAGTAGAATCGTAGGATATGGCTCAAATCAAAGGAATGGAACTCAGAATGGCTAAAAAAATAATGAAGTTTTTTTCATCTAATTTGAAAGTTATTGTTATGTTGAAGAAATGTTTAACATGAAATATAACCACTTTGACTAAATAATAAACTATTCAAGATTAAATGGATAAATTCTGTTTTGTTTTAATTTCAAAACATTTGTTAAAGATTTATTCAGCAGTCTTTTTTTGTAAATTTACTAACATTTATAATTTGAGATGTATCATAGTGTTTAATCAATATTTTGTATTAAGTGGAATAAACTCAACGGACACTCTCTTGAAAACAACCTAGGAATAAAGATTAAATAAGTTTGTTGCTTAGACAAAATAAACTAAGCAATTACTATGCCATTATGAGATGTTCCAATGGAAGGAAAAACAATATTCTTTTGAGGAAATTTTAACCAGGTACTGTTGCTCTAAGCAAAAAATTTTCAAATAATATAACAAAGCAAGCACGGTAGTAAAAGGAGCATCCATCCATATATATATAACAGTAAAACCTAGAGGCAGTTTCCCTTTCTTAAAACTAACCAAAAATATGCATGTCTAAGATGCTGATGAAAAGTCATTTCGTGATTGGTTTCGATAACTGGGTAGTGGAAACATAACCAGTCGCAAAATAGTTAGTACTCAAGCGTTGATTAGGCCCTTTTTTGATAGAATATGTAAAGTCAATCGCACCTTTAGGAGGAATACCAACTGGGTCGGGGTGCTAATTTAGCGGTTTTAACCAAGAACTATTCTTATCTCAACACACCTTTATTTGCCTTCTCATATTTGACAAAGACAATTTTCAATACAGTAGAACCTCTTTAATCCGAACTAATTGGGACCGGGGGTAGTTCGGACTATTGAATAGTTCGGATTACAGAACATATTGTTGTTTTTACATAACAATAGCTAGGGAAAAGTGAAAAATGCTTTATAAAGTAAAATACGATGTTTATTTAATACAGTAGTAAACATAGGGAATAAACAGTACTGTACATAACAATTGAAATAATTACGGTGTGTATATCAATAAATACAGTATCTAATAAAAAACTACTGTTCTGTGTATAGACTACAGCAATGAGGCGTTCGGATTAGTGGACGTTCGGATTACAGGGGTTCGGATTAAAGAGGTTCTACTGTATTTCAATCAGGGGAGCATTTTTATCACTAACCAAAAGACCAAAGCTACTTTAGTAAACCAATATTTATTCATAAACATGTTTGCTTCCTTTAGCATGGTTAAACCTCTGGAGTCATTGAAATTATTTATTTAAATTAACATCAAGCAACAAAAGCAAACAAAGACAAATAACAAATTGTTTTTCACACAAAAGATATGTTGTACTGGGATAATAGATAATTTGATTCTAAGTTTGTTTAACCATTTAAGTTTTTTGGAATTTTCTTCCTAACCATTAGGCGCATAATAATGCTTCAATATACTAAAGTATTTGTTTTTTTAAGCTCTACAAAATGGTTTGGAAATAAAATGCTAAATTTTAAGTTTTTAGGGTAAAAAATGGGAAAAACCAATTTTTGCCCCATAAAACCCCCCATAAACCCCTGTTCCCATAGTCCGATCATGCTGGTTCGCGAACTTGTTCGAATAAATGTAGATTTACACATTTGTACCAAATTTCATCAAAATCGGATGATTTTTGCTCGAGTTATCGCGCTAACGGACACATATATAAATATATATATATTAAAAATCAAAAACATAGTTAACAAAGTACCCTTTTAGCAAATTTCCCATATAGGGAATAAGCTATTACCGTAGGTCTCATGGTAAGACCTAGACCCGGGACCGATTTACTTTTTCGTTTTGAGGTCCCCAGAGGCCAAAAACACCATCCGTTCAAATTCAGTGTGTCCGTTAGCACGATAACTCGAGCAAAATTGATCCGATTTTGATGAAATTTGGTACAAACGTGTAAACCTACATTTATTCTAACGAGTTCGCGAACCAGCATAATCGGACCATGGGATCAGGGGTTTATGGGGGGTTTTATGGGGTAAAAATGGGTTTTTCTCATTTTTGTCCCTAAAAACTTTAAATTTCTAAATTTCTCTCTAGACCATTTTGAAGAGCTTAAAAAAACAAATAATTTAGTATATTGAAGTTTTTTTGAATGTTCATTGACTACGGAGAAAATTAAAAAAATTGTAAATTTAAAATTCCCATGTTATTCTTATGGAGAATAAATAAACTGTTCTAGTTTGCTTGTTTATGGATATATTTTAATCAAATTTGGCAATTTGGCTTATTTCATACTAAGCTATCAATATTTCAATTGAAAAAACACACCTCAACATCTTCCCCGTAGCAGCAAACCTAACTACTCACTAAAATTAATGTTATTTAAATAGGAAATAAATCTGAAAATTTATAGGGAATATTTTAGTAGAAATCAAGCCAGGTAAATGGAAATTCGCTTAGTATGCAGGTTTGCTGCGACGGGGGTATTAGTAATTATTTTATTTTTAATGACGACATGTTTCGGAGACTAAGTCCATTATCAAGTCATATTTACCATAACCTCATTCTTAAAACTAACAAAATTAAAAATATAATCATATGTAAAAATAATGAAATTAGTTAAATAAATCTTAATAAATTTTGGTATTAATTTTTTCATTATACTATATTAATGTTTTTCTTTCTTTCCTTAGTTTTTCAATTTTATCGTAAATAGGTTGGTTTAATTTTGGAATCATTGTGTTAAGTATGTTCTTGGGGTCCTTTTTGTTGTGTAGATAAATATTTAGCTCTTCTTTTACATTAAGTTTCTCACATTCTTTTTCATATTCTAAAATTGTTAGATTTTCTTTCATGTTTTTATAACAGTGGTCTGGGTTCATTATATGGTCGGGGAAGTTCGACTTCATTGATGTTTGATTTTTTGATTTCAATGCTTGTAGATGTTCTTTGAATCTTGTTTTAAAACTTCGAGATGTTTGATCTATATAACAATTGCTACAGTCACTACAGTCCATCTTATAGATTCCTTGGACTTGTTGCACTTTTCGTCTTCATCATTTTCTGTGTATTTGATTTTTGTTGATTAATTGGAATATATTGTTCTTAGTTCTGTAACTTACTCTTATATCCGAGTTTTTAAATGTATTTCTTATTGCTTTAGTCATATATTTGTCATCCTTGGAGTCATAAAATCACTACTTTCCATTCACTTATCCACAGACTTATTAATATTCCCTTGAATAAAGAAAACTTCAAAAAAGAGAAAAATACCATTAAATACTTAGCAGAGAAAAATGGCTACAGGGCAAAAATGATAGACAATATGATAAAGAAGAAATTGAAAAACAAAATACAAAAGCAAAGAAAATCAACGGAAAATGAAGAGAAAAAGAAATATATGTGTATACCTTATTTATTTATTTATTTTATTTTCAATGCTACAAAACAGCACATGCCAATTACTTTGTAGCATTAATCAAATAACAGGAATGTTAACATGATATTACAATTAATAATAAACACAACTAGGGAAAAAACGTCTGTCTTCAATGGTGACAGTTTCACTCAAAATATAAATAAAGAATATAAAATATAAATAAGAATGACAATATAACATTTAAATATACAGTAACAAGAGAATTTATACTAACTAAAATAATACTGATGGTCATGAATCAAATATAATAAATATGCAATAAATATAATATAAATATATAACAAATAAACATGTACTATTTAGAAAAATTATAAATTAACGTTGATAAGAAAGTTTGAATTCATTTAACAAACAGACATTTAACTTTTTTAGTGATAAATGAAATATATCATAATGATAGGAATTACAAGTGCAAGGCATAATATTTAGTGGAGAATTGAATCCAAGATTGGTACGAGAGTAACGAGGGGTAAATACAAGAGTGCTGCGTGAATTGTGTCGTGGAACGTGAAAATTGATTTGTCCCAGCAAGTCACTAAGTCCAGAACACCGCTCACCAGTTTATGGAGATAAGATAAGGCGGCCAACTTCCTTCTGTCACTGAGACTAGTCATATCAAACATGGTCAAGAGCTGGTGGTATGAGATGTTGAATGTATAGTGACCTAATGTTTTAAAATACATAAATCTTAAAAATCTTTTTTGAATCGCCTCAATCATGTCTACAAGATAAAGCTGATGAGGATACCATACAACTGATGCATATTCTAATCGTGAGCGCACCAATGAACAAAATAATAATTTTACTGAGTTTAAATTTCTTAAAAAGCTGCAAGATCTATGAATGAAACCTAATACTGAATAAGCTGCCTTACAAGTGTTCATCACGTGTTCTGCAAATAGAAATTTACTATCGAAAACAACACCAAGATCTTTAAATGCTGACTTTCTACATAAGACAACACCATCCATTGAATGAAGAAAATTTACAATAGTTTGGGTAGTTTTCCTTGTATAACTCATAACAGCACACTTTTTAACATTAAATAATATATTTTCTTTACTCCAAGCAATTAGTTCATCAATATCAGTTTGTAGCTGTTGAGAATCCAAGATTGTGTTAATATTTTTGAAAATTTTTAAACCGTCAGCGTACATTAAAATTTTACTATGTTTTACACACCTGGTTATATCATTTATAAATACTATGAATAATAAAGGCCCTAAATTTGAACCTTGGGGGACACCTGAGTCCACCAGAAATGTGTTGGAGCCTGCACCATTGTATGTTACATACTGTTTACGTTTGTATAAATATGAAGAAAATAATCTTAATGTGTTCTCAGATAGGCCATAGTAATGCAGCTTAGACAATAACACTAAGTGATTAACTCTATCAAATGCTTTTTCAAAATCGGTGTACACACAATCAACTTGAATGTTCTGATTAATAGAATTTATAATGTACTGTGAAAAATTTATTAAATTCGAATTAAATGATCGGCCCGGAAAAAACCCATGTTGATGAGGAGTGATAAAATTTGATACATGACCGAGCAATCTGTTGTATAATATGCACTCAAAGACCTTAGCTGGAGAAGATACAACTGCAATTGGTCTGTGGTTTTTTATGTCATTTTGAACATAAAAAAAAAGAGCGCTTATAACAATTATATGACTAAAGCAATAAGAAATAGAGTACCTACAATGTCTCCCACATTGATTTCATAAGTTTTGTTTAAATTATTTTTAGAGAAATTTAGAAAACCGAAGTATTCCTTTTGAAATACTTTTCGTACTCCTTCAACCCAAGGAAGTTGTACGATGTAGCGGCCAGTCGAGTCTCTTGTCACAGTCTCTTCAAAGAACTCTACCACTTGCTCGTCCTTTTCTCCCTTCTCCAGTTTCACACTTGGGTCCGTGATTCCCATCGTCTCAAGCTCCCAAAACTGCTCCTTTCTCGCACCAAACCTACACTACACACTTCACACCTCATAGGTGAATCGTAGCACTTTATTACATGTAAAGCGGTATCTCAAGGTAACCGATACATAATGAATCCATACATTAACAGGGTGAACGATAAACTGGATTTTGTGAAGAGACAGATGCCCCTCCCGATATTCTATAAAACATATATTTACAAATTGCGTCGTACGAGACAAATGCCCCTTACGACTTGATACGTGAATTAATCTGAAGGCGGGAACTCAAAATTATCTTGGCTCGGGGTCGCCATTAAATGTAATAAAACTCTGAAATTAAACTGATTTCTTGTAAAATTAATTAAACCAGTTTTAAAAGTTACATTTTATTTTATTATATTTCTAAAAACACAATTATATCATTATTCAGACATATGTAAATTGAAAACTTATTAGTTTTCAATTTACATATGGTGACATATGGTTGGTTGTTACATATGGTTTTGGTTTTCGGTTTTCTCAAGGTGTTGTACAAAAATAATTCAAAGGACACTAAGTTAAACATTTCCAACAAAGGTCATGGTCACAGTCTTTCATTTGTTTTTTAAGCTCTACAAAATGGTTTGGAAAGAAAATGCTAAATTTTAAGTTTTTATGGTAAAAAATGGGAAAAACCAATTTTTGCCCCATAAAACACCCCTTAAACCCCTGAATCCCATAGTCCGATCACGCTGGTTCGCGAACTCGGTTACCCTGAAAGACTGTGACCATGACCTTAGTGTTGAAATGCATCAGTTATCTATATCTATACTATTATATAAAAATCTAATGGTCTCTGTCTGTATGTGTGTTACTAATAGGTGCAAACACTACTGAACCAACTGGGCTTAAATTTTACAAAAATATAGCTACCATACCAAGGACCATTATAGGACTAATCACATTTCGATACTGACCGTAGGCTTTGCCCCTTTGGCTTTAAAAGTTCTGAGGTGAACATTTTAAAAGTAAATATTGATTGGTCTCCATGGCTGCGATGAGAACACTAACATTGTTTGTTTATATTTGCTTTGACATTTAAATGTAAACAAGAAGAACTGCTAAACTGCATATTTCACCATTTCAGACAGCTGATACAAAGAAATTAAATATAATATTTTCCATAACTATGAGGTAGGTTTATTTTAATCTAATCTTTTATCATGGATTATTTATTCTAAAACTATGTCAATGATTATAGAAAAAAAAAGATTCTATAACCGTTGCTGTATCAACTCCGGCTCTGCTTTGGATTTTGTAAAGCGTCCAAGTTATGAAAAAATAGTTATTTGTGTAACTAGTGGTGAAAGTGGCACTTTGCTGCACACGAGAGCAATGTTTACGCACGAGCCGCAGGCGAGTGCGGAATGATCTCGAGTGCAGCAAAGGCCTTTTTCACTCGTGTTACACATTATATTTTTCCTACAGTCACTATAAAGCATATAAATAATTAGTCTTTCAAACACTATACAACACGTTTTTAGGTTCAGCTGGCAACACAAATGGTGCCCTAGAGAAAGTAGTACCCGCGGTCTGTATCACTCCGCTATTTTTCCTCGGCAAGAAATGTGCTCCGCGTTTTGAGAATATAGTTCCGTATGTTTTTGTAATTTGAAGTGGTTTCCGCGCATAAAAAAAATGCGTTAAAGGTATTTTCTTGTTTATTAAGATCGTAGGAATGGTTTAAAAACGTTTAAATGAAAAGTCCAGAAAGACCTAAACTATAAACACGAAATGACAGGTTAAATCGTAGTTATAATAGTCAATCAGCTGCTCATAGTATTATTATCTTTAAGTGTTGCCAACCTATTTCCAAGCGTACACGGATTACGTGCATAATAGAACCACGCTGTTTTGTGTTGTTTCGTTGGAATCCTGATGTGCGGCAAAGTATAAACCGTACGGCAAAGTATAAACCGTACGGCAAAGTATAAACCGTACGGCAAAGTATAAATATGCAGCAATTAGCAGCTTTCTGTACTATAAACAGTACAAGGAAGCCAACTTTGTCGGGTGACTGTAGGAAAATGTTATTGATATGTTTTCATGGAAATAGTATGAAAGTTACAATGTATAGATGTTTTGTATGAATTTGGAGGCTACTTTAAATAAATCCAAACTGCTTAACATGTGTTAGATTAACTTAAAATAGCTTGCACATCACATTGTTTTTTATAAGTATATTTAGGTAAATTAAGTTATTGTGTTTTGCTAAACCTTTGCTTAAATTAAACTAATGAATATTATCAATAACTAAATTGTACCTTGATTTTTGTTTTCTAAAATCTGTTGTATGTGTAACTATATTTAATTATCAAATGGTAATACAAAATACTCTTATTTTATCTTAACATAGCTTTCAGTTTACATTTACTTTATTTGATACAATTTTTGTGTTTTGTTAATTTGTGTTTTGCCACATCACTGATTAAATTAAACCATGGAAAATATCATAAAACTAAGCAGTACACAGTGTTCTTTTGTTTCTAAAATCAATAAAATATCTGTTACTATGTTTACCTAATGGTAAGTGTGAAAATGTAAAGGACGATGGAACTGATTAAAAGAACTGGTTTGTATATTAATTTGTTTGTTGATATTTTTGTAGAGTAGAATCAGAGATGCAATGAAACATATACTGTATTTGCTATTACATATTTTAGTCCTTGATGCTTTGATAATCATATTAGTTTAGTCTGCTGTCTTTAATGGTAAATTATTTGTTTAACATTGTTTAAAGTACCTATAGATATAGTTTCTTTAATATTTCAAAAGACTGTATTGATATGGCACAACAATATTTCTAAAGTTTATAACAGCTGACTTAGGCTAAGATTATACTAGGACGCTGGCGTCCAGGATGCTGGCATCCGAGAGGCTAGCGTCCCACCTCGAGCCGAAAAATGACGTGATTTGTGTTGGGATGCTAGCCTCTCGGACTGCCATTTTATTTCAATGTTTAGTCACTTTTTGTAACATTAAATAACACTAGGTGAACCTGTGCGAATTCGCTCGAATAATAAGTTAGGATATTATAGCAACGTCGTTAGAAGTTGCGTCGTTGAATCGACGTTGGTCTTGAGCTCGATCGTTGGCTATATACATGCTAAGGTCTTTTTGCTGTTCAGTAGGAGTATTTTGCAGGACGGAGCTCATCATGGTGAAAACTTGCGCATATGGATTAATATCAACCAAATGATGAGTCAAAATGTGCATGAGTTCAGTGCTGCAAAAGCCATTAGCTTTGTTTAGCATTCTTTCTTGAACAGCGGTTTTCACGTCCGTAGATATAAGCTTGGGACTATATGGGATGCTCCCCTTCTGACGGTTGAAAGGTGCCAATTAAGTGATAAATTGTGTCGTGCACCTTATACATGAAAGGCCCTCCATCGTTATGTTCTTCAATTTTAGCTCGAGTGCTGACCATTGCGAGCGCAGAGTTGTACGACCTAATGTTCTCTTTGTAGTTTCTCCTCAAATGATTTGCTCCATTAAGTTACTTTGTAGCAGCAGGATGAAAATCCTTCACCTCGTCCTCTTCGTTCTTCTTTAAAATGTAGCGCACCACATTTCTAAAATTATAATGCCATCTCGCCAAGTGAATGCTGCTGAATTCTTGTATTTGTCAGTGCAATTTTGTAAGCACACGTTGCCACTAACTGTTCCGGCTCCTCGTCCTTACGTTTTGTATTGCTTGCCGTATGTTGACTCGCCGTGTCCGACCGGCAATATTTCTTTGTCGTCGGGTCCTTGGCATGTTTAAACGAAAATATAATGTAAAACTTTTCTCCTGTCGTGTCCTATAGGTAACATTTCTTTGCCGGGTTTCTAATTACTTTTAAAAACATGCAAACTGTTTACATTTTAAATCAAACAAAACAACAGCTGGGATTTAATTTTTCTGTAAACTAATGTATTGACATCTGTTTCAGAATATAATAACATTCAAATCAATCACAATGTTATCCTAATGGTAGGAACTTTGAGGGCAGCCCACGCCCTTAAAAAGATATATTTCGAAAATCTAAAGCCAGTTTGCACATCTACACACCTAGACGAACATTTTGGTATATAATATGTGGGGTTAAATCTTAAAACAAAAAAGCCTTATTGTTCACAAAGTTTCATGTCGCGTATTAAATATATAGATTAGGTTTAACGAGTACCAAGGTTTTATGCTTTAAGAGGGCTAATAAAGTGTGTTTTTTAGTAAAATACTGTATTATTAGCTTAGTATAAAACAAATTGGCCAAGTTTAATCAAAATATATCCATACACAAGTAAATTCCAATACTTAACAACATTTTCTATAAGAATAACATGGCAATTTTTAATATACTCTTTTTTTTAATTTTCTCCATAACTAATAACAGTACAAAAACACTTAAATATAGGTACTAAATTATTTGTTTTTGAGCTCATTAAAATTATCTAGAGAGAAATTGTGAATTTTTTAGTTTTATGGGTAAAAAATGACAAACCCCTTTTTTAGCACATAAACCCCGTTCCCAAGGTATGTTCATGCTGGTTCGCGAACTCATTCAAATTTATCCCACCCTTCACCTTAAAACAAAATTTCTTCAAAATAGAACAAAAGTTACTCCAGTTATCGCGTTTACATACATATATATATATATAATATTTAAATCTATACGAACGGATGGTGTTTTTGGCCTCTGGGGACATCAAAATGAAAAAGTAAATCGGTCCCGGGCCTAGGTTTGGGTCGCCGGATGACTGCCCCCCGGAAAACTACCCCCCCAAGCAGGTTCCTACGTCATATTGACGTCAGAGACCGGGGGGGCAGTTTTCCAGTCACGGACACTTTAATTTAGTTGTCAAACAGTTCTAATCTAACCTAACCTAACCAACCAAACTTGCTGTAACATTTCGAAAATCTGTTTTATATTCACCACATGCCTTTTCTATTATCCAACGGAATTACTCGAATTAAAATTAAAATTACATAGCATGATTTGTCTAGGGGGGGTAGTATTCCAGTCGCAGACACGGCTTCCATATTGGTTAGTTAGCAGATTTTGTGACGTAACGTTTCACCTGGGGGGGTAGTTTTCCGGGGGATAGTATTCCGCATCCCCCTAGGTTTTACCATGCCACCTACGGTAATAATTTCGAGCTTTCAGTGGCTTTTTTTAGCATCCGACGCTAGCATCCGTAGTATAATCGCCCCCATTTGATTTAATGCCTCGCTAGCGTCCCGGACGCTGGCCTCTTGGACGCCAGCGTCCTAGTATAATCCTAGCCTTAGTTTTGATAATGATTTATTGTGAGTGAAGAAACTGAAGATGGAAGGATTTGGATTTAATATAAAGAAGAGTGAAATTAAAAAAAATTTCATTTAAATTTAATAATTATTAGTATTTTTGCAACTTAAGATTCTTTATTAAGCTTCATATTATTTTGGAAGAACTTCAAACAGTATCAGGGACGTCCCATAAGGACCTCCGGGGAGTATTTTTTATTTTACAGGGCCCACTCAAATATTTTTTAACATCAAGCTTCCACTGCCAAAAGCTCTGTCTTATATTATTACTTTCCAAGTTCTTCCAACCCAGGGGCAACCAAGATTTGTAAAGAATTCACTTTTGAGAGCATTGCAAGGAGTAAAATATATTTAAGTACAATATTTAAATATATAAGTCAAACTTTTTTATTTTTCTTTACAAATAAACGGTACTCCGCCATTTCTTAACCGATTTTATCCATTGACGTCTCATTGGAAAGAGCATGTCGCGTAGATTTGCAAACTGGCCTTACAATTTTGAAAATGCCCCTTGGGCTCTGCCCCAGTGGCTTTAAAAGTTCCCATGTTATCCTTATGAAGAACATAATTGTTTACATTTTGATCAGCTGTATAATTGAATTGCTGTATTTATTTTTCAATTCAATGAAAAGCATTGAGTACATTTATTTACTATTTGAGTTTGTGTAAACATAACCCCCAAGATGGATCGTGTTAGTATGGTTGTATCTTAAATTTGTGCATTTATCGTTGTTTTGTGTAGCTATAATTTGTTTATTTGTTGTTTTTTTCTTTTGAATGACTCCGACGCGATGACAACGAAACATAGTCAGGAGGCGTAATCGTGATAACGACCGCAGTTACAGAACAGTGGCGGGTAATAGGCTTAACTCATCACAGTCAGCACCTGACCCTGGACAATCTCAACTATTACGTTACAAATGCGCCCTACCCCAAAACGACTTTTCGTTCTCAATTGGCCCTCTATCAATGACCTGTGTTGCCTGTACAGCGAGGCATTTTGAGAAGGAGAAAACCGGCCGGAATGCTTTAGGTTTATCAATAACGAAGGTAAACATGGTCATGGTCTGAGTTACACACCGGTAATCTTTGAGTTGACTCTTTTAAACTCATTGTAAATGTGACTGTTATTCGTTTTGAAATAATTCCTGTAATACTTTGCAATTGCTTGAATTCGAGCAACATGTGCACTAGTAATTAGTAAATCAGCTGATCGTCCAATGTAAATATAATGGAAATTACAAATTACAAGTTAAAACTTGTAACTTGTAGTTTATTATGAAACAGGCCCCTGGGAATAAAATATGAAATAGGTTTGTACAGGCAATACATATTTTTCTTTCATTAATTATTATAACAAATTCCAATGGGCGGAAAAATAACATTGTTTGGAGGAGATTTTAACCAGACTGCCTGTTGCTCCAAAGAAAAAATGTTAAAATAATATAGCCTAACATGCATAGTATAGATAGTAAAGGGAGCATCCATAACAATAAACCCTAGAGGTAGTTTCCATTTCTCTACGTTTCACTAACCAAAAATATGTACCTATATCAATGCTGATAAAAAGTTTTTTCGTGATTGGTTTTGTTAACATGCTAATGGAACCTTAAACAGTGGCAACAGAGTTAGTAATCAGTCGATGATTAGCTTTTTGAATTGTAGGCTAGATAAATATAAAAATTTTTAAAAGTTAAAAAAAGGTACATCCATTGAATGAAAAATGTTATACTATTAAGTACTTAAAATGAGGGCGGATTAGCAAATAAACACTTTAATATGGTCTAAACTATGAACCCACTGAACGTTTAAATAGGCATATTTTGATAGAGTGTGTAAAATCAATCACAGCTTTAGGAGGAATACCACCACATAAGCTTACACAAAGAGTAGTTTCTATTTTATGTTGATCAGAAACGAAACTAAAGTTTAGTTTGGTCAGCCTTTACACTAGTTGCGCCTTTACAAAAAGAGTAGAGCTATAAGATTATAAATAATAACTGGGCCAGGGTACTAATATGAGTAAATGTATTATTGTAGCACTGTATCAGTTCTGACGCATAGATAATTTTATTTTAAGTTTGTTTAAATATTACAATAATTTGTTTTACATTTATGCTTTTTAGGGACTTATGTCCCTACAAGCCACTAGTATCAATTAATTATCCCCATTTTTAATAATTGGCATATGTTATTTAACACGTTCGCTACTGCGATAGTACGAAATTTTTCATTCACATGGACCAGCGACGCACATATGCGACTGCCGGTTTCCACTCATAGACTGCCGTCGCATATTTGCGTCTAATGTTATATCTAATGGGTTCTAATGTTATTAAAATGCTTATATCTTTGTAACAGTCTATTTGAAGGCTCTGAATTCCCTGCAGTGGTCTACAGTGATGTCTGACGCACAACTGCGTCGCTTGGTCTGTGGGTATGATGATTGGTGGCGTCATAATGATGGTTGAAAAAAACTGGTCTTTACTTTTCTGCATCACTATTATATGTATGTATGCAGTATGTATGCTATATTATCCTATGTTAGCTTTTATATTTGTTCAGTTATAAACTGTTCTTGAATAATCTGTTTTGTTTACTTACTTTCACCTCAAAACAAAAACAAAAATGAACTGTCGCACGTATGCGACGTTTGGTCTATTTCAAGAAAACTAGGATAATTTTCACTATTGTCTTCGCTGTAGACCGGGCGTCGCAAATATGCGACATTACAAAAGGTTATAAAAATTACAAAAAAATAAGAATAAATTATTTACAAATACGATTGTAGCGTATTACAATGTAAATGATCACTGTTTTACAGGTTTTCGCCCGTGGTCTGTGTGAACTGTTAACCAAGTGACAGCAGGTCTATGTATAAGATTCAAATGTATACCTCGGTCTGTGGCAATGACCGCGGCGTCGCATAAACGTGTTAATAAATTAAAATATTTGAAGATCTTTTGAGTCAGCCGAGTTCCCCTCCCTGATAATATCTACTGTATAATTAAACTTATTGTAAACTCAATGTTCTGTTTTACTGAGCTAGGCTTTTAACCAAGATGGTGACCCTTTATTGTTCATTATAATAATTATCAAACCACATCTACATTCATTGTAATACCCTATTCTTAGTTCATTAAATTTGTAATGTAAAGAAATCCTTCAGCTTAATCATTTGTCTTTATATATATTTAATTTACAGCATAAACACATTGTTTTCTTTTAACTCCTTTGCTGTAAAATACCAAACCTAACAAAATTTTTCTTCAGTTGGCTTGTAAATTTACGCAAACAAAAATCTGATCTCAGAGCCCACCTCACAAATGTTGTGACGTTGTAATGGCAGAACTCATTTTAACACTCCATAGCAGACAAAGATTGAGAAATATGATGCACAAGTTCCCATTCTGGATTCGTACTGAGTGTGGAAACACTCTGAATCTGATACTAAGATGGTGGCAATAGCACCGCCCCAAACGGCGCAAATGCGAAGTGTCTACTACTTTCTAGGTGGCCCCCAACAAACCTAAAACCTCTCATGCCCCTGGGTCCAGGCCCATTTACTAAAGCGGCTCTGGTTACCACTCAGCTACCTACCTGTGTAGATATTGTTATATGTTATTATTTTTAAAATGATAAAAAATGTAAATACTTTTTAGGCCAATGGAATTTTTGGATTGTGAGGAGTTAGTGGATCATAAAGAAAATGTCACTTCTCAAGCAGAACTTGGATATGGTTGTTTAAAGGTAATTAAAAAATATAAGTTTTCCATCATAAAGACATTATTAAATAGTTGCCTATTAATACTTTAATATTTTTAATTAAAATGGCAACCATACAAAGGTAGGTATTTTAAGCCAAGTATGAAGGGAGATGAGTGTAGATTAGTGGCACAATCTAGTAGTCTTGTTACTGAATAAGCCCAACATGTTCCTTAGACAGTGGTGCTATTAATTAAAAGCCCATACAGTAAATGGCAACCAAGGGACCTACAGTTTATAGTGGAATCCGAACCACATTTTTGCCTTGTAATTTACAAATTGGTCTAATTATCAGGGTAGTACTGCAGATTGTCATAGTACTCACTAGTGTGGACGATAATCCACACCAGGGAGTATCGCATCCACAGATCATGCTATATTTTTATTAGGCCTAATCATATTTTATTGAGAATTTATGGGAATTTTGAATTTAATTTTTTTTTCCCCAAAGCATTCTCAAAACACTAAATTATTTGTTTTTTAAGCTCTTCAAGATGGTTCTGTGTTGTGTTACGGTTACAAAACGGATACAAAGTGGTGGTACGGTTTAAAGAAAAATTATAAAATTATATATTTTGAGGGTCAAAAATGAGAAAAGCCAATTTTTACCCCACAAAACCCCGTTACCATGGTCCGATCATGCTGGTTTGCGGTCTTGTTCAAATAAAGGTGGGTTTACAAGTTTGTACCATCGATGTATAACCTAACTGGATCGCGCTCGGCCGGTAAAAGAAAACAGTCCGCCGCTGCCGCGCTGCTCTCCCACCACAAGTGGGGTACCGGAGCGGCCCATAGCATTGAAGTACAGTAGCATTGTGACCGCCGACATTGTACTTTTTTACTTCCTTATTGTCACCAAAATGTTTAAATGAATTTCTTTTTTCGTGTATGGTATTGTATGTATTTTTGTTTCATAGGTACATTCTCTAAACTATAATATACATATTTAAAATTAAACCTTCTTGTAGTCTTGGATTTATAACACAGTTTTGATGGTACATGCATTGATATGGATTATTTTATTCTGTCATTTGGGTTGGATAGTACATCCATTGACATTAAATCATAGTAGGCTATATAACATTAATTTTTACTCTTACAATATTAATAAAAACTACAGTACTGTAATACATTTCCTGGGTATAGTAGTTACGATGTAGAATAATCAAAGCCAATAAAACTAAACAACTCTATGGTAGATGTAATTACACTTTAATTAATCTAATCAACCATACAACTTTTACATATAATAATCATCAGACATTGATAGACGTGGCGACACAAATAAGTTTATTTAGCATCTGCCGAACGCTGAGGTTTCAAACATTACTTTTTAAGTTTTTTCTTTAATACTTTTTGGCAATATACTATTAAAACAACATCCATATCTTTTTAATGAGCGTAAGATCATGATTCTTAGGTCTTCTAAGATCTCTGTTTGATCCGTGGCCACGGAACACATTGCCAGCAAACATCTTTGATGCCAAAGCACATATATTATATGAATTCATTAGCTCGGAAGTCCTTAGTTACTCATACAGTCGCCATTTTTTTTCTTTCACTTATTAATTTTTTTCTAAATAGTGGTTAAAGATACAAAATTGAAACTTTGTACAAAAATTTATGACAACTATTCAAAGCTACAAATAATTGATAATTTTGTAAAATTTATAAAACAAAATTGCGGCTATTTAAAATTTTCTTTCAATAACTCAAAATTTGTTGATTTTACAAAACTTTTAAATAGCCGCCATTGAATGTTTTGTAGAGAATGAAATTAAATGGAGATTATAAGATGAGAAAAAAATGAACACACTTTTGGGATAGGAGAACAAGCACTGTTTTATTTACTTTTTGATACACAACATGTGTTAGCAATAGAGAATAATTTAATTTGATTAAGAACACATGTTAGTTGCAAGGAAAAGAGATGTACATTAAATAAAACATAGAGTGTTAAATAATATGAATGGTTAAAGTTTACTGAACATACCGGGGGCCTTGAATCCCCAGTGGATTCAACAAAAACAGTTCACGAATCCACAGTTGGCAGGGGAAACACTTTGTGGGCAGATCTTCTGAGGTTGCCACTTGATGTTTTTAAGTCTATCACTCGCACAACCCCATCAGCCCCTGGATGAACTGCTGTAATTCGAGCGAGAGGCCACGAGAGAGGTGGTGAGTCCATATGTACCAGAACAAGGTCACCCACTTCAAGATTTTTTGATTTCCGAGTCCACTTGGTACGTTGTTGCAAGTTGTTTAAGTATTCTAGGTGCCATCTATGCCATATGCGTTGATGAAATGCTTGAACTAGCTGCCATTGCTTGAGACGGTTTTCAGGAACTGTCAGGAGATTAGGTTCAGGTACTGCTGTGAGGGGTGCACCAATCAGGAAGTGTCCGGGAGTCAGTGCTGCGAGATCCGAAGGATCATTTGAAAGAGGTGTCAGTGGTCGGGAATTGAGCATTGCTTCGATTTGGGTCAACAATGTGATGAATTCAATGAGTGTTAAGACTGAGTTTCCCATTACTCGACGGAGATGATGTTTCACATTCTTTACAGACGATTCCCACAATCCTCCTTGATGCGGAGCGGCTGGTGGATTAAAATGAAAATTGATGCCTTTAAGTGAAGAGAATCGTTGAATCTTCCGTTTGGAGTCTTGACAATAAAGAGATTTTTCAACAATCTTGCGTAGGGTAGAGTCAGCACCAATGAAGTTGGACCCACAATCCGAGTAAATGTCGGAAGAATGTCCTCTGCGAGATACAAATCGAGTCATTGCAGCAATGAAAGATTCAGTCGTTAGGTCTGTTACTACTTCCAAATGTACAGCTTTCGTGACGAGGCAGATGAAAGTACAAAAGTATGACTTTATGTGTCTCACTGCCTTGAGGTTGAAGATTTTAACAGTAAAAGGCCCTGCATAATCTATGCCGGTGTGGAGGAAAGGTCGAGCAGGAGTTACACGAGACTGAGGGAGATCAGCCATGAGAGGACACACATTTCTAGGTTTGACTTTGAAACATCTGACACATTTATGGATACGAGAGCGTATGGCACAACGGGCAGACAGTATCCAAACATGTTTGTAAAGTAATGCTTGAGTAAGCTGAGGGCCTGAATGAAGATTGTAGATATGGTAGTGGTCAATGAGGAGATTTACCACATGATGCTTTTTTGGCAGAATAATGGGATGTCGAGCATCTTCAGGAAGTGATGTCTGAGAAAGACGTCCTCCAACACGCAATAATCCAAATGAGTCAATGAAAGGTGAAAGACGTTGTAAACGAGTGGAGCAAAATGATTTCCGTTTGAGGCAGTTGATTTCTTCTGTGAATACTTCTTTTTGTACAAGTTTAAAAATGTGATATTTTGTGTCTTTCAGTTCCTGTGTTGAGATGAAACCTTGGCGTTTTTCAGAACCTTTACAGTTGTATATGAAACGAAGGACGTAAGCAAAAATCCTAAGAAGTCGTTCCCATGAAGAATATTTAATGAGAAGATTGGTCAGCGTAGATTCAGTGGTAGTTGACACAAGTACAGTTAGAGGAGTGTGTTTTACTTCATCTAATGTTGAGATATCTGTAGGTGAAAAAGTTACATCAGGCCAGTTTGAAGGGGGAAGAGAAAGCCAAGAAGGCCCTGACCACCAAAGGGGGTGAGACACAAGCTCAGTGGCTAGAATACCTCTTGAAGCACAATCAGCAGGGTTTTCCTTGCTAGGGATGTAACGCCAACAGTGATAGGGGACAAGTTCTTGTGTTTGGGCGACTCTGTTAGCCACGAATGTTTTCAGCCTGTAAGATGGAGTTTGAAGCCATGTCAAGGTTACTGAAGAATCACACCACAAATAACATTGGTTGAGTGAAATTAAGGGTTTGAATGAAGAACAACAGAAGTTTACGAGTTGAGCTAATAAGTGGGCAGCGCAGAGTTCTAATCGTGGAAGAGTCACCTTCTTGAGAGGGGCGACTCTAGTTTTAGATAAAACCATACGTGTAGTCACTTCTCCGTTGGGTTGGGAACATCGTACATAGACAACAGCTGAAAACCCACGTTCAGAGGCGTCTGAGAAGCCGTGAAGTTCAACACTAGAATTTGGAGAGATTTTCAATGCTCTAGGGATCTGAATGTCTGCAAGTGCTGGTATCGCTGAGATAAAGTTACTCCAAATTGCACTAAGTTCTGGAGTGAGAGGTTCATCCCATTGTAGACCGGTCGTCCAGAGAAGTTGAATAAAACATTTCGCTGTCATAGTACATGGGCTAAGAAATCCACAAGGATCGTATATTTTAGCGACTAGACTGAGAACGTGACGTTTAGTTAGTGTTTTTGGCGGTAGGTTGAGATGAAATGAAAAATTGTCCGAGTCTGGAGACCAGTGTAGGCCAAGAATTGAGAAATGGGGATCAGGTGTATTTTCAAGAAAGACTGGAGAGTCTTTATGAGTGTCTGGAAGAGACTGAAGAAGCTCGGGAGAATTTGAAGTCCATTTTCGAAGTTCAAAGTGTCCACGGTTGAGTAGTTGAATGAGTTGATTTTGAAGGTTCTTTGCTTCATCTACCGTGTCTGCTCCAGTTACAATGTCGTCTACGTAAGTCTGAGTGCGCAAGACATTTGCTGCTTCAGGGAAGTCTTTACCTTCGTCTTCAGCTAACTGGTGGAGGGTACGAATCGCTAAGTAGGGTGAGCTATTTACTCCAAAAGTCACTCGAGTGAGTTTGTATGTGGATATATCTTCAGAGGGATTGTCACGCCAAAAGACGAGTTGGAACAGTTGATCGGAAGGTTTGATTAAGATTTGAAGATACATTTGGCGAATATCGCAAGTGAAAACGATATTGTGTATTCTGAAATGTAGCAATATATCACAAATGTTGGTCTGTAATTTAGGGCCGGTCATGAGAGAATCATTGAGGGAAATTCCAGAGCTGGTTTTGCAGCTTGCATCATAAACGATTCGGAGTTTAGTTGAGGTACTGGATGGTTTCACAACTGCATGGTGTGGCAAGAAATAGTGAGGAGAGTTGATATCTAGATGAGGTAGTTTTACCATATGACCTTGAGAGATGTGTTCGTTTATATTGTCAGAGTAAGCTTTATACAAATCAGGAGAGAGTGTAAAACGTCGTTCAAGTGAGTGAAAACGTCGTTCTGCGATGAGTTTGGAAGATCCTAAAGGTGGATGATTTTCTTTAAATGGTAGCTGAACTAAGTAACGGCCATTTTCGTCCCTAGAGTGGGTAGCTTTAAACAGATCTTCACACTGTTGCTCTTCAACCGATATCTTTGAGGGTACAGATAATTCCTCTAATTTCCAAAATTTCTGTAGAGAGTTATGCAATTCGTTGTCAACCGTTGAGAGCAGAGAGATGGATGGAGTGTTGGCAGGCTGGGAATCGGTTGAACAAGGTGCATTCCCCATAACAACAAAGCCAAAGTGAGTTCCCATCATGTTAGGCATGTTAGGGCCGAGAGAATAGTTTTCATTCGTTAAAAGAAGAGGGAAGAGAGAAGCTCCGATCAGCATGTCAATGGGCCCTGATAAGTGGAAGCTGGGATCAGCAAGGGGGTAAGGTTTTACTTTCAATAGAACTCTTTGTGATATTTGAGATCTAGGGAGATTGACAGATATTTTATCAAGTATGTGCACTTCATGGTTGGATGCAACTAATTTTCCTGCCAGTGTGTTAACAGTGAGGTTCACAATACCCTTTGTGAGAGTTGGAGATTGAGAAAGACCAACTACTTGTAAGTTGGATTTGAAACGAGGTGCATTCAGTAGTTGAGCAGCTTTTTCACTAATAAAATCACACATGCTGCCACTATCAATCAATGCTCTGAACACATGAGAAACGTTATTTTGAGCAGTAACTTTAACCAGTGTTGTGCCTAAAATTACAGTTTTAGGGATTTGATTAGCAGGACTGGCTTCCTGTGAGCAAAGAGATACGGTAGGTTTTTCATTCGAAACATGAGTGGTTGATGGTTGTGATGATGTAGAACCTTGAGATGTCTTGTCATGTTCAAAATGAAGTAAGGTGTGATGACGTTTGTGGCATTTGAAGCAAGATGCTTTAGACTTACATGTTTTAACATCATGTTTTCCGAGGCAAGAGACACATCTGTTGTTGTCCTTTACGGTTTTAAAACGTTCATTTGAAGAAAGAGAGAGAAAGCTAGGACAAGCATAAACCTTGTGGCCAGTTGATGAGCAGACAAAGCAGGGAAATGAGAAAGGATTTTTTGAGTTGTCTTGATTTGATGGAGTTGGAGTAGAGACCATTGTAACTTTCTGAGCTTGAATGAAAGAGGGCTTGGAGGATGTGAAAGATTTGGGTTTAAAATTTGAATAGTGGTTGTTCGTACTTTGAGCAAACTTGGTATGTAACACAGCGTCTTCCATTTGGTTACACTCTTGATTAAGAAACTTGACTATTTCGACTACTTCTGGTAGAGAATGTGTTTCGCATTTTATATTAATTCTAAAAGCCTCTAGTTGTTTTAGAAGGTCATTGTCTAGTTTTCGTAAGAGTATGGTGGACAACAGAGGGTTAGAGTTAGAAGTAATGTCACAGTCAAGAGCTTTAAGTGCTTCTGTGTGTTCATAAAACAAGTTGAGGAACGTTCTGAGACATTTGTTTGAGGTAGAGGAAATGTCCGGTAGGTCGATCAGTTTGTTTAGGTGAAGTGTAGTTAACCTTCGGGTGTTGTGGTATCTGTCTCTGAGGAGCTGATAGGCAATTGAGTAATTGGCTGAAGTGATACTGAAAGCTTTTACGAGATTTAGTGGTTCATTTTTGAGCACGCTGAGAAGATATTGAAATTTAGTGACGTTTGAAATGCTTTCATTCAGATGGATGCTAGTGTCAAATAAGTTGATGAAACTTACCCACTGTAGAGGAGAACCATCAAACGTGATGAGGTCTAGTTTTGGGAGTCTTACGTGAGCAGATGATGAAGCTGAGATGTCACTAATTCTTGTTGAATCTTTACTTTCTTCTGGAACATCTTGCGGCTGCTGTTGGAGAAGGGCTTCAATCCGAGACTTGGCTTCGACGAATAGCAGTCGCAGTTTGTCTTCAGTGTCACTTACTGCATCCAAATCTAATTCTTCTGATATATGTTCCAAGGCTCTTTCCAGGTAATTTTCATAGGCTTCATGTTTCTTTTCTAACTGGTTCGAGAAGTTGTTTAAAGTTCTGATTTGTATCACTGACAAGATTGAGGGGGAAAGTGTTTCAAGCTCTTGTACAGATTTGAGAATCTTTTCAAAAGAATTTTGTATGAGAAGGGTTGATTTGTTGAAGTTTGAGAGTGAAATTGATCTGGTAGCCATATTGGACAAAACAAATGGAGTGAAACTTTACTAAGAATTAGATAGAGTTTGTGACACTATGAGAGTGGGGAGAAACATAAAGAGATTGAATGATAAAATAAAGATATTTCGATAGCTTGAAAGTGTTCTGAAAATTGAATCCAAAGACTGAAATTCAAAATCCAGGCTCGATTAGGACCAATGAATATTTTGTAGAGAATGAAATTAAATGGAGATTATAAGATGAGAAAAAAATGAACACACTTTTGGGATAGGAGAACAAGCACTGTTTTATTTACTTTTTGATACACAACATGTGTTAGCAATAGAGAATAATTTAATTTGATTAAGAACACATGTTAGTTGCAAGGAAAAGAGATGTACATTAAATAAAACATAGAGTGTTAAATAATATGAATGGTTAAAGTTTACTGAACAATGTTAAAGTTTACTGAACAGCCATTTTGTTATATGAATATGAAAATTGTCATTATTTTTGGAGCTTTGTCTAGTTGTCATTAATGTTTGTGCAAAGTTTCAATTTCATATCCTTAACCACTTTTAGAAAAAAATTAACAAGTGAAAAAACAAAATTGCGGTTTTGTGAGTAATTAAGGACTTCCGGATAATTTAAATATAATATTTAGATATGTTTCTTACTCAGGAAAGTGCCCTACAATATTTGTAGTGAGTTCTGGGACACCCTGTATAGGGAGTTATAATTCTAAAAATTGTCTCATAGCTCTCCATAAAATAACATATAAACTTGTTCATATATCTCCAGTTTGAATGAAGCCAAAGACTTCGTTTTGGTCTTGAAATAACTGTTAAATTACGGGTTTTCATATGAGACTTCAATCATTCAAATCAAACAAGTTTAAGGCAATTCATAAGCCTCCAATGAAGGAAAATTTGAATTTTTCCAAAATTTGACTACAGTTAAAGATTAGTATCTCTAGTTATAGTTGTGATACGTCATATGTTTTAGTCTAAAGACATTTGGTGAAATACCGGCTTTCATTTAAGCTATTAGTAATTCAAATCGGGCGAGTTTCAAGCAAATTTAAGGTGAAAAACCAAAATAAAATGTATCTTTTATAAGGTCTTTCGATGATTAAAAATCAAAAGCTCCAGTAGGCCTATTGTTCATGCTTTTTACTTTCTCCCCCTATACCATAGTATATGAAGAAAGTATTGTTTTCGTCAAAATTTTCTAGTTTGAGTTTTGGGTGGATATATTCGTTTTCCCCTGGACCCAAAAAAGTGGTTTTCAAAGTGATGTCTGTGTGTGTGTGTATAGTATAGTAGTTTTCAATCAATAGTCAATAGTAGTTTTCGGCTAACATCCTTGTTCATTGTTCATAGGTTGATAACAATAGTAATTTTTTTTCATCTCTTTGTTTTTCTATTTGGTGGCGTTCTATGAATTTGCTATGTTTCCATGGTTAACAAATCGGTTCTTTCAATGATTTCTCAAAAAATACAGTACTACTAAGTCAATTCATTTTTCTTATTTTGTAAAATGGATCAAATTGTCCAGGCTTTCTCGATTTTTACTTTCTCCCCCTATACCATAGTACCTATATGGAGAAAGTATTGTTTTCATCAAAATTTTCGAGTTTGAGTTTTGAGTGGATATATTCGTTTTCCCCTGGACCCAAAAAAAAATGTAAAAAAAATGTTTGTAGTGAGTCAATGGCTCAGTCGGTAGCGTCGCGGACTTCGGGCCCAAGGCAGCGATGTCGTGGGTTCGGATCCTGGTCACTGCCGATAACATTTTATCAGTACAGTTCACCTTTGTACTGTACCGGCTCACTCCTTGCTTTGCTGTAAACGATCCACGCACGGGCGCTTAGTCTATGTGGACGAGCAAATGCAAGGTTAAAAGAGGCCGCCAACCTCTTTTTTTTAAAAAAAAAGTGGTTTTCGAAGTGATGTCTGTGTGTGTGTGTGTGTGTGGATGTGTACAGAGCTACAGACCACACCTGTAGTCCGATTTTGATGAAATTTGGTATGTAGGTACTAATCTATGGTATCTGCAGGCGTTTTATTCATTTTTTTGAAATTTTGATTTTTAATGTTGATTTTCCCATAAAACCCCATAAAATAACGGAAAAATCGGATTTCTCAAAAATGGCCTGAACGATTTTGTTAAAAATTTAGTATGTTATAGCCCTTTAAATTCTGAACAAAATGGTAGGACTCCCATTTCTGTAAACATTATGGTTCAAAAGTTATTGTAAATTATGTTATTTTCCCATAAAAAACCCCCAAAAAAAGATAAAATCATATTTTTGAAAGAAACTAGTTTAGATTGAAATTAGTATGTGATAATACTTATAATTCCAAACAACATAGTGCAACCCCCCCATTGCTATAAAGATTATGGTTCAAAAGTTATTGTAACTTATTTTATTTTCCAATAAAAACCCATTTAAAAAACGGAAAAATGGATTTTTTTGAAAATAAAACGATTCTGATTGAAATCCTTCTGTTATGGTCCTTAAATAATTCTAAACAAAATAGTGCATCTCTTCATTCTTGTTAAAATTACTGTTTATGATAAAGGTTGTTGACAAGCTAATGGGAGAAAGTATGTGTCAGATTGTTGATATGGTTTATTTTATATGTTTTAAACTAAAAATAATCAGTAAACTATGGGCTTGAATTTGAGCTATTAGCTATTAAAATCGGACAAGATTCTTTCTGTGAGCCTCCAAACAACAAAAATAAAAAATTTTAAAATATTATAGGTTTTGTTTTTAATCAACGATCCATAACTCCAGTTCTATTCCAGTTAGTATATAACATTTGGTATCAAATTGTTTATTAAATTAGCAGCTTTCATTTGAGGCAATGATCATTTAAATCTGACACGTCAACATGTATAATTTAAACTCCGAAGTCAATGCACGAGTCAGTCTCCGGCGCCCCGTGGTACCCCACTTGTGGTGGGGGTAGCCTATTGAGCGCCGGCTCGTTTTCAGCACTGTACTCTCGTTGCAGGGCGCGATCCAGTTAGGTTATATACATCGATGGTTTGTACCAAATTTCATTAAAATCAGAGGATTTTGCCCCAGTTAACTTGCTAAAGGACACACATATATAAAAATATATATCTACTAGCACCCATTGTCACTTCATGATTACAAAATCCGTATACCCCATTTTACTAATTGCTAAAGATTAATTAGGTGTTCCTGTGCCAAGCAAGGGGCCCATGTTAAGTTTTAGCCAAGGGCGCTCCTGACTAATTTCATGATATTTACTGATTTTCTTGTTTCAGTTTGGAAATTATCGATATGAGGATGTAGAACGAGCCAAAGTTACATGTGGTGCTCTTCCTGGGATCGAATGCCATGGGCCTAGGTCATTTCTCAAAGAAGGATTTCCCTGTGTAAAGTATGTACATTTGGCTAGAAAAACCTAACACGACTCTTTACCTAGTCCAACCATACTCAAATTAATTGTTATCCTTTTAAAATAAAAATAGGCCATCGTCTATGATATTGGGTTATTTCCTGAAAATATTTTAGTTCAATCAGTCTAGTCAAGGCCCCACTAGAAAAACAGGCCATGCTGCAGCACTGGAGCACAACACTACGTCACAGTGGTGGATAGTTGTACTAAAGTTGCCAGACGTAAACAGCCAGCTTATTTACCTAAAACATATGGGATATTGCAGTGAATCTATCCCAGTGTGATGTTATGGATCCTGCAGCATGGCCTGCTTTCTCGTGGGGTCTTGGTCTAGTACTTTTCACGTGATAACAGACTAACACACAAACAACCAACAATTCTTATTGATAAGATTAGTAAGATGGAGTCCACTGTTTTACCCCGCACTGACTTTTGTATACAGTAAACAAGTTACTAAATTTTATCTGTTAAATATGTAAGAAATTAGTAAATTCAGAATAAAGCAGAATCATAAAGTCTATTTTAATACAAAACCTAAACAAAACAATCAATTGTAAATAAAGTGTTTTTAACATGTGATTTCATACATTAAGCAATATTAATTATAAACATATGATGTTGGACAGTAATATCTATCAATCCTCCCCCTTTAATCGGCAAGGTAGCATCTGGTTGACATGTCTTCTCCAGTTGCAGCCGTCATCCATTCCCAAAACATACATCACTTTTCCTTCTTTAGCTGTTACTCTTCCAAAACTCCACTTTTTCCCTTTTTGGTTGTAGCATAAAGCTTGAACCCTTTCTCCAATGTTAAAATTGCGACATCTTTTATTTGAAGTTTCATTCTCATTTGCTGTTTCTAGTTTGTTTGTTTCCAGCATGAAGTCAAGACGAGTTCTTATATTTCGACCGAACATAAGGGAGTACGCATCTTTACCCGTTGAGTTTACAGACTTTCTTAGTTGCGTTAGAAACATTGGTAGTTTTGTACTTATGTCTCCTCCCTCACTTTTCATTGCACTTAAGCCCTTCTTTATTGTCTGAACAAATCTTTCTGCTTGCCCATTTGACGAAGGGTTAAATGGAGCACATGTCTTGTGGATGACCCTGTTTATCTTTAAGAAACTTTTGAATGTAAATGATGTGAATTGTGGTCCATTGTCAGATACTAGTACGGGAGGAATACCAAAAGTCGAAAACAAATTCCGAAGTGTCTTTATGCACCATTCCGAGGTTGTTATCTTTGTTGGAATAACTTCAACCCATTTAGAAAATGAATCAACAATAATGAAAAAGTATTGATTTCCAGCATATGGTCCAGCAAAATCTATGTGAATTCTCTGCCATGGCTGTTCAGCACTTTCCCAAGGGTGTAGAGTCACTAAGCTTGGTCGATTCTGTTTTTGACAACACTCTTTGCATGTTTTTGCCAAATTCTCTATGTCGTTATCTATGCCCTTCCAGTAACAATAACTTCTAGCTAACCCCTTCATCTTTACAATGCCTAAATGTCCAATGTGAAGTTCCTGTAGGACTTTACTCTGCAAACTAGTTGGAATAACTATTCTGTTTCCTTTAAACAAGCAATCATTCTGTAGAGTAAATTCATGATCATGTAAACCAATTCTTTTGATACTCTTTCCTTCTTTAAGTAATTTAATAATTTCTTTTGTAGTGCTGTCATTGTAAGATTCTCTTGCAATCTCTTCTTTAGTGACTGGCATTGTTTCCAACTGACTTAATTGAAACACAGCATTATCATCCATGAAATCATCAGGTGTGTTCTCAACTGGAAATCGGGAAAGAAAATCAGCATTCGAATGGTCTTGTGTTCTGCGAAATTCAACAGTGTAGTTAAACCCTGAAAGGAAGTGTGCGTAGTTAAATATCCTTGTAGCTGTCATTGTCGGTAAAGTTCTATGTGGATCGAAAATAGATACTAAAGGCTTGTGATCTGTAATCAGTAGAAACTTACGACCATAACAGTAAGAGAAGAATCTTTTCAATCCCCAGTATATTGCAGTTGCTTCCTTATCTATTTGGCTGTATTTTTGTTCACTCCTTGTCAATGTTCGGGAGGCAAAAGCTATTGGTCTTTCACTGCCATCTTTCATTCTATGTGATAGGACAGCCCCTAGTCCTACTGGAGAAGCATCTGTAGCAAGAACCAACGGTAGCGAAGGATCAAAATGAGCTAATGTCCGTTCATTTGCAATTTCTTCTTTCACTTTCTTGAAGCTTTGTTCACAAGCTGATGTCCACTTAAATGGTTTGTTCTTCTTTAGCAAATTGTTCAAAGGATAAACTATATCAGAGAAGCATGAAATAAACTTACTGTAGTAAGTCACCAAACCCAGGAATGATCGTATTTCATTGATGTTCGAAGGTCGTTTTGCATTAGTTATTGCTTCAACTTTTTCAGTACTCTTGTGTAAACCATTGTTATCAATCACGTGTCCCAAATATTTTATGCTCTTCTGGAAGAATTTGCATTTCTCTCTGTTCAATCGTAGATTCTTGCTACGTAACACATTCAGTACTTGTTTTAATCTTTGTAAAGTTTCATCAAACGTAGATCCTTGTACGAGTATGTCGTCAAAGAAACACTGTACTCCATCCAGACCTTGTAATGTTGAGTTCATGAATCTTTGCCAGAGAGATGGAGCGACCTTCACTCCAAACATAAGGCGATTTACCTTAAAAAGTCCTTTGTGTGTGCTTAAGGTTTGCATTTTAGCACTTTCATCGTCCATTACCATATGTAAGTACGCATTACTTATGTCAAGTGTACAAAAGTACTTCCCTCCACTCATGTTTGAGAAAATGTCTTCTATTCTTGGTATGGGATAGTTTACCTCTTCAATTACTTTATTGAGTGTAACCTTGTAGTCGGCACATAATCTCACATTGCCATTTGGTTTTATTACTGGAACCACAGGGGTTCCCCAAGCAGAGTTTTCTACCTTAGTAATGATGTGTTCACGTTCCAATCGTTCAATCTCCCTCTCGACCTTACCTTTTATTGCGTACGGTACTTGTCTAGGCTTTATGTAAATAGGTGTAGTGTTTTCCATCACCTGAAATCTAGCTTTGAAGTCAGGAATCTCTCCAATCTCTGTCTTGAAAATATCTTCATATTCTTCAAGTAAGGATGTCAGCTGAGATCCATTTGTTTCTTCAACTGCCCTCATGTCTGCCCAATCAAGTTTCACCTCTCTCATCCACTCACGTCCAAATATAGCATCAACTTGGTGATCTATTACGTATAGCTTTCCAATGAATCTTTGTCCCTTGTAGTTGCATTTCACAAAAGCTACGCCACACGGTTTTATTATTTCTCCTGTGTATGTGCGTAGTTCAACTGCAGTTGATAGAAGCTTTTTGTTCGGAAAATTGTGTTGAAAGTCTTTTAGGGAAATGGAGCTCAATGATGCGCCTGTGTCTAATTCGAATAACATCTCCTTGCCATCCACTGATAATTTTGCATTGAATTTACCTCTGTCTTTTGAATTTGAAAGTAAATGTATGTTATGTAAGTCGTTTCCATCCTCTTCTTCAAAAGCTTCTTCTTCAGCATAGTGAACTGATTTTTGTAACTTACCTTTACTCATGCATACACGAGCAATATGACCAGTTTTATTGCAAGAATGACATGTTTCTTCTTTGAATTTACATTTATTAGCCGTATGTGATTCATTACCACAACGATAACACTTTCCTCTCAAAGAATCAAAACTCAAGGTAGTTTTATCAAGTTTCGCAGTAGATTTCATGGAATACCTTGTATTTCTTACATCTTTATTTTTTGGTACTGGTACTTGCTGACTTTTGTATTTGACTTGATTCACATGTCTAGCAAAATGTTGCTCAGTAATCATTGCACTTTCTGTTTTTGATAGCTCTATTCCGGTTGCTGTCCTAACTAACTCAGGAAATGTTCTCAATTCACGTTCTTGTAAGAGTCTTGTTCTTATTTCTGGGTCATTTAGTCCTCTGACAAACTGTAATCGCAAAAATATATCACAAACAGACTTTCCACATGCACAGTTGAACTCACAGTTTGTAGATAACCTTTTAAGGTCTGTTGAAAAATCTGTTACTGATTCTCCATTCTGTTGTTCTCTAAGTACAAATTTGTGTTGTAACGCTAGTGTACTTGCTTGAGGATCTAAGTACTGTTGTAATAAATGTACTAGTTCTTCGTATGTTTTGTTACTTGGATCATCTGGTGAGCAAATGTCGTATAGCTTTTGATGAATTAATGGTGTGAGAGCATGTAAGAATGTCAATGTTTTCTGATTTTGGTCCTTTATACATTTTAGTTCCATAAAAGTATCCAAACGTTTTGTAAAATTTCGGAAACTTTCCCTTTCATCGTATGGCACAAAGTTTAGATTTGAGGTTGTCACATTTGTTGTAGCAGCATGCTGAATCTGATCATTTGAACAATCGGCACCTGATGTATCAATTAGGTTTTGTAACATTACCTTGGTATCAATTGTGGTATTTTCAAATTCTTGTCTGTAAGCGAGTTCATCTTCAATATCATCTTCATTAATCATTAATTCAATGTGGTCCTGTATTATACCAAATTTCGTGTGCAATTCATTTAAATGATGTAGTCTAACTGAAGCATCTGTAGACACTTTGTGCTCTTTCAAAAGTTTTGTGATATTTGTAAGCTGAGCTTTCAAGGATCTTCTGAGGTTTTTGTACTTGATTATCCTCTCATTCTTCTCTTTTATTTGTTCAATTGTTTCTATAATCCTCGTCGCCATTGTTAAATATGTAAGAAATTAGTAAATTCAGAATAAAGCAGAATCATAAAGTCTATTTTAATACAAAACCTAAACAAAACAATCAATTGTAAATAAAGTGTTTTTAACATGTGATTTCATACATTAAGCAATATTAATTATAAACATATGATGTTGGACAGTAATATCCATCATTATCCATCCTTTTTTACCTGTGAATAATCATATAAAATTTCCATGCTTTTACAGGTACAAGGGACACTACTTTGTCACCACCCTTATGTACAGCATTTTACTTGGGTTTCTGGGGATGGACAGGTAAGCGTAGATATGTTCTGCATGTGGGTTTACTGTACTTGTTTTTTAAGAAAGATCAAAGCCCCTAATTTTAATACATATTATCATAGAAAAAATAATTTGGAATACATTTTATTAGACATTCTACATTAAAGAAGGAGAAATGTATACACAAATAAATTATGCAAGAAAAGAGTAACAGCACATCAAAAAGTTAGCCACCCAATTAATTTGATACTAGTAAACACGTTAATCGAAGTCGAGCAATTGCAAAGATGTAAAGTAGTTATTTAAAAACAAATAAAAGTCATCATAATTTCCGACGAGTTTAAAAGACTCAACTCATAGATTACGTACCTAACAGTTCCATATAATCAACATTTCTTGTAAATATTTTATCATTTTTTAAAAGCTGATCTGGTTTTTTTATGTTTCCCACTTATAGCTGTATTAGGTTGTTTGTGTTGATATTCGTCAATGATAATGTAGTCTGCATGGTACCACCCATTGTCGCCAGTACGTTTACAAATTTCAGTAAATTTTTTATATTGATAACATTTTGTTTACACGACTAAGAAATACCTGATTTTCTGCATAACCTCTCTGTCGCAATTTTATTTGAATCAATTGGCATTAATTTGGCTAGTTACTGTTATAGGAATCGTAAATTATATTTACCTGAAAAAATGCAGAATTGAAAGGGACTGCAGAAGGGATTGAATGCAGAACCCGGGACCTCAGGGACTTCAGTCCCTGAGGTCCCGGGTTTGATCCCCACAAAGTCACCAATGGATTTTATCTAAGTGATAATGCCGCAACCCCTAGGTCAATTCTGAAGTAATGTGAAAAACAATCCCAGGCTCATGCCTAGACAATAGACAAGACAATTGGTTTTTTGTTTCACTTAAATGGGAATAATGCGAATCCTTCAATGAAAGTTTTATTAAGGTTTCTTGGATGTAGTCACATTCTTTTAAAATCACTTGACTTTTATGAAAACATATATTTAATGATTAATGTCCTTGCCGTACTAGTTTAATTCAGACTTAGAGGGGTTTCCTGTTTCCTTTGCCAATCATCATAAAGTTAAGTCGTTGTTTCCTACAAAATAGTAGTTTTCGGCTAACATCCTTGTTCATTGTTCATAGGTTGATAACGATAGTATTTTTTTTTTTCATCTCTATTTCTTCTATTTGGTGGCGTTCTATGACTTTGCTATGTTTCCATTGTTAACAAATCGGTTCTTTCAATGATTTCTCAAAAAATACAGTACTACTAAGTCAATTCATTTTTCTTATTTTGTAAAATATATCAAATTGTCCAGGCTTTCTCGATTTTTACTTTCTCCCCCTATACCATAGTACCTATATGGAGAAAGTATTGTTTTCGTCAAAATTTTCGAGTGAGTTTTGAGTGGATATATTCGTTTTCCCCTGGACCCAAAAAAGTGGTTTTCGAAGTGATGTCTGTGTGTGTGTGTGTCTGTGTGTCTGGATGTGTACAGAGCTAGGGACTACACCTGTGGTCCGATTTCGATGAAATTTGGTATGTAGGTCCTAATCCATGGTATCTCCGTAGGCGTATTTTTCATTTTTTTAAATTTTGATTTTTAATGGGGATTTTTCCATAAAAACCCACAAAAAACCGGAAAAATCTGATTTTCTCGAAAATGGCTAAACGATTTTGATAAAAATTTAGTATGTTGTAGCCCTTTAAATTCTGAACAAAACGGTACAAATCCCATTTCTGTAAAAATTACGGTTTAAAAGTTACGGTAAATTATGTTATTTCCCCATAAAATAAGGAAAAATAGGATTTTAGAAAAAATCTGGTTTTATTTTAACATAGTATGTTATGGTCCTTAAAAAAGTTTTGATAGTTTTTTTCATTAAACATTTTTTTATTAATGGGAATTTTCCCATTAAACCCCATAAAATAACGGAAAAATAGGATTTTTCCAAAACGGCCTGAACGATTTTGATAAAAATTTTGTATTTCATAGTCCTTTATATTCTGAACAAAACGGTACAAATCCCATTTCTGTAAAAATTATGGTTCAAAAGTTATTGTAAATTACTAGAGAACCTGTGCGGCCCAATGAGCCGCATAGTATGAAACATAACGCCGAAAACGTTATGCTTAAATTAGAGTAATTCTAGTTAGGTCTACATCTTAGAGTTGTTAAACACTTGTTAGAAACTATTTTTAAATATCTCTATTTGCGTCGTCAAGATTCACCTGCATTATTTCTGCTCTCAGTTTTAACTGATAGCTTCTAATGAATGCTAAACGATCTGCTTCAATTCAAGCTAACATGTTGAAACAAAGTTTTTCCAACATTGAGAATTGAAGAAAACTGTTGCCTAGACATCCCCCTAATCAAACGAATTTTCCCCGTAGAGAATCCTGAAAAGTGGGGTGATATCAACCATTTATTGTGCTTTATTTTTTACCCACAAACTCTGGGTTATCAAATGGAAAGCCATAATCTGCTTTGAATAGGCTAAAGCAGCAACACCATTGATAGTTTGTTAACGCATTTTAACGTGTTGTGTTAAAATATATGCCCCGCATCAGAACGTCCTCACGTTGTTCAGTGGGGTTTCTCTTAATACCTGTCCCAAAGTTTTGAAAGTATGGATTCATTTGTCGAAATTGTTTGGATAACTTTTGTAGCTATAAGATTTGGATAGCAATTTTCATTTTTTCTTTTTGAACAGCGTATATTTGTAACCTTTTTTTTTTTAAATAATATTTGTTAGGTTAATTGATCTAAGCCCAGGAAGGGGGGGGGGGGTTTGTTACTGAAAGCTTTTAAAGAGTCACAATGACAGAAAGGATCCTCTTCGGGAAGGCGCCACCTTGTTCACTGCAGAACGTCCACCGGCCAACAAGGAAGTCCAATGGCAGTACAGGGTTGAGATTAAAAGGTTTACCCTCGAGGACCACTTAGCTTATCATTCAGACTCACTTACTCATTTACTTACACCTAGACACTTTAATGAGTTAATATCGCTAATTGTTTTGCATGAGCGTGAAAAATAAGATTAATTTGTAAGGGAGCGACTAAAGTTTGATTTTAACCACAGTAGGAAATATTAATATAGTGAAAACACAACAATTAAATTTGAATTACAATAGTTTAATAAGAAAATTAAAAGTTAAGAAGATTACAAATCTCCAAAGCAAGATATTGAAACAAAAGTTAACGATAGTCGAACAGATTTCATATCATAATTATGGGATAACAATAACTCAACGCTCAAAAAGGGCCTCATGAATAGCATTCTTATACCACAACGATACATAGCAGTCAAGACACTCTGTCTGTGGTAAGTTAATATTTCACAATTATAACAGGCTATGAAAGTTTATCTTCACTAAGTAGTTAACACCAAATGTCAATACGGGTACTTGGTACCAACCTAACCTAACTTTTAACAGTTCACTTGATGACACGTTTTAGTCTCTGTTTCGTGTAAGCTAACAAAAGGAATGTTTGAATCTTAAGAGTTCACCTCATTCGATGACTGTTCATATAACAATTATTTACTTCAACAACAGGTTTAAAATATCACAGCAAAAGTTCAGTCTTTTGATATCACAAGTATTAAGGCACTAGAGTTTTGAACAATACGATTGTCTGTCTGAATGGCCTAAACTAACCTATCAAACTTGTTCTCAAGTCTTTGGTCCATAGTACATAATTATGCATAGCACCACACAATACATTACATACATTATATAAGATTCGTTAACAAATTAAATCCTAACATTTGACAATGTTATACTTACAACATAGACCCAGCTCATATAACCTAGAAACTAAACATTTTACACATAGTCTTTAAACACTTTGAAAGATAACACAGAATAATCCATAGGCCCTACATTTTAACCTTTTCAGTGACTTTGTAGGCTACTTTGCCAATTTTAAGATAACTGAACTTAGGCCTAGCCAAGTTAAAGTCAAAAGGTTCGTTAAGCATCTTTAGCCTAGGCTTTAAGGCAAAATTACAAAATAGGCTAGTAACAGAATCAAATCTCAGAGTGAACGGGAAAGCCGTACTATCAGAACACATTTAAAAACAGACATTACCAAATTTAAGTATAGACTTTAATAACAAACAATTCGAGAACAAATTTAATTTACTAACCTAAAGAGCTGGACCCAAAATGAGTCTGAATGACTGAGGTGGATTTTCGTAAGACAATGTGGGACATAGTATTAGCCCATCTCAAGAAAACCCTAAATAACAAAATGTTACTACATAATCCCCCAAAATATGTAATAGAACGAAACCTTACCTCGAGGGTGATTCATTTTAAGTAAATTTAGTTGAATTTAGATGACATCTCATTCTTGATTAACAAAAAAAAATCAACTTCTAATTTTTTTGTCTTCGTCACAAAATCATGGCTAGTGGAGAAGAGGGAGGAAGCGTCGGTTTCAGTCCACAGATCCGTCGAGTTTCATTATTGAGTCCAAACCACCAATCAGAGGTCTACAACTTTATCGATTGAGTGAAGATGGGATGTAGCAATCGTTGGAGCTAAGAGTATGAAGTGGTAGAGGCGTACTATATAAAATATTTTATAGTGACGAAATGAAATTCAGAATGCGGTCAGGCAGTCGATGCGCGCTTAAAGACTGAGATGAAATATTTAGCGGATGGTCAGTCCGCTAGTCTGTATGTAGGTCTGTTGATGGGCCTTCTCCAGACGTCTCTTTACATCCTCATAGATTTGTTTGAGTTTAAATATCTTCTCAGCTTAGGTTCCAGTGGCAACTCAGAAAGTAGTTTGGAGTCCTCACACCCTGTTACTGACAACTCACGTCCAAAATTTAAGAAAGCTGGTGTGTAACCTGTGGTTTCATGCTTAGCTGTACGAAGAGCAAAACCTAAAGCAGGAATATTCTTATCCCATTCTCGGTGATTATCCTTCATGTAGGCTCTGATCATCGTAATGATGGTTCTGTTAGCTCTCTCTGTTGGATTTGTCTGTGGGTGCCTACTGGGGTTAAAAAGCATTTTAACTTGGTATTGTGACATCAATTTCTGCATTTGTGCCCCGGTAAATTCTGACCCATTATCACATTTAAAATAGGAGGGGACACCATAAATCATAAATACTTGTTCCTCCAAAACTTTTGATACTATAGAGGCGGTAGCAGCTCGAATCGGGAACAAAAGAGTATACTTAGAAAAGTTATCCACGACAACCAAAAGATATTTAAAGCCTTTTGTTGACCTTGGAAAAGGTCCCATTAAATCAGCGCTTATAGTGCACCAAGGTCGGGTTCCACAACGGCTCTGTCCAAGTAAACCAGCTGGTTTGGCTTGTTCATATTTTGTTTGTTGGCAAACTTTACACTGCCGCAGATATTTCATGACATCTGGTCGGAGTTTGGGCCAATAGTAACGTTGTTGTATACGGCTCAGAGTTTTATAACTACCTAAATGCCCTGCTGTTTCGGCATCATGATTCTCATGGAAAATTTTAAGGCGTTGGTCTTTCGGGACAACTAATTTCCAATCTTCAGCATCATAGTCCAAAGTGAGTTTTCCAGGAATATGTTTCCACAGCTTACGGTTTTCTACCCTCCAAAGCGGATATTGATCTGGGTGGTTGGTAACTTCTTCAATCATACGGTCATACCATTTATCTACGCTAGGAGTGAGTTCTGCAATTGTTCCTTCGAGTTGTTCTGGCGAGGCACGGCTGAGGAGGTCTGGGACGACATGTTCATTCCCTTTACGATGGATTAATTTAAAGTCGAAAGGTTGTAACCGTAATGCCCATCGAGCTAGGCGGCCTTGAGGATCCTTTAAATTATTCAACCAGAGGAGGCTGTAGTGATCAGTCACTACGGTAAAGTGGGTTCCTTCGATATATGGACGGAAACGCTCAATAGCCCAGATGACGGCCAGACACTCTCTTTCTGTGGCTGAAAATTTCATCTCACCTTTTGACAATGTGCGACTGGCATAGGCTATGACGGCTTCACCTTTCTCAGTAGGCTGTGAGAGTACTGCTCCGATTCCAACGCCACTAGCATCACATGAAATTGTAAATTCTCTGGAGAAATCAGGACATGTCAAGATAGTAGATTTTATTAGGCAGCTGCGGATATCTAGAAAAGCCGCTTGAGCTTCTGGGGTCCAAATGAATTTCAAAGTCTTCTTTAACAGGCTGGTGAGTGGGTGTAGACGAGTAGCAAAGTTGGGTATAAACCGGCGATACCAGGAGGCCATTCCGCAGAATCTTCTCACTTCTTTTGTGGTCTTTACGGAACGTTTAGTTTTCTTACCTGTGAAACGATAAGCTGCAGCCTTTTGAAAATTGATTACTACAACCAAATGCTGCACAGAACTGTACCATATTTCAACATAATAGAAACATACAACTGGCTCCAAAATGATGGTAAATAAACACACAGAGACGAGCCATCAACATATTGGCACCTGACACACGTGTACGTAAAGCGCAGCCGATGGCAGGAAACCCCTTACAGTGGTGGGGGGAGTACTATCGCCGCCGGACCGCTCTAGCCGCTACTCCGCCACCTCAGTCAGCGATCCAGTGTTGTTAATATAGATCTATGATTTAATCTCATTTAAGAGGAATAGAATGAAACATTGACTTTAGAAGAAAAGTATTGTATTAATATGCTCGCTCCGCTCAATATTGCAAGCAGACAACTGCATTGTACACCTAGTATAGATTTCCCCATTACAACGAGGCTTCGTCAAAATGAAGTAGTAGAATAGCAGTTACAAAACGGTCACTGGCATAGAAACATTTAGTAAAAGTACACTTACAATCACTAAGTTACTTTATCACACTTCAGTGGCCTGGATATGCAGTATTTTTGTTAAGGTTTTGGGGGAATTTCCCACACAGGGTATAATCTATAACTGCTGGACCTGGCACTGATTTACTTTTTTTATTCACCCAGAGTCCAAAAACACCATCCTTTTAAATATATTATTAGTACAATTAATTGGGCCAAAATCATCCGATTTTGATCAAAATGGTACAAACATTTAATTATACATTCTAACGAGTTTGGGAACCAGCATGATCAGACCACCATGAACCATGGTAACCATGGTTATATAGGGTAAAATTTCCTTTTCTCATTTTTGACCATCAAATTTGCAATTACTTTTGTTTCAATTTCAATTGAAAAGTGAAATTATGGGAACAAAATTCATGTGATTTTCCTATATATATAATTATTTTCACGTTATTTTCTTACCATTATTTTGCAGAAATTACAACTGTGATATTTGAATGTTTTTTTTTGCGTTAAGTTTTTGTGGAAAGAACTTCTTCTTCATGTGAACAATGTAAAATGGTAACATGAATTTCACGTGAAATTTTTGTTTCCTTGATAACTGGGGAATAGCGCTTCGAACGGCTCAATTACTTGGTGTATAAACTAGAGATGGACAAGACTGGATTTTTAGTTTGAGACGAGATGAGACGGGATTTTTTACTTCTCATACAATTTTGAGACGAGATCAAGACAGGATTTCCCTTCTCATACGTTATAACGGGAAAATAATGGGAAATTTTTTCCTGATTTTGTAACGTTGTTAAATACCTACTGATTTATGACGGATGACTGTTTAAATACAAATATAATAATAATAGGCAAGAATATTTAAAATGTTATTAAAAAACATCAGTATAAAAAAAATTATATTAATTACGCCTACCTTATTAAAAATAACTCTTGCGCTTAGGAAACATGGTGATATCAGTTAGCATAGAGTTAAACTTTAAAAAATACAAAATTGACCAGTCTTAAACATCAGTCTTACATGGGTAAGTATAAAGTAACAATTATTCAGTCTTGTGTTATTTTTAGAATGATATTGGAGTGACTTGTTTTGGCTATACATCCTGTCTTTCTATAAAGATGGAAAAGAAATAAAAAAGTGCTTTATTTTTCACAATTCATTTACACCCTGTAACGATAACGATTCATTTACACAATAACAACAAACACAAAAAACAATGGTTTATTTAAACCGTCTGTTTAGTTCGCACCCTGCTGTGAATTAACATTATTTAAAAACTGTAACATAAAGTACCTATTAACTATAATGTTCCGTATTCAAGCGCTACCTAGATATTTCCAGACGTTTCATATCATACAATAACCCTTGCCCTGTCACGTGATGTCTGGAAACCCCAATCTCGCCCCAGTTCTCTTGCACTCATGCAACTACCAACATGTCCCCGGCACAATTAACTCCCAATTGCTGCTCTCAACTCTTAACCCTAAAGTATATTTAATTATATTAAAAGTGAACGATTGAACATTTGTGAAGTGAAACTACTGCCGGTCCGGGTCTGTGTACGAGAAATACGCGATAGCTGGCCAGCAGAAGAAACTCGTGTACGTCTACCGGCTTCGTCTTCTCAACACTTCAGTTAAAAGGAAGGTACCTCATCAATCTCATTTTTATCTGTTAAATAATTAGTGAAAAGTTTTTAATATTGCTCTTTCACCATACAGTCCATTTGAACATTTTTAGGCAAGTTTACCCCTCATCCGCAGGTCCTGTCGAGTCGGACGAAAATCATATCATTAATAATATATTGTGCTTTTATTAGCCTAGCTACTGTAACTGTTTAAATTGTACAACTAAACTCTTAAAAGTGTCACTTCCCTAAATAATTAGAGCAGCATTTGTATTCCCCATTACTATTTTTGGTGAATTAATAATATTTTATTTCATTCCCCTGTGCCATCCCAGACGTGAATATTTCATGTTAGTTTCATGTCCTCCCACTGTTACATGAATCTTGTCATATTTCCTTTCAAATAGTTATTTGAAATCAGGAATTAGTTAGGATATTTAATATTTTCTCTAAGTTTCTCAACCAATTCTCCATATCAATTATTGTCATTAACAATAATTTTTTGTCTGCACTATGTTTCTTCCTTAATTTTCTAATATATTTTCACTTGTCAGAAAGTCAGCCATTTTATATTATCTGTCCTTGCGATGCACCTTGGTAGCGAACTTCTCCACTAGAGCGCTCTGCCTGCAGTCTGCACATCGCAAGAACCAATGAGCGTCGAGATACGTAAAACAGAATAAATCGCCCAATGATATTGCTTCTTCAAATTGATCATATGTAAGACTCAGTTTCAAGCACAGGAAATCAGCTGACTGAATATAAAACACACAGCTACAGCTGTGTGAATTAAATCAAAATATAAACGTAACCTTCAAGTTTATTTACATCTTTGAAAATGTTGTTTTGTGTGAATATTAAACGAAATATTAGTGATTGAATCAATTCTTATCTACATTAAGGATATTGCTGATAATAAATAAAGGGTGTCCCAATAAGAACGCCGGATTTAAAATTTTAACAAACCATATATTTTCTCACTAAATTTACAATATGAAACATGAATCTTAAAGCATAGTATCTCCGATTAGTAATTGAGTATTATGTCTTGTAAGTGCCAACCTGCTGAATACTGACAAGCTCGACCTCTCTTGACAAAGTTTTCCATCACTTTTTCACACACTTCCTGTTGAATTCCATTAATGGCACGAATCATTTCCTCCTTCAAGTCTTGGATTGTTAAAGGATTATTGGCAAAAACAAGCGACTTTAAATATCCCCAAAATAGAACTGAGCCAATTTATTCGAACTTATAAATCAATCTTCGGACAGATGGATCATTTGGTGCATTGTCCCGGCCGTAAATAGTGCGCAGCTTCCGTGCTTGTAGTGCACTTTAACTATGACCACGCGTTGATCTGTCGTGTAGCGATTCATGACTACAAATGGGACAAATGGGAATACTGATAACATCGCTGATAATTTGGGAATTCCTATTGAAATACAGATAAGGATAAGACGCTCCTCAAATCCGGCGTTCTTACTGGGACACCCTTTACTTCCCTACTCAATTTATTCTGCGAAAATACTTGATTGAAATGAAATGACATTGTGTTAAATAGACTTTACTTTATTTACTATGTCTGTCTTGGGTCTGATGGTTAAGTGAAATATAATTTTACATTCATTATTTCTTGTAGAGCTAATGTAAATGAATTGATTTATTCTGAGCTATTAATTTGCATTATTGTTAGGTCTAAGACTTGGAGTTATTTTGATATTTAGGTGTTGGGAATATTTACATAGGCCCAAGTATTATAAGAAACTTAGGCCTATAGCTTACTCTTTTGATTACATAAATGGTCTGTTAAAATGAGATTCTCTACACTGGAGAAAAAGGCAAAACTTGTCAAAAATAGGCTTCAGAAAATAGGCAAGTTTGTGTCAGCTCAAATTACTCTCTCAGAAACTCAATCATTAAATGTTGTTTCCATTCAGCGCTTACACAACTATGATGATGAAGTTAGAGGTTTATTCTCTGATTTTAAAGCTTTATTCGATAAAGTGGTTTATGATGATCCTGGTTCTGATTATGATGAAACTGAAGCATGCTCTATGCAAGATGAAATTTTGGACTTTTACATTTCTCTGATTAGTGACTTGAAAATAGTGTTACCTGCTAAAACTAAAGAAGTAACACCTCCCACCCAACCATCTCTGCGACTGCCCAAATTTGAGTTGCCCAAATTCAGCGGTAACTACAAAGAATGGGTTAGCTACTACAATATGTTTGAGGCTTCTTAATAGGAATGAAACTTTGGCCCCTGTGAGTAAGTTCCAATATCTGCTTAGTTCTTTAAGTGGTGAACCCTTAGATTTAGTAAAGAGCTTAAGCATAACTGCAGAAAACTTTGATGTTGCACTTAGGCTGCTTAAGGATCGCTATTATAACAAAAGGCATGTTGTAACTCAGCTTGTTACAAAAATCATTGATTTGCCATGCATAAGTAGTGGTTCTCTCAAAAGTCTCCAACATTTTCTCACAGTTTATAAAGAGAACACTCAAGTTTTTAAAAATCTCAACCATGACATAACAGCTGAAAATACTCTGCTTGTCCTAACGCTTTTGAAAAAGTTACCTACTGATTTAAGAAAATCTTTTGAGGATTCTCGCATCACAAACAATGACATACCTGCAGTAAATGATTTAATTCAATTTCTTGAAAGAGAATTTTAACGATTAGAAGGAGCTAGTATCGGTCTTGGTCCCTCAGCTAACGCAAGATACTCTTCAGTGCAAAAGACTCAATCTAATAGTTATAGGCCTAAACCTCTTCGAGATAGTAAACCTTACTCCTCTCAAGCTAAAACAGCTTTCGTCACAGTTACTAACACTTGTAAGTTTTGTCGGGGTAGCGGATTTTTATCCCCCTGGAATTTTACCCCCTGGGCAAACGTGACGTCACAAACCAGGGGGTAAAATTCCGGCCGCAAACTATTGAGTTTTGCGACATCAGCTCGATGGATTAAACGCGGAATTAAACATATATTTTCACGGTTGTGAATTTAATCAGAACACATCAAATTATAAAAACCTAGAATGTACGGCCCGGATATTTACCCCCGGAATTTTACCCCCCGGATTTTTACCCCCTGGATTTTTACCCCCGGAATTTTACCCCCTGGCCAGATATATAAATTAGTGAGAATGATTATTAATTATCTTCATTCAGTTTTAATTTAATAGTAAAATTTTATTATTAAGTAGCCTATCTTAATTTATTTGTAACATTAACTGATCGAACAGGTTTTTAATTTTAATTTTGAAATTCGAGTATCAGGATTCGATCTTTAAAGCCAACTGTTGGTTAATATGATCAAAATAATACAGCGAATTCTGTTCACTTAGTAGAGATTACAAAATAAATAAATAAAGATAGGCTACTAAATAATGAAATGTTTACAATTAATTAAAAACAGAAATAAGAAAATCAATCATTCAATTTCTAAAATGGGCTAGGGGGTAAAATTCCGGGGGGTAAAAATCTGGGGGTAAAAATCCGGCCCGTACATCTTCAGATGTCTTAATGCTAGTTATATGGACAGGGTGTAAAATTCCGGTTTTCCCCGCATTGTATTGATGTATGCTTGTTTTGCTGCAGGTTTTGTCTAGGCCAGACTGGTACAGCCGTAGGGAAGCTGCTCACACTGGGAGGTAATGTTATTGTTTATTTTTTAAAGCTTACAAATGCGTCTGAAATGCCAACAAACTTGCATGACTGTAGTTTGATTTTACAACATTTATCACCATGTAATAAGCATCTTGTCACATGTATCACAATGTAAACGATTGTAAAAATGGTGTTTGCCGTAAAAATAAATTAATAAATAAACAAAGGAATTATAATTAAACTTTTCACTTATGTTTTTTGCTATGTTCACTTTTTGTAAAATTATAAATAAAATGAGACATACAGTATATTGAGAATCCCTCTAGTTATAGTTCAGTTTTAGTGTTACTTTAGCGTGTGTTAGCAATTATAGTCTTGTAAACTATATAAAAAAATAAGTTGACTTATTTTTCTTAGCCAGTGTACATGTTTTATCTTATCTAACAGGGGCAGGTTGAGACCTTAAAGCACTTCATCCGAAATCGAATTATTGCGCGTGTACATGTTTATAGGATTTGGAAACAAGGATAGCAATTGAGAATACCAAATTATAAATAAATAAACAAATATTACTTTATTGTCACATACACAAGAATACATTCCATGTTTCTAACGCAGCTAGAGGAACAGGTGACATTGTCAAATATGCATAATATAAAACAAAGAAAACATTCCATAAATTAAAATAGTATTAAAGTAAAATTAACCATAAACTGAGTTATTGCTCAAAGTGTGCACCAATATTATTGTCATCCAGAAATTCAGATACAGAATAGAAGGTTTTTTCCATTAAATACAGTTTAAGGTCATTTTTGAATTTAGTAATGCAGCTAATCTCTTATATTAATACGTGAGGGCTGTTTTTTGTGAACAAAACTCCTCCGTTATTTCTGGACCGATTTTAACGTTTGAGGTGTCAAATGATTCGTCTCAATTCGTAGTTCTGCATAAAGGTTTTAGAGTTTAAAATCTCTTACCCTTAAGGGCACGAAACGCTCTCAAAAGGTCGCATTTTCCCCATAAGAATTACATTGAAAACCAATTTAAAAACAAAAACAGCTGTATATAAAAATAAACTCACCAGCTTTTTGGTAGTAAATATTGATGTTTGTAATATTTAGGAGGTTATAAACAAATCGAAACGGTTAATCGGTTTTGTTGGAAGAACAGGAAATTTATTGAATTTAAAGGAGAAATATTGAAAACAGGAGGAGGAGACAATTAATAGGAAATCGTATACTTATGAGAAGAGTAGAAGAGAGGCCTGGTCTCACAGTAAGGAATCCAGGTACACAATCACTTGGGGACATTAATCATTTTTGCCAGTTATGCTAAGCAACTTATTTTGGAAGTAATAAAAAATACTTGAAGAATATACACACACATCATGTTGTCACAGTGGTAAAGTAAACCTAGACCTAAAGTCAGATAAAATAAATACATGCAAGAATTTTTTTCTGGTAACAGCTTTAAGTCGGGAAACATTTGTAGAAAACACTAAAAAATAAAGGCCGGGTCCAAAAAATGCTAAAATATTTTTACAAGAAGCGTTATTTATTATTTCAAAGCGCTGTTAAATAGCGTGAGTATTTCAATTAGTTACATAAGCATTTAGTCGGGTCTTTTAAACTCATCGAAAATTATGACTGTTATTACTGTAGTTTTAAAATAACTTCTGTATAATAAGGGTACCGGTACTTGACAAATGCTCGATTTCGAGCAACAGGTACACTAGTATTTTTTAATCTATTTGGTAGATATTGAAAGAAACTAACTTGCTCAATGTCTATTTCCAATCACATGGTTTATAATTAATTAAATCATGTGTATGATTGTTTTATCTTGAAACATGTTTCTGTAAACATAGTTAATAATAAAGTTTAACACCTATTAATCAATAATATTTTCTTTCTTTATTTAAAAGGTCATGGTGCCCAGGTACGTTTTATTTTGTGTAAACTATGAAAATTAATTTAAAATGGATGTGAAAGTACAAATATCAAAGCTCTTATTCTTTCTTTCTTATTCTTTTTTGTGGGTCTCAGTCCTGGCGTAGGTGGAAGAGGCAAATGGAATTGATGTTGAAGCATCATGGGGTCCTAGACATTGCAAAGGGCCAAAGAAATTTGCCTAGAATCACTGTAGACGATGTGACTGGTCTGAGCCCCCTGAGGAAAAATCAAGAAAAGAACAGGCACACAATGAGGCAGTAAGAGCATATGAGAAAGATGATTCTCTAGCCCAGGTCCTGATGGTAAGTGATGTAGATGATACTCATGTCGAATTGACAGCAACTTGTGACTCAGCAAAAGAAATTTGGCAAACATTTTTAAGTGTGTATGAACAGTCCTCAAGTCAAAGGTTGGATAGGACGTTGGAACTTTTTTTTCTGCTAAAGTAACTGAGGATGAGGAATTAGTTCAATACATATCTCGTTTGCAATTAATGTTCAGGGAAATAAATGAGGAGTTGCAAAAGCATAATGCCAATGTATTGCCTGATATTGTACTAATGTCCAGAATTATGAGTACATTGCCGAGTGAATTCTTTGAATTTAAAAACGTGTGGGAAAGCATTCCTGTAGCTGATAGAAGTATAGAACTTTTGATTGAAAGGATCAGACTTATTGAGTCAAGGTTCTTCTAAAAATTCAACAAGTGGAGGGCATGCATTACAAATAAATAAGAAACCATCATCAAATTGTGTTAAGGAAGTAAAGGCAGGTAAAAACTATGCCAGCAGTTCCAAGGTTAAGTGTTTTATTTGTAAAGGGCCGCATTACGCTAGCAAGTGTCCTAAGAATCAGAATTCAAGGAAGCAAGAAACTTACAAAAGAGGTGGGGTTTCTTCTAATGAGAACAAGAAGAAATCTAGTCAATTTTTATGCTTTGTAGCTGATGGACATCGTGATGGTACATTTATAGCTGACTCTGGTGCTTCACAACACATGTGTTTCAAGAGGGAATATTTTGATACCTACCACGGTTATTCTAAGCCTGTTTCAGTTACAGTAGCTAATGGAGAAGCTATCTATGCTGAAGGAGAAGGTCACATTCGATTTCTTGTAAATATTGGTAAGAGTAAAATTGTCCGGATATTGCAAGGAGTATGGTATATTCCAAAACTAGGCAGAAATCTTCTTTCGGTCTCCAGGTTCGTTGAAAAGGACTATACGTTCAAAGCTAATAAAAATAAGTGTGTTTTTATAAAGGACAATAAACCAAATTTATTTGGACTCAATGTCAATGGCTTATTTGAACTTGAAATGTCAGTTTTACAGAGTAAGTCTTCTGTACAGCTTGTGAGTAGTAAAAATAAAACTCTACAAGAATGGCATAAGTGTTTTGCTCATCAAAACAAGGCTCATGTGTATAAGTTTCTTAGAAATCGGGGTATATCTGTGAAAAAGGACATCATAGAGAAACTTATCACACAAGAACAGTGAAACCTGAAAGTCCAGGTGAGATTATAAGTGGTGACTTATGTGGACCAATGGAAAATATTTCTCTTAGTGGTAGTCGTTATTGTCTAGTGTTGAAGGACTAATACACTAAATTTCGACGAGTTTTCTTTTTGAAGGAAAAAAGTGAAGTTTGTGATTGTCTACAAACATTTCTCAATGAATGTCAGACAGCAGGTCATGTTGTTAAATCGTTCATGAGTGATGGTGGAACGGAATTCTGTAATGCCAAAGTGAAGAAACTACTCTCTGATCGTGGTATCACTATGAGAACGAGCATGCCTTACACGCCTGAACAAATGGGGTCCGTTGAAAGAGAAATGTGAACCTTAGTAGAAGCAGCACGTAGCATGTTTTATGCTAAGAAATTACCCTGGAGTTTTTGGGCTGAGGCCATGAACACTGCTTGTCATGTTATCAACCGCACTGGACCGTCTGTTGATGGTAAAACTCCTTACGAGTTGTGGTTTCAAAAGGGTCCTGCGCCCATTGAACATTTTCGCCCTTTTGGTGCTGAGTGCTATGTCCATGTACCAAAACCGAAGAGGAAGAAATGGTCTGCTAAATCGGTTTCTGGCATATTAGTTGGATATTGTGACGAACAAGATGGCTATAGAGTCTATGTTGCGCCAAAGATTGTGGCAAGCAAAGACGTTATTTTCAAGGAAATTTCCAAGGAAGTTATGGAAAATGATTCATTCATGTCTCCTCGACGGATCGAAGGAAACAAAGAAGATGAAAATGCTGGTGAGTCATCTCAATGGAATGAGGGAGTTCAAGGCAATGAAGTTGAAATGTGCATTCAATTTCCACGAAAAATCAGTGACAATGGAAATGTGGGGATTGAAAATGATGCAGTGTGTGCTGAAAATGATGTAGTGTCTGCTGAAAATGATGTAGTGTCTGCTGAAAATGATGTAATGTCAGTTGAAAATTATGTAGAAAAGAGCCATAAATGATGATGACAGTCGACCTCAACGTCAGCGACATACACCATCATACCTTCAAGACTATGTTTTACTTGCTGAAGCAGGTCCCTCCTACGATGAAGCAGTTAACAGTCCTTATTGGTGGCACTGGCAAGCTGCAATGAATGATGAAATGGCATCAATAAATGAAAATGAAGTGTTTGAGTTAGTTCCACGTCCCAGTAATAAGAGAATTATAGGTCTAAAGTGGGTTCTAACACGAAAACAAAATCGAGAACGCTTCAAGGCAAGGTTGGTAGCAAAAGGATATGCTCAAAAGTATGGAGAGGATTATAATGAGACATTCAGTCCTGTAGCCCGAAGCGATACCATTCGATGTCTTTTGAATGTAGCTGTTCAAGAAGATCTTTAGGCTACTTAAAACAGTTTGTAAAAACTGCATTTTTGTATTCTAAGTTAGATGAGGATATCTATACTTGGCAACCTGAAGGTTATGATGACAAAAGTGGAAGAGTTTGGAAACTGAAACACAGTTTGTATGGTCTGAAACAAAGTCCAAGGTGTTGGAGTAAGTGTTGAATGCAAAGTATGCTTAAGAAGGGTTTTAGCCAAAGTACTGCAGATCCATGTTTGTTTATTCGTAACAAGAACGGTACAAAATTGTATGTAGTAATATTTGTGGATGATGGTCTGATTGCTGGTTCAAATCAACAAGAGATGTCTGATTTTATTGCACAATTGGAACAAGACTTCAAGTTGAAAGTTACCGATCCTTAAACCTACCTTGGAATGGAGATTCATAGAGCAGAGGGCAGGATTTCTTTGAATCAGAAGTCTTACATCAAGAGTGTACTTGAAAGGTACAGGATGTCAGAATGCAATCCAGTTGGTACGCCTTTATGCACGAAGCATGAAGATGCAGTAGAGAAAAACAAGCCTTTGAGTAAAGGAGTTCCTTTCCGAGAAGCTGTGGGCAGTCTGATGTACATAACAAATACGAGACCAGACATAAGTTGTGCAGTGAATATGGTAGCACAAAAGCTGAACAATCCTACTGTGCAAGCATGGAGTGAGGTCAAGGGAATATTTTGGTATTTGAAGGGGACATTGGATTATTCACTGACTTATTCCAAAAGTGAACCAATTCTCCGTTGCTACAGTGATGCTGACTTTGCAAATGACAAGTCAAGAAAGTCACGCACAGGATATTTGTATATGTTTGCTAATGGCATTGTAAGTTGGTCTTCAGTGAAGCAACATTGTGTTACATTGTCAACCACAGAAGCAGAGTTTGTTGCTGCGAGTGAGGCTTCTAAGCAAATTGTGTGGTTGAAAACTATGTTGGGTGAGATATATGGTCAAGAAATCAAGGCTTTTCTTTTTTTAGACAACGCTGGAGCTGCTCGACTACCTAGAAATGCTGGAGAGTTTCATAAGCGGTCAAAACACATTCATGTGATACCAGTATGTACGTGAGTAATTTCTTGCAGGTACATTTGATGTACGTCACGTGTCTGGGAATGACCAACTAGCCGATTTCCTGACGAAAGGCCTACCAGTGTCCAGATTGAAAACCCTGTTGGAGCGTGTTAGTTTGAGGGCATATTGAAAGAAACTAACTTGCTCAATGTCTATTTCCAATCACATGGTTTATAATTAATTAAATCATGTGTATGATTGTTTTATCTTAAAACATGTTTCTGTAAACATAGTTAATAATAAAGTTTAACAACTATTAATCAATAATATTTTCTTTCTTTATTTAAAAGTAGACTATTGTAAAGCCTCAAACTCATATAGTAGGGTGACTTTTCGTACAGACAAAGCCGATGCCTTGGATACTGCAGGTTATCTTTGAAACGTGTGGGGTAGTGATGAACAAACTGCTTAGTGCTTACTTACATATTTGTGAAAATTACTTTTTAAATTTACTTTAGTTTTGAAAATAAACAGTGAAGGCATTGTCAAGACTTCATATTTTTTAAATAGTGGTTTACATGATGTTCTTTTAGATTTAAAAGATAGAATTTTTTAAAAACGTTTTTGGATTTTAAATATTTTAATTGCGTGGGAAGTGGAACCCCACAGCTCAATACTGTAATAGGAGGGTCAAATATTGTAAAGAGGAAGTGTTTGGCAATGTTGTGTGAGTAGGCTGGTAGTGTTGTTAAACAATAACTTGTTGTGCTGACCTACTGAAAGCTGTTGCTTTAAGTAGGCCAGTGCACTTGATCAGGGGGTCAGTTTTGTGTGGAGTGGTTTGTGTGGTGCACCAGAGGACGGGGTCCTGCTGGGGGAGCTGGAGCCCAAGGCCCTCGGCCTTGGGTCCAGGTAAGAAAATGTTAAGGGTTTTCAAAATTGGGGTTTCAGTTTCTAACTAAATTATTACAGTTCCAGTCTACTCTACCTTTTTGATTGTTAGTTTAGCTTTATGTTCTTTGTGTTGTTTTGAGTAATTAATAAAGTTGGGTTTTGTAAGCGAGTGCTGAGTTTCATTCCTGAGCTACGTCACCCAAAGTAACAGTACGTATTCCAAGAGGAATACGACAGTTACAAGGCCGCTTACAAAACCCAACTTGGCCAACTTTATTAATTACTCAAAACAACACAAAGAACACAAAGCTAAACTAACAATCAAAAAGGTAGAGTAGACTGGAACTGGGCCTTGGGCTCCAGCTCCCCCAGCAGGACCCCGTCCTCTGGTGCACCACACAAACCACTCCACACAAAACTGACCCCCTGATCAAGTGCACTGGCCTACTTAAAGCAACAGCTTTCAGTAGGTCAGCACAACAAGTTATTGTTTAACAACACTACCAGCCTACTCACACAACATTGCCAAACACTTCCTCTTTACAATATTTGACCCTCCTATTACAATACCATATTGCAAATGAGAGAAAAACATGGCATAATATACCATAATTTTAGTTTTGGTATCTATTATATTTCGCAACACATAAATTTGGAAACAAGCAGTGTTTAATTTTTTTGTAAGCATATATCAATGTGCGGTTTCCATGACAAGTTTTCATCAATATGTAAACCAAGAAATTTTGTACTTTTTACAAAGGATAAAATATCACCATTAAAAATCAAATCAAATGTATAAACATTTTTATTTTGAGCGGGCTGAAATTTTAAAATTTGTGTTTTTGAACTATTAAGTTTCAATCCATTCACATTAAACCAGTTGGATAGCTGTAGAAGTTAACGATCTAGCTCTACTTTCAAATTATTAGAATTGTTAGCCTTAACTATTGCTCTAGTGTCATCAGCATATTGAATGAGATTAGAAGAAACGTTTTTGGGCAAATCATTTACAAATATCAAAAATAATAAAGGTCCTAGAATTGACCCCTGAGGGACACCATATTTATTTTTACCCCATGTTGAGGAAAATGTTTTACCATTTTTCTTTATAATTGTTCTTTGATACCTATTGCTTAAGCATTGACCATACAATAGTCAATGGCTTAAGTAAGATTGTATCCAAGACAATGAGTAGTATCTAAGTTTTGTAACAGAATATCATAATCTACAGAATCAAAGGCCTTGGAAAGGTCACAGAATACAGCCGCTGTACTCTGCGACCCATCCAAACCCTCCGAAACCTGATTTATGAAATCAGAGATAGCAGATATTGTGCTCATTCCAGATCTAAAACCAAACTGTTGGTCAGCAAATAGTTTGCTAGCATCAAAAAAAGAATAAATTTGATTGTATACAATTTTTTCAAAGATTTTAGAGATGTTGGGTAGTATTGATATTGAGCGGTACTTGTCTGTGGCGGTAGTTATCAGGGTTTTCCACTAATCCCTTTTTGAAAAGAGGCTTCATTTGATTAGGAAATATGCCTTCATAAAAACATTTAATTTATTTATAATTATGCAAATAGGACGTGCAATGAAAGTAGCTACCCTTTTGATAATAACCATAGGAATTTCATCCCTTCCAACAGATTTTTTATTTTTTTTTTGTTTTTGATAGTTTTCTTTACTTCTGAAATGCTTACAGGGTGGAAATTAAAGTAATTGTTCTGATTATTTTTAAAATTATTGACAAATTCTTCTGCAGTATCAACATATGGCCCGCATCTATTGTCTCCCAAAACATTTAAATATTTGTTATTGAAATAATCTGAAATAGTCTGACCATCATTCAGGCGCTTCTTTCCAACTTGAATGTCAGGAAAATCCAAGGATTTATTACCAGAAGATCCGAGCTCAGACTTAACAACATTCCACACAGCTTGACTTTTATTATCAGCAGTTGATATTACTTCACAATTATACATCTTCCTAGCTTTATCACATACAGTCTTAAAAATTTTCCTGTAATTCTTATAGTAAGCTAGAAAATTCTTATCTTTACTGGTTTTTGCAAGTTTGCTCAGTTGCCTTTTAGTTCTGCTTGATACCCTTATACCTTCCGTCACCCAGGTTTTATTATTATTGTTTTTACGTTGCTTGTTTGAAAAAAATTTTAGTGGAAAGCAATGATTGAAATGCATTATAAACTGATTAAAGAAATTATTAAAATTAGTCTGTGCATCCTATTTATTTGAAATATCCCAATTTGTTTGAGAGATAACTTAAAAAAATTGTGAGATGTTATTTTTAGTAAACAACCTTTTCTTTGAGCAGGGTTTTATGTCAGATGAAGAATAATTATTTGTAAGTTCAATAAAAAGAGCCCTGTGATCAGAGAAACCTAATTCAAGATTGAGTTTAGACCTCCAAATTTCTGGATGAAATAAAGAAAGGTCATTTGTCATAATGTTATCTATGCAGGTGCTCGAGTTTTCGGTTATTCGGGTGGGAGAGCAAAAATTTACATTAAAACCTTACATACTTATTAAGTTTAAAAACATGCTTTTGTTATTTAATGAGTTAGTTGTAGGCAAAATATCCACATTATAATCCCCTGCAATATAGATGTGGTGAGACTTCAGATACTTTTTAAATTTATTCAAAAGACGTTCCAACTTACTAATAAAAGATTTAAAATTTGCTTCATAAGGAGTTCTGTAAATGGAAATTACAATTGTATTTATATGGGGAATTTCAATGCCACAGGCCTCAAAGGTCCCTTCCTCATTGTAAAGACACAGATCACCTAGTTCCTTAAAATTATAGTTTTGATTGACTAGTATGCAAGAACCACCTCTCGATACATTTTTCCTACAAAAATAAGCCCCTATCCTATAGTTTTTAAGGCATGACAGTACATTTATGTTATCTTCCAATAAACAATGTTCATTAATACAAAGTATATCTACATTTGAACCCTCTAAAAACGTATATAATTCATGATATTTATTGAGAAACCCCCCCCCCCCCTGTATGTTTAAGTGCATGAGCATTACATTATTTTTACTAATATATTTACAAGATTCCCATTTTACACACTTTTTACCAATATCATAATGAGACCCACCACATGCTATACAATAATTATCAAGATTACAATTACTGAGATTACTTAAAACATATGCTTGACCATCAATTTTGTCTAACATTTCTGCACACACTAAGGGTTGGCTATCTATAAAAAACTATTAGAATTAGGACTATAATTCGGCCGCTTAGAAAGCAACCTCCTCCAGCATTGGTTTAGCAGTAGCGCGCAGGTCGTTTTCTAAGCGGCTGAACTATAGCAACTTCCATCATTTGTGTATTACATGTAATACAGGGTGATTCAAAATGAATGACCCAGTTTTAACGCTTTATAACTTTTATACTATTAAACTTACCGCTATAAAATACACATCAAACGAAAAAGAAACTCAAAGAGTTTATGCTTTCCAAAGACAGATCATTTAACAAAATCGATCCAGCAGAACTGTAGATTTAATTGTACAAAGTTAACAAGTAATCTCCAACTTTTTTACCACTACAAATTTCGAGGTTACTTGACGTTTTTGCAAATTACTTTTAAATGGTGAGGAATTCGACCGAAGTGGAAGGTAATATTCCGAAAGAGAATAAAATTTCCAACAATCTACTATTATGCATTTCTTGAAAATACTCAATAAATGTAGCCTAAACTTGGCTTAAAATAAAAAAAGTGTGAAAATTAATGTTTGCTATGTTTATTGTCTACATTCAAGACGGGGATTTCATTTTTTTTTATTTTGTGGCAACTTTTGGTACCTTTCTTGAGCATTAAAAAAAAAATGCATAATAGTAGATTGTAGGAAATTTTATTCTCTTTCGGAATAATACCTTCCACTTTGGTCGATTTCCTCACCATTTAAAAGTTATTTGCAAAAACGTCAAGTAACCTCCAAATTTCTAGTGATAAAAAAAGTTGGAGATTACTTTTTAACTTTGTACAATAAAATCTACAGTTCTGCTGCATCGATTTTGTTGAATGATCTGTCTTTGGAAGGCATAAACTCTTTGAGTTGCTTTTTCGTTTGATGTGTATTTTATAGCGGTAAGTTTAATAGTATAAAAGTTATAAAGCGTTAAAACTGGGTCATTCATTTTGAATCACCCTGTATTATGATCTGCAGTAGCACCAACACTAACACTTTTACTCTGCTCTGAACACACTTCACTTCCGGTGTTGTTGTTGTTGGAGGTGATGGTGGTGATGGTGATTATACATTACATGCAATTACAAATTGACATTGAAATTACTAATTAGATTATGATCATTGTTTAACACGTTCGCTACTGAGCGTCGCATATATGCGACTCCGGGGTCATTGCCACAGACCGAGGTATACATTTGAATCTTAAACATAGACCGGCTGTCACTTGGTTACCAGTACACACAGACCATGGACGAAAACCTGTAAAACAGTGATCATTCACATTGTAATACGCTGCAATCGTGTTTGTAAATAATTTATTCTTGTTTTTTTGTATTTTTTATAACCTTTTGTAATGTCGCATATTTGCGACGCCCGGTCTACAGCGAAGACAATAGTGAAAATTATCATAGTTTTCTTGAAATAGACCAAACGTGGCAAATATGCGACAGTTAATTTTTGTTTGTGTTTTGAGGTGAAAGTAAGTAAAAATAAACTGATTATTCAAGAACAGTTTATAACTGAACAAATATAAAAGCTACATAGGATAATGCAGCATACATTCTGCATACATACATACAGTGATGCAGAAAAGTAATGACCAGTTTTTCTGACTATCATATGACGTCACCGATCATCATATCCACAGACCAAGCGACGCAGTTGTGCGTCAGACATCCATGTAGACCACTGCAGGGAATTCAGTGCCTTCAAATAGACCGTAACAAAGATATAAGCATTTTAATAACATTAGAACCCCGACGCAAATATGCGACGGCAGTCTATTTTAATGTGACTAGCAGTCGCTTATATGCGACGGCAGTCTATGGGTGGAAACCGGCTGTCGCATATGTGAATGAAAAATTTTGTACTATTGCAGTAGCGAACGTGTTAAAGAAAGCCATTTATCTAGTTTGGAATTTATTTTTAATTTTTTAATTTTTTTTTTAAGTTAATAAAATATATGGTATTTCTTCTATTTCTATCATCATTAATTACTAAAAATTAATAACAATTTCAAGCGTTAGTTCCTTTTGACGTTAGCGTAAATAGGAGAAATTGAATGGTGGACAGTACACAGAATTTTGAAACAATATGGTCCACTTCTAGGAGGCAATGCAACATATGGGCCCGAAAGACACAAAACACAAAGCATTGTTGTATTGTCGTATATTAGATCTAAAGTTTTTTTGCCACAGCACAAACTAAACACTCCATTAGAATTTTTTTTCACAATCGAAATATACGGCGGAACAGTATGGGCATTTGTTTTGCAATTTGTCTAGATTATGGCATGTGACATTGGGTATATGATTAGTGACTGCAGACTGATAGGTGACATTAAACTTATCATTTTGAGATTTTTTATATTCTTCTTTATCTAAAGTCTTTTTGTGTTTAGTCAGAGTATACCTCCTCTTTTTATTTGGATAAACTGGTACAACAAAGTCCTGAGGAGCATGGGTGGCATAGTTTGGAAAGTTAGTCAACAATTCTAACTAGTTAGAAGTTATTAGTTAGTCCCGTAAAAAGTAACTGAAAGAAGTTATTAGTTTGTTAGTTTAAAAAGTAACTGATAGAAGTTATTAGTTAGTTGATAGCTGATAGAAAATAAAGTTAGTTTAGTTTTTGTAGAAGTTAGATGTTTGTCGGGAAGGTGTTTAAATGGATTTCGTATGTATTGAAATAATGACACACACATCTTGATAACTTATTGTGTTTTAATCAAACATTGTCACATTTTACATTACTATAACAGAAACAAATTACTTAAAACTTACTGTCATATAATGAACATCAACTGAAGACAATGTTATGACACTTGAGATTACATATCAATCACCAAACAAACATTCCCCCTTCCCACCCCTCGGTGCTTGGGGTGTTGTTATTGGCCGTCACTGCCCTTCCACGGGCCCACTGCATACCAAAGCAACTAGACTTTGACTTTCTCTTTCTCCACTCCCTGCATTGTTTGTCAACAGGGGTGCTGACCTCTCACGGCCGCACGCAATTTACTGATAACGTAAAATAAATAACCTGTATTTGAGATACTTCTACCTGACCAAAAATCTAACGGTGTAAAACCAACGAATATATTATTATCTAATCGTACCACAGAAAACATACTACCATACTACTATGCTGAGTGCATAGCAACGCTGGTGGCGCTGCCTATGAACTGACAGGCAAAGCTCTCTCAAAGTACTCAACGCTTTTTACTGTGCGGTTGGCATTCTGGGTTATAGTAGTATGTTTTCTGTGTCGTTACCTAATTATAAATCTAACTGAGTAGAAGTGATTTCCAGCACTTTTAAAAAACTATACATTATGAAATTCATAAAGTTCAGGTCAAGATACGTTATTCATAAACACTACATATTTACATGTACAAATTACTAATATAACAGCTGTTGGGTTTTTCAGCTGTAGTTGGTTTGCTAACAAATCTTAAATACATTTTAAATTTTTTTTATTCTATTTCTTTTAAAAAGTTTTTTTTTAATTTGGCTCTGTCACGACCTTTTACACAAAATTACCTTCAAATCAAAAAAAGAATCATCAAAATCCGTCAAGCGGTTGTCTCACAATCTGCGTGAACTATATGATCAGCTTGTTAAGTACCTTGAAACAAACGAAATTTTAAGCAAAGAACAGTACGGTTTTGTAAAAGAAAAAAATATATCTGACGCTCTATTCGAAGTAAGTAAAAACATAAATGATAATATCTCTCACAATAGACGGATCATGCTAGTATTCCTAGACTTAAAAAAGGCATTTGATTCTGTTGATCGAGCAAAGCTATTCGTTAAACTAGAAAACATTGGCATTCGTGGCACCGCTCATCAGTGGTTTCAAAGCTATTTATCCGACAGAAAGCAAAGTGTGGTGATTAACGGAATTTCCAGTGACGTAAAACCCATAAACTATGGGGTAGTTCAAGGAAGCACTCTTGGGCCTGTCCTGTTCTTAATTTATATAAATAATATCACAAAACTTTCAATTAAAGGCAAACTGTTTTTATTTGCTGATGATACCGTCATTCTTGAAAACGGGACAAGTTGGGAAAACGTCCGTGATGATGCTTATCATGATCTTCTTTTAATACAGAAATGGTTTGACCAAAATGTTCTATCCTTAAATGTTTCAAAAACCAAATTCTTACCAATTTCATTAAGAAATATTACTGACTATAACTTGGAAAATATTTCAATTCACTCTTGTGGCAACTTTTTAAATAGCCTTTGCTCTTGTGAGCAAATTGAGAAAGTAAGTTCCTATAAATATTTAGGTGTGGTTTTTGACAATCGTATGAAGTGGTCTGACCACATACATTTTTTAACCTCTAAATTACGTAAATATATCTTTGCATTTAGGAAACTGCGTGACATATTAACAACGCAGGAAATGAAGCTAGCATATTACGCCTATGTCCAGTCGTTACTTTCATTTTGCATTATCGTATGGGGCGGAGCTTTTCCCACGGTTTTAGATTAAATTTAAATTAGATTAAATCACAGTTATTTATTAAATTTAAATTTCTTTCAATTAATGTTTTCAAGAACTTTGATTCTATTTTTAACCAAACATCACATTCTTATAATACCCGATATGCACAGAATGTCGGAATAACTACCTCCCATTTATCCGAGTCTTACTCATTAACCAATTCCTCTTACATTTCTGAAGTTTTATATCATAATGTTATCTCCCGCTGTAATTCTTATCATTTGTTTCATTCTCCATCGATTACTATTTTCAAAAATGCATCACTGGCTGTCTGATAGAGTGGGGTGTAGATGAATCAGAACTCCTAATCAAAGCAGAGTAGGCCTACAGGCAGACTTGATCCTACTTTATTCCCTCGTAATCATTACTGAATTCCCAACATCGAACATTCTTAACTATATTTATGTCTGTGCCCTCCACCTTGCCTCATTCCTCAAACTGCTCATTTCACTAATTTAGCCTCAGAATAGTTGCCGGTACTTTATAATTATATTAAATTATTTGTTTTTTTAAATTTTCTGAATATTTATGAATTTATTGTTTTCCAACAAATACGTAAGTCACTGATAGCGACTGAGCCTACGCACAGGCTTCCAGCCCATGTAGGCTTATTTCCTAAATGTATTATATTTAACATAGCTTTCTCTGAAACCTTCCATCCTTTGTTATTATTATTAAGTTTACATGTATCTCGTATTTAATTATTTTATCCATGCAATAGCAAGAAAGGTGTCTGTTTCACTGGAAGTTTATGTTTATATTTTATTCTGTTCAATATTTTTGGAAATAAAGTATATTTTGATTTTAGATTTTGACCAATATTTTTAAATAAGGATTGTTTTCACCAGAAGAACACTCGCATAATAAAATAATGTGTCTGCTTTTTCTTTGAGCTAAAATGTAAACAAATTATCTAAACAGCTGCTTTATTAAAACTGTCAATCAAACATAAACAAAACAGAAGCAATTTATAGCCCCCTCTTTTCTAGTATTCGTGGCCCAAACTAATAAAAATTTCATCAAACGGAAACCACTTTGCAAAACTACAGATCAGGGCAATTTTTCTGACAAATCATCAAAATCGGTTTAAAAATTAGGGAGGAGCTTAGCGTATTGTATATATAGAAAATAATAGATTTGTAAACCTCTAGAACAAAATTTTATTGAAATAGGAATAATTGGAGAGTAAACTTGTGAAGGCCAGATTAACTCATGTCTATGTAGGTGTCGGCATCTGGTGGGTGGTGGACGTGATCCTCCTGGTCACCAACGGTCTTCAACCTGAAGATGGCGCCAATTGGAACATCTATGCATAACTGTTAGCTTATCTGTGATTTTATACTAATTTTTAATCTCATTTAATAAATTATTTCTATAATAAATGTATAATTTCATTTTCCTCTTTACTAGACCAACTTTTTACTCTAATTATTAATATTGAAAGGGAATTTAAAAATAACAGAGATTTAGTTGTACTGTATCCTATACTCTTGTATGAGCAATGTTTGCTTGCAAGGTCTTGAAAACGGCTTCGATGATTCCTTAAAATGTTGTAAATAATTTATATATACCTACAAACGTGTTTACTGCACTTACAACTGCCAACAAAAATTTAATAACGTAAAAATTGACATTGAAAGTAAACATTTTTTTAACCCTCTAACTGGCAATGAACGAACTCTGTAGTAGCATTGGCGATTTTGCAGTCATATTTCCAAAAAATCATATAAACTAAACCAACAGAGCAAACCTATTGAACTGTATACTTGGTAAGTTCGTAATGAAATGAAGAATTTAAAAATGGCAACAGAATCAATATTTAGAACAGTATGTGTTGATATTAGTAAAAAAAAATTAAAGAATTTTTTTTTATTTTGAAAGTAAAACTTTGGTGCATGAACCAAAATTTCTTTATGTGAAATTCAAGATACAAAAAATGTTTGGAAATTATTTCCTTACATGGAAATGTAAAAGCATTTCAATTACCATTTTGTTTTAGACAGTTATGGCCCAAAAACCAAAACATGGAAAATTTCACTATTTTGCACTACAAATTTCAAACAAAAGCAAATAAATGTGTTCTCAAGAAATGTAGTTGTTTTGTGGTAAAATGGTATTTTAAAAACGCTTCGAAATTTGTGAGTGGACTGTAACAAAAATTCATTAAATTGTGAAATATTTATGGATAATTGGAGCACTTGGTGTCATAGCAAATGAGATACGATGAATTATTGGAAAAGGCATTATTTTAACTGGTTTTATGATATGTATTCACTAACCGGCTGGGTAGCTGAGTGGCTATAGTGCTCGTCTAGTAATCAAAAGGTTGCCGGTTCGATCCTGAGAAAAGTCAGTAGCTTTTTGATGGTTTGAAACTGGACCCAGCTGTTCCTGATCATTGGGCTTTGAATAAATGATCCTGACTAATGAAACAGCTGATCTTAGTCAGTAACAAAGCTACCCAGGTTATCACACACCATTCTACACTCATCCTTCACTCATATTTGGGTTAAAATACACACTTAGGTGGCGTCCCCATCTCAATGATTGATAATTGATAACCATTAGTTGTGGAGATGGGAAGCCACTAATGGTTGAGGACAACACAACATGGCCGATACCCACGCCATGAGCTGGATGAGCTGTTGAGGAAGGCGATGGAGGTACAATGTCCAGACGTGTGATGGGAAGAGAAGGGCTGCAATGTCCAATCTAAACACTTCTTGATGTCGAAACGACGGGTTAGTTTATATGAGCTCAAGAAAATGTTATTGTAGGTAATATTCACACGCGTTCGCGGAAGCCGCACAAGAAGTTGAATAGAAGCTATCACTTTTCAGAGAGTTAATGCACAGTTAAATACAATATAGACAAAATACAATTAGTAACATGAAATAGAGAATATGGAGGCCCAATTACAATACATTGTTAATAGGGACCGGTCCCGAATCAACCGACCTAAAAATAGAGACTTGATGAATGGGAGTGTTACATCAAGGAGCTTCACCGGAGACTGACGCTATAGTCGCGGAGTTATAAGTTTGTTCTAATTTAAGTAAATATATAAATGTGGAAGCGTGAAATAAGTTTTATTTTTGACAATTAAAGTATTTCAGTTTTAGTTAACATTATCTTTTTGCTAATAATTCAACTAGTAGAACTCACACTGTATTTTCCTTTCATAATGACAACATATAGTATTAATAACATATGTTAAAAACAGTCTTTTTGGAACTGTTATGGCTTTGCCACAGCTTGTGGGAATCAGGGATGGACGCGTCCGGTGGTCACATGACCGTCTCGACCAATAAATTTATTGCTATATTTTAGTTCATCAATGAGGGAATACTTAGACCCCCTTAGTTCAAATCGATCAGCTGAGCTCTAGCTTTGATGATCCATGACACAAGCCCTAGGTCTACGTTATCAGTTAACAATGTCCTGCCACCGTGGTCATGGTCAAAGAGCAGATAGTGGTCCTTGTATTGCGCTGTCGAAGCTTGTCCCTCATACCAGCTACGCCAGCGCTGTCTCTCTCTCGCTCAACCACCGTCGTCAGCTGCTCAACCATACGCTCCCCCTCCACATCAAACAAATCTAAATTAATCTTCACACTGTGTTTTTTGCTTAGGAACTTCCAAATAGCAACATTTTTTTTAATAATTTCTCCTAGTAGAGACCTGGGTTAACGATCAGGACTCATTGGAAAAATAATTTTCTGAATGTAATTAATATGTTGGCTTAACGTGTAAAGGTGCAATTTTTTAAAATTTGTTTCAATATATAACAAGTGGTTTTCTGCATTTGCAGGCAATCTTAACAACTTTTTAATAAACATTTTTTGAACCGCCTCCACTTGTTCGCTTTCATAACAGCCCCATACTTGAGCACTATAATACAGGATTGACCTAATAACAGTATTAAAACAAGTAACCTTTGCACTAAATGAAGCTGTCCTGCAGTTTATTAATTTAGAACAAACTGAATTAATTTCAAATTTAGATGTCCTTGTTTCTGTTCGTATTCTCAGCAGCTGTAAAACTCATTGCATGCAGATTTTTAAACCGTTTTCATGACAGTTGTAATTTTTTTCCAATGGAATTTTCTATGTAACTCTCTGCAACAATAGAGGATTTCCAACCTCCATGGGATTCAAGGGCAAGTAAATCCCCTCCTCCCTCGACTAGCATGGTGGCTGAGGTACGCCTGAGGGTGTGTCCAGTATAGCGTTCCGGTTCGTCTAACTTAAGGTATTCCGCTAGGCCTACCTTTTTTGGGATTGAACTGATTGTGTGACCACCTACATTTTGTCCCACACATTTACCACATTTTCTTTTGTAGCCAATTAAAAATCGGTTACTTTTCATTTGTCTGGGGCGCTCTAACAAATATTTGCAAATCAAATCACATGGTCTACATGGACAGTTGTCATTGGTTATGGTAAAACTGTGTTTAATGTGTGTTTTGCCGTCGTTGAGAAACACGACATAAAAACTACCATTGTCTGTGATATCTTCTACTTTTAAATTTATGATATTGTGTTTTTGACAAGCTCCATAAATACCCCCAGAGTTAGGATGACTTTGCATGCTCAAAAATTTGCCAAGTGACCGTTTTTATCACAATTTTTATTAAATATTGTATTTCTAAACCTACATTCTTTCCTAAAATGGCTACCCTTACAAGAATAGTATAAATAGTTTGGATTTTTGATTAGAACCTCTCCATTGCTCTCATTATTGTAAAACGACATTAGATTTTTTGTTGCTGAAGTGGTGAAAACAACTTAATGTCCTAGCATATTTAAGTACAATATTGAAATCTGTGTACTCTTTCTGAATTAAGAAAGCTCTAATAGAACCTTCATTAATTTAGAGTCTCTACCTGTTATGAAGGATGTAATGAGAGCATCTTGTTAAAAGTCACCATGGAAATCACAACTGCTGGTTAATTCTTTTCATTTACTTTCAAAGGTGGACAAAGATTCAACACCTTGCTTCAGTGAAAAGAATTTGACTCTTTCGGCAACTTTAAACTTTTCTGGCTGGAAATGATTTACCGAAAGCTCAGAAAGCTGTTCATATGTGAATTCGCTATTTCTTTTGGTTTGCAAATAACTACCAATGTTTTAAGAACTGCACTATCCAGGCAGCCAATAAATAAACATATTTCAGTATCATCATTTGTAATATTAACTAAAATCCAAACATAAATGTCGCATGAATAAGTAGGGTTAAATTTGTTACATCTATTTATTACTTACCAACATAGGATTATTAACAGTTGCTGGTAATGTATCCTCAGACATTATAATGAGTAAGAATGTGAAATTGATTAAATTATCCTAAAGCACTGTAAGCATTCCATAAATTCTCCTTGTCGCTGTTTTCCTACAGTTATAGCATGTTAGTGTTACCAGTTGGAGTTTATTTGCAGCTTCCACCATCTATCCTCCAAAGATCTTCTAAAGACTTGGGCCTCCAACGTGGAGAGTACTAATGTAGTACCCGCAGATAATATCGTTTAATATTGACAGTGAATTTTTGTTCAACGCATTTGGTGTTATTCTTGCGGACGTCCCATTGACCGCAATATTCACACAGTGTTCAGAGACAAAGTAAATTTGTCGTCATGTATAAAGTAAAAACCAATACAACCAATTCAATAAAAGATGTAGGAAAGTATTTATCAAACACAGGTTTTGTTGATCTAATTCACCTTACAAATAAATCTACTGACCAAATAACTTAAATCAACAAAATTTGACTTTAAAGCCGGGGTTTTCTAGGCGCGGAAGTGGAGCGTGGAATGGGCAGAGCGGACTCCACTTGTCTTAGGCAATTTGTTGTAAATGGACTAACTTAAATTATGTAGAATGATAAAGAGAAAAGTGTTTTAGGTACAAGTTTTACTCAATACAAAACCACAACATAGCTTTCCACAAAACACATCTGGTATCCATGACAACTAACTTATAGGTACAAAACACATGTGATACCAAAATTAACTATTCACACAAATCATATTTCAACACCCTCCTTATTTGTGGAATCCCTGGAACTTAATGCAGTCTCTGAATTTTTTCCTGTCAAGCGCCTTTGTTAGAGAATCAGCAACCATCTCTTTAGTAGGAACATAAATGAAGGAAAGCTGTTTGGATTGAATCTTCTCCCTCAAGAAATGATGCCTCACATCAATATGTTTCGTCCTGGCTTGGTACGTTCCATTCAAGGTTAAGTTCCTGGCTCCCTGGTTGTCACAATATATCTGTATCAGACTCTTTGAACGTTTTAAAGTGACCATTGACTTCGTCCTTTGATTTTAAAAAATAAACAAAACACATGTGACTGTAGTCATCTAAAAAGGTCAAAATATACCTAGACCCACCAAGACTATTCACTTCCATAGGACCTACCAAGTCAGAATGCACTAGCTCCAGATAATGACTGCTTTTAGACTCACTCTTAGGAAAAGGTAAACGATGGCTTTTTCCTAACATACAGATATCACAAATAGTTTCTGGCTTACTACCAGAAATGATGATATCATCAGCTAAGCCATTAATTAATCTTGTAAGGCTATCGTAATTCAAATGTCCCATACGCTGATGCCAGAGCATTAAGCCACTGCTTTGCATGGATAATGCAGATGTGTTCGTAGGCATATCCAACTTAAACAGATTGTTTATTAAACTAGCAGAAGCAATGAGCTGACCTGTTGAATTGAAAACTTTGGCTCCATCACTATTGAATACCACAGAGTTTCCTTTATTTACAATTTGACTCACTGATAAAAGATTAACTTTTAATTTAGGCACATAATGTTACTTACATTCGCTTCTGAGACCTCACCAGAAATTCATATTGGAAGCTCCAAATCACCGACGGTATCAGTCACCATTGTCTCATTATTTGCTGTGGTGATCGTTAGTGCTTGGCCTTTTCTTGCGTTCAGAAGCATGTTAACGTCAACACATAAATGACAAGATGCACCGCTGTCTAAAAAGAACTAATTACTAACGCCTGATCGCATTGAAAATGCAGCAAAAAGTGACGTATTAGATTTGCCAGAGTTTACGTTATTTTTGCTCACTACTCTTGTAGATGTACAGTTCTTTGAGATGTGACCGTAAACATTGCATTTATAACATCTCGGACCTTTCTTCACATTTTTGTCCGAACTACTCGTGTTTCTGTTCTTTTGATACACTTTGTGAACTGTCCCTCTTGAACTGGAACCATACAGTGCAGAATCAGTTCCTGCAAAAGTCATATCACGTTGTACTGGTGACACATCTTGCAATAACTTTGTTTTTATTGCATCCGCCGTGACTTTATTGCCTGAAGATTCAATTCCCATTATCATTGGTTCATACCGGATGGGTAAACCAGCTAGTAAGATTGTTCCAACCCATTCATCGGTGACCTGCAGACCCACATTTGTAAGCTTGTGAGCAGTTGTGACTATGCGGTTCACCTATTCCTCAACAGAACTACAATCTTCCAGCTTTGTAGTTATTAGAATACGGAGAAGTCCAACTCTCCTGCTTAATCCATCGTCTTGAAAAGCCTTCGTTAAATTGTCCCAAGCTGCCTTTGCGGTGGTTGTGTTTTGAATATGTACATAATTCACCGGATCAACCAATAAGATCAGCTTTGACCGACATTTAATGTCCTTTTTCTTATCCTGTTCTACACCAGATACACAGTCCCACAAATCCAAATCTTCCAGGTAAGCTTGTACTGCAAACTTCCATGTATCAAAATTCTCACGACCTTTAAGCCTTTCAATTGGTAATGAATTTTGAGTCATATTGCTGTTACAAACTTATGAAGTTGGTATTCATTAAATGAAGCACTGAATAAAATATCCTGGGCCCATAACCTGTTCTAAATGGACTTAAATTATGTAGAATGATAAAGAGAAAGGTGTTTTAGGTACAAGTTTTACTCAATACAAAACCACAACATAGCTTTCCACAAAACACACCTGGTATCCATGACAACTAACTTATAGGTACAAAACACATGTGATACCAAAATGAACTATTCACACAAATCATATTTCAACACAATTTAATGTTACTGTTTTCCTAGAAAGGAGCGGAACACCGTGTTTATCTCTTTTCCGGTCTTCGCTCTCCTCTTCCGCCCCTAGGAAAAACCAGCTGAAATTAAATGATGAAATAATAGATTTTTTCAAGAAACTCCTGAAAAGTGAGTAGCCTAAATTGTATATTTTTCCAGTGTAGAGGAATATGAAAGCTTTTATATGACACGTCAGTTATGAAAATTGTTGAGGAAATAAGGAAGTTATAGCCTACTGAAAAGAAAAAAAGAGAAAAAAAATACTTGAATTATAATATCTATTCTATATTCTATACTTCTATACTATTATATAAAAATCTAATGGTGTCTGTCTGTATGTGTGTTACTAATAGGTGCTAAAACTACTGAACCAACTAGGCTTAAATTTTACAAAAATATAGCTACCATACCAAGGACCATTATAGGACTATTCACATTTCGATACTGACCGTAGGCTTTGCCCCTTTGGATTTAACACGTTCGCTACTGAGCGTCGCATATATGCGACGCCGCGGTCATTGCTACAGACCTTTGAATCTTACACACAGACCGGCTGTCACTTGGATAACAGTACACACAGACCACGGGCAAAAACCTGCAAAACAGTGATCATTTACATTGTAATACGCTACAATCGTGTTTGTAAATAATGTATTCTTGTTTTTTTGTATTATTAATAACCTTTTGTAATGTCGCATATTTGCGACGCTCGGTCTACAGCGAAGACAATAGTGAAAATTATCATAGTTTTCTTGAAATAGACTAAACATATATGCGACAGTTCATTTTTTTTGTTTTGAGGTGAAAGTAAGTAAAATAAAAACAGATTGATAAAGAACAGTTTATAACTGAACAAATATAAAAGCTACATAGGATAATTCAGCGTACATACTGCATACATACAAACAGTGATGCAGAAAAGTAGAGACCAGTTTTTCCAACTATCATATGACGTCACCAATCATCATATCCACAGACCAAGCGACGCAGTTGTGCGTCAGACATCTCTGTAGACCACTGCAGGGAATTCAGTGCCTTCAAATAGACCGTTACAAAGATATAAGCATTTTAATAACATTAGAACCCCGACCCAAATATGCGACGGCAGTCTATTTTAATGTGACTAGCCGACGCATATATGCGACGGCAGTCTATGGGTGGCTGGTCCACGTGAATGAAAAATTTTGTACTATTGCAGTAGCGAACGTGTTAAAAGTTCTGAGGTGAGGATTTTAAAAGTAAATATTGATTGGTCTCCATGGCTGCGATTAGAACACTAATAATGTTTGTTTACATTTGCTTTGACATTTCAATGTAAACAAGAAGAACTGCTAAATTGCATATTTCACAATTTCAGACAGCTGATACAAAGAAGTTAAATACAGGGTGGCTGAAAAGTAACTTGTACCCCCCCCCTTAACTTTTCAACCATTTGAGATATTTTAAATCTCACCTCACCTCACTGAACCTGACTGTTACACCTGACTGCTTTGAAATTTTTTAAGTTATGAAAATAATGTTATTGATAATGTTTTCATAGAAACAGTATGAACATTACAATGTATAGATGTTTTGTATGAATTTGGAGGCTACTTTAAATAAATTTGAACTGCTTAACATGTGTTAACTTAACATAACTTGCACATCACATTGTTTTTTTTTATATGTATATTTAGGTAAATTTAGTTATTAAACCTATGCTTAAATTAAACTAAAGAATACCATCAATAAATAAATTGTACATCATTGATTTTTGTGTTCTAAAATCTGTTGTTTATGTGTAAGTATATTTAATTATCAAATGGTAATACAAAAAACTCTTATTTTATCTTAACATAGCTTTCAGTTCACAATTATTACTCTATTTGATAAATTTATTGTTTGTGTTTTGCCAAACCCACTGATTAAATTAAACCAAGGAAAATATCATAAAACTAAGCAGTACACAGTGTTCTTTTGTTTCTAAAATCAATGAAATATCTGTTTCTATGTTTACTTAATGGTACATGCATTAGGATGTATTATCATAGACTAACCAACACAAGTAGACTTCTCATCCCATTGTAATTTTTGAAGCACGTTTTTCCATAAATAAAACGTCTAGTTAATGTACGTGACACAAAGGCGCTAGTGTCGATGAAACTTTGTTTCCATTATTTTAGGGTTAATTTCTTGATTTGTGCTTTACTGTTTGGTTATATAACTAGGGGACGAGTTATTGTTTATGATTAGATCGTATTATTTGGTTAAATGAGGTTTTAAAAGGCTGTAATAACGGGAAACAAATAATTGTAAACAAAACACGACCTCTACATAAACCGTACATGTACTAACAATAAAATTGTCTTCAGCTGTTCCATAAGGATGAGAAATCTACTAAGGGAGTATGTTTTATCTATGGTATCATTAATGGTCTACTATGGTGTTTTCAATTCTCATTTGAACTATGGCTGCGTTTATGGGGAAATAGCACTGATGCAAAAAGAGTATTCATATGGCAAAAGAAAGTCATTCGTTGTATGGTAGGCTTAGAAAACAATCAAGAACATTGTACAGATAGTTTTATTAGTCGTAAAATAATGCCGTTACCATGTATGTATATTTTTTGTAATCGGGTTTATGTTAAGGAAAATATAGTTAATTTTAGTGAACAATGTAATCAACATGAACACAGCACGAGAAACAAACATAATCTTGTAACACCTTACATTCACCTTCACAAATCATATAGAAGTCACAGTTACCAGCAATTTCTGTTATTTAACATGTTACCATTAGTTTAAGAAATCTACCTCTTGTAAAATTCAAAGAAACTATCTCAAACTGGCTAAAACAAAAAGCATTTTATAGCATTAAAGAATACCTTAAATGTACATTTTAGACTTAGACTAGAAACTTAAGATTTTTTGTACTAAAACTATTGACGAAGCCTATTGTACGCTAATGTATTCTTGTACATTGTATTTAATGGCCAATAAACTTCTTGATTCTTAAGTGTGAAAATTTAAAGGCAATGGACGATGGAACTGATTAAAAGAACTGGCTTATATTAAGTTGTTTGTTGATATTTTTGTAGAGTAGAATCAGAGATGCAATGAAATATATACCGTATTTGCTATTAAATTTTTTTAGTCCTCGATGCTTTGATAGGCTAATCATATTAGTTTTGTCTGCTGTCTTTAATGCTAAATTATTTGTTTAACATGTTTTATAGTATAGATATAGTTTCTTTAATATTTCAAAAGACTGTATTGATAAGGCACAACAATATTTCTAAAGTTTATAACAGCTGACTTAGTTTTGCTAATGATTTTTTGTGAGTGAAGAAACTGAAGATGTAGGATTTGTGATTTAATATGAAGAAGAGTGAAATTTAAAAAATGTCCAATTAAATTTAATAACTAGTATTTTTGCAACTTCAAAATTGAAATTTAAAATGTCAATTTAACTTCATCTTGTGTATTGCCTTTCGGATTACTTTATGAATGTATACAAGAGGTTAAGTTACCTTGATTCTGTCCAAGTAATCCTTAAGTCGTCATTAGTGCGACCGGTTTCGATGTCTATGGCATCATTGTCAAGCTGAACGTAAAAATCGCTCCTAGGAGGTCGTCATGAGTCTTGAAAAACACGTAACACATAACACGTACAACAAACAAAAAACGATAAAATGCAACAATAAATTAGTTGTGTGGCCATGCATTTTATCGTTTTTTGTTTGTTGTACATCTTTTTTAAGCTCTACAAAATGGTTGGGAAAGAAATTCAAAATTTTATGTTTTTAGGGAAAAAACAAAAAAAAAAAAAAAAATGGGAAAACCCCTATAAGACCCCCATAAACCCCCGTTCCCATGGTCCGATCATGCTGGTTCGCGAACTCGTTCGAATAAATCTAGGTTTACACATTTATACCAAATTTCATTAAAATCGGATAATTTTTGTTCTAGTTTTCGTGCTAACCGACACATATATATATACTGTATACAGAGTGTCTCACGAGAGGTGTCTCAAATTGATTACAGAAAAATGTCCAAACGTACAAGGATGAAATAAAATTATTTCCCGCTAAATCGACCCCAAGTAATAACGTAAACAAGTAATAACTTTTTCCCAATACATGGTGTGCCAAAAACTGAGGGTCACTAGTTCGAATCTCAGAATTTTCAAATGTAAACATATGACATGTTATACATAATTTTAAAGGCATTTGATATACAATCATTTTGGCAAAAACAGAAATTAACTATCTTTATCCGTTTCAAAATGGCGGCAGTTTTTTTTTAAATCTAGGCTATATTTTTTTAATAATCTATGTTTTCTATACCAATGCATTTAGCCCTTCTCCGGTTGAATTTTCTTACTCTTTATGAAATTAGCTTTACTTTGATATGCTACTATTAACGGTTTTTTGAAATGATATAAATAAAAAAAAAATTTTTTTGAAAATTTTAAAATGATCATTGTTTACAATTTTTAAATAGCAACATATGTCAAGTGGCACACCATAATATAGGTTTTTTAATTCCTAACAACTTTGCAATTTACACTTACTTCGTATCTCTTTTAGTTTTTGCGTAAATAACAAAAAACCTAATTTTCTTATATCAAATGCATGTTATTTGGGGTTGACGTGGTTTAGCACCTATTGAAATGGGGCCTTTAGTGTTAAACCCAAAAGTTATAGATGTTATCTTAAAAAATAATAGTTCTTTGAAAGCGGTTTGAAAGATGGGATTTTAACAACTTCAAAGCAAGTGGAGAGAAATTGTAAAATTTAAGCTTAGAAAATAAAATTTTATGTACAACACAGTCTCACAGTCAAAGGCTTTTGACAAGTCACAAAACATTCCAGCAACATTCTGAGACCTATCAATGCCACAGCCGACCTCCCACAAGAAGTCAGACAGAGCCTGAGTTGTACTACGTCCTGATCTAAAACCATATTGTTCTTTCACAAAAATGTTGTTGCTTTTAAAAAAAGATGATATTTGGTCGCTAATAACTTTTTCAAATACTTTCGAGAAAGCTGGTAAAATTGAAATTGGACGGTAGTTGTCAGGATTTGACTTACTGCCATTCTTAAAAAGTGGTTTCATTTCAGCGAATTTTAGTTGATAAGGAAAAATTCCACTCTGTAGACATTGATTTATTATGAAGCTTAATGGACCCGATATAACATTGTTGGTTTTTTTTATTAGCGTTACAGGGATTCATCCCAACCGGCTGACATTTTATTTTTTAGGGAACAAATTGCTTTAGATAAGATACTTTTTCTTTTGAAATTGGTGAAAAATCAAAAATAGGTATAAATGATTGAGGTTAACATTTCTCAACACTACATGAGCATTGAAAAGGTTAAAGTTAGCAGAATTTGATTTTGCAATGTCAGCAAATTTGTTATTAAAATGTTCAGCTATTTCTTTACCATTATTGATCAATTGATTATTATGTTCCTAATTATTCTTTTCGTAATATACACTTACTTCGTATCTCTTTTAGTTTTTGCGTAAATAACAAAAACCTAATTTTCTTGTATCAAATGCATGTTATTTGGGGTTGACGTGGTTTAACACCTATTGAAATGGGGCCTTTAGTGTTAAACCCAAATAACATGCATTTGATATAGGAAAATAAGGTTTAGCAGCCTTCAAAATGTTGGTTGTGGTGAGCGGCATGGTTATAGATTAGTTTTCTTTTGTCTTCATGTACCACATCAAAACGATGGCCTGTCATTCGAACTCTTAAAGAGTTCGAAGTCTGGCCAATGTAATCTTTTGGACAATGTTTACACGATAGTTGATGAATCACATTGTGAGATTCACAAGTTGATCTACCAAAAATCGGATAAACCTTGTTTGTAACGTTACTATCAAATTCAGTTGTATTACTCATAATTTTGCAAATACCACATCGGAGCTTGTGACATGGTTCACAGCCGTGTTTAGAATTGTTTGAAGGCTGAGAATTTTGAATTTTGGGTCTCACCAACATATTTTTTTAAATTTTGTGGCCTTTTAAAAATAACACGTGGTGGTCTGGAAAATAAATTTTCAGTACTGGGGGAAAATTTCAAAATACTGAATGCTACTTTCATTACACTGTTAATCTTTTGTAGCCCAAGATAGTATTGAGTAATAAATTTAGGATCACTTGAAAAACTATTATCTTGGTTGAGTTTTTTGGGTTTTTTGATCTGATTGGATATTAGTTTTTGATGATAGCCTCTTTCAATGAAAGCAGAATTCAATTTAGTGATATATTTTTCAAAATCAGATTTTTCACTGCAGAGTGTTTTAGCACGAATTGATAAGCTTACAATTCTAAACACGGCTAGCCCTCATTGGTGTATATAATAACAATATATATATGAATTTGAACGGATGGTGTTTTTGGCCTCTGGGGACCTCAAAACGAAAAAATAAATCGGTCCCGGGACCAGGTCTTACCATGAGACCTACGGTAATAGCTTATTCCCTATATGGGAAATTTGCTAATACAGGGTGATTACCGAGAAACAAATGTTTTTCAAATAACGAGTACTCGGGAGATTCAGAGCAAAAAATATATTTATGATTGGAAAAACAGTGTACACAATAGGCAATTTCAGAATAAAATTACTTAAAATTTAGCATTTAAACATTACAACTCTAAGGTCGCCTTCTGCTTGTTTATAGTGTTGAAGGCGTTCCTAAAAACTTGTTACGGGTTTTGCTAACATATCTCTAGGAATAGCGCTAATTTCCTGGCAAATAGTTTCTTTAAGTTCCTGAATTGTTTGTGGTTTGTTTATGTAAACTCTAGATTTCAAAAATCCCCATAGAAAGAAATCTGGAATTGTAAGATCCGGTGAGCGAGAAGGCCAAGTGACATCACCAAAATGCAAGATAACTCTTGTAGGGAATGTTCGCCGAAGGAATTCCATACTAATGCGAGCCGCATGGGTTGTTGCCCCATCTCGTTGGAACCATACATTACACATCTCTACACATTGACAGCGCAGTTCTGGCAAGAAATATTCTTCCAACATTTCTAGGTCCTGCATTTACATTTCTAGGTTGTGCATTTACTCTCACTGCTCCGCCATCGTTGTCTTAAAAAAAATAAGGACCAATGATCCCTTTTCACTAACCGCATACCACAGTCACACCTAATCTATGAAGAGGTCTCTCAGTTACGTTTTTGAGGATTTTTTGCACACCAAAATCGTAAAATCTGATTGTTGACTGCTCTTTCCAAGTGAAAATGCGCTTCATCACTCATAAGGATAGCTGCTTTGTCGTTTTCATCTAAAACTTCACTCATTGTTACAAAAATTTACACGTTGCCTCTTATCTGCTTGACTCAATTGATGACATACTGCCAGCTTGAAAGAATGAAATTTAAGATCTTTGACCAAAATCTTTCTCACAATGGATGGGCGAAGTCCAAGAGCAGATGCCCGCTTTTGAATTGACCGGCTGGGACTCTGAACTGTTGCAAGGCGCACTCTTTCAACTGTCTCAGGGGTGACTGTCCTTACCGGTCCAGGAGGTTTCTTCTTAATCAAAGATCCAGTTGTGTTAACATTGTGTATCCAACCCAATATCGTGACGATCAGGGATAGCACCATGCCGTGCAATGTTAAAATGTGCACGAAAGTCTCGCTGAGTCTGAGTGAGAGATTCACCATTTGCGTAATATTGTCGCATGACAAACGTACAATGCTCAAGGTTCCACATCTCGGCAATAATTGAAACTGCACTCTTCCCCCCCACAGCGCAACAACTTTTGGCTGTCGCCGAACGATATTCCTTGTATACTACGCAAGTCAAAAACATGCGTTTCCCAGTAATCACCCTGTATATGGGAAATTCGCTAAAAAACCAAAATTATTTGCTACATAATGAAGATGGCCCAATTATTAACTTTAAATTAGGCTACTAAAACTAATTCCATCAAGAACATAATTATTGTAGTATATCCAAAATTCAAAAGGTATTTTATATTTTTAAGATTATTTTTTTATGTATATTTTTCCAAAATCCTTGAGGTACATCATCTATTTTAACTTAATTTCAAATTAATTTATTATAAAGTAAATATTTATTAGTATTTGTACTAGGTGTTCTGCCCGTGCCTCGCCAAGGGGAGAGAACGCAGAGAATATGGTGGTTCTTCACCACCTCGTCCAATGTAAACTGTGGGATTTAGGAGTTTTAGCGAATTTCCTTATAGGGAAGTAGCTATTACCGTAGGTGGCACGGTAAGACCTAGGTCCGGGACCGATTTTCATTTTTTTTTATATATGTACCATAGGGTTGGTCACTTGACCACGGTTTCATGTTGGACGTGTCTATTTTGCTCTGTAATGTCTTTTCGATTTTCCTAAAAAACCATTCGAGTAAACTTGCATTGTTGTGATTAGTCAATGGTATCCTGCGTCTACTGTTGTGGTTGCCTGGACATTATTCGTTGTGAATTTAAATGTGAAAGGTTTTTTAAAATCCTAACCTTGTTTTATTCATTTTATATTCATTATTTCATATTTCATTATATATATTCTTAGACTCAGACATGAAAGAAAAACAGTAGGTTTCGCACAGCATATCTGCGGACTTCCATGACCCCCGCCACATAACTGCTGGTGTTGCGGTTATTTAAAAAAAATTGTGTGGTAAACCTACGCCATCTCACTGTGTGACAAGACACTTGGCTATACAAGAAAAGGATAACATGGCCTCAATCTTTAGTTTAATTACAAAACCCACCTATTACAGCAAGCCTAATCCATATGACTACGATGCAACGTTCCAGGATTTGACAGAGAATTTCAAGAAACGGGGCCTTAAACATTTGATCTGTTCCCCAATATGATGTGTCCGGGACAATATACATCCATCACATTTCATTAACAATATAATAAAATTTCAAAAATCAACCAATGCAACAGTGACAATAGTTTCATATAATCAAAATTCTCACCGGATCTTGAGAAACCGAATACCACATGACATCTTTAATAAGCAATTAGAACAGCTCGTGGACATAAACTCAAGAATTGGCTGCGGTAGTCCACACTCTACAGGACTGGCAGTAACCAAAGTAAATGAGAAGGGAGAGCTGGGGACATAGCCATAATTATTTAACACAACACCAAAACGATTTAACACTGCCCATTCACAGACTTACGTCACTTGAAACCCTTCCACAATATCCAGGGAATAAATTGTATAATAAACTGCCTGAAAATATTAAACCACTAAAATCATTTGAAAAATACAAGAAAGAAGTTACCAAGTTGCTGGTTGACAGAGCGTATTATAAAGTAAATGATTTTTTAGATGATGTATTTATTTGATTTTGTAGTTATTTTATAGTTTTATGTATTTTATTTATATGACCATTTCACCTGTTTCCCAGCTATGCTGGATTTGTAAACGTTATGTGAAAATAAATGATAGAACTGAATTGAATATATATACAGGGTTAGTAAAAAGTCTGGAGACCCCCTGTTAATTTTTTAAAGGCCCATACTAGAAAAACTAAACTTGGCACACCTTTATGGCAAGTTATGAAGTACTTTTTGGGCATAACCGCCACTTGGTTTACATCCCCAAAATGGGGGATTTTGGGGGAAACTCAAAAATTCCAAATGGTAAGACCCATCGAGTGACCCCTCATTTTGAAGGTGCTGGTAAAAGAAAACCAACAACTCAAATTAGAGGTCTCTATCTCAATCCAGTACAAAATGGCAGCTAATTGAAATTCTCAGAAGTTAAATTTAACTTATAGCATTCCAAGTCTGGAGACCCCCTGTACATTTTGTAACGGCTCACACTAGGAATAATAAACTCTACACAGCTTTATGGGATGTTATGAAGTACTTTTCGAGCCTAATTGCTACTTGGTGTACTACTTGGTGTACATGTAATCAGGTCGACGTCATATATCTGGACTATGCAAAAGCGTTCAACAAACTAAACCACTCAACGCTTCTTATTAAATTGAAGAGCTATGGAATCCTGGGAAATCTCTTGAGCTGGTTTGGCAGCTACTTGTCTGGAAGGAGTCTCTGTGTAAAATTTTCTTCCGCAGTATCAACTCCAATTCCTGCTTCTTCAGGAGTGCCACAGGGATCCTTGATGGGACCCTTCCTATTCTCTCTTTTCGTGAATGACCTTTCCAGTGTTTTGCAAGTCCGTTCTCTAATGTTTGCCGACGATGTGAAGCTCATCCTGGAAAACAACACCGTGCGAGACTGTCTCCACCTGCATAGAGCCCTTGACTCTATCCTCGAGTGGTCAACAAAGAACTTAATGTCGCTGAACCCAACTAAGTGCAAAATCATTTCATTTCATAGAAACATTCAACCCATCGAATTTCAGTATATGGTTGACACTTCTCACTTGGAGCGTGTCACAAGCATTCGTGACTTAGGGGTGGTTCTCTCATCTGACCTTTCACCTGACCTTCATGTTGATGAGATATGTCGTCGAGGCCACAAAACTATAGGTCTCCTTTGCAGAATATCTAGGGATCCCTTTAGTACAAAAACATTGCTCAGCTTCTATTGTTCCTATATACGCCAGCAATTGGAATATTGTTCCGTTATCTGGTCACCTTACCTCCTGGGTCAATGTAATAGGCTTGAATCTATCCAGAGAAGATTTGCTCGGTTGGTGGGAACAAAGCTCGGATTCGGATACTTGGAGTTTCCTGTTCCTGACATCCTAACTGATCTAGGCCTCACTCCACTAAAGCTTCGACGGGAAGTGGCGAATATCAGTTTTCTCCACAAACTATTAACGGGTGCTATCAACTGTGAAGAGCTCCTAGAACAAATTGAATTCCGCATTCCCAATCGAACCAGATCACGTGAATTATTCTACAAGAGATCTTATCCCTACAACACTCTCCTCTTCCCAGATTGATGTGTCTTGGCAACATGGTAGCTTCTCATCTGGATTTCTTCGATGGCCTGAGCCCAGCTGCCTTCAAACGGAGAGCGACTTCCATTCTTCAATCCAATTAGCCTCAACGCACTAGAAATCATCCGTGGGGTTGTGTTCACGGTGGTTCAGTGAGTCTATGTCAATAGTGTGGGGTCAGTGGAGGGATCCGAGGGTTGTGCGTGTGTTGGCATCGGTTTGCTGAGGGTAATGCTTACCTCCGACCTTTGTCCTACTCCATCCTGAACTCCTGCATCAATCTTTGCATGTTTCCAAACTTTCTATTTATTGCATTGTTATTTATTTTTGTTAATATAGTCTATCCTGTTGTTATTGTTGTATCTTGTTCTTGTACAGAGTTTATCATATTGTTATTTTTCTGCAAGTTTTATCTGTTTTTCATGAAGTTTGTTCTGCTTCTTTTACTGAAGTTTCACTCGCTTACTGCATTGCATCATTATTGTTCCTATACTGATTTTGTTTTTTGAATTTCTCTTTTTGTCAACTTGTTCAGATAGTTTGCTATTTATAGTTGTTACGTATAGTTTGTTATTCATAGTTTGTTATTTATAGTTTGTTATTTATAGTTGTTATTTATCATTTTATGTCTTGTTATAGAAGTCTTGTTTTCGGGAGTGTTGCTGAAGGTCTAAGTCCCGGAAGGTCTAATTAGACCTTCGACACACATTTTGCAGTTTGTACTTGTTGCTGAAGGTCTAATCTGGCAGTATGTCGGAGGTCTAAGTCCCGGAAGGTCTAAGAGTACAGTCAATGCAAAAAAACTCATCCACTGACACTGTTTTAGACCTTGCGGGATTAGACCTTGGGCACATAATGTATATTTTCAAAATAAATATTTGTAAAATGAGAGTTGCTGAAGGTCTAATTCCCGGTAGGTCTAAGATTCGAGTGCCGGAAGGTCTAAGATTCGAGTCCCGGAAGGTCTAAGATTCGAGTGCCGGAAGGTCTAAGATTCGAGTCCCGGAAGGTCTAAGATTTGAGTCCCGGAAGGTCTAAGATGCGGGCGGGCATTGCGTCGCCAGAGATGAAGGCTATACAGGCAGGCAATAACTCAACAACTTCTAGAGTTGTAATATCATTGACTATAGTCAATGGTAATATTCTTAGTGATAGTTTTAATAACTCTCACGTCTTTTTTTTGCTAGCTCGTTATTACAAGTACGATGGAGATATAAAAAAAATCTTCATTTATACTATATCATTGACTATTGGATACTTTAATTTTTGTTATTGGCATAGTTGCTGGTCCATAACAGTTGCTATAGCTCAGAATAAATCATTACATCAGTTTAAATTGGTAATAAAAAACCATCGCACAATCGGCAGAAATAAGTTAAATAAGTTCGGCAGAAATAAGTTAAATAAGTTCGGCAGAAATAAGTTAATGTTGGTGTTAAAATAACATCGTTAGTTTCCTTGGTGTTCAGGATTCTGTTTTGTTTATTTCAGCTTAACTTAGCCAATAAATAGTTTCATCCATTGACTTTATACCACATGTATAGTCAATGTTTCATCTTACTAATATTATAAATCTAAAAGTTTGTGAATTTTTGCGTGCGTGCGTATGAGGGTGGTTCCGAGGCGATCAATGTGATTTTCCACCGTGGGTCTGAGGTCCCCGCTGATTTCGAGGTCCGTGTCCGTTTCCCTCACATATAATGTATACACTATACACCCTCTGATACATCCTTCAACTGGAAGCAGAGGCTCCCCTTTAACCCCCTCCTCCACGTTTCTCCAAGATGACATCGTATTTCAGATATCATATCACTAACGGCAGTCGGCAGTCCAAATGGAATGAGAACAGTTGCTATTCAACACCTCACGAGAACGTTGTTTCCAAGCTGTGCTCGTTTGTTTCCTAGACGAATAACAGTAGTAAAATTAAAGAACAAGTATCTTGGTTCCATTATACCTCATAACTGTAATTATTAGTACTCACGTGAGCCTATGAATGTTTATGCATTTTTGGAACGTACTACACATTAACATAACATGTAAACATGAGTTGTTTATTAGATAAACAGTTTTATTCATACCATTGTTACTTAAGCAAATTATTCCGATACACAAATATCAAAAAATAATTACAGTATTAAATAAAACTAGTGGCTTGTAGGGACATAAGTCCCTAAAAAGCTCCAATGTAAAACAAATTATTGTATTGTTTAAATAACCACAGAATCAAATTTTCTTTAGATATTTCAGTACATAATTTTTTACAGTTTATTGTTTTTTTCTTTATGATAAAAATAATGATAATAAAAAGGCTTCCCTGATTGAAATATTGGAACTTGTCATCGTTAAATATGAAAAGGTGAATAAAGGTTTGTTGAGATAAGCTTAGTTCTTTGTGAAAACCGCTAAATTAGCATCCCGACCCAGTTATTATTTCTATGTTTAGGACTACGCTCATTTTGTAAAGGTTTGACAAAATTAGTGTAAAGTTAAGGCATCCCACTGACATAACATAACCCTAAATTTGATTCTGTTCGACATTACAAAAACTACTATAAGCCTAGTGTAAATATATGTGGTGGTAATCCTCCTAAGGTGGAATTGACTTTACAAATTCTATAAGGAAAATGCCTAATCAAATTCTGATTACTAACTATTTTGCGACTGGTTAGGGTTCATTAGACCCTATAGTTGATGATTTATTTAGAAAGTATATGCCATTGAAAAAGTTTTTATTCTTTGAATTTCTCCTCTAAAGCTACTCATTTAGGAGTTACAGTGTGTTAAAACTAAGAAAAAATTACGTGTCGTGTAGGGGCCTACATTCGACGCCATGTATCTCTTAAATGAGTAAGTTTAGAGATAAAATACTAAGGGTAAAAAAGACTGAAAATTTCATCTACAGTCCAAAATGACCTTAAATTAAAAAACATAAAAGATAATGATCCCATAGCACAAAATTTTAAAATAAGAAAACTAGGTATTTTATGGCCTTTTTAGAAAGTGGAAGCAATTTTAAGACTTATTTACTCTTAGCACAAAATATAGGGTCTTCCATAATATAAATCAAAGTTGGGGGCCTTATTGAATAAATGGCTGCTAAATTGTTTTATTTTTAACTTTTTCTAAAACTGTTTGAATAAAAAATCTAAGACCTCTTTCACACTGTCATGCGGCGTTGGTCTATGGGAGTTTTTATATACGTTTTTTTCATATGATGTCCGTCGCGCGCCTGCGGCCTGACTGACGGCGAATTCACTGAACGGCACGCGAGTTACCGCCGGATGCACCTACGCCGTCAAGAGTCTACGCCGGATGACTCGTTGAAGGGCTAGTTCGGCTGCGTCCCGAAAGCCACGAATGTTTATGGCTAAAGCTGGGGGACGAAAACCACAACAATTAGTAAAGGGTCCAAAAGGTTTTAATCCTGGGGACGTAAACCACGACTGCGAGCCAGGTAGACAGCTGTCAGGGTGGCAGCTCACAGGGAGAATGGGAAATTTTAGCTCCCTGTTTTATTTATGCGTCTCAAGCAAATTTGTAAGTCCAATCTGAATCCGCCGTGATATAAAGGTTAGAAATACACTTTTGAGCTCTACTACTGTTTGTTATTTTATTCTACTGTCTGGTTATTGTTAGTATACTGTAGTTGTTCACCGCAATAATTAATTTCAAGCCAATAATAACTTTAGATAAGCTATTACCGTAGATACTATGGTGAAACCTAAACCCTGTCCTCACAGGCCAATGATGTATTAAATATATTAATATTTATTCAACAAAATTGGTTATTAATGTGTGACGGACGAATACTAAAGTACTGAAGTTCAAGTTAGGGAGAATTAACCATCAAGAGCTTCGGACTACTCACTCTAAAAATATCTTAAAATCATGTTTGTTGCTATAATTCTATTTCCCATAACTTAGGTTTACATGTTTAAACCTATTTTTTAATAGTACAATCAGTTTCACCATAACTTTATTGAAAAGATAATATCCAAATTTAAGTTACATAAACACCGTGCATGATGTTTTATTGTGATTTATAACCCTCAGAGGCCCTAAAAGTTGCAGGCTCTCCTCAAATTTCCAGTAAAAGGTGTTGTTTGAACTTGATGTAATGAGTATACATTCCTCTAAAAAAACATTTAAAAAATTTATAATTCACTTCAGCAGCTTGACATAATACGCCAAAAACATACAGCAACTTATTCAACAGCAATTGCATGAGTTTTACAATTTTATTAGGCTATAAGTAGGAATGAACGAGATTGTACTTATGAACAAACAACTTCTGATCTTTTCTCTTGGGCACCCATTATAAATAATCTTAAAGTAATTGGGAATAATATCAAAAATTCATAACTACGAATGTGACGAATGTTAGGGATGACTAATTCCAAAATACCCCAAGCCAAACATCAGCTTTGAGCCCTATTATTTTCCGTAAAAATATTAGGCCTACACGCCCGAATAGTGATGGTTCTTAAAAGAAGTACAGTAATGTATTAAGACTTTATAACACAAACAATGTTAACTATATTCGCCAAATTGTAGTATGCTGATATATTATAACGGTTGGTGATGAATTTTTCGTAACTTAATAACTGATAAAAAGCTTTATGCTTTTTTACTATCTAAATATTGCAACAGTTCATAAATTTGTGTATATTTAAATAATATATAAATAGCCTATTACCAGTCAATTAAGCCCAAAAGCCTATTTTAAATATATTATGTTTACAATCTATTTCAAACACAAGCTAAAGTAAAAATAAATATATATATATATATAATTAAACAAAATCTCAAAAAGTAATTTACCCAAATTAAATTTCATATACTATTAATTGGCCTGAGTGACAAAAAGTGAACTTCAAGATCTAGAAGACCTGAATACATTGTTGCTGAAAAACATGTGTTAGGTAACAACTGGATTTTCTTCTTCTACCATGAACTAGCTGGTGAAAGTTTAAAAACTAGTTTGTATGATTTTTATATTATAATATTTTCTAGTAAAAAGTAAAAAGCTAAAGCAAAACAGTCTCATTATTTCAAATAGTTTAAACAAGAAGAAATATGGAAACTTGGAAGAAACTTGGTAATCTCCATCTTATTATTACAGACTATCCTATAGGTGTTGGACAATTTGAGAACATTAGCCTATCATTGAGGTGGATCGAGTAGCCTTGTAACTGTTAAAATTTATATAGCCTAAATTCTTGATTCAAGTAAAGACTTTTGTTTTAAAACAATCTTATCCAAATTCGATATAAAATTATTTAGTAAAAAAAAATCAAAGGCTAACTTTATTATCATAAAATCAAATTAAAATATTAGCAAGGAAATTGGTAATTAAAGAGAGTTCCAAGCACGAACCTAAAAACCCTGAGGTTGCAATATATAAAAGGCAAAGCTCTCACTCACTGACTCACTCATCACTAATTCTCCCACTTCCCATTTACCTAGGAGGCTGAAATTTTGTACACTGATTCTTTAGGCATTAAATAGGAAAACTAAGCTGTTTTTATTCTGATCGGACTCTCGGGCTCCGCCCCAGTGGCTCTGGAGTTTCCCATGTTAACCTTATGAGTACTCATATTTAAATGGAATTAATGAATCTTAACAGCTGTTTCAATTAAACAAGTTGGTTCTGTTCTCTGATGTTCAATAGCATTAAAGTTACAAGGATTACCAACAGGGTGCAGCACTATTATTTATTTATTCTTTTACATTTATGACAACAGCTAATTTGCAACCAAAAGGTGAGTGAGCGTAGCGAACGAACTTCAACCAGGACGTAATTGGGCCATGCGAACGAGCTCACTTATGAAGTTAAACGGGGCAAAGCCCGCGGGTACAGCTAGTTTATTTATAAATAATCAATGTGGACATTTGTATACAAATAGGCTATTAGTGATACATAGTAGGCTACATAGGTAAAAAATTATTTTCTGTAGGACGTGAGAATTACCCCGGAACAGTTATTGACAGGGATTTTAAACTTATGTTAACTCAAATAAGTTTATTAACAAACTCATTATGTCCATACCCAAAAGGAATGAGAAGTTTTCTTCAATATCATTAAAAATAATGTTAAGAAGAAATTTCCTTTATGTCTAAATTATATAAAAATTGGCCATAGGAGCTTTATATTTGTACAAATCTAAAAAACCATATTATCTGCACTGTTTGGTTTCGGGTGGCCCAATAGGGATTTTTATACAAAAAAGTCAAACTCAAAGAATTACAAAAACTTAAAATACTACTTCAAAAAGTCAAAACCGTAGGTTTACACGTTTGTACCAAATTTCTCTAAAACCAGATTATATTTGCTTGAGTTATAAGTTTTGTCATAAGTTTTGCTTTTTCTGTATGGATTCCAAATTGTTAGTTTATGCTAAGAAAATCATAACGCACTCGAATCTTAGACCTTCCGGGAATCAAATCTTAGACTTCCGGGATTCGAATCTTAGACCTTCTGGGACTCGAATGTTAGACCTTCCGGGAATTAGACCTTCAGCAACTCTCATTTTATAAACATTTATTTAAAAAATATATATATTGTGTGCCCAAGGTCTAATCCCGCAAGGTCTAAAACAGTATCAGTAGATGAGTTTTTTGCATTGACTGTACTCTTAGACCTTCCGGGACTTAGACCTTCGACATACTGCCAGATTAGACCCTCAGCAACAAGTACAAACTGCAAAATGTGTGTCGAAGGTCTAATTAGACCTTCCGGGAATTAGACCTTCAGCAACTGATCCTTGTTTTCCAGTTTTTTTTCCACTACTTTTGTACTGGCCTGTGATTTTTTTTCTGCTTCTGTATGTAAGATTATTGTATTTTTCATGTAAAAATGTTGCAACCGTTTACAAATAATTAAATAAATAAATAAATCCCCTAAATGGGGGATTTGGGGGAAAACTCAAAAATTTCAAATGTTAAGCCCCATTGAGTGACCCCTTATTTTGAAGGTCGTGCTTCAAAATGAGGGGTCACTCAATGGGGCTTAACATTTGAAATTTTTGAGTTTCCCCCCAAATCCCCCCTTTTGGGGATGTACACCAAGTAGCAATTAGGCTCAAAAAGTACTTCATAACATGCCATAAAGGTGTGTAAAGTTTTTTTCCTAGTGTGAGCAGTTACAAAATTTACAGGGGGTCTCCAGACTTGGAATGCTGTAAGTTAAATTTAACTTCTGAGAAATCAATTAGCTGCCATTTTGTACCGGATTGAGATAGAGACCTCTAATTTGCGTTGTTGGTTTTCTTTTACCAGGACCTTCAAAATGAGGGGTCACTCGATGGGTCTTACCTTTAGAAATTTTTGAGTTTCCCCCAAAATCCCCCATTTTGGGGATGTACACCAAGTGGCGGTTATGCCCGAAGAGTACTTCATAACATGCTGTAAAGGTGTGCCGAGTTTAGTTTTTCTAGTATGGGCCGTTAAAAAATAAACAGGGGGTCTCCAGAATTTTTACTAACAGTATATATGTATATATACGTCCGTGAACGTGATAACTTGAGTAATTATTGTCCGATTTATGGTTTAAAGGTGTAAGGCGGGATGAACTTGAATGAGTTCGCGAACCAGCATGATCAGACCATTGGAACAAGAGCCTAAAAAACAAATGATATAGTATATCAAAGTGTTTTTGTACGGTTATTGGTAACAGAAAAAATTCCAAAAATTGTAAATTTAAAATTCCCATGTTATTCTTATGGAGAATATTGTAAAATGTTGTATAGCTCGGCCGCTTAGAAAACGACCTGTGCGCTAATGCTAAACCAATGCTGGAGGAGGTCGTTTTCTAAGCGGCCGAACTATAGTTTGCTTCTTGTTTATGGGTTCATTTTTATGAAACTTTATTTATTATTTATTTTATACTAAGCTATCATTATTTTACTAAAAGATACACTTTATTAGTTTCCTTGTAGTAGCAAACCTAGGTACTCGTTATCTCTAATCTTACTAATATTATAAATCTGAAAGTTTGTGAGTTTGTCTGTTGCTCAATCACGCATAAACTACTGGACGGATTGGGCTGATATTTGGCATGATGATAGCTCTCATTCCCTATTAACATTTAGGCACATTCTTATCTCAAAAATCCTTTCGGGCTCCGCCCCAGTGGGCCTGTAGTTCCCCATGTTAACCTAATGAGTATTCATATTTAAAGAATTTAGTCAGCTGTTTCAACTTTACAAGTTGGTTCTATAATATGCAATAGCATTAAAAAGTTATAAGGTTTCCCAACAGGGTGCAGCACTATTATTATTTTGTTTGTGCATATATGACAACAGCTAATTTGAACTAAGCAGCAACAAAAAGCTGTGATACACAATGAGAACTGTCAAAGTAGGATTGTTTACAGTTAGGTTTGAGTTTTTAATTTAATGAATAATTTGTGATATTGTGCGAATGTTTGATAATTTATTTTTTTCTATTGTTTAGGTGCAATGGTAGAACATTATGGCAATGGTAGATGTGTTATACTATATCATACCGTAAATTTATGAACCAAATTTTATCAAACTGTGTCCTCCCCCCATTGCAAACGCAAAGCTTGAGTATAACTGCAATAAGCATTTTAAACTTTTATGCCAACCCCGTACGAAGGACGGGTGCTCTGCTAGTGTTATATAAATAGATTTAATTAAAATAAATTCAGACAAATAGAAATTTGCTTAGTCGGCAGGTTTGCTGCGATGATGTATTTTTATGTAAATGTTGGTGCTGTTAAAATGTAAACAAACATATTTTCACTTAGAATAACATGGGAACTTTGAAGGCCACTGGGGCAGAGCCCTGATGGAATTTCATAAATGTTTTGTTTTATGGCAAATCCACGACCTATCCAACGACACCTTAAATTTGGTGATCGGATGCGTAGCAGCTCCAAAACAATTATCACAAAATTCATATTGGCCTATTAAATACAAGGGAGCGGCAGAATTACATGACGGTTTCTTTCCTGCCCTGCCATATTTCTTACGGTAATGCAAGCAAATACACCACTGACTGGCCTTTATTTTACTGTTTTTTAGATGCGGTTGTGTTACAAAAAACACTACTAAGATTTTGGCATTCAAATTTTTCCTATCCACTGTCAGGTATTAGTAACGGCATCGACTCTTTGACGATCAATTTCCAATACCAATGTTTCAGAATTGGTAGTATCCAAGAGTCTACACATCAAGAAGCTGATACCTTTTATCCTTTTCCTGTCTTTTTTGCGTACTCCACTGATTAATCAGCAGATCTGATTGAGCAACGGTTTGCAGTTGTCTTCTATACTCATATTGCTGCACAGATGATGCATTACAACCACAACAACGTAACTCAACTTACAATAAACGGTTTTCTAGTCTATATCTGTTGTCAATTTGTATTGTTTTTCGCTCTGTTGTTAATTTACACTGACGTTATTTATATTGTTCTCAATTTGCACTGCTCTAATTTATAATGTTACTTCACATCATGTGCAAATCACTATCATTGTAATCTCATCATCATGTCACCTTCTTACGTATCCATATTATGTTTTCTCTCGTGTGTACTTTTTTGTAAAATTGTGGTTGCCGTTGAAATAAATAAATAAATACTGTACCTAGATCAGACACAAACAGTTGGATTTGGAAAATCTACCTTGGAAAATGTAAATGAAACATTACTAAGAACATTTTATGATAGATAACTTCTAACAAGACAGCAACATTTTTTTATAAGTGAGTAGGAGGACCCTCTGGGATTTCGGACCTGGCTATTCTGGACCTCAACTATTTGTTTAAAATTTTATACATGTCCGTGAACAAAAATTTAGTTTGGTTTTTTAATTTAGTTAGTTTTTGAGTATTAATTATTGTTTCTGTAAGTATTCTATATATTCGTACCCCAATTACTCAAAAACTAACTAAATTAAAAAACCAAACTAATTTTTTTTACAAATAGACAATAATTTTAATATAAAAACTAAACTAATTAACCCTGAATACATTTTGTGAAATTTTGCATGTATATGAAAAACTGGATAAAGTTAGTTGAGTTAACGAACCAGGAAGATCGAGTAATAAAAAGAAGCTGTAGTGTGGTTTTAACTTGTTTTTCAAATCTACCTATTTCATTACAGCCATCGTATAGAGAAAAAAAACAAACATTTTTTATAATGAGGCATTGTTGACATGCTTTAAAAAAATTATTAAAGGTTACATAGAAAATAACAAAATGTTTTTCATTAAATTTTGCAAATTTATTCATTTTATCCCATACTATTAAAACTTGATCAAAAAGCACTATTGCTCTAACACGTGGCGGAAAACCTTAGTAGGTCTAGTTATTTAGGGAATAAATATGACTTGTTTATGGACATTTTTAGATAAAATCCAATCGGACAAATTGAAATTTGCTTAGTCTGCAGGTTTGCCGCAGTGGGGGTATTGTAATTATTTTACGGTGTGAAAGTGGAATAAACAGTGTTAGCATCATTGGTGAAAAATTGGGTACTTACGTATTATACGGAGGCCACTTATTTTACAGCGCGCTGCGGCGGTTAGGTTAGGTTGGGTTATCATAAGTTTTTATGACTCATCTCGTATAGTTCGATTCATAACGAAACTAGGAAAGTTCTACAAACATATTTATGATAACCCAACTTAACCCAACCGCCGCAGCGCGCTGTAAAATAAGTGGCCTCCGTATAATACGTAAGTACCAAAAATTGTTGTGTGAACTTGAAAAAAAAACAATCAAGCCTGCAAAACATCACTTTGTGTTGTTCTTTGGTGCAAAATTCACTATATTTATATCCATATTAAGTTAAAGATTTGTTTTAAAAGTTTCATTTCAATAAGTTTTATTGTTTTTAATCAAAACCATCGTGTAGCTAGACTGTGTAAAATATTACTAACAAGGTAACATAATAAGCTTGAACCACCATCTCATTTGCAAGTTACTTATATGTTTTTATTGCCAACAACAACCATAAAATAAAATAAGCCTAAGAATAAACATAAAAAATTAACTTCTAAAAATATCACTGTAAATGCAGGGTATATTGGTAAATTGGTCCTCTCTCGCTGGTTCAAGTCCTTAGGTTTCTATACATAAATCAATTCGGTCTGGTGGTTCTTGGTCACAAGGTGAACGAGACTACCGTTCGGGGGTCTATCTTCACCCTTGCTCCATCGGTAAAACAAACTGGAAAAACAGAGATAGGAATATAAATACAACAAATAGTACTGCACAGAAGTAAAATGTAACTCCGTCACAGCAAACCTGCAGGCTAAACAAATTTCCATTTACCTGATTGGATTTTAAATGAAATATATTTAAATAATATTAAGTTTAACAAGTACCTAGGTTTGCTGCTACAGGGAGGGTAATAAAGTGTACTATTAGTTAAAAACGTCAACTGTAAAAAAAACAGTTCAATATACCTGTGGCTAAAAGCTCAATCATTGTGTGTCCATTTTTTTAAACTTTCGGAAAACACAAAAACAAGATTTCAAACTTGGAGGAAAACATTGATTAACACTATGTATACCCACAAAAAATATGAAATATTGCCCAATGTTATACTGCATATGATAGTTATAACCATTCTGAGCTAACCTTAACTATTTCAGCATAGTCAAATTAAATATTTAACGAGGACGGACATACTATAAGTGTGCCCTTCTCTTTAGTTCCCAAATATTGTATGTCCACTAAGAATTGGATGTTGTTCTTTAGTGCTCAAATGATGTATGTCCTCATATGCAATAAGTGTGCACTAGGCCATTTAACCTTACAGAATACTGACTCTAATAGAGTCAGTATGAAGATAGGACATACAGTGGCTGTGCACATCCTAAATGATCTCTTCATCAAAACTGGAATATTTTTCATTTCACCATGTTTTGGTTGGACATACAATGTTGATGCAGGTGGAAAGAGCTCATCTTCCCCTTTAAATTGATACTAATAACTCGATTTAACATAAAAATGGACCTACAATGGTTGTGCTTTTAACCATCGATACAGTACGAAATTATTTGTTTTTTTAAGCTTGTAACAACGGTTTTAAGAGAAATTGGGAAATTTTATGTTTTGAGAGTATTCTATGATTTTACAATAAACATACTATAAAACTACAATCAGTTTTTAGTGTTTAACCATGCACCAGGTAGTGTGCTGGCTGGATCTATCATCAACATTACTTTTGAGAAGCCAGGTTAGGATGCGTGTAGGTCTTTATTTTGAAATTGATTTGAATACCTCTGCTTGCTGTTGATATTCAACATGTGTTTAACACAATATTTTTTTAACATGGTGAAATTACATATCATAGTTTCCAGTACAAATATTAGGAAGTGAAATATCAGACATTGGATTTCATTTCAAGAAATCACAACTAATGGCATGAACTTTATGGATTTTTTGCAATCAAAAGAAGGTAGCCTAATTTGAGCCAACATCCCATAAAAAGTTCATAGGTAAAATTCAGAAGGTTATAAGATTGGATGTAAAGAATACAGTAGCAGGAATGAGGTTCATACTCCGCAACAAACTCCAGGGGGGTCCAGGTAGACTTGTCAGCATCAGCCATCCACTTGCGGTTCATTGGAGTGTCCAGGGTGACAGGCAGAGTGGCCACAGACAGACAGTTAGCTGGCAGACCACTGTTCTCTGCAGCCAAGCTCTTTGTGAGCTGGTGGACTGCGGCCTACAAGTTAAAATATATACATTTATCAACATTATTAATTTTCCTACATGATCGTCTTCCATGAGAGCGGAAATATCATGAACATATTCCGCAGTCGTGTGGACATTATCATCGTCTTGCGCGATCGCGGTAAAATTGTGATCATCTCTTGTAGTCTCGCGGCTGTGAAGCTATTGCAGCAAAATTCTCACTGTTTCCTGCGATCGTGTGGACATTATAATCGTCTTCCATAATCGCGGCAATATTCTGATCATCCCTCGCAACTTTGTAGACATCATCAGCATCTTCATGCGTGATCGCAGCAAAATCATGAACATGAACATATCCCGCGGTCGTGAAGACAATCATAATCGTCTCATGCGGTCATGAAGACATCATGATCGTCTCTCGCGATTGCGGCAAAATGTTAATCATCTCCCGCGGTCGAGTGGAGATCATCATCGTCTTCTGCGATTGTTGCAAAATTCTGATCATCCCTCGCCGCCGTATGTAGACATCAGTATCGTTTCCCTTGGTCACGGGAAACGTCACCGTTGTCATGCGCAAGCGCCTGGGTGAGTGAGAGTTTGAAACATTTTGGAAGGGGTCAATGACCTTCAGTGGGCTTGGCTGGAGATGAGTGGCTCATGATTATTTTATATTCTACTGTGCTTCCTTCAGAGAAAAAGACTCTACAATCACAAAAACACTAAAAAAAAAACTACAGTTTGATATGAAAACCTTGATTTGTGTAGGGAAGTAGGACAGTCTCTGTCTGCACTTAATTTAACTTTTTTTCCTGGAATGTGGTTAATCCGATTACAGTCAATTAGTAGTTTAGTGTGAATTGAAATTACCCAAGAAAATTAAATTGATAAAGACATGACAAAAACTCACGCTTTGATTGGGTTAAAGCTCTTAACATTGTGGCAAAAGATCTAGCCCTACCTTAGCCATTCCATAGCCAACCATGCCAGGAGTAGGTCCAAGAGCAGGTTTGGCGCCAGGTAGAGACACGAGCCCTCCCTCCTTGAGATGCTGGGCGGCCACAGATGCAGCTATCACGGACGACCACACACTCTGACGCCACATCAGGTCACTGTTCTTGACAAACTCTGCAAAAAACCAAGTCTAAGCTAAGTCATTCCTCACAGATAATCATGAAAACTCCTCGAGATATCTACCACCAATCTAGAGATAAGCCCTTTTGATTACAATATCTAAATTCAAGAAAGCATCAAATGTGTTAGGACTCTGGTTAAATAACAAGAACTTTAACAATATATTATATATTATTATATTATTACTAGCAGAGTACCCGTCCTTCGTACGGGGTTGGGATATAGGTATAAAATGCTTATTGCAGTTATACTCAAGCTTTGCATTTGCATTGAGGGAGGACAGAGTTTGATCAAATTTGCTTCTTTAAATTTATATTATTTTATAGTATTACACATCTACCATAGCCATAATGTTCTACCACTTCACCTAAACAATAGAGAAAAATAAATTATCAAAAATTCGCAAAATATCACAAATTATTCATGAAATTAAAAAAACAAACATAACTGTAAACAATCCTACTTTGACAGTTAGTTCTCATTACGTATCACAGTTTTTTGTTGCTGCTTAATTCAAACTAGATAACCTGTTGCTCGAAATCGAGCAAAACTCCAAAGCTAAATCCCTCTCTTGACGCCAACCAGTACGACACGTACACTTATTAAATTATTCCTATATGTTTTGTTTTAGGCGTGTTTAAATTAGGTGATCCAACCAAAGTCTCTGGTTGGGAGCCTAAGAATGGATTTAACGACGTATCTAGAACGGATTCACTTTCAACTATTAGTAAAAAAAAAATTATTTGGCCAGGTGGTGCTCTGTTTTCAGCTTTAAAATAGCTGCGACATATATACAGGTAGCATCATTGTAGCAAGGAAAGTCACTTCTTTTGTCTCTTACTATGCACATAAGATTGAAGTTATTACTATAAATAACTTGACTACTCGCAGCACTCGTCCCTACAAATTTCTGCCAAAGTTTTAAAATATTGGGCAAATGGGTTAGCATTGTGACCCTATTTCTCGCATATTTTTTCATTGATTTTTTGTTCGAATTGTTTTACATGCGCTGTTTGGTTCCAGTGCCAACGTCGTACTTATAGATCTGTGCGTATTCGGGATCATGACCTTCTTTGAAGAATTCTTTGAGAAATTCCTTCTTGAGGAATTAGATTACCAACTTGGTGGTAAAACTTTTCATGGATCCTGAAACTGTAGATCCCCTGTGTGACCCTCTCGTCAAAATGAGCTTTAGAGCTGACCATGGCAAAGGCGGTATTGAATTGACGAATATTATCCAGATAATTTCTGGATCTAAGTCTCACCCCCCCTGACCTGAGTCTCAGCCCTGTTTTCAGTTTGGGAGTGTCCAATAAGTTCCTGAAAGTATGGTGAATTCCGCAAATGAGGTTAATAGTGTTAACACTGTTCAATGAAATGGCGACCATACATTAGAGATGTGTCGCTGCAGCTGGAACTACATTTATCCACCGTTCCGAGAGTGGAACTCGTTCCACCGTTCCAAGCGGAACCACAATCCAGTTCCAGTTCCACTGGAACTACTTTTTCAGCTGCAGCTCGGTGGAACGATTTGAATGTAGTTCCGCACAAACAGCTGCAGCCTTTTTGTAAATTTTTAAAGATAAGTTCCGGAGTAACTGGATTTGTAAAACACATACAGTTACAACAAAACAGCTGCAGCTGGTTTATTAATACTCTCACTAAACATTAAGTTCTAGTCTGTGCAGCTGATGCGTTTTGACTTATTTGGTCTCTTGTAAACAAAGGTGTGATTAGCGGATATGGTTGACATACCTTAAAAGAAATTAATCATTTTCTGTTTTATTATTTTTTTCAGGCAGGAGTTAAATAAAAGTACATCAGTCCCAGTTAAGTCGTGCTCATAATATATAAAAATTTAATTAAGTTATCTCTTCCTCAGTTATCAGTACTGTACCGTAATAATGGTTTGTGTTTAACTTAATTCAGGATTTTTTCGCTATTAACTTTAGAATTTTATATTAAGAGTTAGTCTAAGTGGTGTTTGAATAATATTATTTTAACAATAAAAAAATGTATAATATGAATAAATGCATAATATGAAGAACCTCTAAAATAATTTATACCAGCCTGTCACGTATTGTTTTTAGACCCTAGATAGACAAACTAAAATAATTAATTACTTGTACAACATTTCCAAAACACGATATTGATTTCTTTACAACCGCTATTTTGCATTATTTAAAACAATATTCTAATTCAAGAACTGCTTAAACTAATCCGTCTCAAATTATGGTAATAAACTGAGATTTTGTTCATCCGCCCTTTTGCCTCGTTCCACTACAGCCATAGCTCCGCTGCAGCGGGAAATCCAGCTGCAGCGGGCAAAACCAGCTGCAGCTGGAACTGCTTTTGGAACGAGTTCCACGGCGACCTTGGAACTAGCTGCAGCTGTTTCGCCCAAGTAACTGCTTGGCACATCTCTACCATACATAGTAGGTATTTTAAGCCAAGTATGAATGGAGATGAGTGTAGGATGAGTGGCGCGATCTTGTAGTCTTGTTAGTGACTAAGGCCGACATTCCTTAGACATAGCTGTTAATTAATAGCCCATACAGCTAATGGCAACTAAGGGACCTACAGTTTATAGTGGAATCCGAACCACATTTTTTCCTTGGTATATACGAATTGGTCTAATTATCAGGATAGTACTGCGGATAGTCGTAGTACTCACTCGTGTGGACGTTAATCCACACCAGGGAGTAACACATCCGCAGTGCAAGCCTATAAATATCCACAATTCGTGACCTCCTAGTAGCTGGATTACAGGACGACGCCACCCGTCCCAGTCAGTTAAACGAACCTTTCATTTATGGCAACAAAGAGTAAACATTGAACCGTCTCGGCCAGTCTTTTCTTGCTTAAAATGTAAGCCACCACAATGTAAAAATTAAAAATTCATTTGTCCGAGATTGGATGTATCACCACGGCGCGCGGTACTGCCACTCTGTATCCGTCAAACTAGAAGGTTCGATGCAAGCGGTCACGTTTGCATTCTCTCCAGCCACTCACAGTTCTTCGTCTTACTGGTGGCATTTAATTTAAAAATTTAGATAAAATACGAAAGTTAACCAATCAACAGAAAACACAACAAAGGAATTTTGACACACATTGTAAATTGCATGATAATATGGTAATGGGATATCTGCACTGTGAATAATCACTTTCAAACATTCACTTAATCACACCAAATTGAAACCAAAACTACATGATAATTCAGTAAAATATGATTTTAGGTAAATAAATTCAACCATTACAAACAATTTGTTGTCAGGTCTTGCTAGGAAACTCTTTATTTATGAACCAGACTTAGTTAACAGATGTTTAACACGTTCACTGCTAATGACGCACTTGTGCGTCATAAGTATATTAGCAGATATATAATACATGATGTATATAATTACATAATATATTTTAATCCACAATTTATAGTATGAAATTTATTTAATTAAAGATATATTGTCACTCAATTAACATGATCATGTTAATGTTAATGTTTTTTAGCCATTTATAAAAGTATTACATATCATTAGCAGTGAATGTGTTAAATAAAAATATAAAATTCCAGCTTTGCTCTAAAAGTCCTGGAAGTCCTGCAGTCTGTGGTTAAACTTAAAAACTATTTCAAACTACGTCCATATTGTTAGTTGTAAACAAATGGAATTGAGTTAGATATAATGTCAACAGATAGCGCCACGGTTCCCAAACTTTAGCCCTTAACTGTACTTAAGTGATACCCTTTCTTAATATTATGAGACGTATTTGCACATCTACGCGAAAATACCTTTTATTTAACACCTCAAACGTTAAAATCCGTCAAGCCGTTATCGAGTTATAACTGTGAAAAGAAAACTGTTTGCGTATTAATATATAGATTTTCTGTTTTCATAAATGCAAAAAAATATAGTGCTTCACCCTGTTGGTAAATCTTATAACTTTTTAATGCTTTTGCATATCATAGAACCAACTTTTTAAGAACCAACAGCTGACTAAATTTTTTAATTCCCTTTAAATATGAATACTCATAAGGTTAACATGGGGAACTACAGAGCCACTGGGGCAGAGCCCGAAAGGATTTTTGAGATAAGAATATGCCTATATGTTAATCGGTAATGAGATCTATCATCATGCCAAATTTCAGCCAAATCCGTCCAGTAGTTAATGTGTGATTGAACTTCAAACAAACAAACAAACACACAAACTTTCACATTTATAATATTAGTAAGATTACAATATATTTGTCGTTGTCTCCTGGAGTGGCAGATTTAAAGCTTGTACGAACAAGTGCCAGTCTCTCTTCACTCTCACCCTAACCCTTTAGAAAGGGTCAGACCTAAACCACGGCCGCCTTGAACTAAGGCCACGGCGTTCAGTGGCAACACCGCATGGGATGGCTGAATGAATTAATGACTACGACTACGCTACACCACTGTACGCTCGCACCACAAAAGATTAGAGCAAGCATGCATATTATCTATAAATTCAGATGTTTTATATCTGACAACACTGATGTGTATGAAAATAAGGAAATAATCATACAAGGCTTTTGTGTCAATCCAAGAAAATATTTATTAAAACCTTTTATGGTAGCCTACATTGAACATTTAAGTATAATTAACTTAGAATTGTAGTTTTCTTCTGTCTATTCTACGTATTTACTCTTGTAGTAATTAGGTATTTATTATTTGTTAAAATTGTAATCCTATTTACATTGTTATTTAATTAACTCTTCTAATAAAGGCTATTGTTTTATCAATATTATTGGAATAATGACGTTTACTATACAATATAAAAATTTTCAAAAATAACAAATAATATTATTATTATCGAGAAAGGAATGAAATTTTCCTACGGTTACACTGGCTACTATTTTTCACTAAAACCCAGCAAAAACGATTTCTTTGACTTGGCTCTAAATATTTTTTTTTAGATTAAAACCTCCAATTTTTAACCCCCAAAATTTTGCCCTCCCCTTAAATTTGCGGCCCTATGCGGGTGCCTAGTCTGCCTATTCGGAAATATGTTCCTGTTCTTTTGTAAGACTAAAATTTTCTCTATCCTACTGCAATTATTGCCGTAAAAGACAATATGTTATCTGAAAATGGATAGAAAATAAGCAAGATAGGCTGTTTTAATATAATATTGATCTGTACAATGCATTTTAGTTTAGTTATAAGACAAATTACCCTTGAAAGCTTAGAGCTTATGAAATCGATATGAGGTAAATTGTGTTCTCTATATGAAATCGATAGACTTAGGCAAATGGAAGAAAAGAGGAAACAGGAACGACCGGCTGAAGAGTACTAAGTCCTAACTAAACAGCCTCAATCCAGTAGGGTTTCACCTCACTGGATTGGAACGTCATGAAGAAGAAGAAGAAGAAGAAACAGGAACAACAATTCAATAAGAGTCATAGAGTGACCCACATGGATTACCCAGAAAGCATTAAAGTGTGGGCATTTTACCAAAGAGAAGAGGGGTTAATCAAGGAGAAATTGGAGAACAGGAAATATAACGTTGAAACAGACACATTCTCCAACTACACAAAGACAGCGATCTTCACCAAGACCCAACCTACAGACTCATTCTTCAACCACACAAACCTTCACCAAGCAAGACCTACCAGAATTGTTAAACCTACCAAAAGATTCATAGAAGAACTTTGAGAAAGAGGGAGATGTCCTGAAGTATGCATTTTGTGAAACTGCAATAGTTTGTTTGGTTGTCACCTAATTTTACATGTTATTGTTTTATGTTTACTTTATGTTTAGTTTAATGTGAAATAGAATGAAAGAAGTTTGCCCTACAAAAATGGTTATTAATTTAGTTTATTTAAGGGCACAACAAAATGGTTAACAAGATAAAAGTAAATATTTATTTGACATGATAAATAGGGGCTTGCCTACAAGATATACTGTATAAAGGGAATTGATGCATCGTGACCATTATGACAACCTACAGTGTTCTATTTGACCTAAATAACAAAATTGATGCAATTACATTGCCTTCTTTGATATCCAACAACTGTGAATACCATTTTTATAGGCAATTAAAACATCCATCAAGGATGACATTAAGATAACGTCTCATGGACTTATCTTAGTGACTGGTTTTAATTGTCCTAGAGATAATGATTTTTAAAATCAAATAACCGAGAAAGCAGAGTAGCGTTAGCGTCTTGAGCTGATAAGCTAGAAATTGCTGGTTACAATAACTTATTACTGTCTTGCCCATGTCCTTACTTCATTGTGTTTAGATCACTGCATAGAACAATAGTCTATATGTTGTCATGCAGTTTGGATTTAAAAAATAAATACATGAGTTAATTCAAAAGTAAAATCCATATTATGTGATGGTCTTAATGATTCCAGAGTTATCAACATCAACAGATTTATACGCATTTCTCAGCAAAATATATCAATGACAGTGTTCTAAAAATCAACGAAGACATCGAGAAAATCATTACCTGGACTGATAAACATGGACTTAGACTAAACCATACAAAAACAAGACCAATAATAATTTGTCATTCACGTTTACGAAACTCAATTGACTTTGACACAGTGAACTCAGTAACTATAAATGGGACAGCTTTACTTTACTATGACAAAGTGAAAAATCTAGGACTTACTATAAACTCGACGCTTACCTGGGGAGATGCAGTAGTAGACATACGTAAAAAGGTGTTTGTATCAATCCACTCACTGAAGAAGTTACAGAATTTTTTACCTTTACACATTAAGTTACACCTAGTAAAATCACTTGTCTTCCCTCACTTTACTTACTGTAACTCTGTGATCAATGACATGACTGTAAATCTCGCTGATGCTCTCCAACGCACTCAGAACTACTGTTTAAGATTTGTTTATGATCTGAGACGTAATGAGCGCATCACTCCTTTTTATGTTGATTCTAAATTACTAAAACTATGTGACCTAAGATCAATAAAAATTCTTATGATAACCTATTCAATATTAAAAACAAAATGTCCAAAATATTTTTTAAACGACTTCAAATTTGTAGCTGAAGAAAGTGTAAGAAACTCACGTTCTGCTTCAGTAACTTTGCGTATGCCTCATCATAGAACGGCAGTTTATGACAGAGCGTTTGTTGTTTCTGCTTGTCGCCTTTGGAATGATCTCCCTCTAGCCATAAAAACCCTTGATAGCCGTCCCCGGTTTGTGACAGCACTAAAAAATCTGTTTTCTGGACGTATGGCCATGGTTGGTATATCCTAGGCGTGTGCTTGGTTGATCACTGACAGGTGTGCGTGTGTGTGTGCTAGTTCCTTAGAGTGTGTGTTGAGTGTGTGCGTGTGTGTGTGGGTGTTTAACGTGGCATGTTTTAAAAGTTTATTGTTTCTTTTTACATTAAATATTGTAAATAGATTATAGTATTTTATTTGTATTGTACATTGTTTTGTTTTATTTCTATGTTTAGATTTGTATAAACAGGTTAAGTGTAAGAGAGCTCCATGTGGCCCCAAATTTGCCTGATTAAATAAATCATTTTTCATTTCATTTCATTTCATTTCACATAAACCCCTGCCATGCCTTTCCCATCAAATGACACAATTTGCTTGGTTGTTGTTGCTGTGAGATGATTGCATTGTCAGTGCACAGAATTAGTTGAGACCATCAATCAACCACAGACTGTAAAGTTGCCAATAGTTTCAAATGTAAAATTTTTAAATTTAATTTTGTTTAATCAGTTTTTTAAAATCTTTAAATTTTCAAATGTAAAGGGGGGTCGTGTTTTACCTCTTTTTAAAGGTCCTTTAGTCCTGAGTATTTTAGTGGAAAAAGATTTAAATTATCTTCATCCCTATTTACAGGGTGTTCAAAAACGTACAAAAAATTGACCTTTGAACTACTTTTCACTGTAAAGAGGTGGAATTTAGTGGGGGGTTCAAATTTTAGTGGGGGGTTCAAATTTTGATAACACTTTAATTGCTAAATGAGCTTTCAAAAAACTCTGGTTTCAACCCTTTTGCTATCTTTTTACTTATGTTACGCATTTTCAAACTTTTTGAAGTTTCAAAAGCTGTTATCTCAAAAATTTCAAATGGCAACATGGGTTTCATTACAAACCACATTGTAACCCTTAAAATTTGCTATTATTTTTGTATTTAATGTTTTTTGGTATCTTCATTGGTTAAAGAGATATAACGAAATTAGTGTATTTTAATGTTTTATTAAATGGTATTCAAAGTGTTTGCTGTTGCAAATGTACACATCTAGGTCTCAATTAAAACAAATCTTGTCTAAAAAAATAAAATAGTACTCAGATTGTTGATCTTGGAAGATTGATAAAGGTAAGAACACAACTGCAAATATTCTTAGTTATTTTACAATTCCATGGCTCTAATAGTGCTTTGAATGAATAATTTGTTTGAATCAGCATTAATAGCATACATACCGATGGACTTCTACAAATGCTTAAATTGCCTTCCATTTTATTCCATGCAAACCCCAACTCTGTTTATGCACGTAGTACTTCTTCTCCACTATTATGGTACTGTATTGCTATTTTACTACCGCAGGTGCATTCACCTCTCGTACAGATCCAGTAAGTTCCTTATAATTTGTTTTATCTGATCAAACGTGACCAGTTTCACGAACACGCTCATTGATTACATGATGATTTTTTTTTATTTACCAGTAGCATTTATAGACAGTATTCATTCAAAGCACTATTAAAATTTTGTAAATTGCAAAATAACTAAGAATATTTGCAGTTATGTTTTTTCCTTTATTAATCCTCCAAGTTTAACAATCTGGGTAGTATTTTAATTTTTTAACATAATTAGTTTTAATTGAGACCTAGACGTGTACATTTACAACAGCAAACACTTTGAATAGGTACCATTTAATAAAACATTAAAATACACTAATTTCGCTATATCTCTTTAACCAATGAAGATACCAAAAAACATTAAATACAAAAATTATAGCAAATTTCAAGGGTTACAATGTGGTTTGTAATGAAACCCATGTTGCCATCTGAAATTTTTGAGATAACAGCTTTTGAAACTTCAAAAAGTTTGAAAATGCGTAACATAAGTAAAAAGATAGTAAAAGGGTTAAAATCAGAGTTTTTTTAAAGCTCATTTATTAATTAAAGTGTTGTCAAAATTAGAACCCCCCACGAAATTCCACCTCTTTACAGTGAAAAGTAGTTCAAAGGTCTATTTTTTTTACGTTTTTGAACACCCTGTAAATAGGGATGAAGATAATTTAAATCTTTTTCCACTAAAATACTCAGGACTAAAAGACCTTTAACAAGAGGTATAACACGACCCCCCTTTACATTTGAAAATTTCCCAAAAACCACCCCCACCCCCCAAAATCTGCCCTTTGGGGTGCTTTTTTGGGGTTGAAAATAATTTAGCTGAATTCCTTGGGGTCAAAATAGGGGGTTCCAGTTGCAATTAGGTTTCCATTTGCTTTCATATTGGAGCTATACAAGCCGGCCGGGTGGTCTGAGACACCCTGTATAGACTGCAAGAGTTTACTGAGAAGGATTTTGTAAACAAACTAGAATCTTATATAAATTATTTTACTACAAATACCATTTTGTTGAGAGACGTTAATATCGACCTGTTTGATGGAAAATAAATTCTAAAAACTATCAGTACCTTTTAGAGAGCAATGGGTTTTTATCAATAGTTAAGAATGCTACTAGAATCACAACAAATTCTAAAACACTAATCGACCATATTTTTATTAAACATAGGCAAGTAAATAGTTTTAAGTAAGCAATAGTTGATTTGAATATAACAGATCATTGTTTATTGGGTATTAAATTGAATGACATTTCTTTAGACCAAGACAAAAAAAAGTATTTTGTGAGAAGCAGACTATAGATTTTGATAAGGTTATTGTAGGTCCGTTAAGTTGGCGTACCCATATTAGCGTATCCACTTTTGATCATACCAATCGTTAGTTCTCGATAGTTCCCAAATTTTTTCGTTAGTTCTCAAAAAATAAAAAAGTTATAGCCGATTATAAGTGGGTACGCTAACTTCACACTTCCGGGTTCTAGCACGCGCCGTTTTCTGAGGAGAAATGTTTACATCTATATACCAATCGTTAGTTCTTCGTTAGTCCTCGATAGTTCCCAAATTTTTTCGTTAGTTCTCAAAAAATAAAAAAGTTATGAGGCATACAAAGTGGGTACGCTAACTTCACAATTGTACAATTTCCAGCGGGAACAGTTTTTTTACTATAAATGCCTATATCTATATACCAATCGTTAGTTCTTCGTTAGTTCTCGATAGTTCTCCAATATTTACGTTAGTTCTCAAAAAATAAAAAAGCTACGAGGCATACAAAGTGGGTACGCTAACTTCACAACTATACAATTTCCAGCGGGCACCGTTTTCTGACTATAAATGCTTATATCTATACACCAATCGTTAGTTCTTCGTTAGTTCTCGATAGTTCTCCAATATTTACGTTAGTTCTCAAAAAATAAAAAAGTTACGAAGCATAAAAAGTGGGTACGCCAACTTCACAATTATAGAATTTCCAGCGGGCACAGTTTTTTTACTATAATTGCCTATATCTATATACCAATCGTTAGTTCTTCGTTAGTTCTCGATAGTTCTCCAATATTTACGTTAGTTCTCAAAAAATAAAAAAGATAAGAGGCAAACAAAGTGGGTACGCCAACTTCACATTTATAGAATTTCCAGCGGGCACAGTTTTTTTACTATAAATACCTATATCTATATACCAATCGTTAGTTCTTCGTTAGTTCTCGATAGTTCTCCAATATTTACGTTAGTTCTCAAAAAATAAAAAAGTTACGAAGCATAAAAAGTGGGTACGCCAACTTCACAATTATAGAATTTCCAGCGGGCACAGTTTTTTTACTATAAATGCCTATATCTATTTACTAATCGTTAGTTCTTCGTTAGTTCTCGATAGTTCCCCAATATTTACGTTAGTTCTCAAAAAATAAAAAAAGTTACGAGGCGCACAAAGTAAGTACGCTGACTTCAAAATTATAAAATTTCCAGCGGGCACAGTTTTCTGACTAAAAACGCTTATATCTATTTGCCAATTTTTAGTTCTTCGTTATTACTTGTTAGTTCCCCAATATTATTACTAGTTCTTAAAAAATAAAAAGGCAATAAGGTCTTAAACGTGGTTTTGCCAACCTCACACCCAAATCATTCCTAGCGTGCACCCTTGTCTGACTAAAAGTGCCTATATCCTAATATTAATCGTAAGATCTTGATAGCTCACCGATTTTTTTGTTAGTTCTAAAAAAATTAAATGAATAGACGTATAGCCAGTAATGAATAGATAAACTTATTTAATACTTCTGATTTCCATCGCGCACCTTCATTCAACGAAAATTGCTTACAGTATACTACTATACAACTAAATAAATATTGTCTCGACCCCGCCATACCCAATACGCCATGCTAGTAATGTGTTGTACACATTTATTCCATCCACCACTCCAGTCTCCAGTTTGTTCAAGTCCGTATGACCTTCCAGTCTCAATCCGTGCAACTGTCACTCGTTACGTGTTACGTTTAATGATGTAATTTTATAATACTAATACCGAACACAAACAAATACAAACAATACAAACGATTAGTTCAATTAACCAAACAGAAGTTCTTTGATCGTACATATTTTATCTGCTTAGTCCAATTCAAATAATCACTGCTCATAAATTACTTTATACCATTTTACTTAGCAGACTCTGGTTTTCATTTTGATGGATAGTTTATTTTGTTTCCATGATGGACTTTTTATAAAATGCACTTTTTCACACAACTAAGTAGGTATAAATATGATTGCATTGCTTATCTAAAACCAATTTTTGGAAGCGTTGTCTTTTTTGGATGTTCTAATTAACTGAATATATTCAACTGTTAATCATTTTGATACCGTAATCAAAATTATCACTCCTAAAAAATAATCTAACCGAGTGACACCTGCAACTACTATTGCGGATATCACAGATAAGCGCTATCCTGGAACTGATAAGCAATCCTTTCTCTTCGAGAGAATCATAATGTGATAGTTATTCTAATGTCGGTGTTACTTTGATTTTCATTGTGTGAAGATGAATTGGTAAATAGATATAAGTGTTTTTGGTCGGAAAACAGTGCCCGCTGGAAATTTTATAATTTTGAAGTCAGCGTACTCACTTTGTAGGCCTCGTTACTTTTTTATTTTTTTTAGAACTAACGTAAATATTGGAGAACTATCGAGAACTAACGAAGAACTAACGATTGGTATATAGATATAATCATTTATAGTCAGAAATCGGTGCCCGCTGGAAATTGTATAGTTGTGAAGTTGGCGTACCCACTTTGTTTGCCTCTTATCTTTTTTATTTTTTGAGAACTAACGTAAATATTGGAGAACTATCGAGAACTAACGAAGAACTAACGATTGGTATATAGATATAGGCATTTATAGTAAAAAAACTGTGCCCGCTGGAAATTCTATAATTGTGAAGTTGGCGTACCCACTTTTTATGCTTCGTAATTTTTTTTTTTTTTTAGAACTAACGTAAATATTGGAGAACTATCGAGAACTAACGAAGAACTAACGATTGGTATATAGATATAGGTATTTATAGTAAAAAAACTGTGCCCGCTGGAAATTCTATAATTGTGAAGTTGGCGTTCCCACTTTGTTTGCCTCTTATCTTTTTTATTTTTTGAGAACTAATGTAAATATTGGAGAACTATCGAGAACTAACGAAGAACTAACGATTGGTATATAGATATAGGCATTTATAGTAAAAAAACTGTGCCCGCTGGAAATTCTATAATTGTGAAGTTGGCGTACCCACTTTTTATGCTTCGTAACTTTTTTATTTTTTGAGAACTAACGTAAATATTGGAGAACTATCGAGAACTAACGAAGAACTAACGATTGGTGTATAGATATAAGCATTTATAGTCAGAAAACGGTGCCCGCTGGAAATTGTATAGTTGTGAAGTTAGCGTACCCACTTTGTGTGCCTCGTAGCTTTTTTATTTTTTGAGAACTAACGTAAATATTGGAGAACTATCGAGAACTAATGAAGAACTAACGATTGGTATATAGATATAATCATTTATAGTCAGAAATCGGTGCCCGCTGGAAATTGTATAGTTGTGAAGTTGGCGTACCCACTTTGTTTGCCTCTTATCTTTTTTATTTTTTGAGAACTAACGTAAATATTGGAGAACTATCGAGAACTAACGAAGAACTAACGATTGGTATATAGATATAGGCATTTATAGTAAAAAAACTGTGCCCGCTGGAAATTCTATAATTGTGAAGTTGGCGTACCCACTTTTTATGCTTCGTTATTATTTTTTTTTTTTTAGAACTAACGTAAATATTGGAGAACTATCGAGAACTAACAAAGAACTAACGATTGGTATATAGATATAGGTATTTATAGTAAAAAAACTGTGCCCGCTGGAAATTCTATAATTGTGAAGTTGGCGTTCCCACTTTGTTTGCCTCTTATCTTTTTTATTTTTTGAGAACTAATGTAAATATTGGAGAACTATCGAGAACTAACGAAGAACTAACGATTGGTATATAGATATAGGCATTTATAGTAAAAAAACCGTGCCCGCTGGAAATTCTATAATTGTGAAGTTGGCGTACCCACTTTTTATGCTTCGTAACTTTTTTATTTTTTGAGAACTAACGTAAATATTGGAGAACTATCGAGAACTAACGAAGAACTAACGATTGGTGTATAGATATAAGCATTTATAGTCAGAAAACGGTGCCCGCTGGAAATTGTATAGTTGTGAAGTTAGCGTACCCACTTTGTGTGCCTCGTAGCTTTTTTATTTTTTGAGAACTAACGTAAATATTGGAGAACTATCGAGAACTAACGAAGAACTAACGATTGGTATATAGATATAGGCATTTATAGTAAAAAAACTGTTCCCGCTGGAAATTGTACAATTGTGAAGTTAGCGTACCCACTTTGTATGCCTCATAACTTTTTTATTTTTTGAGAACTAACGAACAAATTTGGGAACTATCGAGGACTAACGAAGAACTAACGATTGGTATGTAGATGTAAACATTTCTCCTCAGAATACGGCCCGTGCTAGAACCCGGAAGTGTGAAGTTAGCGTATCCACTTATAATCGGCTATAACTTTTTTATTTTTTGAGAACTAACGAAAAAATTTGGGAACTATCGAGAACTAACGATGAACTAACGATTGGTATGATCAAAAGTGGATACGCTAATATGGGTACGCCAACTTCACGGACCTGGTTATTGTTGTTTTAAGTCTATTAGTTGGGACAAAGTTTTTAATGAAACCAATGTTGATTTATGTTATGAGAAGTTTGATTTAATTAACTACTAAACTACTAAGTCCTTGGATGACAACAAGTCTCTTAAAAAAAAAATAGGTAGAAGGAAAAAACTGTACGTGTTAATTAAAAAAGGCCATATGATTTAGTTTAAAGAAATCACTATAAAATGTTCTACAATAATTTAAAACTTGAAATAGATGTCAAAAAATTGTATTATTCAAATCATATTCGAAATGCTGATGGGGACCCCGCTAGACAGTGGAGGGTCATAAATAGCCTAACTGGTGAAACCCGTAATCAGTGTTTTGATAAGGCTGAGCTGAGGATGGAACTATTGACAGTAAAACACAAAGTGTAGCAGATAGAGTTAATCATTATCTGATGAACATTGTGCAACCTGATAACGATACACCTTCACTGGCCGGCCTGGGTCTACATCAGCATTGCCAATCTTTTTTTATTGTGCCAACCACGGAAAACGAAATTATAGGTGTCATTAATGGTTTAAAAAATAAAACATCTTCGGGTTTCGACAATTTTAATGCATTATTAATTTTTAAAATAGCTCAATACATTGCACATGTTTTAACCTATATTTTTAATAAAAGTTTTAGTGAAGGTATTTTCCCTACTAAGTTAAAATTAAGTCGCGTAATACCAATTTTCAAGAAGCCAAACTTAATAAAATTGAACAACATAAGACCAATCCGTCTGCTTTCAACTTTTTCTAAGATATTGGAGAAGCTAATGGTTAATAGACTAGTAAAGTATTTCAATCAAATAAACTTTTTTTCTCAATGGCAGTTTGGGTTTCAGCGAGGAAGATCTACAGAAGATGCTCTGTTGAATTTTACAAATTTAATATATTCAAGTTTTAACGATGGCAATAAAACGACAGGTCTCTTTGTTGACTTTATGAAGGCCTTTGACCTGGTTAACCATAATATCTTACTATTTAAGCTTGAGGCAGCTGGTATCAGAGGTGTGGCGCTCAGTTGGTTCCGCAGCTTCCTGACTGGCAGAGAACAGCAAGTACGGGTAGGTGACTGCCTCAGCAGACCACTGCTCGTCACTGTAGGTGTGCCGCAGGGCTTGGTTACCTCAGCAATTTTATTCCTTGTTTTTATTAACGATTTGCTTGACAAGAATTTTAAAGGTCAAATCCAAGCTTTTGCCGATGATATTGGTTTTCTTTATTCTAATAAGGATGAGGAAGTTTTAAAAATGAATTTAATGTTTGATTTAGGCATACTCCAAGATTGGTGCTTAAAAAACAAAATGAAAGTTAATGTTAGTAAAACAAAGTTTATAAATTTTGGTTACAGAGAATTTTCTTTTTCAGCTCCTATTTTGTATCACATACAAGGCTGCAAACGTGTAGATTGCCAATGTGACCTTGGGATACACTTTGATGAAAAATTTACGTGGGAAAACACATTCAAATTCTGCATGCAAACATCAAAAGGTCAATTAGAAAATTTTATTTTTTGAAACATTTTTGTGAAGAGCATTTATTGAAAACACTTTATTACGCACTAATACATTCACGTTTGCAATATGGATCAATATGCTGGGGAAGTACTTTCAAAAGTTTCATCAATAGTTTAAGAACAACTCAAAATCATTTTTTAAGAATTATTTTGAATAAACAGTTGAGAGAAAGCTCATTTCCGTTATACTTTCAATCAAAAATAATGCCAATTCAGAATCTTTTTATATTTAAAGTATTAAAATTGTTTTATCTTAAAAGTGGGAATAATGGAACTGATAACCTATATTACGATACTAGAAGCGTAGATAATTTGTTTTACAGGACCCCTAAAGTTAACAAAGAACTGTTCAAACATTTGTATTTATTTTTGGGACCTTTTGTTTTTTAAAGGTTGCCAATTGAGATAAAAAGAAGTAATAATGTTAACAGTTTTTGTAAAAGGTTGAAAGAATGGTTATGTAATATAAATGATACTTTGTTGCTTCGGAATGTTTAAGAATAAAATCTATGTTTTTCATATCGTTAAATTGTAGTACGTTTTTTATATATTTTGTGTTCATTATTTACAGTTCAGGCAGTCACATATGTATATTTTAATTTTTAGTAACGCTACAGGTAGCAGCAGGAGTGATAATTTTAGTAGGACTGATAAGGCTGAACTCTTCATTTAATGTATAGATAAGATAAGTTTTGTGTACACTGACCACAAATACTGGACAAAGTGGTCAGTTAATTTCCGAATTGTCTTATGATTTGATGATTGTTTGTTTTTGAGGAAATAAATTCATTATTCATTATTTATTCATTATTCATTATTATTCATTTTATGGGGTAAAAATAGGTTTTTCCCATTTTTTACCCTAAAACACCAAATTTCTTTCCAAAACATTTTGTAGAGCTTAAAAAAAACAATTTAGTATATTGAACCGTTATTAAGCGCCTATTAGTTACGGAGAAAATTCCCATGTTATTTTATGGAGAATAAGTCAACTGTTGCAGTTTGCTTGTTTATGAACATATTTTGATCAAATTTAGAAAATACATTCATTTCTTAATAAACTACAGTATTAACATTTTACAACAAAAAACACTTTTTTACCCTCCCTGTTACAGCATACCTAAGTACTACCAGGGAAATGGAAATTCGCTAAGACTGCAGGTTTGCTGCGGCGGGAGTATTGTTTTAAAATAAAACGATGTCATTAAATGTTGCTGTACCTTTGCTTGCTGCATTTCCACCGGCCCAGCCACCAGCCACACAGATGACTGCATCCAGCTTGGCTCCCTGTAGACTGCTAGCTACCTGACTCAATACTGCTGACTCCTGCACATAAGTACAGATACATTCTACAACAATCATAATGTAACTCCTTAATACATTGTCCAACAGTACTTAATTACTCTTGCTCTCAGGGCCACGCATATCTAAGGAGATACTCAGGCCTGGACTGGCCAGGTCAGCAATCACGGAGGGCCCCTGCCTCAAGGGGACCCCTTCTTACTTACAAAAAAATGTTGTTGCTTGTTAGAAGTTATCATGTGTTCTTAGTAACGTTTTATTTACATTTTCCGAAGTAGAACATGACGTGTGCCGTTTGTATCTTGCCATTTATAAAAAAGCTTTATATAACCTTCTGTAAAGCTTTATATAACCTTCTGTATTGTAAGTTGAGTTAGGTTGTTGTGTTGTGATACATTGTCTGCACGGTGACTTGAGTTGTGGTTAGCAAACAACGGCAAAGTGATGATCTATCAGATCACCTGATTTTGATTACTCAGTATGATGCGGAAAAAGACAGGAAAAGAAGAAAAAGAAACAAGAAGCTTTAGTGTAGGGATGTGTCGATTCTTGATGCCACCTATTCTGGAACATTGGTATGGGTATTGAGAATTGATAGTCAAGAGTCAATGCCGATCCTAATAACTGGCAGTGGATAGGAATAATTGAAAGTGAAAATCAATAGACAAAATTTTATTATAGAGTTTTCAATTTTAAGCAAATCATTACCAAATCTAAAAAGCAGTAAAATAAAGGTCAGCTATGTATTTGCTTGCGTTAACGCACCAAACACAGCTAGCACACAAGTCTGACTGATAAAATTACTATTGTAAGAAAATTCAGGGACAGTACACTATTGCACAATAGACAATTCAATGTCAGAGAACCGGATACAGCATCATCTTGCCTACATGAAAATATTGTGATATTAAGGGCATTAATTGTTTGGTCGTGCTTTTAATAGTTTGGTCTTTTAAAAAGGAAATTATCTTTTAAATTCATCTGAAAGAACAAAAAGTACGTCAAATAACACTTATAATAATATATTTACACTTATACTGTTTTTTACAAGACGGTAAATACATATAATACCCCCGCCACAGCAAACCTGCTGACTAAGCGAATTTCCATTCGTCTGAATTGATTTTGAATCAAATCTATTTAAATAACATTATAGGTTTAATGAGTACTTAGGTTTGCTGCAACAAGGAAACTAATAAAGTGTGTTTTAGCGAATTTCCCTATAGGGAAGTAGCTATTACCGTAGGTCTCATGGTAAGACCTAGGCCCGGGACCGATTTACTTTTTTATTTTGATGTCCCCAGAGGCCAAAAACACCATTCGTTCAAAATTTTATATATATATATATATGTATGTCCATCCGCACGATAACTTGAGTAACTTTTGTCCGATTTTGATAAAATTTGGTTTGAAGGTGTAAGGCGGGATAAACTTGAATGAGTTCGCGAACCAGCATGATCGGACTATGGGAACGGGGTTTTATGGGGTAAAAATAGGTTTTTCCCATTTTTGACCCTAAAAACACAAAATTTCACAATTTATTTTTAAACCATTTTGTAGAGCTTAAAAAAACAAATAATTTAGTATATTGAAGCGTTATTATGCGCCTAATTGTTACGGAGAAAATTCAAAAAAATTGTAATTTTAAAATTCCCATGTTATTCTTATGGAGGATAAGTCAACTGTTGTAGTTTGCTTGTTTATGAACATATTTTGATCAAATTTGGAAAATACATTAATTTCTTACTAAACCACAGTATCTTTTAACATTTTACATGAAAAAAAAACTTTTTTACCCTCCCTGTTGCAGCAAACCTAAGCACTCATTAAACTAATTCTGTTTAAATAGGGAATAAATGTGATATTTTTAAGGAGACATTTTAGTTTAAATCCAATCAGGCAAATGGAAATTCGCTAAGTCTGCAGGTTTGCTGCGGCGGGGGTATTTTAGTAAAATATTAAATAGTTTAGTATAAAAATAAATCAATTTGCCAAGTTTGATAAAAATATAACCATAAACAAGCAAACTAAGACATTTTACAATATTCTCCTTAAGAATAACGATGGGAATTTTAAATTTACAATTTTTTAAATTTTTTCCGTTACCTTGTACAAAAACACTTTGATATACAAAATTATTTGATTTTTTAAGCTCTTTAAAAAGGTCTAGAGAGAAATTGGGAAATTTTGTGTTTTGGGGGTCAAAAATTAGAAAAACCATTTATACCCCATAAAACCCTCCGTAAAACCCCGTTCCCATGGTCCGATCATGCTGGTTTGCAAACTAATTTAAGTTTATCCTGCCTTACACATTTAAACAAAATTTCATCAAAATCGGGCAAAAATTACTCAAGTTATTGTGTTCACGGACGTATATATACATATATAAAAATTTGAACAAATGGTATTTTTAGCCTCTGGGGACATCAAAATGAAAAAGTAAATCGGTCCCGGGCTTAAGTCTTACCGTGCCACCTACGGTAATAGATACTTCCCTATAGGGAGATTCGCTAAAAGATGGTAAGTGGCGATCGATTTCGATTGGACACTCCAATCATCATCAGACCCAATAGGAGAATAGGTGAATGGTAATAGGTGAATGTGATTCGCCTATTGGGTCTGAAGATGATTGGAGTGTCCAATTGATATTGATCCCCACTTAGCATCTTTTATAGGTATTTACAGTCTTGTGAGTAAACAAACAGTATAAGTGTAAATATCTTACTAATATTATAAATGTAAAAGTTTGTGTTTGTTTTTTATTTGTTTGTTTGTTTGAAGTTCAATCACGCATAAAATACTGGTCGGATTGGGCTGAAATTTGGTATAATGATAGCTCACATTCCCAATTAACATATAGACATATTCTTGCCTCAAAAATCCTTTTGGGCTCTGCCCCAGTGGCTCTGAAGTTTCCCATGTTAACCTTATGAGTATCTATAATATTAAAACAAAACAGTGTTTATTTATTTCACGATTCTGAATCAACCACTCGACGGATTTTCATGATTTTTGTGTTGAAAGAAAGATAGTTTTGAGAACTAGGGAATGTCGAAGCTATAATTTTAATTTAGGGTCCCAGTTTTTTAGAAATGAAGTTTTAATTTTTAAAAAGTCTAGCAGCCGACGCTAAGATTCTAAACTAGCTTTTGGCATAAAGAAATTTGCTTAACATAACAGCTGTAAACATTCAGCTTTTGTGTCACAAATTCAGCATTTGGATAAAAATGTAAAGACATACTTAGGGTTGACTTATTTATACTATGTGTAATGCTAATCATTGATACGTTAAATTCTTCTGTAAGAGGATGACAGATTAATTAAATATACATAGTAAAATACTAGGATGTTCAAATTATTTTTTAAAGCAATCTTTGTAATCTTCGATTTGTTTTAGAGCAATATAATTTGTTTTAACTAACAGCTGGTTAAATATAAACTATGGAACTATGAGGTTGTCATTGATTATAGGAAATAAGTAAGATTAGTAGAGATAATTAGACCACAGTTTAAACCCCAGTACTAATCGAGGCTCTGTACACGAGTCTTAACCCTTCCCGGACGGGCCAAATCATGACATAGGACGGGAAAAAATTAGAGGAAAAAATACATTTTGTTTCATATTTGTGTTTTGTTACACAAGTATACATAAAAGAAACACAGTGGAACACATCATACTGTCAAAATAATTTTTTTTATCCTTTTTAACTATGCGGATATATCCGCTACCCGTCCTCGGATGAGTAGAAATGCAGCGGATATATCCGCCACCCGTCTTTGAAGATATGACCATGACAACGTTAGGCAATAAATAAAGAACAATATGTAAACAAAAAATAGAGACAACGTAATGTTGAGCGCGAAACGTCGAGGGGAGGTGTAGGAGTGGTGGTAGGTGCGCGGGAGGGGGTGAGGCGCAAGAGAGGGGTTAGCGCAGTAGAGAGGGGGGAGTGCGGGGGAGAGCGCAGTCACCCAGTCATGGAAAGAGCAGGATAGTGGCGCCTTGGTTCTGCAAAACATCTGCTGGTTACTGCTCAAGCACCTGCCAGTGTGTCTGAAAAGAAGGCGGATATAACCGCTTCCCGTCCGGAGCATCAAAAACCATATGCGGATATATCCATCACCCGTCCTTTATCACCAAAGACTTATGCGGATATATCCGTCACCCGTCCGGGAAGGGTTAATAAAAAAGGATAAATGCAAATTATTTTACTGCTCCACTTTTCAAGGAAAGATTAGAAAAATAACAAAGTTTACATGTTTTAATTCTTCATGGTAGCTTTTTGTTTACAATTAATGTTTGTCTGCTTTAACTTTGTTTGGATTTAGGCCCGGAAATACTGATGTCATAAAAAGAAGATAAAGAATAATCAGGAATCACGATTTTAAATTACCACCACAACTTCAGCCGGGTTTTATACAAAGATAAACAGATGGATGACATAGATTGAACACAACATCAACATTGACCTAGGTAACTGCAATTAGACAAACCATCCTTTTATGAAATCGTGTTCAGTTGTGGTTACGTTTGGGGGCGCCTATAACAGCGCCCCCAAACGTGAAAATATCACTTTTATTAAACTAACTAATATGAGAAATTACGATGTACATTTATTCAATGAGGGTGGGTAATTATCAAGGATAGATCTGATAACGGTATGGATAATAAACATTGACAATTACGTCATTAGCTTTACTAGCGTAGCGTGTTTACTTTTTATATTCCTGCTACATGTGACCAGTTTTTTTTCAAATGAATTTTATTTGAACCAAACAGCTGTTTCAAAACAAACTGTTATCCTTATATATAATTCTGTAAGACAAAATTTTTACCAGAAAATTGTGGACGTCTGGTAGGTCGCAGAAAAGTGGGAGATGTCTTAAATTAAAGGTCTTGACCCCAGGGACTCGCGAAAAATAGCAGAATTCCCATAAAGATACCATAAAACGAGATATAACGTAAAATGTTCTCCATAAGAAAAGCATTAGAAGCCAATTACTGCAGATTTTTGTTTACTTCAATACAGCTGATCGTGATTTATCATCAAGCCAGTATAAGCAACGATAACATTAATTTGGATTACTTATTTGCCAGTCAATTCTGCAACGTACTATATAAAACCAGGGATAACCTGTACAAATTAAGACTATTTAGTTACGTTATGGAATGGGGAAATAAATCATTTTACTTTGAAACTTTTCAAATATGTGTATTTTTAACGTTTAACATTAAATAACCACATTGGCTAAATAATTAACGATTCAAGATTAAATGGAACACTTCTGCTTTGTTTTTATTTAAAAACATATGCTCTAGATTTATTCTACACTTTCTTTCTTTTAAATTTGAGATTTATTGTAGTGTTTATACTTTGTATGAAGTGGAATAACCTCAATGGCTTTAGAAAATAACCTAGAAATAAAGATGGAAAGATGGAATAGGTTCGTACAGGAAATATATATTTGTTAATTAAGTAAGTACTAAGACAAGTTCGAATGGGAGGAAAAACAATATGCTTGGAGATTTTAAACAGGTACTGTCTGTTGCTCGCAAAAGAGTTAAGAATCAGCCAATGATTAGGCTAAATTTGATAGAATATGTAACGTCAATCGCACCTTTAAGAGGAATACCACCACATAAACTTTCACTAATTGTAGTTTTTTTATGTTGATCAGAAGAAATCTAGGGTTAAGTTTGGTCAATGGGATGCCTTTACTTTACACTAATAAACCCTAACAAAAGAAGTATAAACTTAGAATTATTAACTGGGTAGGGATGCTAATTTAGCGGGTTTGGGAAAGAACTAAGCTTACCTCAAAACACCTTTATTTGCCTTTTCTTATTTGACGAAGACAATTTCCTAAGTTCCAATCAGGGAGGTCTTTTTTATCACAATCAACCACAAGACCAAAGCTACCTTAATAAACCATCATTTATTCAAAAACAATTCTATGTTTGCTTTCTTTATCAGAGTTAAAAGCTATGTATTTATTCAAATTATTTATTGAAAATAACATCATCAAAGGCAAACAAAGTCAAACAACAAACGGTTTTTTACACAAAAGATATGGCGTACAGGGATATCTATTCTGACACAGCGATAATATATTTTTTAGTTTGTTTAAATATTGGAATAATTTGTTTTATATTATGTATTGAGCTTTTTAGGGACTTATGTCCCTACAAGCCACTAGTTGTATTTACTTTTCTTTGTTTACGCTTATTTATTTAGCAATTAATGCAGTGAAATTGATATATAGGATAGGTGTGACGATTAGTTTTGATGTTAGGACACCAAAGTTAAATAATGTGTACTGTGAATTTTATTGGATATATCGTTTTATTTTAGGTCGTTTCTATTTAGACCTACTGGAAATTGTGTATGGTAGTTGTATTGTGCTGATAATAATTATGAAAGAGGGAGGTATGCTATGGAAGGTGGTATCGTTGACTAGGTCTATACACTTCTCAATTGACTATTATCAGTGTGCGTCTGTGCGAATCGGCTGCAAATGTCACTTCAACGCTTTTCACATCGTACAAATTTCAGAATTGCTGTTTTAGCGAATTTCACCTATAGGGAATAAGCTATTATTGTAAACTTATCGGATTTAAAATGCATATCGTATAGGCCTATGATGGAATCAAAACATATTTGGTCACACAACATTTGTTTACAAGATGATTTTTCACATTAAAACTGCAAGAAACTTTGTCTTTATATGTGTAAACTAGCTGATCTGAATTGTACACGGTTTTAACTGACTACTGAATTCCCGTACGCAGGACGGGCTAACACCTCGTTCATATTTAAAAGGAATTTAAGAATTTATTCAGCTGTTTCAACTACACAAGTTGGTTCTATGATATTTAATAGCATTATAAAGTTTTAAAGTTTACCAACAGGATGTAGCACTATTAACTTTTTTGAATTAATGACAACCTGATAATTTGAACCAAGCTGCAACAAAAAGCTGTGATACACAATGAGAACTTAACTTTTTTCTATTGTTTAGGTGCAGTGGTAGAACAATATTGCTATGGTAGATGTGCTATACTATAGTATACCGTAAATTAAAAGAACCAAATTTTCTTAAACCGTATCCTCTCCCATTGCAAACGCAAAGCACATTATAACTTAAATAATAATTTTGTGCTTATACACCAACCCCATACGAAGGATGGGTACTCTGCTAGTATTATTATAAGTGTTATTTGACATATTTTTTATGCTTTCAGGTAATTTAATAACACAAGTAATGCTTATCAAGAAGTTATTTAAATTCATGTTTTATTGAGAACAGTTTATTATTTTAGTTACTAAAAAAATAAATCTTCGATACTAACCCTAAATAAAGAAGTAGCCTATTGTCAGACTCAGAAATAATTTAACCGTGCTCTTTAAGTAAGTCTACTATGTGGCAAAATAGAAGTAGTCAGAGAATTTAAATAAAAAATACAGCTTGGTTGTGACTGGTAAATACAAACTAAAATATTCTTGCGTTATATGATTTTTTTGCCTATATGTGTATGTGTTTGTGAGTAAATGTTGAGCTGGTAGATAGTGCCATAGACAAATAGAATGAATATAGACCGGCAGCAGTGCTGCGGTTAGCATATGTTCCGGCGCCCACCGCTAGGAGTGTCGTGTAGTTACGGCGCACACCAATGCAGCGTCTGCTGGTAGCATACGGCTCCTGCGCTCCTTGCCTGCAGCGGTGTGCGCCTAACTACACGGCACTCCTAGCAGTGGGCGCCGGAAGCTTCCTTTGACAGTCTATATTTATTCTATTTGTCTATGATAGTGCTAATTTTTAAACATGTGTGTAATGTAATTTTTGTGTATATTCCATGTGTTATGGCTCATATTATGTGTATTTATGGTTCAATATTTTTGCTTATGTCAAGTAGGCCTACTGATGAATAGTCTTTGTCTTGTAAGTATTATTTATCAAATCGTTAATATCTTTTTGTGATTATTTTAACACAAATAATGTTGACATAATGCGTCAACATCTAAAGTGTTTGACACGGTGGATCACACTCTCCTCTTGTGGAGGCTTCTTGTCCAGGGGTTTGGAAACGGAAAAATAAAGTGGTTCACCAACTACCTTCAAAACAGAAGGATGTTTGTAAGATTAGTGTCTGCAAACTCGTCTGAGTTTATTTCTTACTCTGGGGATCGACATGGGTCATTGCTCGGCTTTTATCTATTTTCAGTCTTCATAAAAGACATGCCTGGGGACTTCATTGGAATTCTCTACTTTTCGCTGATGATGTATGTGGTGAGCCCAGAACTCGAGTTCAGGAGGTAAAGGACCTAGGTGTCATTTTGAAACCTTCACTAAATCCTGAGTCCCACGTAGCTCACATCTGCAGCAGAGTGAATAGAATGCTTGGCTTTGTTTTTCCCTATTTGAGACACTTTAGTAATGGCTCTGAAGACATTTGTATGCCAGATTCTTGAGTATGCCTCACCAGTATGAAACCCTCACCAAAAATATCTAATTGAAGACCTGAAGAGCATTCAAAGAAGATTCAAAAGAATGGTTGGGGTCAGGAATGGATTTCCTTACCGGCACGTCCCAATTGAAGACATTTCTCGGGATCTGGGGCTCCAATTTCTTGCGAGTCATAGATTTTCTGCTGACATTGAAATTCTTGTGTTGCTACACAAGATCCTTAATGGCAAGGTTGACTGTCCTGACATCCTGCACCTTGTTTTATTCAAGTCACCATCATCCACCCTATCCGGTGACCTGTTCAGTGTTCAAGAGACAATACATCTGCTGTGGAGTTTTTACTTTGGGTTTTACTTTGTCTGTGTGATTCCTCTTTTTACAAATATTACAACCAGCTATCTTTTTACTAGGACATGTATTAGCAAGATGTCCTGGCTTGTAACAAATGAAACATCTCCTCTCAGTGTTGGGTTGCCTCAAATCAGTTTTACTTTTGTTGAAATTATCAAATTTTGAATTTTGGTATCGCTTTCCTTTGTTACATTTACTTTTGAAAGCTATCATATCCTCAGTGTCACTGTTTTTACATCTTATTTCCTCTGTTGGTAACCGTGAAGTTAAATTTGACAAGGTTCTATCTGTTTTAGCTGTAGACTCCCAGGCTGTTACGAAATGTTTGAACTTATCCGGCAAGGATGCCAAAATCTTAGACATCAATATGTCATCATCAATGTTTTGATTTAAACTTTCCAATTTAACTGCCATGTTTTGCAAGCTAGCAATGAAACTAGTCATATCTGAATTTTGTTCTAGTTTAAAATTGAAAAACTCTTGCTGTGCGGTGTTATTAATAATAAAGAGTAAAAGATCGAGGGTTTTGGTATAAAAGATTTAATTTATGAGAGAAATAATGAGAACATGTTGTTATGAGAGGTGATTCGCGATGAATGAATCCAACAATGGATAATGGTCATATGATGGGATGTTAAATACAAAGACATTTAAATTAATAGATGAAACAAAGGCAACTTGACTGAACATACCGCCCCCTTTGAACCAACAAGGTTCAACAAAAGAGAAATTGAAAAAAAATATAAAATGTTTATGACAATTGACCAGAGTGGATTGAAAAATTGTTTAAAGAATGCAGCTTAATGGTATGAAGACACTTTGAATGATGGTCTTGAATGAGGATCCAGCTGATCTGTAGCTAGGAGGAGCTGGTGTGTTTTAGCAAACAGGGTCTACATTGAGGTTTTCTTTCTTGAGGTTCCACTTGAAACAACGCTGATGAGGGGTCTTAAAATATTCTTGACTCCAACGGCAGCATAGGCTTCGGGTGATGTCTTGAGGTAAATTATTAATAAGAGGTGATATCTTTATCGGGTCAGGAACAGTTGTCAGAGAAGAGTTGATAAGGAAATGGCCAGGAGTTACAGCTGTCAGTTTTGAAGGTTTTGAATTTGATATTGCTTCTTTTTGTTCTTGGTTGGAGTGATTTCTGTTATCAGCCATAGGCTTAGTAGGCTTCCAAAAATGAAGGAGTGTGTGATGAAGTTTCAAACAGGTCTTACAAGTATTAGTCGACTTGCAGCGTTTAGCAAAGTGATTACCAAGGCAATTTGTGCAGCGTTTTAAGTCGCATACAACTTTAAGCCTTTCTTGAGGGGTTTTACTATTAAAGACAGGGCAACTGTATATTTTGTGATTTTTATGGCAACAAAAACATTTAAAATCATTTGAAGTACAGATCAAAGCCATAGGGGGATGTTGAAACTGAAATGATTCATAAATTTGACGTGGCACTTGGTGAGGGTTGGATATTTGGAGAGGAGCTACTTGTGAAGCGTGACAGAGAGAGGCATCTTCACTGTTGTTACAAAAGTCTTTGAGGAAGTTGATTATTTCACTAGCTTGAGGAAAATCAGAAGAGTTTATGCGTTTTGATTCAAAAACTTGACAGAGGTTGGAATTCATTTTTCGTAAGATCAACATACTAAGTAGGTAGTTGTCTTCCATGACATTATAGTCAAGAACACTAAGAGCTTGTTCATTTTCATTAAACTCATTTAAAAATGATCTGAGGTTTTTGATAGATTTTTCATTAATATTGGGTAAATCGACAATTTTACTGAGGTGGACAGAGATTAGCCTACGCTTCGAGTGGTATCTTTCCCGTAAAGCATTATAGGCTACTGTATAGTTGCCAGACGAGATCGGTAGGGATTTGATTAGGTGTAAGGCTTCGCCTTCAAGTGAACTTATCAAGTACTGGTGTTTTTCAACAAGGGATAAGCTACTGTTGTTGTGGATAGTAGTATCAAAAAGGTTAATGTAGGATATCCATGTTTTAGTGTCACCATTGAAGGACTTCAGTTCTAGTTTAGGCAATTTTACTATGCGTTGGGAGCGCTGGTGTAGTCTGCAACCTAAGATGGCTGCAACTGTGCAATTTTGACTCTGTCACTGTGTCAGTTTGTCAATGTCAATGAGTTATAAACAATAACATAACCTCACTCGTGAATGTTGGTGTAAAGGATTGGATTGTAGTTTTTATTTTAGGATTTATAGTTTGTTGTTGAATCTCATACACTGAAAATAATATCCTTAATTTGATATTTCTCAATTAATTTGTAAAATAATTTTGTTATTGAAAATCGTCTTCAACTTGTCTTTGAAATAATTTGTTTGGCTCCTTTGAATAATTTTGGTAAGTAAATAGTGTTTTACCAACAAAAACCTAGAGCTGGAAAAATATTGATTATTTTCTCAATTTATTGTTTAAAAAGGAACTCTGAGATTCTTTGATATTTTATATTATTTTAATTCCTTTTTTAACATAAGAAACTTATAATTATTGTTGTTGATGTTTTAAGCAGGCATAGGCCTAACTCAACGTATCCCAAGTGGTATTTAACTATCAATTTTCTTCACCTTCACTAGGCCTATAAGGATATTTTGAGACTTCATTCATTTTAAACAGAATTTTCTTTAGGTTTGAGAGTGTTATTGAGACAGTCCTATTGGAGATAGCCTAAGCTAAGCTAATTAATTGTTTAAGCTCTGTAGTCTTGGGTACAATTATTTTGAAAATTTATTGATTTTAATATCTATATATTAAATTTATTGATTTTAATATCTATATATTAATATTATACTGTATTTGAAATTTTGACTCATATATAGCCTACAATATTTGATTTATTCACCCATTGTTGCTAAAAATTGAAATAATAATTGAGTTTAAAGATTTTTTGGCGCTAATTATTGAGAGTAAAAGATTAATATATCCAAGTGTACATAGGTATTGTAGTGGGTAGCCTACACTTTGATGGAAACTGAAATATAGCCTACTGGATATTGAATAGGTCAGAGCATTTTTTGATTTATAGGTTTGTTTTTAAAAAAGGGTTATTTATATTGTACTTTTTTCCTCTTCTGCTTACAAAGTATTTGTTTTGATATTAATTTCCTTATTAGAAATATTTGAATTATTTACTGGTTTGTAATTGGATTTTACCTCTTAATTAAGATTCAGGGTAACCTGCAAGATGAAGTTCACTACCTTTGAATGACAGAGCAAATTAATTCTGAATCGCCTTAAGAAAATTAAGGATCGTGTCTCCACTTTGGTATCTGATGATATAGGGAGTGATGCTCTTGAGGAATTGGAGCAATATGCTGAAGAAGCAGGCATCAGGTACTCAGAGTTTGATAAATATATTACTCGCTTGACTTCTACTGATTCTATACCTGACTTTGATGCTGAGGCAGTTGAGAAAGTTCAGGATGATATCAGTGACTTATTTATTCAGATTAAAGTGATTGTGAAACCATATCAGAAGGAGTCCACTTCTACTCCTGCTCATGCAAATACTTGGCCTTCAAAGACTCTAAAGTTACCTCCGCTCACTTTAAAAGCGTTTAGTGGGTTACCCGACCAATGGTTGTCATTTCAAGGTTTGTTTGAAGCTTCTATTCACAAAAATGATAAATTAAATGATACTGAAAAGTTCCAGTATTTGATTATTTAGTGAAAAGAACCTCATTAAAATAGGATAAATACTTTAAATAAAAGTATAGAGGTTTCCACTAAATATTATTGTTTAATTTATCACACTTTTACAAGTAATTAACAATTAATTGTTTAGAGCAAATAGAAATGAACCACTTTGGTTGAAAAGCCTAAAAGAATGTCTATTTGTTTATTTTCCTTTTTATAGCAACCAAAATTCAATAAACTATTTAAAACATCTGTCAGCTGATAAATCTGTCAGCTCACTACAGGAGCCCCCTACGAAGACTGGAAGTCCATGGAGTTTTGGAGGGTTCCAAAAAGTCACAAAAAAAAAGAACAAATAACAAAAAAAAAATAATAATAACAGCAAGGACAAAGGCGATTTCCATCAAACTGAAATTGGATTCTTGAATGTCACTTTTCTTCCAGACTTTGTCGTATATGACTTTTGAAAATCCACATCCTTTGAAGTTTCAGATACAGTTGAGGGCTTAACTTCATCATTCTGAAGGACATAGGCCGGTTTAACTCTGTCAAGACTAACTTTAACAATAGAACCATTCACTTTTATTGTGATAGTTTTATTGTCTTTCTTGATCACTGGATGAGGTCCGGTGTATGGATGTTGTAAAGATTTTCTCACAGCATCTACTCTCAGAAAAACGTGCGAACATGTGTCCAAATCACGAAAGATGAAGCTTCGGTTAATGCCGTGTCTCTTGATATTTGTTGGTTTTAATGATGAAATCATGAGTCGTAATCGAGACACAAAATTAGTCGGATCCTCTAAGGGTGCTAGCTGGGTTGTTGGCATAAAATACTCGCCAGGGAGGCGTAAAACCTCTCCAAAAACCATTTCAGCAGACGAGGTGTTCAGATCCACACGGAAAGCATTTCTTATTCCAAGAAGCACTGTGGGTAAGGATTCGACCCACGTGGAGGCGGAGTGGCACATGATGGCTGCCTTGAGTTGTCTGTGGAAACGTTCCACCATGCCATTTGCGCACGGGTGGTAACTTGTTGTCCTTAATCTTGAAAATCCACACAATTTTCCCAACTCAGCAAAGAGTGCAGATTCAAATTGTTTACCCTGGTCTGTTGTTATTCACAAGGGAACACCATACCTTGATATCCAACAATTGAAAAGAGCTGACGAGACTTCTTCGGCAGAGATACCTTGCAAGGGGTGTGCTTCCGGCCATCTGGTGAACCTATCTACTACTGTAAGACAGTAACGAAGATTTCCAACTTGGGGTAATGGGCCGATGATATCCACATGAATATGTTCAAATCTACAATTTGGCAAAGGGAAATCGTTGATAGGTGTTTGAACATGACGAGTAATTTTTGAACGTTGACACTCTCGACAGGACAAGGTCCACTCTTTACAATCACGATTTATTGAAGGCCAAACATATCTTGAAGTTAATATTTTATTCATGGATTTTATCCCAGGGTGACTTAAGTTATGGATTGAATTAAACGCTTCTCTGCGTAAACATTTGGGGATATACAATCGTTCTCTACCGTTCTTTGTATCGCAGTAGACGAAAACATCAGAGCCAGGAACTGGAACTGGTTGAAGACAAAGTGAAGTACTGTTTTCGAGAATAGACTTAAGTTCCTCATCATTAGATTGAGAATCTGCCAAGAGATGCAGATCAATTTTACTAGTCTTGTTGGCAGAAATAGATTCTATCCTAGAAAAACTGTCTGCTACTATGTTTGAAGCACCAGAAACATGTTGAATGTCAGTCGTGAACTGTGAGATAAATGAAAGATGGTTAGTTTGAACAGGAGGTAGTTTGTCCTTCTTTTGTTGAAAAACGAAAGTGATGGGCTTGTGATCAGTATAGACAGTACAGGAGTTAGCTTCTAATATATGTCTGAAATGTTTAACAGACGAATAGATGGCAAACAATTCCCTATAATAAGCGGGCCAACTGGCTTGCTTAGGTGTTAGTTTTTGGGAAAAGAAGGACAGGACAGAGGTTCCCATATTCCATCTTGATTCAATTGGTGTAGTACTGATCCTACTGCAGTATTCGATGCATCACAAAAAAGTGCTAATTTACCATTAGCGTTGGGATGACAAAGTAATGTAGCTTCGGCTAAATGATCCTTACATTTACTGAATTTTTCAGTCAATACATCGGTCCAAGGGACTTTCTGATTCCCTTTTAATGACGAAAGGACAGTGTGGAGAGGGGCTTGAAATTCTGCAGCGTGAGGAATAAACCTGCGGTAAAAGTTCAACATTCCCAAAAATCGCCTAAGACCTTTGGCAGTTTGTGGCAAAGGATAATTCTGAAGGGCGTCAATGCGATCAGGCACAGGCCTGGTTCCGTCAGCGGTGACTTGATATCCCAAAAAAACTACCGAGTCAGTGTTAAATACAGATTTCTTCACATTTATAAGGACGCCATATTTGACTAACCTCTTAAACAGAATACGGAGGTGTTCTTCGTGCTCGACAGGATCTTTTGAGAAAACAAGGATATCGTCAATGTAGGGGAAACAAAAACTTAGTCCCTCTACGACTTCATCAATAAACCTTTGAAAAGTTTGACCAGCATTCCTCAAACCGAAAGACATGAACGGGAACTCAAAGAGACCGAATGGGGTCGTTATTGCAGTCTTGGGCACGTCTTCTTTATTAACCGGGATTTGGGTATATGCCTTTACAAGATCTATCACAGTGAAAACTTTACTACCGTGTAAACAATTTGAGAAATCATGGATATGTCGAACAGGGTAAGAATCTGGAATAGTGCGGGCATTCAATGCTCGGTAATCGCCACATGGTCGCCATTCATCATTCTTTTTAGGTACCATATGAAGTGGTGATGACCATGGGCTTTTGGAACGACACGCAGTTCCATTTGCTACCATGGATTCAAACTCTAATTTGGCAATTTTATATTTATCTGGAGCTAACCTTCTTGGTCTTGACGAGACTGGTGGGCCAGGAGTCGTATTTATGTAATGCACTGTGTTATGAGGAATAAATCTTGGTACTCCTAAAGGTTTTGTGATTTCTGGAAATTCCAATAACAGTGGATAGTTTGATGGGTCGGAAGTAATTAATTTGATACTAGGCTATATTGCTGAGTATTCATGAACTGACATTTACTTTTTAATTGTGTAATGTTGTCAATTAAGAAACCGTTACTACAATCAGGTAATAAAGAATAGTGAGCTAGGAAGTCAGAACCAATGATTGGAGTGCTTACTTTAGCTATTATGAAATTCCAGACTAGAGTTCTTTGTAGACCAATATTTAAATTGAGACATAAACTACCATAAGTGGGTATTTCAGAGTTATTTGCAGCTCTGAGTTCTATCCCGGATGGTTTTAAGGGTCTTTTGACTAAATTTAGGGGTATACAACTTACGTCTGAACCTGTGTCTATCAGAAACTTATAGCCTGAATTGTTATCAATTACTTGTAACCTGTTGCTGTGGTTGCTGTCAACTCCGGGTGATTCATGAGTTTGGCGTCTAGGCACATGACAACTAGTCGACACCGCATCTAGTTGCCTAGTTCGTTTTTTGTAGAAGGATAAGTGCAAGGAGTCACGCATTTGGTGGCTCGTGATCCATAATGTTTATGATACCAGCAGTAGATGTCATTGTGGGGTGAGGTACTATGCTGTTTACTGGGCTGGCTCTGACTTTGCGATCTGAACTTACTATTTTTATATGTGATCAAGTCGTCTGAAAGACAGTTAACTTTCTCCTCCAGCATTGAAAGTTTTTTCAAAATTGCCTCAAAACCTCCTCCTTGATTGAGATTGTTGTGACTATGTGGGTTCTGAGAAAAGGTATTTGTTGGCTTACCTCGGTTTGACAAAATAGCGTCACAGCTCATTGCAGGTGAACTCAAAGGTTGAACCTCCTGAATCTTGTCCGCTGTAACGGCCAATGCTTCGGTACTGACCCCAGCGCCTAACTGGGTTTGGAGGATGCCTTGAATATGCGCAGGAAGTCGCTGCATCCAGATGATCCTCAGCAAGTCATCTTGAACGCTGCTGCCAGCTAACGATTTCAGTCTTCTGAGAAAGTGTGATGGCGTATCTGTACCGAGTTCTTCTTCTACGAGTAACTGTTTAATTCTCTTATGTTCCGAGACTGATAATCTTCTTATTAATTCTTTCTTCAGGCTCGTGTAAGGGTTTTCCAGATTTGGGTTTGAGAGTAAATCCTCTATTTCGGAAGCAGTCATCTCATCTAAGTGTGTCACAACGTGTGTGAAACGAAGGTTCTCATCAAAAATGTGCCATAAAGAGAAAATCGCCTCAATCTGTATGAACCAAAGTGCTGGTTTCTCTTGCCAAAAATGGGGAAATTTTAATTGTGGAGATTGAATTGAAGTTATGTTTTCAGACGGTCTTGGATTTACTGAATTGTTTCGTTCTTGAGTTTTCTGATTCATTGGATTAACCAAAAGATCTTCTTCTGAATCATGATTTTGTCTTGAATGTTCAGAGTCAACTCCAATGACATCATTAAGTTGTTTTCTGAGATTTTGGTTTTGCTCTTCCATCAGTTTTAGTCTTGCCAATATTTCTTCATTGACTTCCATTATGTATTCTTGATGTGTTCAAATCGGGGTCACCAATTTTAGTGAAAAGAACCTCATTAAAATAGGATAAATACTTTAAATAAAAGTATAGAGGTTTCCACTAAATATTATTGTTTAATTTATCACACTTTAACAAGTAATTAACAATTAATTGTTTAGAGCAAATAGAAATGAACCACTTTGGTTGAAAAGCCTAAAAGAATGTCTATTTGTTTATTTTCCTTTTTATAGCAACCAAAATTCAATAAACTATTTAAAACATCTGTCAGCTGATAAATCTGTCAGCTCACTACAATTACCTCTCTTGAAGGGGAACCATTGAATTTGATTAAAAATCTGCCAATAACAGCAGAGAATTACATGGTCGCCTGGGAGTTGCTAAAAAATAGGTATCAAAATAACAGGAGAATGATCATTCATTATGTTAATAACCTAATTGACCTCTCTAACATAACTAGTGGTAATAGTAAAGCCATCAGAACCTTTTTATCTAAGTGTTACGTACTTATTGAATTAAATAATTATAACACATAATTGTAAGAAGTAAAAATAATGTCTTGTTTTTATTCATTTCTCAAACTTAGAATTGTAAATATTACATCAGCTGTAAATACAAATAAAATTAATTAATGAGTCCAGACTAATAGATATAATAATATATAACAGTTTCTCCCCCACTTGACTTCAACGTTAGTTCATCATTCACTTGCAACAACTACATTTCTTAGAATTCCTTATTCTCGAAGATCGTCTTAACTGCAATGGTGGTTGGTTATGAACAGGTGGTTCTACAATATTTTCAATATATGCTGAAGGTTCTTCAATGTTTTGTTGGTTAGCACCTACAGGTGGCTCTGACACTGTGTAATCCATGTTTGATCCAGATGTGGTTATCTCTGAGGAATCCATTGGAGGCTGAGGTAAGATTTGAGAAGAAAAGGGACTTGATGGTGCAGGATCCCCTAAAGGTGTGTTCCATGGCAAGACATTTGGAGAGTTACAACCCTCCAAATTTGTTTGACTTGGTATGATTTGGGTTGCTTTTTGGTATCTATGAAAATATCTTGGTGTTTTTGATAACCCACTAGCTTCAACCTGTGTTTTTCTGAGCTGGTTAATATGTCTCTTTATTTTGTTTTGATTGTCTAATAAGATGATATAATGAAGTTTTCCCAAGCGTTGTAAAACTGTACCGAATTTCCACTGTGTAGATCCTACATAGTTTCTGGCTTGAACTCTATCTCCTGGATTTAGTAATCTTATTTTGGCAGAATGATCATCACTATCATCAGGTATTTTTCTTGTTATATTTCCCATAGGACGTATGAGATGTAACCTAGTACGTATAGTCCTGTTCATAAATAGTTCTGCAGGCGTTTTACCATTGTTAAGAGGGCTTGAGCGGTACTTAAATAAGAAAAGATTCAGCTTTTCCATCAGTCTTCCTGTATCTTCAGTCATTGCTTTGAGTTTTTGTTTCAAGTTTTGTACTGATCGCTCAGCCAGACCATTTGTTGCAGGATGGTTTGGTGCACAGAAACGTTGTATTATCCCGTTATCCTGACAGAATTTAGTGAACTCATCAGACTTGAATATAGAAGCATTGTCAGAAACAATGGTGTAAGGAAGTCCATATCGAGAAAATAGGTCATCCAGTGCATGTATTGTTGTTATTGAGGTAGGGGCTTTTGAGGAAATTTTTACTTCCAGCCACTTTGATTTGGCATCTACAACCACAAAGAAATAGTGATTTTTGAAAGGGCCGGCATAATCCATGTGAATCCTTTGCCAGTTTTCTTGAGGTTCTTCCCAAATGTGAGGAGGGGCTTTGACTGGATTGTTTTTTACTTCAGCACAGCTTTTACATGATTTTACCATGCTTTCGATTGCAGCATCTATGCCAGGCCAATAACATAATGATCTAGCAATGCTCTTCATTTTCACTATTCCAATGTGAGATGAATGTAATTCTTTCAGTACTGCTGGTTGAAGTGTTTTAGGGATGTAAACCCTTGACCCTCGCATAATAATACCAGAATGAAGGGTGAATTCTGGGTTTTTTATTTCTCCTTCAAGAAGCTTTCTTTTAAGGCTTTGTAATTCATGGTCTCTATTTGTCTCTAATCTGATTGTGTCTGCGGTAATAGCTGAGGTGTCTGTAATCATGTCAAGAGTTGTCTGATTTACCTTGTATGAGTCTTCAAGGAAGTTCACCAACTTTACATCCAGAGGAATTGGATTTCGAGAAAAGTAGTCTGCATTTGTATGTTCTTTTGATGGTCTCTGTTTGATTTCGTAATCGAATGCACTTAAGAATTGGGCGTACCTTAATAATCGATGTGCTGAGATGACTGGCATGGCTTTCCTTGGATTGAATATTTGTTGAAGTGGCTTGTTATCTACAATCAATATAAATTTTCTGCCGTAAAGATACTGGTAAAATCTCTTAATACCCCAATACACAGCAGTGGCTTCTTTGTCAAGTTGACTATAAGCCGCTTCACTTTTAGTTAAGGATCTGGAAGCAAATGCGATGGGTTTTTCTTGACCATTTATGACATGGGACAGTACTGCTGAAAGACCAGTAGGTCCTGCATCCGTAGCTAACGTAACAGGATAGTCTGGATTGAATGGAGTCAACACTCTTTCACTTGTGATTTCTTCTTTGATTTGATTGAAAGCGTTTTCACATTTGTTATTCCATTTGAACTTAACATCTTTCTTTAGAAGCTGAGTTAATGGATGAATTATTGAAGATGCATTTGGAATGAACTTCGCATAGTATAGTGCCAACCCGAGAAATGATCTAACTTCCTCTACATTTGTTGGACGAGGTGCTTTCGTAACAGCTTCTATTTTATTTTGACATTTAGTGACACCTTGACTTGTTATACGATGTCCGAGGTAATTTATTTCAGATTGAAACAATTTGCACTTATTCATGTTTACATGTAAACCATATTTCCTCAACGTCTGGAGACACTTTTCTAGTCTTTGATAGCACTCTTCAAAAGAATGCCCTTGAATGAGAAAGTCGTCAAAATATGCAATAGTTCCATCTAAGTTAGACACTACCTGGTCAATGATTTTGTGAAACTCTTTTGGTGCATTTGTGATACCCATAAAGAGTCGTTTTGCTTTGTAAGTTCCCCATGGAGTGGAAACTGCAGCATAGTTTTGACTTTCTTCTTCTAACTGTACATGTAAATAAGCTTTATGCAGATCTAAAACACAGAAGTATTTTCCTCCATTTAATTTATTTAAAAGATCTTCGATTCTGGGAATAGGATATTGAGTATCTTCTAGTTGAGGGTTTAGTGTAATTTTATAATCTGCACAGATCCTTACAGATTGATCTGGCTTAGGAACAATAACTAGTGGAGTACCCCACGCCGAGTGATCAACTTTTTCTAGGACCCCTTGATCAACTAAGGATTGTATTTCTCTTTTAGTTTTGTCTAGCAAGGCATAAGGAATAGGTCTAGGCTTCATAAATATGGGTTTTGCATTTTCTTTCAGTTTTAAAGAACATTTGAAATTTGGAATGACACCTATATTTGATTGAAACACATCTTTGTACTTGTTTAAGAGTTTAGTTTTGATTGATTCGATATTATTCTTGTCTGGGTCCAAACGGTTACCAGTATTTATTAAATTAACCGCTGATACTTGTACGTTTAGTTTTCTAATCCAGTCTCTACCTAATATAGGAGTGTAGTTCCCTTTTACAACATACAAATTACCGTGAGTTTTAATCTGTTTGAATGAAATTGGTACCCTTGCTACACCTATTGGGGAAAAAGATTGATTTGTATATGAACGAAACCTTACATTTGATGGTTTCAACTCACAATTCAGTTTCAAACTTTGAAAATCAGTTAATGATACTATAGTAACTTGACTGCCAGAATCAATTTCAAATTGTTTTGAGCTTCCACCAACCTTGACTGTGACTACAAAAGGATCGTCTCGAGGTTCACCTAAATTGTAATAAATAGGTACAGTTTTTACCTGATTGCAGTCATATTCAGAATCTACGTCGCTTCTTTCAGATTCTGATTCTTGTATTTGCTTTATTGGCTGCCTTATAAGAGATGAAATGCAGACTTTCTCTATGTGGCCTTGCTTATCACAAGATTTGCAATAAAGGTTCTTGGATCTACAATCTGATGCTTTGTGATTATTCTTCCCACAGCGTAAACACGTATTTTCTAATCCAAGTTCTGTAAGCAGACTTCTTCTATTGAAGTTTCTAGATGATTGTTGGCTTTTTCTAGTTTTATTTCTCATAGAATCGAAACGAGACACATTTTTCGATGATCTGGATTTAGAAATTTGTTTAACATCTGTATCGGTACCGTATAACTTGTTTTGTATTTTAGCAGCTTCAATTGCTAGTGAAATTTCAACTGCTTTTTCAAAACTGATGTCGTTTCCTTGCTGGAGAATCTGTTCCCGAATTTCACTGTCACGAAGTCCACGAATAAATTGTGCTTGTAAAATGCTATTTACTGGTTTCCCACAATTTTTTTCTTGGCAATTCCATTTTGAAGATATAGAGAGCTGTTTTAAAACTGTAATGTATTGAGAAATTGATTCATTAGAACCTTGTTCCCTTGATAAAAATTTGTGTCGTTCTGTGAGAACATTTGTCTGTGGACAGAGCTGTTTCTCCAGTAAATCAGTCAAGGTTTCATAGTCTTTTGAAGATGGAAGGTCAGGTGCTGTTAAACTTGATAGAAGGGAATAATATTTTGCACCGAGTGCATTTATCAATATTCTTGCTTTTGTTTCCTTGATTTCATTTGACTCTCCATGTAACTTTTTCAGTTCAAAGAAGTTTTCTAATCCCTCTTTATAAGATTTGAATGTTTCCACTTTTTCATCGAAAGATTCAAAGGTTACTGAAGAATTTAAGATGGGTGTTGTGACTTTACTATATTCTCCATTGTTTTCTGGTTTAGGACTTGCAAGTTGTCTTACTAAATGGGCAAGAGCAGCAGTTTGAGCTTGTAATGTTTCCAATATTGCTTTGTTATGTTCAGTCACTTCTTGATTATCCATTTAGAATGTCCTGCTCTCTTTAAGCTTGTAAGTAATGCCTAAATCTTTTTATTTTCACCTCTGAGTCGCCATTGTTACGTACTTATTGAATTAAATAATTATAACACATAATTGTAAGAAGTAAAAATAATGTCTTGTTTTTATTCATTTCTCAAACTTAGAATTGTAAATATTACATCAGCTGTAAATACAAATAAAATTAATTAATGAGTCCAGACTAATAGATATAATAATATATAACACTAAGTTTCAGGAAAACACTCAGGCTTTGGAAGCTCTTAAACATGAGGTAAGAAAAAACAATATAATCTTGTCTACTATGTTGTTGCGTAAGCTACATGGAGAGCTACGCAAAAAATTTGAGGATGAAATCAGAAATCAGAAATCAGAAACGTTTTATTGTCCTTCAACATTTACAACAAATGCAATAGACAAAAGTCAAGAAAATTCAGCTATTACATAAACATAAACAGCCTATTTTTAGGCAAAACAAAACAAGCCTAAAAACAAGTCAAAATAGGCTATACTAATACATATGCTTACAAATAAAAAACAATGTGGAAATGTGAGGACATTAAAAGTTAACTTCGTCAACCTTAAAATATTCTTCTAAGTCATAAAAAGGATTTAAAAGTAACCAATCCTGAGCTCTTTTTTTAAATGACTTAAGGTCCAATTCTTTGGCATTGATGCTAAGCTTATTAAATAATCTTAATGAAATAACATGGTAACTATTTTTACATTTACTTAACCTACAATAAGGCACGTCTAATAGGAACTGATTACGTGTGTTGTGTGAATGGATATTAAACCTATAAACATGGGAACTAGTATTTTTCTTAACCCTAAGTAAACACATAAATATGTACAGATTAATCACAGTCAATATTCTACTTCTTATGAACAATGGCTTGCAATGCTCTTCAATTGGAGCTTTGTTTATTATTCTAACTACCTTCTTTTGGAGTATTAACACTTCACTTATGTGACTACTGTTTCCCCAAAGAATCAAGCCGTAGCTAATTATGGATTGGAAAAATGCAAAGTAGGCTACCCTTATGTAGGTTTCAGGTACAACACCCATAAGATTTCTAAGCAAACAGATTACTCTGGACAATCTTGCACAAACCAAATCTATCTGAGGAGACCAGCTTAAACATTTATCAATTTTTATTCCTAAAACTGTAATTACATTTTCATTGTTTACATCTTGTGACTCTACTGGAATGTTTTTAAGACTACACAATAGATTTTGAGTTTTATTCTTATTAAGACAAAGGCTATTAGCATTAAACCACATATAAGCTGAATCAGTTGTGAGCTCAGTTACTGACATAAGATCACAAAAGTTGGGATGAACACTCAAAAAATTGGTGTCGTCCGCAAACATGATGGTAGAGGATCTTTTAATATTGGCTGGTAGGTCATTGATGACTGTGATAAAAAGAAGGGGGCCTATAATCGAGCCTTGTGGCACACCTGAGCTAACTTTCAAGCAGCTTGACATCTTGCCTCCTGCATCAACGAATTGAGTTCTCTCTCTCAGGTATGAATCAAAAAACTTAAGCTGTATACCGCGGATGCCATAGTACTCCAGCTTAGTGATGAGTATGTTGTGATCAATACAGTCAAATGCTTTACTCAGATCACAAGCTGTGATCTGAGCAAAGCTCGACTCCTCAAAAGCTCTCAAAATCTTAGAAACAAGGTGGTCCAGGGCATCCACGGTAGACAAACTTTTACGAAAACCAAATTGAAAATTTGAAAAAATTTTGTTTGTGTCAAAAAATGAACATACCTGAGGTTTGATGACAGCTTCAATGATCTTGCCAATTATAGGGACCAGAGAAATGATGGTAGAGAAGACAGTCAGAAAATCCCCTCAGTAGAAGAAATCATGTCATTTTTAGAAGATGAATGTACTCATATGGAAGCTGCTAATCTTTCTAGTCTAAGGATATCCTCTGCCTCCCACTCTAATGTCAAATCAAACTCTGATTATTCTAAGGTAACTAATAAGCCTCGTACAGTTCTGCTATCTGCCCCCGGGTTACCTCAGAATCCCAGGTGTGCTTTTTGTAACAAAAGTGGTCATGTGATCTATAGGTGTACGGACTTTCAAGCTATGACTCCCTCCTCTAATAGTTCATTATCCTGGATAGGTTTTTCTAATAGTTCATTATCCTGGATGAGATCATATCTTCACGGCCGAAAGCAGTGTGTGTCTCATGACAAAACTATGTCTGACTGGAGGCAGGTGCCTTGTGGTGTTCCTCAAGGATCAATACTTGGCCCTTTACTTTTTACTATCTACATAAACGACATCAGTTCAGTCTTACAACACGCCAAGTTTCATTCTTACGCTGATGACTTACAAATTTACGCTCACTTCAAAGTCAGTGTGGTGAATGAAACAATCACATCAATGAACGACGACATCAACAGAATTGTGGAGTGGGCAGCAAAGAATGGACTAAAACTTAACCCTGACAAAACCAAACCAATCATTATTGGCCACGCACGACAACTAAACCGACTTGACCAAAACTTTTTACCTCACATCACTGTGAATGGTACTGTATTGCCATACCAAGACAAAGTTAAAAGTCTTGGTTTGACGATACACAACACACTTGACTGGACTGACACGGTGGTTAACACTTGTAAAAGGGTGTTTGCCGCTGTCCACACACTGAAGAAGATGCAAAGACTTTTACCATTTCACATTAGACTTTTACTGATCAAGTCACTAGTGTTTCCCCACTTCAAAAACTGTAATACCGTGGTTAATGATATGACCGTGGCTTTGGCAACAAAATTGCAACGAGCTCAAAATTACTGCATAAGATTTTTGTATGATCTTCGACGAGATGATCACGTCACACCGTACTATGTAAATTCTTCTCTTTTAAAACTGTCTGACGTTAGAGAAATACGCATTATTAATATAACTCATTCGGCCATCAATCTCAAAATTCCAAATTATCTCGCGATCAATTTTAGATTTTTAAATGAAACAAGTGCAAGAAATACCCGCTCTGGCTCATCAACTCTCCAAATTCCTCACCATAAGACAACAGTTTATAATAGATCATTTACAGTAACAGCATGTCGCCTTTGGAACTCACTACCATTCACTATCAGGAGCATAGAATCCCGTTCCCAACTGACGGCGGCGCTGAAGGCGTACTATCTCGATCGGATGACCGTGGCTTGGTGGGATGGCGTGCGTTAGGCCTAGGTATGGCAAAGAGTGAATGTGTGTGTGTATGCGTATATTAGGGACAAAGATTTATAACTTTAGTTTTTACTTATTATTTTGTTAATAGTTTTAAAAGTTTTATAAAAATACATTTTTTAGTATATATTTAGTACATAAGAGGTTAACTGTAAGAAAGGACCATGTGGTCCTAATGTTCGCCTCAATAAAAAAGTATTTTCATTTCATTTCATTTCATTTCATTTCATTTTCATTTCATTTCATTTCTCTAAATTTGAGTTCATAAAAAAGAAACACTTCTGTTTCAATTGTCTTGGCACAGGTCACAGCTCAAATTATTGTAAATCAAAACGTTCATGCTTTCATTGCGGTAAGAAACACCACTCATGGCTGCATTTATCAAATCGCTCCACACCAACCAGTACGCTAACCCCCCTGCCCTCTCAGCAAGAGAAAAGGAATGTAGTTGACACAAATCTCTCAGTGTCAGCCTCAGATAAGGAAAAACATCCAGTGGTTGTGTTTTCTCAAAGTAATGTTGTCAAGTCTTCAACAGTACTATTAGGCACTACCCTTGTGTATGTTAGTAACAAAGATGGCCATTCTCTGGTTTTAAGAGCTGTACTAGACTCTGGCTCTATGATTTCATGTTTGACTGAAAATGCAGCTAATCTCTTGTCCTTAAACAGATGGCATAATGGACATAGTGATGTAGATGGCCTCTCTTCCTCTCACATCAGTACCAAAGGTGCTTCAAAGGTAAATATCTCTTCTCTCAATGGTACAGACATAGTGAAGAACCATCCTGTGGTGATAGGATAACTTCGGATATTCCTCAAGCTCGAATATCAGCAGCGTTCAAGAATAAGTTGAAGCACCTAGTTCTAGCAGACCCTACTTTTGACCTACCAAGCTCTGTGGATATGTTGTTAGGAGCTGACTTGTTTTGTAGGATTGTAACGGAGGATCACGTGACATTTGGAGACAACTTGCCTATGGCAATGAACTCTGTGTTTGGTTATCTAATTGTAGGACCCGCTCCCCTAGAAGGAACCCCATGTGAGGAGGGGACTGTATCTTTACTCACCACTCATGAAGTTGATCTGCATCGTTCCCTACAACGATTTTGGCTGTTAGAAGAACCTCCGCTAAAAATAAAACCCTCTCCTGAAGATGATCTATGTGAACAGTTGTTTTTAGCTCACCATTCCAGAGACTCTAAAGGTCGCTACACGGTCCGACTACCCTTCAAGGAAGCACCCGCTCCCCTAGGCAACTCCTCAGAAAATGCAAAACGTAGATTTCTTTCACTGGAAAAACGATTGAACGCAAATCCTGAACTAAAAACAGATTATGTGAATTGTATGAATGATTATATAGAATCTGGTCACATGGAGATAGTGACCCAGGACAGACTTCATGAATCTCAACATTTTTTCTTGCCCCATCATGCTGTAGTTAAAAATGAATCATCGTCAACAAAGCTCAGAGTTGTCTTCAATGCTAGCGCCCCCTCCTCTACAGGGATTTCTCTCAACCAGACGTTATTATCTGGGCCAAAGCTGCAAAATAAAATTTGTGACATTCTTATTAATTTCAGACTACATCCTATTGTAATGTCCTGTGACATCAAGCAAATGTTTAGACAGATTAAAATGCACCCTGAAGATCAAAACTTTCAGCTTCTCTACTGGAGGAAGGATTCATCACTCCCCCTGAGTATCTATCGATTAACAACTGTTGTTTTCGGCTTTGTGAGTTCCCCATTTTTGGCAATACGAACATTGAAACAACTTGTCCTAGATGAAGGTCAAAACTATCCATTGGCATCCAAAGTGATGGAAAAACAGGTTTACGTTGATGATTTAATATTTGGAGCCAACTCACCAGATGAAGCTCGAACTACGCAGAAAGAAATTATTGATCTTCTGTCAAAAGGTGGTTTTGATTTGAGAAAGTGGGTTTGTAACCGACCCGAACTAATAAGCGACATACCTGAATCTTACAAGGAAAAGCCTATGTATTTCCAAGGTCCAGATAATCCTTTATACAGTATCCTAGGCATAAAATGGGAGGCTGAGAATGATCACTTTTCTTACAGGCTTGATATCCCGGAGAAGCCCCTTACCAAGCGAAACATCCTCTCAGCCGTTGCTCAAATTTTTGACCCTTGTGGATATCTTGCTCCTACCATCTTCTGGACCAAAGCCCTCTTACAACTTCTTTGGACTCTAGGACTGAAATGGGATGAACCCATTCCTACTGATGTTGCAGAAAAATAGAACAAGTTTTATGACCAACTCCCCCAACTGAGAAATATTTTCATACCTCGATATGTACACCTGAATGATGCCGTAGATGTACAGTTACACGGTTTCTCAGACGGTTCCGAAGCAGGTTATAGTGCAGTTGTCTACATCCGAACTGTCTCAGCAGATAATGATAGCAGCGTGTCCTTGCTTATCGCCAAATCACGTGTAGCTCCTCTCAAAAGGATATCCATTCCTCGCCTGGAGCTTTGTGGAGCACATCTGCTGGCGGAATTGTTGAACTACTCGTCCAACCTAATCTCTCAAAGATGTGAAATCAACTCAATTTTCGCTTGGACAGACTCAACGGTTGTATTATCTTGGATACACTCCCCCCCTTTTAGGTTAAAGGTCTATGTAGCTAACCGGATATCTCAAATCCAAGATTTAGTTCCACCACATATGTGGTCTCACATTTCTACACACTACAATCCCGCAGACTGCGCTAGTCGAGGCCTCTTACCGTCCTGTCTAGTAAACCACAAATTGTGGTGGTATGGACCACCATGGCTGTCAAATCCTACAACTGAATGGCCGGTCTCCTCATTTAAAATTATGAAGAATGAAGAGTTGCCTGAACTCAGGTCTGAACCTTTGAATGTTTTGATAGCTGTCAATGAATTGGACATTTTCTCCAAGTTCTCCTCATGGAGCAAATTGTTGAGAGTGTTATCTTATGTTTTTAGATTCATCAAAAATACTCGCCTGAAGAAGAAAGAATCAAGATCCCTAAAGTTAGAAGAACTGAATAATGCGTCCGTCCAAATATTCAAGATACTTCAATTGTCAGTATTTCAAGAAGACATTGCACGTCTCAAGTCAGGAAAACTAGTAACATCCCGTCTAAAGCATCTCTCACCCTTCATTGATGATTCTGGACTCCTCAGGGTTGGAGGTCGCATTCAACACTCAACATTATCATATGCAGCAAAGTACCCAATCATCCTGCCTAAGTCACACCATATAACTAACATTATTATTGATTATTATCACTTGAAATATTTGCATGCTGGACCACAATTTCTCCAGGGCATAATCTCTCAAAGGTTTTGGATCCTTTTAGCAAGAAGTGTGATCAAGAGTAGAATATTTAAATGTGTACGTTGCTTCCGTTGTCGACCTACTCTAGCTTCGCAGAAGATGGGCGATCTCCCTCCAGTTAGAGTTACTCCTTCTAAAGTTTTCTTTAACTGTGGAACTGACTTCATGGGGCCGTTTTTGGTTAAGCCAAAGAATTTGCGCAAAACTAGCCCTGTAAAGATGTACTTGTGTATCTTCATATGCCTAGCTGTCAAAGCTGTTCATCTTGAGGTAGTTAGCAGCTTGACTTCAGAAGCCTTTATTGCAGCCTTGACTCGGTTTGTATCACGAAGAGGTCTTTGCTCAAATATTTTTTCAGACTGTGGAACGAATTATGTCGGGGCAGCAGCAGAACTACAACACATTCAGTCATTTCTACAACAGGATGAGACTAAGAAAGCATTAAATAAGTTTGGAAATGAAAATCATATAAAGTTTAACTTTATACCTCATGCAGCACCTCACCAGGGAGGAATATGGGAGAGAACCGTACGAAGCGTCAAATACCACTTACGACGTGTTATTGGAGAACAACTCCTCAACTTTGAAGAATTTCTCACCTTATCTACAAAGATAGAAGCAATACTCAACTCTAGGCCCATCACTGCCCTCTCCTCAGACCCTGCGGAAGTTGATTACCTCACACCAGGACACTTCCTCATTGGAAGCCCTCTACTTGCACTTCCTGAGCCCACATGGGAAGAAGTTCGAAGCAATAGACTCTCAAGATGGCAGCTTGTTTAAGCTATGTCTCAACATTTCTGGAAGAGGTGGCAGAAAGACTATCTCCATACCCTGCAGAGAAGAGGAAAATGGACACTTCCCCAAGTAAATATAAAGGAAGGTGATCTTGTATTAATCCACGAAGAAAATTCTCCTCCCCTCTCCTGGAGGACAGGCCGTGTCACCGCAACTTCCCCTGGACCTGACGGTGTCGTTCGGGTTGTACATCTTCATACCAACAAAGGACCTCTAACAAGGGCTGTCACTAAGGTGCCTCCCTTCCCAATTGAAGAGTAGTTTCATCATCCTCCACCTCTTGTAAAATGTTAAGTTTTTTGTTCTTTTGTGAACCCCATTGTGGTTCACGGGTGGGGGTATGTTGGATATTTAAGTACAATATGTAAGGTTTAAAAGGTTTTTATTTGCACATTGCAGGGTATTTTATTTTATATTTCTGTAACCAAACAAATTATATATTTTTTAGTTTTTACTAGAGTTATTAGAATCGAGGTCAAGATTTTATTTTATTGTAAGCAATCCAATCCTTTGAGTTTTCATTTTCAATACGCTCACCTGTAGAATTGAACTTTGATCAGGATGTTCCCCTCCCCCGACCGGCTAGATAGTGAGCAGCGTCGGGTTAGATGTGCCTTGGACATGGTAGTGACCACGTCTTTCTCTCAACGCTCTAATTTTCTCTTTTTACTCTTTTACCCTTGTATAGTTTATTCCTCTAAATTCAGTGTAATTATTGTGATCATCTCAACACCTCGTCCGCCACACCATGAAGACTACCAGAGACTGATTGAGGGCCCTCACTTCGCAGCAACGTCTCAGCATGGAACTCTCTACTCACAATATAATTGTACAGGTATTTTTAAATGGTCCTTCGGTTGCTAAAAATTACTCACAAACATTTAACAACTTTTGATCCGAAACAAAAATTCTGCGGCTGGGTGCTTGACAGTCAGCCACCGCTGTTACTGGCCGTCTTTGGAGTTTCCCGCGTAAGAGCAAGGAGAAGTACATTTTGAAGCTTGTTCACCAAATTTGGCATGATACCAGCAAATTTGGCTTGTAGATTTGTTCTGACCTTGATTCGGGTTCTTTGATGTTTTCTTGTCATGATTGATCGAACTATCGTGCCGGAGGGATACTTCGAGTGCGTCAATCCTTTGTGTCAGTCTCGCAACAACATCAGTGAGATCGTCATTTGACTGTGTGTGTTCACGAGATGTAGTAGCATTTACCGATACTTGTGGTGTTCTTGTAGAAACTTCAATGACTTTATCGGCTATATCTGCAAGTTTATCGAGTGGAAGTTCATTTTGAGCAGTGAGAATCGCTTGAATGTTAACAGGGAGACGGCGTAGCCAGAGTGCTCGAAGGATGTTGCCCTGTAGTTGGGCTGGACCGAGCAGAGAACGTAGGTGGCGTAAGAACTGCGATGGCTTGCGATCTCCGATATCTTCGTCGCTTATCAACTGGCGAACACATTCTTCTTCACTATTAGAGAGCCTTTCAATTAGCTTCGAACGAAGTACCGCGTAACGATTTGTTGCAGGCGGATTTGTGATTATGTCCTCTACATCCACTGTTTCAAGCTGAGAAACGACGTAGTGGAACCGAGTGTCAACGCTTGTGATGCCTGAGATTGTGAACTGGGAATCTACCTGAGCAAACCATAGACTAGGTCGATCGGCCCAGAATGGTGGAAGCTTTACTGCAACTCGATTTACTGATACATTACCAGGGTCGTTGCGTTGCTGAACGTTGGTGGAAAGTTCATTTTGTTGCTCCCGTAGATTTGCCAATTGAGCTTTGATTTCTTCTAGCGACATTGGTAATATTGATGTAGGAATGTCGTGCTTCTTGTTGTCGTTATTCGGGGTCACCAATATATAGTGTGGATAATCTGCATGAATTAAATTCACCACTATATGAACGAGTATTTGGTAATGATTTATTTACAAATTAATTAAGTTGTGTGTTGAATCATAACATAATCAAAACTGAACATTTTTACAAAAACAAACAACAGCTGTTACACAACAAATATGAAAACAAAGCATAGACCAAAGGCAACACAGCTGTGGCTAAGTTGACGCCACAAAGTACAGTACCTAAAACTATTTCTATTAATAAACATTTTTCTTGCACACAGTTTGATCCTATCACAAAATTTAAAAAAAATCCTCAATTAGTGACTTTTTGAAGTTCACAAGATTGTAATCCTTATCATTTTTCACTTTAAAAAACTATTATTTATCATAACCAAAATATTTTTTGAACGTCAGAATCGGTAGTTAATGCAGATAACAACTACGTTAAGTTTCATACGGACAATTGAATATTGTAAATATGTAGGGAATAGAGATGTGTCCAAGTAACTGTAACGGGTACTTTGTAACGGGTACTGGCTTTTGCGGAGAGTAACGGTTACTCAAAATCTTAAATACCCGTTACAAAAGTACCCGGGTACTTCTAATATCTATCTAGGGAGTTAGGAAAATTGTGTACAGGACAAGTAATGGTAGCCGTACCTGTTACAGTCAGTACCCGTTTAAAAGTAACTTTATTGCTGTGCTGACATAGCAGCAGCGCTCTTGTTAGCTGTGGGGGGCGGGGGCACTTTTAGGAACTATGTTTTTTAATTTTAGGCCTAACCAAAACTAACTGTCACTAGGTATAAATAATGTTAGGGAATTAATTCCTGAATATAGGCCTACTTTTTCATTTCGATATTTTACTCAATTTAGGTTACTGTAATAATGTAAATTTACCGTTGGGTTTATATTTTGTGCGATATATTTTTTTTAAATAAATAGGTTAAAGTGGTAAGCCTTTTCATACAACCACTTTACACATTTGAATAAACATAACAGACACAAAAGGAGGTAAAGAGGTACTCAGTTACCCAGTATCAGTACCGATTTCATGGTATGAATCCAAAATGTCAAGTAGATACTATACCTACCTACACTGGACTAGAGTACTTCTGTAACCGGGTACTTTTGTAACGGGTACTTGTAACTGGTACTTTAGAGTACCTGTAACTGTTGTACCCGGGTACAGGAAAGTACCCTTTTAGCCCACCTCTAGTAGGGAAGTGTGTAAATTAATGGTTTGTATAGAGGGCTGCACGCTAGCTCGACCAGTGGAGCCCGCGCGGTGACGTCACAGCCACATGGCAGTGGAAATACTTTGTTCGTCGACGTGAGCCAGCCCCTGTATTCTAAAGGCCCCGATACTAGGCTGTACCAATAAAGCCCCACCACTACTCTCTATCTTCCTGTATATTCCTTTGTCGCTCCTATCTGCTCTATATCTCACTTCACCTGTTTCCAACATTTTTGTCGTGGCCTTTTCTTTGGTCTTTTTCCTTTAGGGTTCCTCATAAGAACTGGTTTAAAATTATCTGCCCCTCTTCTCAAAACAACGCCAGCCCATCTAATCATTCCACATATTTATGCTCACAAACCACAACCGATTCTTTAAATACAATCCTCTTAATTCCCTATCGTGTCTTTTCCTCTGCTCTCCAGTCCTATGATTCATAACTCGTCCGAGGTATATCACTGACCAAAGTTTTAAATTACTTACTTTGCCGTCATGTATATTTACAAGCTTTTTCTTTCCATTAAAACAAATCTCAATATCTTTTAGAATGAAAAACAAAATCATAGTTTTCACTTATTCAAATAACTACCCATCCACAGACTTAAACTTCATTTGAAACTCTGTCGCAATCCTATACTCTAATATGAGCAATGTTTGCTTGTATGTATGTAGGCTATACTTGTTTGCACAATGATCTTGAAAACGGCTTTGACGATTTTCTTCAAATGTTGTAAATAGTTTAAAATGTAATGGGAAGGGAGGGAAACAGGTACGCGACGTAGGAAGTAATGAGAAGTGATGAAGTGACGTAGAGATTGGCGAAGGAAGTAGTATTAAGGCAAGCAGTGTGGAGTTTGGAAATGGATTAATGTATCTGCAATACTAAGACTGCTTTCAGAGTAAACTAATGATTTCCCCCGAGCAAAGCTCGGTCCTCAGGTACTATGCCTTATATAGGAAAAATATGTATAGCAAACTACAAGACATCATTGAAACAATGACAGAACTCCTATTCCCAACATAAAACTATACGTAACTGTTCATAGCATGTACACATGTTTTGAAAAATCATAGTTTTCTCTCTTTAGTTACCATTTCTTTGGTTGGCAAATTTTGATCTGCACCAATGCTTTTATTCAATTTTTATGGCAATTTAGAAGTTACTAGATAACCTGTTGCTCGGAATCGAGCAAAACTGAAACTTGTATAAAAAAATAAACATAAAACATAAACAGCAAGACCTTACTTAATCAAAGAGTCACTCTAAAATAATTTATATGACTGATTATAGAAATATAAAAATATTATGATGTAAAAAAATATAAAAGCAATCTACAATATTTAAATTTACATTCACTCTCATACATTCACTATGCTTTGGTTATCTCTTATGTATAGTAGGCAGGTGCACTCTATGAGCACGTAGATGTCAACCACACACTGTAAAGTGAGCTTTTGGCCTAATGTAGCTCAATTCCTCTCTTGACGCCAACCATCGCTACTCTTATTCTAGCATTGTTGTGTTCTGTTTTAGGCGTATTTAAATTAGGGGCCCCAACCCAAGTCTCCGGTTGGGAACATAAGAGGGTAATTAAGTGGATCTAACGACAGATCTATAATGGATACGCGTTTAACATTATTAGTGTTGGAAAAAACTATACGCTTTATTTGGCCAGGTGGTGCTTTGTTTTCAGCTTTAAAAATTGCTGCGAAATCTACACATTGTAGCGAGGGAAGACACTTCTACTGTCTCTTATTATGTACATAAGAATCTCACTTGACTCCTCGGAGCTCTTGTCCCTACATAATGTCTGCCACCGTCTTCAAAGATTTGCAAAGGGGTGTTTTGGAGTTGTTGTTGAGTGTTAATATGCCCTATTTCCCGCATATTTTTTCATTGCATTTTTTGTATTGTGCTTAGTTCTCCTTTGGGTTCTAGTGACATTGTCGTACTTACTTATATATCTGTGCGTATTCAGGATCATCACCTTCTTGAGGAATTAGAGGACCCACTCGGTGGTAAAACGTGTCACGGATCTTAAAATTGTAGATCCCCTGTGGAACTTTCTCATCTTATGGAGCTTTGGAGCTGACCATGGTAAAGGCAGAACTGAATTGACAAACTTTATCCAAATAATTTCTGGATATAAGTTTCACAGTCCTATTTTCAGATTGGGAGTTTCCAATAAGAACCCGTAGTTTATTGTGGTGAATTGCACAAATGAGGTAAACGAACCTTTCATTTATGGCAACAAAGAGTACAAACTTAACCGTCTCGGCCAGTCTTTTCTTGCTTAAAAATATGTAAGCCACTACAATGTAAGTATTTAACGTTCATTTGTCCGAGATTGGACTATCACAACGGTGGTACTACCACGATGTACCCATCAAATGTTCAATTGAGAGGTTGATGCAAGCGGTCATGTTCGCGTTCCCTCCAGCCACTCACAGTTACTCCACTCAGGCCTTACCTTAGCAATCCTGTTTTTTTTTGTTTTTTTTAACATGATTGCTAAGGTAAGGCCTTATAATATCAATTAATATATAAGCAATCCAGAGGCTAAAATGATTGATGAAATAAGAAAGTTAACCAAATAACAGAAAACACTATAAAGGAATTGGAATTTTGATACACATTGTAAATTACATGATAATATGGTAATGTAACGGATAACTGCCCTGTGAATAATCACTTTTAAACATTCACTTCATCACATCGAACTGTAACTACATGATAATCAGTAAAATACAATGTAAGGTAAATCAATTTAACCATAGACAAAAAGAATTAAATATTTATTCTTTAACACTCTGTTGTCTAGTATTGATAGGAAACTCTTCATTATGAACCAGACTTAGTTAACAGATTGAAACAAAATATAAATTCCAGCTTTGCTCTGGAAGTTTTAAGTCCTGCAGTCTGTGGTTAACCTTAAAAACTATTTCAAACTACGTCCATATGTTATTTGTAAACAAAGGGAAATGAGTTTGATCAAATGTCAACAGAGAGCGCCACCTTCCAAACTTTAGCCCTTAAGTGTACTTAAGTGGTGCCCTTTCTAAATATTCTGAGACGTATTTGCACATCTACACGAAAATGCCTTTAATTTGACACCTCAAACGTTAAAATCTGTTAAACCGTTATCGAGTTATGACTGTGAAAAGAAAACTGCTTGCCTATTAATATATAGATTAATTTACCTGTTCTTGCCATCCATCGTCAGGTTTTACAACAATATTGCAGTCAGCTTGGTCATTCTCTTTCATATCAATAGAGCCAACCCACTGAAAAATTGTACAAACATGCATTAGTAAACTGTGAGAAGATACAGTGAAATAACTATGTAAGGGAATTAAGCTGTAATATACATGTAAATAAGTTAGTTACTTCCTTACCATAATACCCAAGCTGAGCGAGGGGCAGGGTGAGCTTCTCCATGATAAAATTACTAAAGTAGGCCTATGTTTAACAGTTTTACATATATTTACTGTATGTTACCTCTCAAATGCACTTCTGCAGTCAGTTAAACTAAGTCTTATTTTACTTGAATATTTCCTAGTCTAATCTAACCAGGTCTCACAACCTAACCAAGTGCAACACAACCAAGGTTCAATTAAAACTCATATTTGAATGAACTGTTGGAAGCGTACCTATGTATAACATGCAATAGTCAATGGTATAGATAGATATCTATGCACTTATATTTACTGAAGAAGAAAACTTAAGTTATATACTAACAATTATCACCAACAAATAAAATAGGCTAACTATATAAAACAACACTAGGTTATCAATCAAATTAGACTAGGCCTAATAAAAAATTAACTTAATTGCGCTTACAGTAGGCTAGTCTTTTCTACATCCAGGCTTAGAGCCGCAGCCTGCTATCTACCTCATTGTTTCGTTTATTTACTACAGTAGGGTATTTACCAGTTCTAGGCTAATTTAATTACAATATCGTACAAATAAAATAAAGGTCTAAAAAATGTATCTATGCGATGTAAATAGTATCATTAGGCTGGACAATGATCTAGCACTATTAGGCTAACTCAAAGGTTTATTGCGGACATTTTCCATCACGATTGTAAAAAAACAATACACAACGTTTCGGGATCTGGAATCTGATCCCGTACTCAGGTGAAAAAACTTAACTAACACAATGGACTAATACTAACATAATGGGACTTTTGGAGTGTAACTATTTCCAATTAAAGAGTAAATTATACCGTCAAGATGAGGGTATGGCCATGGGGTCACCATTGTCACCTATCTTTGCCAACATCTTTATGGAGGAGTTTGAACAAAAAGCTTTGGCTTCAGCTCGGCTCAAACCGAAGATATGGTGGAGATATGTTGAGTCTATGACACTTTCGTGGGTTTCCCTCATGGAGATGATAAATTAAATGAAATTTTAGAGCACCTTAATAGCGTTTCATCTTCCTTAAAACTAACCATGGAGGTGGAATCACAAAACAAACTCCCCTTTTTGGATGTGTGCGTAGAAAAGCATTTGAACAGTCTTAGAACATCTGTTTATAGAAAGAAGACACACACAGGGCAGTATTTAAACTTTCAATCAAACCACAAAAATTCTGTCAAGGAGGGAGTTGCTTACTCTCTGTTTGACAGGGCTAAGAGCATTTGCTCCAATCAGGATGAGTTAAAGGATGAAATAAAGAAAGTAGAACAGCATTTGGCTAGTAATGGATACCCTCGATCCATTATAAACAAATGCAAGAAAGATAGGGCTACGCGTGAACCTTTACAAAATCGCAAGGAAAAGCTCGTCCACATGTCAATCCGTATGTGTCAGGGCTGCCGGAAAAAATCAGAAGGGTTGCTAGGAAATTTAATGTGCAAACAGCGTTTAGGACACAAAACACACTTAGGCAGAGTCTCGTCAAAACAAAACCCAAAAATGACACTCAGGATACTAAAAACTGTGTTTACAGAATAAATTGATTGTTCCAGGCCTTACTATGGCGAGACAAAAAGACCGTTGAACATTAGAATCAAAGAACACAGAGAAAACACAAAAAAAGGTTTAGTGGAAAAATCTAAGATCGCTCATCATTGCTGGTCCGAAAATCATCATGTGAATTTTGAAGAGGCAAAAATTGTCCATAAGGAACCTCATTATTTCAAACGCAAACTCATTGAACCCTCATACATTAAATTAGCAGACCAACCAATCAGTCAGTCATCGGTTGAAATCAGGCCACTTTGGCTACCCATCTTGAACAAGGAACTAAAGGATAGGGAACTTAATTGTTCAATAAATAGGAAAATAACGAGTTCTCCTCAAAATTTGCACGTTATGTTAACTCGTAGTAAAACTCGTGATAGGAATAAACAGAATTAACACCCATCTTGTGGCATCGTACATCGCTCCGCCATTTTGTTGGTTTTACTTTTCCAGGGACTGGAAGCCATTTCTGTTGTCCCCATGTTTCCGATTGGTCGGATTCAGTCTCATTGGTGGAGTCATTGCGAACGGTGCTATTAGTGTTCCATTGTGTGAGCTTTTTACATTACACCTTTGATAGATTATAGTGTTTTGTGATTGGTTATTATTTGCATGTTGTATCATGACTTGACCAGGGCCGGATTTCCCAATAGGCCCGGTAGGCCCGGGCCTATGGGCGCAAGCTCCCAGAGGGCGCACGGCCGAGAGGAAAAATATTTTTTTTAATATCTAAAAATAAAATAAATAGCCATAGCTTAACATATTTTGTGAGTTGATAAAAAAAACTCTTGCCAATAAAGCATTTTAATTTTTAAATTCATTAAAAGAAATAACCGTTAGAAAATATAAACAGTTTTTCAACATTACGCATCAATTTCGTTACAACATTGATAACGAACATTGGTTATACGGGAGTAGGCTGTAGGGATGTCGAGCGCCCGAGCGGTACGCATCCCGCATCGTATTGCCAGTTGCCACTGTACTCTTTGCACTGCCACTATGCTGGCTCGGCGCCACTGATCGGAGTGATTAGGGGCGTATGCGTGTTAGACACCGTTACCATCCTTACTTCACAAAAAGAAAATGTATTAACTAATCTTTTGATCAGTTTACAGCAACCTGCACTGCAGGGTCAAGTTAAAATATACAATACGTTTTGAATATTAAAAATACGATAAGTTTATCTTTAAAATTCAATAACGAAAAAATTATCTGAGTTTGCAACAGGTTTTAGAAAAATTAAATCCCCTCCAAAGCACCATTTGATGTCATTTCCTCCTCAGCTCAGCCCTGAGGATAATTATGGTTGGCCGGACTATTGCTTTGCAAATATAATCAGAATGCAGTACCACCATAGATTAACCATAAACTCAAGTCGACTTGTTATCATATTGTCAATCCTAAATAATAATATAATAATTAATAATATTAATATATTGTCGATCGGGTAGTGGTGTAAATACTAAATAGGTGGTTGGGGTTCCCCCATCAGCTTGCTGGTGGTCCCCTTCTTCCTGGCTTTGATGGCGGGCTCTGCCTGTCAGGGATTAGATAGGTCCCGAGTGTTGCTTGCACTAAATGCGTCAGGGCATTCCATTATGGTCCTTCTGGGTTTCGTACCTGGGGGAGCCCAGGTGGAGTGACGCTTAAACAAGTAGCCGGTATCCCTGGTTAGGATTGAGGGGCAACCCTCTCTCCGATGGGTTGCTTCGGCAGCCGGTGAGCCTGATGACCTTAAGTCATTCTCCCATGATGTGCCAAAGGTTGGTGCATTAGCTTCGGCCTACATCATGGGGCCCGGGTATGTTTAATTACAGGTACCGGGTTTGCAGTCAGGGAGCTTGCTCTTATGACAAAACGAAATGTGAAATGCGAATGCGAATCCTAAATATAGTTTTTCATGTCTAGTTCATATATGTTGGTCACACTGGAAGTTAGTTTTGACGTAATTTTGTTTCTATTATTGTCTATTATTCTATGTTGTCGTTGTGGGTGTTTTAGTTTCTTGTAATATAACCAGGGCCTATTGTTTATGATTAGATCGTTTTATTTTGGAGAAACTAGGTTTAAATAACATATAACTTAAATAAAAATAATTGTTTTCAGCTAATCCCTAAGGATGACAAATTACTAAAGGCCTATGTTTAATCTATGGTATCACGTACTGTTATGGAGTTCATGTTTTGGGGCCTGAAATTGGAATCAGTGGACATGCTTTTTTGCAGAAATGCTCTGTGGGTTGGATTGTTTTGTTTCAGTCCCACAAGCGTGAGCATTTGCTGAAAGCATAAAGATAATTCTTAAAAAAACTTGCAATGATAAAATTCCGACGAGGAGTGGTGTTCAAGCAATTAACATAGGCCTTTAGGCATGATATAGTTTTAAATAAAGGTTTGTAGGAAAGAAACTGTGACCAGAACAGGGGGCGGAAAAATTATTTGGGCCTAGGGGCGCCAAAATGCTAAATCCGGCCCTGGACTTGACTGCTATACAGTGCATATTTTTTTAATGCTACCCTCTGTAGTGTATGCCAACTTAGGTTGGGTGTTTGTGTATTGTTAGTTGTAATGTGTTAGTTAAGTTTTTTCATCTGAGGACGGGATCAGATTCCAGATCCCGAAACATTGTGTACAGTATTGTTTTTTACAATCGTGATGGAAAATGTCCGCAATAAACCTTTGAACAACATTAACTCACCATCACCAACAATGAACTTCAAACAAAGAACTATTAACTCACTTGTGTCATAAGCTTATTTATTTATTATTTATTTATTTATTCATATGGTTTCACCATTATAAATACAATTTTGTCTAAAACTAATTTACAAGATGGCAGAGGCTGAAAGTTGTAAACAAGTAACTTAATTAATGTCAATTCAAACTATGAACTATAACTAATAAAGTTGCTTTTAAATAAAGTCTGTTAAGTTACTATAGGCTATTCGACTAACTTTTAAGTTACCAGTAGGCCTACTGTCTTATTTAAGACACAATAAGTTACTGTGACAAGCATCTTGATGTAGGCTTCAGGGGCGTAACTAGAGGGGGGAGGGGGCACACGGGGCATGAGCCCCGGGCGCCTGTTTTTGGAAGCGCCAACCAACATGGGCACGTTTTTTCAAACAAAAATTTTTGAAAATATTTTTAATGTGATGTGTGTTGCAAAAGAAAATCATTCTATTTCTTATTTTAATTTAATTTAGAAAAGTCTAAGAAAGTGCAAAGTGAAATGATGAGTGCTATTGGAGGAGTCGTCTGCTGAGTGGTCAACATTGTTGATGTGTACATTTTTATGTCTTTAATTTCAGTAATTTAATCGCTATTACAAGTTGTGTGACAAAAGTAATATTTGTAAACCATAGGTAAAGTATTACTTAATAAGTGGAAACATAAGACTTTTAAGGGATAGTTACAACTAAGTTAAAAATGTAATTGTGAAAATACTCACATTAATCTGAGCAAAAAGCACATGTTTTTGACAATAACTGAAAATTCTTCAAGTGAAAACAGCAAGACCATATAATAAACTTTTTATAAAGCTGATTAATTATTATCAATTAGTAACACTTAGTCAACCCACTAGTGCAATATTTCACAAAACTAAATTAAATAACACACTCAAGACAGGAAGTAACCTACACTTGACTCATGCAACAGGTTTCTGCTGATGACGTCTGGTCCTCCACTCCCCCTACCCATCACTAACTTGTAGACAGCTTATCACTTGGAACTGACCCTTGGATTACAATCTCCAGCTGTGTTTATATTGCCAATATAACTCTTTTAAATCATTGTTGCAAATCATCTGGAATTAGCTGTCACCTTTTTCAAGCCTATTTTATTTTCTCAAGTTTTATTGCTGTTGAATATTGACACCTTATTTTTTATTTTCAACAATAACATATCATGATGTAAAATAAACCCTAAAAATTGAAAATTAATTATAAATTAAAAGGATTACCAACTTCAACAAATTCTGAAGAGAAAAATGTTTTCTGTTAACGAAAAAGTATTTGCTAAAATAAAAGGTCACCAGCCCTGGCCTGCCTTAATTGATAAAGTTTATGAAGGAAAATACTATGTAACGTTTTTTGGTACTAAACAGACAGGAATCTGTAAAGGAAATGATGTTTTCAAATTCTATGAATATTCAAAAAAAACTCTACCTTTGAAAAGGCTAACCACTAGCCTGAAAAATGCTGTTGAAGAAGCAAACCTAAATGATCCAGAGGTAGATGAATATATCTATGAGCCTAATGAGAATACAGAATTTGAAAGTGAAACAAGTATTGTAGAACTAAATGAGATGAATACCCAACTTAAGTTTGAGAAGAGTAAAATTGAAAAATCCTTAAAACTAGCAGAAGAAGAGTCAGAAGATCTATGTAGACAATTCAGTGAGGAAATAAAATCCTTAAATAAGAACATCTGCCAATTAAATTCTGATATAAAAAATAAGAATAACACTATAGATAAGCTAATGGAGGAGCTAAAAGACTTACAAAACAAAGAAAAAAGAACTCTTTCAAATAAAAGTGTTTCTACCAACACATCCCAGACAGATTTTGGACCTTCAAGAAAATCAATAATGACTACAGAGTTACTGGGTAGTGGTTGGCTCTCGGACACAACCATACAACCTTATTTGGAACTACTTAACACGACTTTCCTATCATCAATTTCATGCATGATAATAAATCCATTAATCATTCATGCAGTAAAAAATCCTAATGATTTTAAGCATTTTCTGGATCCTTTACAGATAAAATATAAAAATGTTCTCATCATGCCCATTAATGACTCAGAGGAGACAAGTAAAGGTGACAGTGGCACACATTGGAGTGTTTTGGTTTTAGACAAAGTAGAAAATAAATATCACTACTACGACCCCTTCAGTAACTATAATCTGCCGTCAGCGCAAAGGGTTGCAAAGAAGTTGTCCGAGTACATTGGAAGTGAAACAGCTTCAGCCTCGTTTTTGCCACTAAAAGGACCACAGCAGCCCAACGGTTATGATTGTGGTATTTTTTCATGCTGGATCATTGAGTCATTGGTTAACGACATGGTTACAACAGGATTACTAAATACAAACTTTATTAACAAAGTCAAACTTACAGAGGAAGAAGTAGTTACAAAACGAGCACTGATAGCATATTTCCTATCCAACCCTCCAACTACAAACCAGACACATTTGTATTCACTAATGATTGATAAGAAAGGCAAAGAACTAAAGCAAACTGAATATGAAGAACCAGCCAGAAAAAAAGAAGAACAAACAAAGAATCGAAAAACATGGGTGAAAGTGAAAACTAAAAAAAGAACTGTAAGCAAATCTGACAAAGAACCTGCTATTGAAACGTCCAATAGATATTCTATACTAGAAGACGAACCTGAAATAGATAAATCAGTAAATGGCAATACTGGAAGTTGACCTACGGTAATTGACCTTGTGCAGCGGGACCAAACTTCACCTTTGACTAGAAAAAAGAAAGTATGCAATACATCAACAACTACTACATGCCCCAAAATTAATTTAACGTTCTGTTCTGATAGCCAAGGTAGACATGTGGCTAGCAAAATTGAAAGTTTTAGTGCAGGGAATTTAAACACTTTTGGCTACGTCAGAGCAAATACTTCACTCCTACAAGTGATAGATTCTGCTACCATAGAAAAAAACAATCCTACAATTATTCTAGGAGGAACTAACGACAGCCTAAACGGAAATTTAAAAGAACTTTACCAAAACCTAGAAAAGAAACTTAAGGAAATAAGCATCAACAGACCAGTATTTGTTTGCACGATACCCAATAGATACGATAAAGTTAATAACCTTAGCGATAACATAGAACTGGATGCAGTTAATAGTTACTTGACGGAGTTGACAGCAAGAATAGAAAATACATTTTTAATTGATCTAAGCACTCTCAAAAGATCACACTTTACTACTCATGGACTACATCTTAATAACTATGGCAAATCAAAACTGGCACATCTAATTGTTAGTGCCATCAAAAAATGGTCTCATATGACAAATCCTATTCCCTTAGTCAACTATCAACAAAAACAAATACATCATGGAAGTAAATGCAAGTCTGGTATAAAGGAACAACAAGATAGAAAATCATCAGCCATTCAAGTCATTGATCAAGATATGGCAGAGGTATTGAAGACTAGGCGATGTGATAGATCTGTCGCATTCGCACACTGCATATCAGGGGACTTCGGTAATGTTAGGCAAATGACAGCAGGTGTAGCTGTAAAGTTTAGAAATGAATTTGGGAAGCCAACTGCCTGGGATTGTGTCAGAGATCATTTAGCATATCAAAAACTTGACAATGGTGCTGGTGTATATAGTTTGGTAACAAAATTGAATTTTGATGGGAAGCCAAAAATGAAGGATTATGATGAAGCATTCAAACAACTAACAACGTGCTTCAAAAGTGAAAACTATAAACACCTTATCTGTTCTCCATTAGGATGTGTCAGAGACAAGGTGCCAATCAAGCACTTCATATCAAACATTGTTCAATTTCAAAGGGAAACTGGAGCTAAAGTTGAAATTGTAACTTACCGGCAGAACTCGGCTAGAAGAATTTTAAACAACGGTCTTGAGCATGAACAGTTTATAAACACCTTAAGAAAACTCATAAAGGAAGAAGCAACCTCACGCAAGAATACAATTTTATCAGAAAATTTTAACCAAGACGGATGTTCCATTGCTGTTTCACAATCATCAACCTCTCCTTCCTCGCCTGGGAAAGATGGGACCACTTTCGAGCTGAATACATCGACCCCAACTAGGACTAACAACGACAACGACCAGAAGATCAGTGAGACGAGCAAACAGCAGTGTGGTGATTGTGAAGTGTTAAAGCAGAGCACAGTTTCAAGTGAGCCAATCAAGACAACAAGTATTATTCAACCTATTGCAGAGATGACAACCCCACCACAGATGACACTCAACAGACACTCGACCCCAACCACTCATAGTGTACTTAATTTAGACAATAGCATAATAGACTATGTAAATAATGAAGACCACCATATTTCCAAAAGTAATTTTTTAGAACCACAAATATGGCCCTGGTTGCCAATCAAGTAACTAAGACTCCAAAACAAAATTCCTACTATTGTAATAAATCAACAGCAATCAAAAATTTTAGTATCTTCCATCAAAACATCCAACATCTCCAATCTAGGATCGACTCTTTAATTATAACTATTGAGGAACTAAACCCGGAAGTAATTATCTTAACTGAACATAAGCTAAAGGAGCATGAAATTGAAAAGTTAAATATACCAGGCTATGTAGTTGCTAATTGGTATGCTAGAACAGATTACAATGGTGGGGGGGTAATTATTCTTGTATCTGAAAAAATTTCATTTAAAAATAAAAATTTTCACCTCATTAAAAACCTTAATCAGGACAAAATATTTGAATCTTCTTCAATAGAAATAAAAATTGATAAAGAAAAGCTGATAATTGTAGGGATATACAGAACACCTTCTGAAAATATAGATGATTACTTGCAGAAATTAAATGAATTTTTGAGGACAGTAAATATTGTGTAAAAGAAAAATATTGTGATCTAACATTGATGTTTTGAAGGAAGGTAAAAAGAAAAATGATTTTTTAAATATTTTAAATATGAATGGTCTTCATTATACAGTAAATATTCCCACAAGAGTAACTGAAACAGGTGAATCAGCTATCGATAACTTTATCACCAACATAGATTATAAAAGTTATAAAGTAGAATGTTTTATCACTGCCTTATCTGATCACGATGGGCAACTTTTCAAGTTTTTAATTCCTAAAGTTAAAAGTTATAAAAATTCAAAATTAACTATGGAGGGCAGAAAATTTAGCCAGGAAAGTATGAAATTGTTTCTTGATGATCTTGCAAATGAGGATTGGAACCTGCTTTATATTAGACCTGTAGAGGAAAAATTCACATATTTCTATGATATTTTAAAATATTACTTTAATTTGCGATTTCCAAAAACTAAAATAGTTAAATATAATAATTATAACCAATGGATTGACGATGAAGTTATTTATAAGCGAAGGGAAATAATTGATCAATACCATACTTATAGATGTAACAAAAATAATGTAGCATTGAAAAAGAATATAAAAGAGAATAAGAAACAGTACAAACTAATGATTCAAACTAAGAAAAAATGTCTTTTTAATAATAAAATTAAAAGCTCTACTAATGTTAACAAAACTGTATGGAGTATGGTGAATAAGGAAATAAAAAACAAAAGAGACGTGCAATTTTCCAATATTATTCTGGAGCACAATGGTAGAAAGATTGTGGACCCTGATATTGTTTCAAATGTTTTGAATGATAACTTTGCTGATATGGTGGAAACTCAAGTTATTCCAAATTTAAAAACAAACCCAATTAGGACTACTACAAATTCACACTATTCAGAAACCAAGTTCAAATGCAGAACAATAGATGAGCAGATACTTAATAAATTGATTGATTCGTTGAAACCAAAGTGGTCATCAGGATATGATGAAATACCTATCAAAATTTTAAAAGAAGCAAAATCAGTACTGTTAAAGCCATTGGTACATGTAATCAACTCATCTCTAATAACTGGCATTTATCCTACTCAATTAAAAATTTCTAAGATTATTCCTGTTTTTAAAAAAGGGAAACATAAGGATGCCTCAAATTATAGGCCGTTAGCTATACAACCTTCACTCTCTAAACTTTATGAAAAAAGTATGCTTTATCAGTTGATAGATTATTTTGAAATTAATAATATGTTGGACCAAGATCAACATGGTTATAGAAAAGAAAAGTCCACCATAACAGCATTGATATCTTTTATTGAAGATATTTTAGAGAATTTGGATAAAGATAACTGTATTATTGGTGCTTTTTTAGATATGTCTAAAGCCTTTGATAGTGTTCACCATCCTACCTTAATAAATAAGCTTAAAAATTATGGTATTGATGGTAAAGAATTAAACTGGATAAGGTCTTATTTGGAAGAAAGGCAACAGTATGTCAGTGTTAGATTTGTTGAGAAGCAAAATTTGTACAATATAAAATCTAAGTTAAGGCAGGTACATTACTCGGTTCCTCAAGGGTCGGTTCTTGGACCGTTCCTATTTTTGTGTTATCTGGGAGGTATGCAGGAACACCTAACTAATAAAATCCAGAATACCAAACTATGTTTATATGCAGACGACATCAGTATGTCAATACATGACAGGAATACAAACAGTATAGAATCCAAAATAGAAAATGCCATTTCAATAGTAAACACTTTCCTCAATGATAAAAATCTTTTACTAAATAAGAACAAAACTACTTTGGTTAAATTTTCTTGTAAAAACTCAAAAAACAATGAAATTTTTAATAACTTTGAGAATAACACCAAGTTTTTAGGTCTTATAGTTGATAAAACATTAACCTGGTCCAAACATGTTGATCATGTTTGAAAGGAAATAAGTTCTGGAATCTTTATAATTAATAGACTTCAACCTTTTTGCAATGTACAAACCCTTAAAACAGTTTACTATGCCCACATTCACTCCCATATAACTTATGGCATTGAAATTTATGGGGGTACGAGTAATCAAAATTTAAAAAGAATTTTATTATTACAAATGGAAGCTATTAGACACATCCTAAATTTAGAAAGAACCTCTAGCAAAAATTCGTTAAGAAAATATTTCAAAGATTTGGAAATTTTAACAGTTCCGTGTTTATATATCTATAAAACAATTCTTTATGTAAAAAATAATGAATCAAAATTAGAGCGACAACAGGATATCCACAATTACAATACTAGATATAAACAAAATTTCACAATTAAAAATCATAAAAAAGAAAAATATAAGCAAAGTCCTCAGTATATTGGCATTAAATTTATCCATCAACTCCCAGATGGCATAAGGAAGGAGCAATGCACAATTAAATTTAAAAAGAAACAGAAACAATTTTTAATAGAAAATTCTTTTTATAGTCTGGATGATTTTTTTAACTTTAAGTAATGTATTAATTTTATCTAACTTTAAGCAATGTATTATTTTATCTAAAAACTGTTATTATAAAAATCTTTTAACTTTATGTAATATATTCCTTTATGTTATTTAAAAATAACATAATGACGCATTCATGTACAATGTATCTGTACGTTTTGAATAAAGATTTTATTGATTGATTGATTGATTGATATCTGACTGTTAGACTGTTGACAAATCATGTTTACGGTCCGGATGAACTTGTACATAAGAATGAGCACACTGTGTTATCTCTGGAATGAGTCACTAGGACGGGGCGGCGTCAGAACTCACAACACTTCCTTTACCCTCCCGGCTCAAACCCACACGACACATGCCATAAACACACAACACAACGGACAAAGACGAATTGGCAACCGAAGTGGAAAGTTCCAAATATCATGGTTTGGATTTAGATCCAAACAGCCAATTCCAGGGCTGAATCTACAAAATATGGGCCCCCTGCAAAAGTCCTCCAAGGGCCCCTAGAGCTGGCATCAATGGGAGGAAGGCCTTACTGGGGGGGGGTTTAAGTAGGTGAAACCAAATTTTAAGGCTATTTTAAAGATAAAATATTGATCGTGTTTGTAAAAAGACATTTCGTTAAATGTGTATAATTTTGTAAATTTATGAACTTAAAAAATAACAGCAAACTTCAAATAAAGCTTTCTTATTCTTATGTCAATAAGATTTCTTAGCCTCTCAACAAGCTTTACAAATTACAAAACAAATATTGTACAAAATACCCCCGCAGCAGACAACCTGCCGTCTAAGCGAATTTTAATTTGCCTGAATTGATTTTCAATTAATCTATTTATAACATGTTAGGTTTAACAAGTACCTAGGTTTGCTGCTACAAGGAAGCTAAATAAACAGTATCAGCATTCTGACACATACTTTCTCCCATAAGTTTGTCAACAACCTTTATCATGTGTTAAGCGGTGAGAGTAAATATACGGAAATGGGATTTGTAGAAAGGACTATAACATAGGCCTACTAAATTTTATCAAAATCGTTCCCGGGGCCATTTTTGAGAAAATCCAAATTTTTCGTTATTTTATGGGGTTTTTATGGGAAAATAACTTAATTTACAATAACTGTTGAACCGTAATTTTTACAGAAATTGGATTTGTACCATTTTGTTCAGAATATAAAGGACTATAACGTACTAAATTTTTATCAAAATCGTTCGGGCCATTTTTGAGAAAATCCGATTTTGCCGTTTTTTTATGGGTTTTTATGGGAAAATCCCCATTAAAAATCAAAATGAAAAAAAACGCCTGGAGATACAATGGATTAGAACCTATAAACTAAATTTCATCAAAATCGGACCACAGGTGTAGTCCCTAGCTCTGTACACATCCAGACACACACACACAGATATCACTCTGAAAACCACTTTTTTGGGTCTAGGAGGACCCAAAACGGATATATCCACTCAAAACTCTCGAAAATTTTGACAAAAACAATACTTTCTCCATAGGCTATACTATGGTATAGGGGGAGAAAGTAAAAAGTGTGTTTTTAAGTAAAATAATTATAGCGTACTATAAAATCAATAAATTTGCCAAGTTTCATCAAAATATATCCATAAACTAGCAAACTACAACATTTTTCAATATTCTCCATAAGAATAACATGAGAATTTTAAATTTAAAAATTTTGAGTTTTTTCCGTACAGGTAACCAATAACCGTACAAAAACACTTTCATATAATTAATTATTTGTTTTTCTAAGCTCTTTAAGAAGGTCTATAGAGAAATTGGGAAATTTTTTGTTTTGAGTGGCAAACATTAGAAAAACTAATTTTTACCCCATAAAACCCCGTTAAACTCCGTTCCCATGGTCCGATCATGCTGGTTCGCAAACTCATTCATGTTTATCCCGCCTTACACCTTAAAACCAAATTTCATCAAAATCGGACAAAAAATACTCCAAGTTATCGTCCGGACGGACATATATACATACATAACAATTTGAACGAATGGTGTTTTTGGCCTCTGGGGACATCAAAATGAAAAAGTAAATCGGTCCAGAGCCTAGGTCTTACCATGAGACCTAGATGGTAATAGCTACTTCCCTATAGGGAAATTCGCTAAAAAGTAAAAAAGGTTTTTACATAAAGAATTGCAAGCATTAATAATAAGGTAAAGTAATAAACAAACGACTCAATTTAAACTTGAGTTCTGTTTGAGTTGAACTTTTAATTCTTTAAACTATTTTTTCAAGATAAGCCTACATACAAATCATGGTCCCAGAGGGTGGGGCAGGAGGGCCAGAACCCCGGGGCCCTGGGCTCTGAAGGGGGCCGGCCCGGTCAAACATTTCAAAATCTTTTCTGTACATGTAATCCGCTTATATCTTAGCATGGTTTTCCAGTTCACATAGTAATTTTTGAGTGGAAATAAGTTGTAACTATGAGCAAGAGAATTAATCAAACTATCATGCATTTTAGATATATTGTTAAACGTTTAACAAAACGGCACGAAGGCAGCTAGACACTAATTTGGGAAAACAGGGGGCCCGGGATTGCTCAGCCCAGGGGTCTGTGACGGCTCTTGCCGGCCCTGAGATGGTTAGATAACGCTACAGAGGTTAGTATAAGTTCCTTCTGTACTACAGACTTATTGCTCAGCTCAACTGATATTTGACTAAGTTGACACTAAGTCCACGACGATCGGACTGTAGTGGATCTGTGAAGCGTGCACTGCAGCTGACAAGCTGACTGGACTGAGCTCAGCATACAGACTCGACTGACTGAAAGTGACAGTATTAAACCACAGATTAAACTGTCTACGGCGAGGTCCCGAGTTGTTGACAATCAAAATAGTAGGTCTAAATTTACTTAATAATTTTAACTTTAGCTTTGATTTTGACAATATTTGCCTGTCAAAACTAAACTTACCGTCCTATTCAATTATGTTTATATGCATTAAAATAATTTTAAATTTTATGAGCTCTTTGGGCCCCCTAAGGGCTTGGGCCCCCCCGCATTGTGGGGTTTCGCGGTTCCTAGATCCGGCCATGGCCAATTCAATTGATCTTCTGAAATTTTTGTGTGTGAACAAAATGGAGGATGTATATCCAAACATAACGACTGCCTTTAAACGAATCTTCCTGACGATTTCAGTGGTTCCTGAATTACCTTACCTGAATTACCTCCTCTTCATCGATGACCAGCCTAGGCTGGATAGATAGCGTCAAAGAAAAAAATAAGAACTAATTTAAATATAGGCTATATATACATTTAAAACTGTTTTGCACTGGTGGCGGTGCAAAGCTAGTTCTTGCGCCAGCATACTTGAAGAACTCCATAGTTGAGTAGAAAGGGTTCTCCAATAAAAATTGTTTGATTTTACTTGTGAACACTTTTGTGTCAAGTTCTGTTATTTTACCAGGCAGAGCATTGTACATCCTGACAGCTATGGCAGGGAAACGGTCTCTCGTCATAGTTAGTCTATAGCGATCTGTATTTAATTTATGGGTACTTCTGACATGGTCGTGCATGTCACCCCTTGTTTCATGAAAGTTCAAATTTCCTTTGACGTGTTGAAGGCAATTGTTGGTGAACTGATTGAAAACAGTAAAAACATTCAGCATTTTGAAAAGTGGTCTGCAATGTTCCCGTCTTTCGCTGCTTGTACTTATTCTTAGGGCTTGTTTTTGCAGTTTGAGAATCCTAGTACAGGCGGGTGCAAGGCCCCAGAGTATGATGCCATAGTTGATGTGACTGTGAAATAAGGAGAAATAGACCATCAGAAGATATTGTTTAGTGATCTGGTGCTTAAGTTCTCTTAAGAGGAAATTGACTCTACTCAGCCTAAGACACACTGTGTCAATATCCCATTGAAGTTTTGGGTTCAGGATAAAACCGAGGAGTTTGACTGGAATATCTTGAGATGGAGATGATTACTGAGTGTGCACAGGAGCTTTTGCGTTTTATCTTCGTTTAGCCTGAGGCCATTAAGTGAGAACCAATTTCTTGCAACTTCAAACAGCTGGTCAGATTTGGTTATTGCTTCGTTGGGGCACTGTCCCTTGCCGTACAAGGTTGTGTCATCCGCATAGAGTAGGGTATCCCTTTCTCTTCCAAGGTCATTCATTAGGATTATAAACACGGTGGGCCCTAATATAGAGCCTTGCGGCACTCCATGGTCCATCGCAGCTGGAGCAGAGAACGCTCCATCAACTGACGCCATCTGGTACCTATTTTCAAAATACAAGTGAAAAGTCTTGAGCACTGTCCCTCCAACTCCGTAACGTTTAAGTTTTTCCAACAAAATGTCATGAGACACGACGTCGAAAGCCTTCGACAAGTCACAAAGGACCAGTTCGGTTTCAGTGGCAAAGAATGAAAAAGTTTTAGCAAACTTAAAATAATAAAAAAATATTTACGGAATTTTACAGGGCAACAGAGGCTGGCAAACCTAGGGATTATTTCCATTGAGCACCAGGTAGCCTCAAAACTATGCTTCAGTGAGATTGTCAGTACATTTGCTGCAAGAAAAGTCTGAAAAGTTATTAAATTCGACGAACAATTAAATGTTTAAATCATCAGTATTTTTTGATCATTTTTTTATAATTTTATCAAATACTTTACCTAGGTCTATTGGTCACATAATTAACTACCGTACCTATCTTGTGTTTTTGTATAAATTATGTAATTTTTAAATAAACTATTTGTCTTTAAAATATGTATTAAATTATTTAAGTTACCAAATATATAGGTATTTAAGTTAGACCTATAGGTATACTTTGAACTTGAGGTTGAGTATTTTAAGTTCTAGATAGTACCCAGGCCTATTAATTTATCGTGCCGATGGACACACCACACTTTTTATGAGGAGTTGTAAGGAATTAACTTAGTTTCAGTCCAATTGGTGGGGGGGGGGGGGCAAAATAGGCGTTTATACCAGGTGCTGAATAGCCTAGTTACGTCCCTGGTGGGCTTAGTACACAAAAAGTTCGTTTTTAGATCCATTCATGATTTTTCAGTGTGTTTAGTCTATTTCTATTTTATCAATTTCTAGTTTTATTTAATAAACAGAATGTTTTTTTCATTACTAAACATTTGTTATATTATTTCATTATCAGCAAGTTTGGTTAGTTCGGTTAGGTTATGATAGTTTAATTTTATATTTAAAAAATTATAAAATTGAATTTGAGGCATTTATAGTTTTATTTTCTAACTGTTGGCGCAATGAAAATGAAGAAATCTCGTAAAAATTGTAAATACAGTTATTTAGTAAAGTGTAACTTAACTTACGACTAACTTACACACCAGCACCCAACGATAACCTAATTTCCGAAAGGGTCGTAGCCTAGTGTCTAGTGTTAAGAAACCAGGATTGCTAATGGTATGGCAGGATTGGTATGGCTAATAACCTAGGCAGTCTCAGTCAGTCTTGCTATATAGCTGGACCCTTGACTTAGGCCTAGCTTTTGCCCTGCATTCAATGAAAGTTTGCTTCACTGTCTTTTAGGCATAGCCTAGTGGTAAAAATACACATTGATTTTACAAATCGGTGGCGTAAACCTAAGCTACAAGTAGGCCTATATTTTAATTTCATTTTTATCTGCTTTATGATTTAAAAAAACAATAGGCTATAGGCTACTTACCCAATTCTGACTTTTGAAATATGAAACGCAGGCCGCACCTAGTGCACCTTTACCACCATAAATAAATACACGACCAACACCAGACATGTCAACAATACTCTAAGGTAGGCCTATCTATAACTGTACTTTTAACCGGTTTACTTTCTTCACAACAGTGTCAGAGTTCAGAGTAGAGTGTCTTATCTAGAATTCATTTATTGTTTTGAGCACCGGACCGGAGGCGGATAGAGGAGAGGTCGGCACAGAACACGACACAGGTACCTCAGCAGATCAGACAAGGACTAAACAAACTTAACTTTCTACTTTCTAATCCATCAAGGTCCTCTAGACACCTCGTCCTCGTCTGATCGTGATCGAACATCGAAACTGAACTGGGTGAAGGCTAGGCTAGGCTGGTTCGCTGGTTGTGGTCGTGGAATAGCAAGGCTGCTAAGCAAAGCAAACTACGCCTTGAACAACGGCAACAGATTTGATTTTGTGTATACGATGGGACCGCGTCTCGTTGTCCCTCCGTCTCGTTGTCCCTCCGTCTACTTGTACCTCGAGGCCTAGGGACAACTAGTCGTAGGTACAACTAGACGTAGGTACAAGTAGACGGTGGCTCACCCGACTAGTTGTACCTGCAGATTTTTAGGAGGTACAACTAGACGTAGGTACAAGTAGACGTAGGTACAACTAGACGTGTATCCCACCGACAAGTAGTATCACCTAGCTTGTACGGATGCGACCAGTTGTCCCTACGACTAGTAGTCCCTACGACTAGTAGTCTCTACGACTAGTGGTCCCTCCGTCTAGTAGTCCCTACGTCTAGTTGTACCTACGCGTATTTTGCGTCCTTATAGTCTAGTTGTATCTATCCTTCAATTCGTTACCCTGTTTAATTGATTACTGCACGAGTACTTTTTAATAATACCCTTAATTAAATCAGGAACTGCAGTGTTCCGAGTCGATTGAGTATGATTGGCAAATATTTTTCACCGCAATACGATGTTTTAGTAGTTTTACAGACGTTAATTGGAGGCTGAAAGCTACGCATTGCTGTCCAGGGTCGAAATGGCAGCTATAGTTGTGATTAAAATTTTCCAGCCCTAGTACCGAAAATCGCTTATTTAATTAAAACATTTATATATATCATTAAATATACAAGCATTATATCCCTAATGAATTGCAATAGACCGCTGCCCAGCAATTATGTATTACTATTTTTGCTGATTCCTTTAAATATTTTTTCACATAACCTTAAAGTATTTGCATTGATTAGTGTGCATATCCTATAGTTTACAATGGATTTCCCAGTGATCAATGAACAATGAAGTGTACAATGAAGTTGAGGTCCAGCGGTTGAAAACTCGACAAAAACTATGCAATGTACTACACATACTTCTCCATTTAACATACACTGTAAATAATAAATGTGATTGGAATATGTTCCATTTGTTTTGATTTTATTTTCATAATTAGTTGTTATTTCGTCACCAGCATAGCAACCCGTTAAACCCATGTTAGTTTTAAACATTTGTAATTCTTTTTTTATGTCTTTTTAGCCTATTTTAATTTATAAAGGCATTCTGTAGATCGACAGGAAAATACATTTCCACCGATATGCGGATATTTTCTCTGTGATGTTCACGAGCTGATAAAAAGGTTGTAAAGAAACATGCTTGCCTACATTATTGATATATTTTCTCAGTTTTGTATAGTTTGGTGAAAAACAGCAATCGTGCCACGGACCGATTTCATCTTCGTCTCGAACTTAAAAATGATCCCGAGCTGAAAAAAATCATTTTCGGCCCTAGGTACGAAATATACTCTTAAACTATCGCAGGATCGGTGAATACTAAACTCTATCTTGGAATTGCATACACTCGCTCCTATCTTTAAGTTTACGTTGTTGCCATACAATAAATGTATAAATAAAAACAAAAATTCACAAGTTTTGTTGTAAGTACCTATATCATGTATAAATAAAAACATACAATAGCATCATGTGTAAGTGTATTCTGTAAAACTTTAAACAAATATTAGTAAAATAGTTTTCAGGTAAACTATTGTTGAATGAATTAGTTTTAAGTTGTTAAATTAACCTCGACCCGTGCTATATGTTTAATGGAGTTTGTCCGGAAAAATACCATAGTAAAATTAAATCAAATAAATAAAATCAAAAGCAATTCATAACAAAAGAATAATAGATACAGAATGAACGTAATTTCTGAAAATCGACAGGGCCCACATATGCGAAGCCTGTGCGTGGGGACCAAGTTGACTCAATAATTGGCAATTTGTAGTCTTGTAACATAATTAAATACCACTACTATAATTATCAATACATTTTCAAAGGAGAAACAAACGTCCGATTATTTCTAGGCAGCCACAACAGATAACTTTAGAAAACTACGTTATAAGAATTAGAACAACTCGAAAATTAAATTGTTAACATGATTTGTTTAGCCTAACGAAGAAAATCATGAAAACCAAATTTAACTCCCATAAGAAAAACATGGGGAGCAATTTCGTTTACGTATAAGCCGAGTGAGATACAGTAATAGAAAAATATACGCCGATGCTTGATGGCAAATCTGTGCGTGCATACCTTTAATTTGAGACCTCAATAATAAAAATGGTCGGGTAGCAGAGCCAAACGAATAACCCATTTTCTTAAATTTATAAGATTATTTAATTATTTATTTATTTTAATTATTTATTTACTTTACTTGACTGTTAATACCAAAGCAAACGCTTCAACTTCGTATGCGTCCGGATTACGAATAAACCTAAAACAATCTTACACCAATTTACCAATAAGATTAATAAACCAAAATTGCACATACTCCGGACAGATTTCTTATAAAGAGATGCTATGACAATATGATCAAATCTCTATTTAATATCGTTTAGGTTGTGTATTGATTAGTCAGGACATTGATTGAATAAATAAATATTTAAACAGTATATATATATACTAAAACATAAATACAGCACAAAACAAACATATAAAACATAAATGTAAAACATAAAACATAAATGTACAGTACATAAATAGCCTAATTGTTACAATAAATTAACAATGATCATTTGTTAAATTAATCAGTTCAATGTTATTTATATAATACGACCATAAAGATAGGCGAATGTCTCTCGTGTTTATTAGGACAATAACACAATATACCTTATTGTTGATTCAGGAACACGCCATGAACAGCTATTTCTGAGAAAGGTGAACGAAATACCTGTTGTAAAATGCAGCTAAAGACATCTGCTACAACGTATTTGACTTATTGTTTAATATAAGCAAAACCATATAGATTCAGTACGGTACTTGGAAAGGCAAAGGAAATATTTTGTAAACAGCGTACAGAATGTCCCGTTAATCCCCACACGTTACTCCGAATGGACTTCATTTGCAAATTCTTAGAGTTTCCTTTCACAACAATCCATTCCAGTTATTGGGGTGTTGGGTCAGCCCTCTATCGCGTAGTTGCGAGAAAGTGATTGACCTCCAATCAACCTAAATATTGTTTTGATTTTACGTAGTACTGTGGTAGTTGCTAAAAAAAACTCTTTCACTCACAGTATTAAACATTTTCAAAAAAATGTTGATTATATCAAACTGTTATGAACAGTGTGATTTTTTTATTAATAACATAAGCTTTTAGTTGAGTATTTTAAACTCCTTGAATGACAAAAGTTTTAATGTAAAACAGATCTATAATCTGATGTACGCTGCCCAACAAAGACGTTATTTATTTATTAGTTTTGAAATAATTCCTGGTAATACACATATCTTAAAAATTAGTCGATTTCGAGAAACAGGTACACTACATTATAGTGCAAACAAAACGTAAATAACACTTAGATTTTCAATCCATTACTGATTTTATACTGATTTTAAGTCTAAATCTACACAGGCAACGTAACTTATGAAATACTCTTAGTTTATGAAGGCTTGGTATAAAAAGTCTTGTAAAGTGCCATTCTTGTGTGTTCTCTGGTTAGGAAACTAGCCTTAATATTTAGTTGTTTATGATATAAGCGGTCTGATTCATACCTACAGTGTATTCAGGTTTTGGACTGGCTAGGCCTATATACAAATATGCATGAGTGTTCGATGTCATCATAAGCGTTGGAATGTTTACCTAAAAAAAATGTCGTAGTAGAGGGTGATAGTGTAAATCATAGCTGTTCCCTGGTCCATCGGCCGGTGCCTCGAGGGGTAATGACCGACGGACTAGGGATAGAGCTGATGACTCATCGATATATTAACTATTATAAAACTATTTAATAGTAACTAGGTGAAACCCGTCGAAATCGACGGTTACTTTCAAGGATTACGTTAATTCACCTAACTGCGATAAATTGGATAAAATATAGGCTACATATTTTGAGCATTTAGCATTGTTTAAAGAATAATAAATGTAAAAACAATATTGATATTAATTGCGTTAGTCGCCAAATTCGGTTGATAATTCAATGAATAAAATATTCCCCTTACCGTACGTCATCGGAGTTATTATTAGTATGTTATCTGGTATCTCTTCCTTTGGAAGAACCTTTAAATAGTATTAAAATCGTATTGGTGGATCTTTTGTAGTTAAACACTTCCGTGATTTCATCAGTGTAATATGATTTTATTTGAAAAGAAAACTTTTTTTGGGAAGACATATTCAAAGGGAGGTATATCCGTTACAGTGTAAGTTTGATTTTTCCTTCGTCACGTCGCGTCAGTTCATATTTTACTTCTGTGCCAACGAATGCACCCTCTAGCTTACTTTTGAGAAATTTATTTTGAGGTTACTGTTGAAGCTGGAATTTCTTGACATGGGGGATGTCAGTTAGTTGTCTCAGCCTTATCAATAACATAAAGTTGTCAATATAATCTCTCTACGGAATGTTAGGTGTAGTGTAATGTAATACTTGAAGTGAAGTTGGATTTTATTCTTGAACTGTTAGGGGCCTCCTAGTTCATACGGCCTTGACTTTATTGGCAACAAATAATGCAAATGACATAGCAATGGGACATTTCCAAAAACAAAAAAATACTGTAAATTGGCTGTTACGTATACATTGACGTTTAAATATTGTTAATCAACGTATTTTATAAAGGATTATGTGATCTAGTTTAAATGGAATATGACCTTTCTGTCATGACAGTAGCTGCATAAATAGTATTTTCTCTCTGTACCATATCTTACAGACAACATGTCGTGTTATTTTCAATAATGTTACCAACCCAGTGCGCCAAAGTTCGTAATATAGGCAGGTGCAAATAATTTGTCAAGATAGGTACCATTTTAGGCAATGTTTCTATGTTTGGATTTTATTGGACATGATAAGAGCAGATATTTGTACATAAATATTTGATATGTGTAGAATAATATGATAAAATGTAGGCAAAAGTGGTGAAAAAGGCAGACACCATCCAGTACAATAGATATAAGATAGTTCAATAAGAAATAATTTATGAATTGCTGTGATAAAAGGATTTTGCACTGATTTCGTAATGGAATGTTACATTGCAAAACATGGCTGAAAAATAAGAAAAACAATTTTAAAAAAAGAAAATAACATTAACTCCGTTGTTTGAAATACAATTTAAAAATAAACAGCTGTTTCATTAAAAAGTATTATTTACATGGCCAAAATGTAAACAACTCTGTGGAGGGATCTTTAAAGGCTTCTAGGGCAGAGTCCTAAGGGATTTTGCTTATTTTTTCTTTTGATAATTCATCTAAAGACCAATACATACCTTTCTTTGGACACCTCTACCAAGTGGTTACGCGAAGTTTGCGTACAGCGAAATTTGCGTACAGCTGGAATTTAGCGAAGACTGCGTGACCCGCCAGGTGGATGTTTGACGAGGGTGAGACAAGGCCTGACCGCCTGGCCTTTGTGTCAGTGGAATTTGACAAGCGAAGTTTGCGTACACCAACAAGAACCACGGCTTGGTGTTGACTATTAGACTAACATTTGACTAAAGCAACCAATCAGTTCTCACTGAGGATAGGGTCTTGGTAAGCCATCCTTTGCATCCGAACCAACATGCCTACCAGAAGGGAAAGTCATGCGAAACAGCCCTGCATGCGCTGGTTAGTAAGATTGAAAGTGCTATCTCGAACAAGGAAATAGCGGTGGCTGCATTTCTTGATATAGAAGGAGCTTTTGACAACACCAGTACTCGCTCTATTGTATCAAAGCTGGTGTCAAGAAATGTGGAAAGCACTGTAGTGAGGTGGATAGGCAACATGCTCGAAAGTAGGAGAGCGCAAGCTTCTCTGTGTAGGACGGTGAGAGAGGTCAAGGCCCAAAGAGGGTGTCCACAGGGTGGCGTCTTGTCACCAAATCTGTGGAATCTGGTGGTTGACGATCTCCTGTCCGAGCTCAATGCACAGGGCATGTACGCTCAAGGATATGCTGACGATATTGTTGTACTAATAAGAGGAAAATTTATGAACACTTGCCTGGAACTCATGCAGAGGGCATTGTCCATAGTGGAGAGGTGGTGTAACCAGGAAGGTCTTAGGGTCAATCGAATGAAGACTGTAATGGTACCATTTACAAGGAAGAGAAATGTTGATATCGCTAGAGTACCAACTCTCTTCGGTAATCAGATCCAGGTTAAGAGGGAGTTCAAGTACCTAGGAATAAGGCTGGACGACAAGCTCACCTGGAACAGCCATTTGGCACATATAACGCAACGTTCTCAGACCACACTTATGATGATGAGGCGGGCTGTTGGGAAGACCAGGGGTCTAAGTCCACAAATGACTAACTGGCTATACACTAGGGTCGCAAGACCGATGATGGTGTATGGCTCGGTGGTCTGGTGGACCAAGGTAATGCAAACTACCGCTGTAAAGAGACTACAAAAGATCCAGCGAGTAGCATGCCTTAGCATCACAGGAGCCATGAGAGGCACTCCAACTGCAGCCCTGGAAGTAGTGCTAAACCTGCCACCTCTCGACATCATTGTGAAAGGAGAGGCAAGGATGGCAGCCTACAGAATGGCTTGTAGTGGCAACTGGAAGTATAATGCCTCCAGTGAGCACACAAGAATTGTAGACAAGGTGCAAAAGAACTCCTTGGAAATGCTACCAGACAGGATGGTGAAGATCACAGATCTAGAAAAACCATACAATGTCAACATTGTTGACAGGGATGCCTGGGATAAGGGTGAACCTGAATTCATGAAAAGGGGGATCACCTGGTATACGGATGGCTCAAAAAAGCCAATGGGCACGGGGGCTGGAATATATGGAGTCAGACCCAAGGTGCAGTTATGCGTAAGTTTGGGAAAAATGGCCACTGTATTCCAGGCAGAAGTGGTGGCCCTGTCTGAGTGTGCGAGAGTGTGTTTGAAGCGCGGTCTTATAGGCCACACTATATACATGAACTCAGACAGCAAAGCAGCACTAATGGCACTTGACAGTTTCGACTTTACCTCCAAGGCTGTATGGGACTGTCATCAAGCCATGAAAGCCCTGGGAAAGACCAACAGGATCATCCTTAGTTGGGTTCCAGGGCACAAAGGTATTGCTGGCAATGAGGGAGCTGACAAGTGGGCAAACAAAGGAGCTGAAAGCCCGCTCATGGGTCCAGAGCCGACGTGTGGTATTGCTTACAACACAGCACGGAGAGCTGTTCGCCAGTGGATGGGCATAGAACATCAAAGGAACTGGGAAAGAACAAAAGGAAATGTACAGTCAAAGAGAATGCTGAAGGCACCTACAGGTGCGATAGCGGCAGAAGCCCTTGGGCTGAGTAGGAAGACCCTGCGGAAGGTGGTTGGTTTTATTAGCGGCCATTGGGTATTCCGTGGACATTTACACAAGATGGGAATTCAAGTTGAAAGCCTCTTATGTAGGAAATGTGGAGAGGAGGAGGAGACAGCATTCCACGTGATATTTATGTGCCCAGCCCTACAAGGTCTGCGCATGAGATCCCTTGGCCTATCGACTGGAGATCAAAGGGAAGAACGGGTCACCATTGTCAAAAGGATCTCACGGTTCACAAAGGACCTGGGATTTGACAAAGAATGAGGACCTGTGAATGAGGGTGCACAATAAGCTGTTCTAGCTGCGTTGCAATCCCATGGTTACTTGAAGCCTGGCCCTCTATTAAAAAAAAAAAAAAAAAAAAAAAAAAAAGTTCTCACTGATAAAATAAAACTTACTAACTATATTAAGTAGTAATAAAAATATACCGCTTTTAAATTACTATCTAGATAAATAAATGTATATGTAAATTGGTCTTATGTGATTGTTGGATGTAACAGCCGCTCATACACTAGACAGAATTGTCACGTATGGAAATGTATAAGCGGTCTTTCGGCCTTGACGGTTTTATTCATATTTACAGTTCTGATTATGTAAATACTTAGCGGCTACTATTACAATTAACGTTATTAGTAATCTACAATAGTACAGTTTCTAAATTAAAACTATTTACATTAGTCAGTTCTTTTGGTCTTAACAAACTTATATATAGTTAAATATAGTTACTACCCGAGTTTGTGGAGGTATAATATCGCTTTAAACACGGAGCTATGTCTCTATTGTAATGATACCGGTATTGTTTGCGTATTCTTTCGATCCTTTGGTCCAGCATAAGATAGCGACCAGAAATCATAACGTAGCCAAAATAAAGTGTCTCCTAAAACTAATAATGTTTAATGGTAGCTCAACGTTATTATCTGAAGCAACATTGATTGAAACCCAGATTTGTGTATGTTAAAAATAGTATTTATATGTTACTATAACTTTTACAGTTAAAGATATTTAACAAGGGATTGCGACGTTGTATTCCGCGTTGGCTGGTTACTACATTTAGCTATGTAAAACAGGTTAGTTAAACCTTCAAACCTAACAGAATTGAGCGATAAATAATTAATTGTAATTAAGAAACTGTAAATATTGTACATTACTAATAACGTTGATGTAAACAGTGGCCGCTAAGAATGTACATGGTAAGAACAGCATATAGGAATACAACTGAAAAGACCAAAAGGCCGCTTCATACATTTCCAGACTTGAATTTGGCTTAAGTAAAATTTGTCTAGTAATGTATGAGCAACTGTTACATCTACACTCTATCTATTCTATCTATATATTAATTACGTAAGCCGATTCTTTGCGTCAAAATTGTGGTGAGAGACTGGGAAGTCGTAGAACGACGGGAGAGGGCTCAAATTAAAGGTCTTGACCCCGTGACGGCGGGAAAAATAGTGAAATGTTAACACAAAATTAGATATAACGTAAAATATTCTCCATAAGAATAGCATTGGAAGTCATTTGCTGCTGATTTTTGTTTACTTCAATACAGCTGATTGTGATTTATCATCAAGCCAGTAAGCAATATGTTACTTCATTTTTGTTGTTTTTTCCTCCCACAATATCTAAATTATTACTAGAGGTTAAAATACCTTATAATACGTCAGTGTGACTTTTTGATCACACTGACGGATTATAAGGTATTTTAACCTCTAGTAATAATTAAATATATTACCTTTGGACTACTTATTTGCCAGCCAATTCTGCAATGTAGCCTACTGTACACAATATAAAACCACGAATAACCTTACTTATAATAATTCAGACTTTTTAGTTAGTCTTACAATGTTGAAATCATTATTTAACTGTGCAATTTACAAACTTGTGTATTTTTTTGTAAATTAGTTAAACACGTGATAAGTAGTTGAATCATCGGAGATGGCTCAAATCAAAGGAATTTAACTTAGAATAGCTGAAAAAATAATGAAGTTTTTTCTCATAACTTGAAGGTTATTTTTGTGTTGAAGGAATGTTTAACATGAAATAACCACATTGACTAAAAAATAAACGATTCAGGATTTAATGGAAAACTTTTGCTTTGTTTTAATTTCAAAACATATGTTCAAAATTTATTCAATTTTTTTATTATTTTATATTTAGTTTTCAAACCAGCTTTGTTGAATTGTGAATGTGTATACTATATACTAATGTGTATTTGGAATACGCTATATTTATTTTTTTAATCTAATTTATTTTTATAAGATATACCTTTACATTACTTTTCCTTATTATGTGACTTATTTTTATATGTGTTATCAATGGGACCGCGTCTCGTTGTCCCTCCGTCTCGTTGTCCCTCCGTCTACTTGTAGTCTACCTCGAGGCCTAATATCCATAAGAATAACTTATACATTTTTAATTTGAACTTGTTGTAATATTCTCCGTGACTAATACCGTACAAAAACACTTTATTATACTCAATTACTTGTTTTTGTAAACTCTGAATTTATTTATTTAAGATAATTGTTTAAAGTTGCTGTTTAAGCTAGTTAATGTTAGTTTTCTATAGAAAGGTAGAGTTTAAGTGGAAAAAACAATGATAGCAGATCTTGACAAGAAATAAGGAAAACCAAAGTGTAATATGGATAAGGACTGACCAAGGGACACAAGTACGTTGTTGTCAAGAACAGGGGTTTCTCAATGAGCTGCAGACAAGCCAAATTTTCCTGGCTTTTTTAGCAAGTTGTTTATAATAAATTGTTGTAAGATTGTATGATTTTTAAAGAAATAAAATAAATCTCTTAAACCGGTGACAAGTTGAAGGGGAGATACAACTAGCCGCAGGTACAACTAGACGTAGGTACAAGTAGGCGTAGGTACAACTAGTCGTAGGTACAAGTAGTCGTAGGTACAAGTAGTCGTAGGTACAAGTAGTCGTAGGTACAAGTAGTCGTAGGTACAAGTAGACGCAGACGTATGAGGTACAAGTAGACGGTGACGTTCCCGACTAGTTGTACCTGTAGATTTTTAAGAGGTACAACTAGACGTAGAGACAACTAGACGTAGAGACAACTAGACGTCCGCACCATCGTCAAGTTGTCTCTACAGCTTTGGACGGGGTACAACTAGACGCCTGTCACCAAAATGCAGCAGGTACAACTAGACGCCGGTACAAGTAGACATCGCCCCTATACGATAGGTGGCTGTGATACGATACGATACGATCCGACGTCAGACGCAGACGACAGTAGCACGGCACGGACGGCCGCCTTTAACTCCAGGCCACGGCCTTCGAAGTGGCAACGTCGCAAGTGGTGTTGTAGCTGTTTTGTTTGGAAGCAGCTAGGTATTTGTGGGAATGGGCACACGAAAGGGGGAACGGGCACACGGAAGGGACTAAGGCTAAAGGTGTATGTTAGCCTTAGTCCCTCCCGTGTGCCCCACCGGGTATTTGTGTATTTGCGAAAGATTGGTTACTGGACTATGACAACATTGAACCCTTTTAAAATGTACAGATATAGATTTTTAAATCATATTGTTTCGGTTTTCAATTCTGTATGTTTTATTTTCAATATTTTAATAAATTTATGTTCATAAATTTAAATCAATAAAGTGGGAATAAATGAGCTGGTGATACCATAGATTAAACAAACTCCTTAAGTAGATTTGTCATCATTTTGGATTAGCTGAAAACAATTCTTGTTATTTAAGGAGCATGTTTTATAGGTTTTATCTATGTTTAAACCTAGTTTTCCAAAATAAAACGATCTAATCATCAACAATATTTCGTCTACTGTTTAAGAAATTAAAACACACATTATAGAACTAACCCTAAAATAATAGAAGCGAAATTCACAGAGGATACGCGTCCGGTAACCAGACGTGGATTAGGCGTCCGGTAGTGACGTCACCGGGTTGTGGGGTCCCGGAACGCCATTACCACAACGATACAATGTTTGGTCAGCGTTGTTCGTGGTGTAGTGGATAGAGTGCTCGGCTGATATCCTAGAGGTCCGTAGTTCGAAACCCATCGGTTTCTTAAACTTTTTGTCACAGATTTTGCTTTGAATGTAATTTCTTCTTAACTGTACATCTTTTGTTAGAATTTTTGGCATTTATAATTTTATGTTATGAAGAGAATTGAACCTTCATTTGATTTTTTAATTATCAGCAAGTTTGGTTGGTTAGGTTAGGTTATGACAGTAACTGCCGGACGCCTAATCCACGTCCGGTTACCGGACGCGTATCCTCTGCGAACAAAATTACGTCAAAACGTCTAGTGGGTATTTACTCAGGGGAGGTATAGAAGAGGCTACACGATGACAGCTGTGGACTTCTTATTAGCTGAAGGAACGCCATTACCGTAACAATACGGTCAGTGGCCATCGGCCTCGGTGGTCTAGTGGTTAGCGTACCAGGCTGATATGCTGAAGGTCCCAGGTTCGAAACCCGCTGGTAGCTCTAACTTTTTGTCCAAGATTTTTTCATTATCAGCAAGTTTGGTTGGTTTGGTTCGGTTATGACAGTTTAATTTTATTATAAGTCATTATAAAATTCTAATTTAGCAATTTCTAGTTTTATTTAATAAACAGAATGTTTTTTTTCATTACTAAACATTTGTTATATTATTTCATTATCAGCAAGTTTGGTTAGTTCGGTTAGGTTATGATAGTTTAATTTTATATTTAAAAAATTATAAAATTGAATTTGAGGCATTTATAATTTTATTTTATGAACAGAACTGTTTTTGCTATTAGTATTAGTAAACCTTCATTGCCAAAGTGCTCTCTACTACAGTATAAAACAAAAAGCGGAAGTAACGGGTACCAATAATGCTGGGCTAATAATTTCCTCCCTAAATGTACAGTGTCTTAGAAATAAATCTAGTCTGGTTTCACTCTTTGCCAGAGAAATTGGTTGTGATATTTTGGGTGTTTGCGAACATTGGTTAACTAAAGAGGAAGCAGACCTCTATCATAGTATCGACAATCTTCACCTTGGAAGTGCATTTTACCGCTCATGTCACAGAAATGGGGGCTCTGCAATCTTTGTCCGCAATGGTCTGAATTTTAAACCTATTGACCTTGATGAATTTAGTGTTGAGATGGACCTGGAACTTGCTGCAGTGCAGCTATTAGACTTATCTTCAATAGTGATATCGGTCTACAGATCCCCAACTGGTGACCTATCAAATTTCTTCCACCAACTTGACTTGTGTCTGAACTATATTACTAGGCTCAACTGTAAAAATGTCTTTCTTGCTGGCGACTTCAACATCCATCTTGAGTTCCCATCAAAAGAGGAGGCCTCATTTACTAATATTTTAAGAAGCTATGGGTTGTACATTACATCAAGAGAACCTACCAGAAACATGGCATGCCTGGACACAATAGTGACAAACCTTAACTCCTGGGAATATGCAGTGAAAGTCACTGAACCTGTTGTTGCTGACCACGGAGCAGTCTCCCTAATGATTGTGGCGGATCTGGTGAGTACAGGACCAATGCCTATCTCATGGCAGGATAAATATATATTCGTAAAGCGTAAAATTGACGAAAGTAACCTAGGTGTCTTGAACCAAAAGCTGAAATGTCTCTCAAACTGGAATTTACCTGACACATCTCTAAACCCTGATCAGAGGTTTTCAAACTTTTTTGAAATTTTCAAGGAACTGTTCTATAGTGTGTTCCCATCTAGAAGTTATAAGCCTAGACAGTCTCTCAATTTGTCAAATAAAATTAAGCCTAACTCTTTCAAAGATAAGCACTGGTACACGCTTGAGCTCTCTAAAATACGTTCATATGTTCTTTTGCTAAACGATCTCCACAAAAAATGTTTAGATGAAGTTAGGAAAAAAAACCTTTATGATTTGTACCGTAAGGTAAAAAGGGATTATTCCTCCAAAGTCAATGAAGCAAAGAAGAGTCACTTTGGTGACATCATAAACTCGGCACCTAACCCGTGTAAGGCCGCTTGGGACATAGTCAACGCTAGACGGCAGACAGGAACAAGGCCTAAGATCTTAACAAGCCCTGACGATTTCAATGACTATTTTGTTAATATAGCTAGTGATATTGTAAATAGTTTGCCTGTATTACAGAGTGATCCTACCCTGGAAGTAACAGACCACTCATCAACACTAACACTTGACACCTGGAGCAAGGTGAGTGCTCATGAAATTATATCTATGGTGAAAAACTTCAAAACTTCTAAAAGCCAAGATGTATTTGGGATGACTTGTAATGTATTGAAATCAGTTATTGAGATTATAGCACCCCCACTTGCTAAAATTATAAATGCATGTCTTGAGGTAGGTGTTTTTCCAGATACTCAAAACGGCCCGTACAATACCTGTTTTCAAGAAAGGAGATTCCTCACTTGTATCAAACTATCGCCCAATCTCAATACTTCCGGTATTCTCTAAGATCTTTGAGACCGTAATTCAAGTTCAACTTGTATCCTATCTAGAGCACAACCACCTGCTGATTGATGCACAGCATGGCTTTAGGAGGGGTAGATCAACTACCAGTGCTTTACTCAGCCTTATGAACACTATAATTGATGCATTTGAACATAAGTCTTCAGTCTTGCTAAGTCTATGCGACTTAAGCAAGGCGTTTGATGTGGTGTCACATGATGTGCTTATTTCTAAAATGACAAAATATGGAGTTGGTGGCACAGCTCTAAAGACAGTTTCTAGCTATCTTGCCAATAGAAAACAGCTGGTTTCGGTAAATGGGGCCTCGTCCAGTATTAAAAGTTTAACCCACGGGGTACCGCAGGGTTCGGTGCTTGGACCGCTGCTATTCTCGATCATGATTAATGACCTTTGGCTTAATGGCTCTACATTGCTTTTTGCAGATGACACCACGCTCATATCCAGAGGGGGCGATATTCCACGGTTACGGACTGAAGCCCAAGATCTCCTTGAACAGGCCAAAGTGTGGTTCAATATGAACAAACTAAAGCTTAATGACGAGAAAACCAAGTCGATTTTGTGTACTCTGAAGACGGACGCAAGGGAGGAAAGTGCTGTTAAGCTATTGGGTTTTTGGATTGACCCGAAGTTAACCTGGAATCACCATATATCTCAGGTATGTGTCAAGCTGTCTAGAGTGTGTCATCTTCTCAGAGAGCTCAAATCTGTGTTGACTAAGTCACATTTGGTAACTGTCTACCACGCGCTCTTTCACAGCCACCTTGTGTATGGGATTGTGGTCTGGGGACATTCTACAGATACTCAGGACCTACTACTTCTTCAGAAGAGGGCAGTTAGGATTGTGTCCAATTCTGGCCATTTGGACCACTGTAGGCCGTTATTTATTGACTTGAAGATCCTCACCGTCTTCAGTCAGTACATCTACAGCATCTTAACTATGCTAAGAGTAAACCTCGAAGACTTTAGAAAAAGAGGGAGTCACCATGACCACGGTACCCGCAGAGCTGGTGATTTGGACTTACCCCGATGTCGTCTTGGTATGACACAGCGAGCGTATCCTCAGTCAGCCCTGAAGATTTTTAATGCTCTACCGGATGAGGTGAAGAACCTGAACCCGAAGGCTTTTAAGAAACGACTGAAGGATTGCTTAGTGAAAAGGCCGCTCTACTCTCTTCAAGAGTTACAAGATGGGTCTCTATTTGAGCAGTAAAAAGCCTCAACACACTTCTGACGCAGTCTATCCAATTTTCATTGGTCAACGACGAAGACGACAAGTATTACAAGTAAGTAAGTATTACAGCGCTGTTTACGGAGGAATTTTGAACCAATGCCTCATTCGTACCTCCCCTAAGTCAGACCCCGTCTAGTGTCACCATCATGAACAAGACATGAAAAAAGTTTGAATTAACAATATCATAAGAAGTCGACTTGGAGTTATATTTAATCTATGGTCGTACTGCATCTAGGTTATATTTTTCCAAAGGAAAACAGAGCAAAATTCCGGCCAACCATAGAACCATACCGATCCTTAGGTCTGAGGAGAAAATGACAGCATTAATGGTCCTTCGGAGGGTATAGAATTTTTCTAAAATCTAATGCAAACTAAAATTAATATTTTTTCGTTAAATTTAAAGGTAAATTTATCGTTGTTTTAATATTCAACACAATGTATAATATATTTTTACTTAATCCTGCAGATTGGTCTAAACTAATCAAAATATTAGTTAATAACTTTTGTTTTGTGCGCTGAGGGTGGTAACAATGTCTAGCACTCATGCGCCCCTAATCACTCGTGCCGAGTCTGAGCCAGCATATTGGCAATACGATGCGTACCCCTTGGGCGCTCGTCAACGTCAACATCACTACAGCCTACTCCGTATAACCAATGTTCGTTACCAATTTCGTATCTAAAATGATGCGTAATTCTGAAAAAAAAAAAATAGTTTAAATTTCCTAACTTATTATTTCTTCTTATTAACTTCAGAATCACAATGCTTTGGAGTTTTTTTTTTTATCAACTTTGATTATTTATTTTTATTTTTAGATAGCTCTTTACGTATAAAAAAATTTCCTCTCGACCGTGCGCCCTCTGGGACCTTGCGCCCATAGGCCCGGGCCTATTGGGAAATCCGGTCCTGATTGCTGCAACTCTGTAATTTTATATTTTTGAAAGACATGTTTTAGGCGAGGTTTATTATACTGTATTGATCAGCTTGTGGGCTTCACTCACCTTAATTTGTTAATCCAGGACTCGTCAAATGTAACACAACGAAGACACACAACACACACATACACGCACATAAAAAATCGTCCTTGGATTTTCTCCGACGTTTCGCAGGACCAAGATAACGTCCCGCTTCCTCAGGGAATTAAAACTTTATTTTTCTCGCGTACACGAGCTGAACGCCTAAAGCCGGGTATCCACAGTGCGAGGCTGCTCGCTGCGAATGCCTCGTGCCATCTGCCTCAGGGTGAGCTCTTCAGCTGGCAGCTAGTTTGTAACCATACGAATGCTCACTGCGAGCACACGAACATGGCGCGAGCCACCCGCATTCGTAAAGCCGGGTATCCACAGTGCGAGGCTACTCGCTGCGAATGCCTCGTGCCATCTGCCTCAGGGTGAGCTCTTCAGCTGGCAGCTAGTTTGTAACCACGAATGCTCACTGCGAGCACGCGAACATGGCGCAAGCCACCCGCATTCGTAAGGCAGTCGGTACAATGGTGTTTTCCATAGAAAAGTGCAAGTTCTGCTGCTGCTTTTATTGTGATGGCAACGATTATTAATAAAAAGCAACAGAAAAAGCGACGTAAACATTGTTGGTGGGTCAAAAAGATTTATCGAAATCGGTTTGAATATGGGAACAGACTCCTAGAAGACGTGAGGTTCGAAGAAGACGTGACAAATTTCTTGCGAATGTCCAAGGAAGATTTTGAACATTTAATTACATTGATATAGCCTGCCGTGAAAAAACGCGATACCTACATGCGAAGTGCTATTACGACCAAGGAAAGATTAGCTGTTACTCTGAGATTCTTATATTCTGAGATTCTTAAATTCTTATACTCTGAGATAGTAATCTGAGATTCTTGATTACTATAGCCTCGACCTTTCACGTCGGTAAGACCCCAACAGAGACGTATAATATTCTTTTTCAGATCTTTCACCGGATGATTCATTGACTGCGATATTTCGCGCCACAAGTCTTCTCTCTTAAACTTATTATAATACTCTCGGTGTTTAGAGTCCCAAACCAAACCAAACGTTTACTTTCGTAACACTTCACTAATCTCTTATTCTATCATGAGTATCCATGATGACAGTTTCGCGTGGAATGGTTTGCAGAGAACAGTCTGGTACGGTGCGAGGCAGACAGTGCAGGTATCCACTTAACGCACAGCTCGGGGTGAGGCACCTTTGAGCACTGCTCTGAGACCGACAAGTACACGGCTCGCCTCACGTCCGAGGCAAAGCTGAGCATTCGCAACGAGGCATTCGCAGCGAGCTGCCTCGCACTGTGGATACCGGCCTTTAACCACGACTGCCGGATCAGCTGTTCCAGTAGAGGGGGGGAGGGCAGGGGGGTTGGTGGACGTACTGGTTATTGTAGATAAGCCTTTGACATCCTTGGCCTTGTCTCTCAGCTGTTCTAGTTCTTCTTTAATTATTGGTACCTAAATAAACAGTACTAACATCCATACCGATGGTCGTGATAGAGGCTCATCTTCAATAGCCATAAATAGCGACTCTGCCATGTTCCGTTTCCTCCAATCCGGTTCTTTGTGTAGAATTTTGCTGGAATCCCATTTTACTGTATGATTTGTCTCTACTACATGTTCACAGATTCTCGAGCCATACCTATCTTTATTTTTAACCTTTTTAATGTGTTCGTTAATCCTCACCGTCAATGGCCTTGACGTTTGCCCTACGTAGTTTCTACCACACGAACAAGGAATTTTATAGATAATATTTTTTGTGTTTTGCTGTTCATTTTCAGGTTTTAGTTTGGTGAGACGGCTACGAATTGCGTCTTTACTTTTGAAAACTGTACGAATTTTGTATTTTGAATTTATTCGCCTTAATTTTTCTGAGACATTTTTAACATAGGGTATACAAACAGTAGTAATGGGTTTTTCCTCAGTGGTGGGTTCCAATTCTCTGGAGTTATTTACTTTGTTTAGGGCCTTATTAAAAATAGATTGGGGATAGCCACAGTTGTTTAAATGTTGTTTTATACTGTCTAGTTCTGTTTTAAGTATGCTGTCGTTGCTGCAAATAGATTTAGCCCGTTTGATAAGACCGATAACCAAGCCTGTTTTGACATGAGTTGGGTGATTGGAAGCAAAGTTTAGATATTGTCCTGTAGCAGTGGGTTTTCGGTAGACGCTAGTAAGCCAGCCTTGATCCAATTTCTCAACTAGTACGTCTAAAAATGGTAACCTATTGTCTTTTTCAAGTTCAATAGTGAATTGTATGGAGTCTAATTGATTATTTAGGTGGTCTTTAAATTTCATAAGCTCTTCCATTGAATCCTCCCGCATACAAAACACATCATCTACATAGCGCAGCCAGATTATTGGTTTGGTTTGAAATGATCTAATTGCATCCTGCTCAAATCTATCCATAAAAATATTGCAAAATAAAAAAAAATATTACTTAGAATATATAAAAATATTGCTTAGAACCCCGCCCATCGCCATACCCTGGGTTTGCTCAAAAAAATAATTTTCAACTTGAAAGTAGTTTGACTTAGTACAGACTGTTAGTAGTTCCATAATGTTGGATATGGGGATCTTAGTTTTATCTTCTAGATTGACATCGTTTTCAAGCTTTTCCCTCACAATTGTCAAACAAGGGTCGATCGGAACGTTAGGGAATAAGTTCGTCACATCAAAGCTGACGAGGATAGTGCTATTGCTGGGTTTGTGAGGGTTTATTTTGTCAATAAAATCTTTTGAGTCTCTTATAAAACTATCAGATTGACCAAAGTAAGGTGTCAGCAATGGTAAGAGGAACCTAGATAGTTGGAAGTAAGGTGAGTCAATTGCACTTACTATCGGACGCAAAGGGATGCCTGGTTTATGCAATTTAGGAAGGCCATACAGATGTGGAGCTTTACTAAACTGTGGGCTTAGTTGAAAAAAATGTGCGGTCTGTGACGAGAGGTTTAATCTTGGCCAGTTCCTTTTTAATTCTATTCTGGATTACGTTTGTTGGATCACGGTCAAGTTTTTTGTATTGACCTCCATTGATAAGGTCAGCTATTTTTTTCTTGTAATCTTGTGTGTTCATCACAACTACAGCAACACCTTTATCAGACGGGAGTATGACAACTGCGTCATCCCCTTTTAATTTCCTGAGAGCAGAATTTTCATTGATGTTTAAGTTAGGTTTAATATTAACAGATTTTTTAAGAGAGTTTACTACATCACATCTATAAGCTTGCTTAATATCATCAGGCAGAAGTGAAACAGCAGGCTCTATAGTGACGTCACTATGTTTACATTAAGAACTCGGGACGGGGCAATACCAAAGTTCAATCCCTTGCTCAGGACCTGACGCTCTGTCTCGTCCAGCGCTCTGTCGGACAAGTTGACAACTAACTTATCAGTGTCCGTGGATATTGCAACAACCCTGTCCTGGCATGTTCCATTGTCTTTTGAATTGCATAGACTGGCTGCAATCAATTTGCTAAATTTGTTCTTTAAGCGATTCCTTTCTACATTTTATTCTAAAGCTAGGAGAGTACCTATTCAACGCTAAACGGAATCGCTTAAAGAACAAATTAATAGATAAGGTAAGTCTCTTACCTCATTAGTGTAATGAAGAGGTGTGCTATTTTAAAATTTTATACTTTCTACAGTATTTAAGTTTGACCAAAATCTAAGTCTAAATCTAGGTCTAAGTTGAATTGAATTGAATTTAAGTGATCCAAGACTGCAGTTAGGGTGTGCTGCAAAAACCTAGATGGGTTTCTCAATTAAGTTTGTCGAATAAATATACGTCCCATTAAATAAATTGTTTGTAATAGTTATTTGTGTAACTAGTGGTGAAAGTGGCACTTTGCTGCACACGAGAGCAATGTTTACGCACGAGCCGCAGGCGAGTGTGGAATGATCTCGAGTGCAGCAAAGGCCTTTTTCCCTCGTGTTACACATTATATTTTTCCTACAGTCACTATAAAGCATATAAATAATTAGTCTTTCAAACACTATGCAACACGTTTTTAGGTTCAGCTGGCAACACAAGGTGCCCTAGAGAAAGTAGTACCCGCGGTCCATATCACTCCGCTATTTTTCCTCGGCAAGAAATGTGCTCCGCGTTTTGAGAATATAGTTCCGTATGTTTTTGTAATTTGAAGTGGTTTCCGCGCCTAAAAAAAATGCTTAAAAGCTATTTTCTTGTTTATTAAGATCGTAGGAAGGTTTTAAAAACGTTTAAAAGAAAAGTCCAGAAAGTTCAGAAATACCGAAACTATAAACACGAAATGACAGATTAAATCGTAGTTATAATAGTCAATCAGCTGCTCATAGTATAATTATCTTTAAGTGTTGCCAACCTATTTCCAAGCGTACACGGATTACGTGCATAATGGAACCACGCTGTTTGGTGTTGTTTCGTTGGAATCCTGATGTGCGGCAAAGTATAAACCGTACGGCAAAGTATAAACCGTACGGCAAAGTATAAATATGCAGCAATTAGCAGCTTTCTGTACTATAAACAGTACAAGGAAGCCTACTTTGTCGGATGACTGTAGGAAAAATAATTTACATGTGCAGTATATGCATCAAGAACATGCATCAGACATAACCTGTATTTAAGATTCTTAAGGTGCAGCTTATCCATGATATTTGTATGTTTTCAATAAAAAATATATCAGGCCTACCTTGTATTTGAAAATTTGTTTGGTAGAAATAATCTAAATTACAAATGATTCAAATTAAAATGATTTATTTGGCCATTCAGTACAAACAGACAATAGGCTACGTCAAACAATAACAATAGAGCTGAAATAAACACATGCAGGATCTCATTTAATATAAAACATGCAAAGCAATGCATGCAACTAAAAATGAAAAAAAAATAAAAACTACATGCTGCAAGCCATGCAAGGCAGAGAAAAATAAATTTACAATTTCGTAATACCTCTACTGGACTACTGTGGGTTCAACCCAATAGTAACAAGCTGTGCATTCCAAAACTCTTTTATGGAATAAAATGGATTGGCAAGCATCCAATCTTTTAGTGTGGTCGCAAACTTGATCGGTAAGAGTTGTCTGACAGTTATGGGTAAGGCATTGTAGAACCTTATTCCTGCAACAGGAAAACAGTTGAGAGTTAAATCTAGTCTAACTCTATCTCTAAAAATATTTTCATTGTTCCTAGTGCTATAATGATGAACATTATTAACCAATGGAAAAGCTGATTCATTGTTCTTAATCTCTAACAGGCATTGGTAAATAAATACATTGTGTACAGGCATTATACCATGCTGAACTGCTGAACAAACAGAGGTTTACAATGCTCCAGCTGATGGACTCCACACAAGACCCTGACAGCTTTCTTCTGTAGTTTGAGGACTTTTTGCACTCCAGGGGAGTGACCCCAGAGCCTAGTGCCATACAGAATGTGAGCATGGAAAAAAGCAAAGTACGCAAGTCAAACAAATTCAAATGGCATGTCAGCCTTCAACCGTCTGAGCAAATGGATTACACGACTTAGCTTACCACACAGGATTTCAATATGATCGTTCCAATCAAGCTGAGGATCAAGGGTGAAGCCCAGCAGCTTTACAGTGTTTTCTTCCCTCAGTTCCCTAGAAAGACTAAAAGTGTTGTTTTGAGTTTTGGCTTGGTTCAGGCATAATTTATTGTTGCGAAACCAGATTGAAGCTACATCTAATAATTCCTGCACAGCAACTTTAGTTACAGAAAAGTCTGAGTGACTAGAAAAGAGAGTTGTATCATCTGCCTATAGCAGGACATTGCCTGCAACACTGTGATACAAGTCATTAATTGAGATTACAAAAAGGAAGGGACCCATAATAGACCCTTGTGGGACTCCATTGTTCACCATCAGAGGACTGGAAGAGTTACCATTCCAAGTCACAACTTGAGACCTCCCTTCAAGATAAGATTTAATCAATGAGAGAGCATCGCCTCGTACCCCGTACCTTTCGAGCTTTGACAACAGGAGACTATGTGATACACAGTCAAAAGCGCGGGATAGGTCACACATTATAACGGAAGTAGAATTTCTAATCTCTAGACCATTTAAGATTTCTTGAACAAGACAGTCCACAGCCTGAACGGTGCTTTCCTTTTTGGAAGCCAAATTGAGCGGGCACAATAAGGCGATGCCTCTCAAAGTAGCTGTACAGCTGCTCTAACATGACTGCTTCAAGCACCTTACCAAAGATGGGGATGATAGATATTGGTCTGTAACTTACAGTACTGTCCTTTGGTCCCTTTTTGTACACAGGTACAGTCCTACTAATCTTCAGAGCCTCAGGAAAGACTCCTTCTCTCAGAGATTTATTTACAATATCTACATAGATTGGCGCAACTACATAGATACATCTTTTTAAAAGCTCAACAGACATGTTATAAAAATATTAAAGCTACTGACTACTCTAAGCAGCTTATCAACAGTAACAGGTGTCCATGAAAAATTAGTGGGAACAAATGGAACAAAATTAAGGCAATCATAAGGAACAGATGGATCAGGTTTACAAGAGAGGATTAATTCATCAACAGAATCAAGAAAGTATGAATTAAACTCATCAGCAGTGCAAAAGTCTTTAGCAGGAACAGTAGTAGGGGTTTTATGCCTATTGATGTAGTTCCAGGCAGCCTTGCATGCATTTGGAGATGTAGCAATGGCAGTAGCAGTAGCAAATTGCTTCGCCTCCCTTACCTTCAAACGATAATGCTTCCTGAGATCACGGAGGTAGGGCAGCAATTGTGGGTTACTCTTGCATAAGTCACTGATACCTAGGATAAAGTTCTTAAAGGCAGAGAGTTCAGGTGTGTGCCAGTTGTTTACACTGCACCCAGCATTTGCCTTGGCTAAAGGCACAGTCCTGCAGGTTTTATTTCTTAAGGGAAAACAATAGTAAAAAACTTTTCTAAACTTATCAAAGAAATAGTCAAAGGATTGTTCAGCATTAAATGATTCTATTTCAGAGAGCCACTTTACTGCCAGATCAGTCAATACACATTGAAAGTAATAGTAGTTACTTTCATTAAATTGTCTGTAAGTTACAGTTTTGACAGGATTATTTAAGTAGTCAGGTTCCTGCAGACCACGTTTGGATACACCTTCAGGTAGATCTAGTTTAAAAAAAACATGTTTGTGGTCAGATATCTGATCTACATGGGCCATGTATCTCCAGCTGTCAAGATTGGTAAGAACAGTGTCTAAAGGAGATAGACCACGGGTTGGTTCATTCAGGGGTGCCCATCCCCCCCAAAGCTCACGTCGCAGAATCCCCCCCAAATTCGTTGTTTAACCATACCCATGCCGGAAGGTCTGGGGGCTAACCCATAGTTATGTTTATAATGCGGGGAGGGAAGGGGTGCCCCCGACACTTCTTTAAACTTATGGGAATTTAAGCGTTTGAATCAAACTTTAAACCCAATAAAAATGGACAATTTTCCTTTAAAACTCTAGTAGCAAACTATTTGTTGGTTTAGTTTTAATTTAAATGAGTTGGATTTTTGACATGCACACAATTTGAATCAAAATTGGCCATAGTCAAAGAGTGTAACATGTTAATTTTTAAGCAAAATCTTTCGGGCCAATTCTGAGAAAATTTTATTTATCCATTATTTTTATAGGGTAATGGAATATATCACTATTAAAAATCTAAAATGAAAAAAAAATCTGGAGAGACCATGGATTGGTACCTAAAATACCAAATTTCATCAAAATCGGACTCGGACCACAGGCGTGGTCTGTAGCTCTGTACCATACATACACACATACAGACAGACACACACATCACTTCGAAAACCACTTTTTTGGGATCAGGTTTTTTACATAAAAAATTCTTTTACCATATTAAATTGTAGGGGAGAAAGTACTTGAAGTTATGTCAAAAAGTTTGAAATATTTTCTAAATTGCCCTTTAATCCACTTCTGAGTTTGGTCCTTTTTAAATAAGTGTAAAATATTCAGTCTCAAAAATATTACTAGGCCTAAACTTAATAGTATATTTCGTGCCTAGGGCCAAAAAGAGGTTTTGCTGGTTCGAGGTAGTTTTTAAGTTCGATACGAGGTTGAGGACTTAAAACGATCGAGAACTGCAAAACCATTTCAGTCCGTGGTACGAACGCTATTATTCACCACCCCACACTATACCCTATTGCCACTAATTCACCTCAATGATAATACACTGCACACTGATATAGTCAACACAACTACAACTTTAAGGTCATGTGGATAAATAGTTTGAGGAATCAGCAAAAACAATAATGAATAGTTGCTAGGCAGCGGTGACAATAAAACAACTCTATTGCAATGCTATGGATACTGATTGTGTATTTAAAGCGGGCAGCTGATTTTGCGGCCCTAGGGATGTAAAACCCTGCTCGATCCCCAAATGACGATGACAGCTGGCATGGCCTGCAAAACGTAACTTTCAGCCACCAATTAATGTACCTTTATGTAAAACAGTTAAAAACATCATAGTGTGGTAAAATACTACTAAATCCGTTCAAATTCCTATATTACCACCAACTAAAGGACTAAAAATCACTAGAGGTGTTTTTGTTATAACCACTCATTGCCACCCAAATAGGCCCTACAGTATAATCAGCTGATTGGTGTCCAGCAAAACTCATTACAGTACAGTGTAGTACTGTATGAAACCCCATTTGATTAAGGACAACAGCTGTTTTCTGGACTAAATCCTTGCATGGGAAGTTCGTCAAAATAGTGTAGCGTGGCGTAAAAAAATAATTATATATCTATTCTAAGACTAGTAAAATTTATTTGAAGCTCTTTCTAGATTCAAGAAAAGACAATAACAAATACAATTTAATTAATCCATAATCATGTGTTTCAGTTCTTGAAGTTAACGTAAACACATAGCCTATCAAAAACCTTAATTAAATGTCACAGTACTGTTTGTCAATTTCTTCCAATGAATAAATGACCCAGGCATAATTATTTAGGAGAGCCAAAATATTATCACAAGCTTTCATCATGTTGTTTTTCATGTTGTAAAAATAGCAAAATGATTATCATTATCATTGGTTTTTTTATGAATCAAGAATATATTATAATAAACAAACCTATAAAACCATCAATAGGTCCTCAAGGCAATGAGACTATTTGAGAATGAGTTCATAATGAAAGGTTAAAACAAACTCAAATTGCAGATACAATTTAATAAGCAACCATAATCCTTTGACAGCAGTTGTCATGGAGTTGTTCTCACTGTCAAACATGATACGAGTCAGAAAGTGGAAATCCATCCACATAAAAGCATAGATAAAAGTATCTATATATTTTATAGCAATTATAAAATGATGTATTAATCAAGATAAAATGTCAAACGGGATTTTGATTGCATAATTACCCCAGTAATAAATTAAGGAGGTCGTAAAAATTATCTGATTAATCTTTTATGTGCTTTTAACCAACCACAGGCTTGAATCCCCCCAAAATCACAAAATCCCCCCCAAATAAAATTCTGATGTCGCATTTTGCGACATCAAACCCCCCTGTGGGCACCCCTGGGTTCATTGACACTAAAGAATATATCATGGCTGCGGAGAATGTTCCTGAAATCACTGGCCTCACTTGGATGGTTGAGTATATTCACATTGTGGTCTGTGCCGATTATAATATCTAACCCCAGGGAAGTTAAATAAACTAGACACATGTCAAGTAAATAAAATACCCCCGCCGCAGCAAACCTGCCGACTAAGCGAATTTCCATTTGTCTGAATTGATTTTCAGTTAAATTATATTTTAATAACATTAGGTTTAACGAGTACCTAGGTTTGCTGCTACAAGGAAACAAATAAAGTGTGTTTTTGAGTAAAATATTGATAGCTTAGTACAAAATAAATAAATTTGACAAGTTTGATCAAAATATATTCATAAACAAGCAAACTACAACATTTGACAATATTCTCCATAAGAATAACATGGGAATTTTAAATTTACAATTTTTTAAATTTTCTCCGTTACTAATAATTGAACAAAAATACTTTTATATACTAAATTATTTTTTTTTTAAGCTCTTTAAAAAGGTCTAAACAGAAATTGGGAAATTTTGTGTTTTGAGGGGCAAAAGTGAGAAAAACCAATTTTTACCCCATAAAACCCCCCGTAAAGCCCCGTTCCCATGGTCCGATCGTGCTGGTTCGCGAACTCATTCAAGTTTATCCCGCTTTACACCTTTAAACCAAATTTCATCAAAATCGGACAAAAATGTCTCAAGTTATCGCGTTCACGGACGCATATATATATATATATATATATATAAATACATAATATAAAAATTTGAACGAATAGTGTTTTTGGCCTCTGGGGACATCAAAATGAAAAAGTAAATCGGTCCCGGGTCTAGGTCTTACCGTGCCACCTACGGTAATGGCTACTTCCCTATAGGGAAATTCGCTAAAAAGCGTTCAAAACTACCACCAGGCGAATGATACATGGTGACAACAATGAGATTCAAGTTAGAGATGATTATACCTGTAAATTCTGCATGCAGTTCTTCACAGTACTCACTTAAGTCTAATAATGAGTAGTTCCATTTAGTATTAATATAAATTGCCACACCCCCCCAAGGGGTTTTTCGACAAAAACAAGATACAAGGTCAAGGCTATTGATTCTAGAGTAGTATGCAGTTTCTGCCTCTAACAACCAATGTTCAGACACACAAAGCACATCAATGTCCAGTTGACAGCAAAGTATTTCAAGCTCAGCAATTTTATTACGTATAGATTGCACATTTATAGCACACACAAGCAGGCTACTAGCAGATTTACCCATACTAGGCAAGATTTCAGGCCCATAACCTAGGATTGAGTTTGACGGGGCTGCATTTTCCCTAAAAAAAGTGCGTGATTGTACGAATTGAGGCTTGAGTCTCGGGACAAATTTTTGTTCAAACTCCTTAACCAATGAACCCTTAGGCCAGTAGTCAGCCTGTAAAAGTCTATTTGCATCCGCAGGTTGGACACTGATTTTAAAAGACCGATAAGGCCTATCAAACTTCAACTTTAGTAGAATAGACTCACCTGAAATTCCATCATCAGAGATGTAATTATCAATATCTTCCTTGGTTACATTGTTGGCTATACAAGATAGGAAGATCCACGTCTTTTTTTCAACGGCTTTAACCTTAGTTTTAGCGACAGAACCTACATCCACAGACTTGGTGCCTATAATTGGTCTAGGCCTATGGGACTTGCGTCTGTTCCTTCGGGATACATGTGTCTGCCAGTTATCAGTAGAAGGAGAAGCTTGAGCACTGACCTTTGTCTTTGTCGGCAATGGTGGAAAATGTTTGTCTAAAATCAGATCACCAACAGCAGGAGTCACAAGGTTCACTGAACTGTTAGACACGTCAATTAAAGTAGAATGGTCTTCTGAAGGAAACTGTATAACAGTTTCATCAGTCTCAATTACAGCCCTTACACTGTCGATTTTTGAAGTGTCGACAGACCTAGGATTCAGATTCAGACCTAACCTCACTTGACAACAAACGTCGTCAACGCGTTTATTAAGTTGTAGGTTGTCGTTTGCAACTCCTTCAACTACCTTTACAAGATTGTCTAAGATAGTACGAGTGTTAATCAAATCATCAATGTCCCAAACACTTAACATAAGCCTGTGTAACCTTGCAGAGCACTGCTTGCAGTACCACTTTATAAGGTCTGCCAGTTCATTAACACCAGAGATTTCTTAGAGTCTATATTTACACAACTCGCGTGGTACCATTTTTTACAAAAACCATCGCATAATAGACCATTGCAGTCATTAGTAATTAAAATATTGCAAATTTCACAGGGAGAATCCTCGTCACCAACTTCCACCATACTCACTCAGTGATGATTAGTATCTTCGTAATCACAACTAACGTGTGTATTTATAAATATCACAAATGTTACGAGGCATTCAAAGCACTACAACTGGTTTGGGCTGTACTATAAAACAGTATTAGATTTTACAAGTTTACTTGGGGTATAGGTCTACTTAATTATACAGATACCTTTTGCACACAACTTTCACTGCGTTCTTGTAATTAATGAGTGCAGTTAATGCAAAAATGATTAATTTTATGTTTAACGCAATATTTCTCCCCTTAAGCGGACATTACACGTCACATATTGCATATCATTTTAAAGCTTAAAAACGTGGAAATTTTTTTTATACTATTTGACAGTTTTTAACATGACTTGATAAAAAAATGTCTTAAGCGAGTTGTAGTGCCCTTTTTATAGAGTTTTCAAAATTTGTTATTTAAGTCAAATTTACAAACTTTTGAATGGGTTAAGCTGTACCATATTATACGTACTCTGATAGAAAATTAAATGACGATTCTAAAAATGCAACTGAAAATATCATTATTATTAGGTTAAAAGTTTAGAAATATTTGATTTTATTAGGCAATGTCAAGAAATTTGGAAAAATCTAAAAATGGCTGTTGCTGGAAGTAGGTGTGAGATATAAATTGCGTATTTTTATCACAATTTGGGTGCTTAATAATGCCTTAAAATATTTTACACTGACTACCAAACACCCTGTATATTATATTTGATATTGTTCACGTGTAGGGCTACTGTAATAATTAATATTAATAAATAATACACCATAGTACCCTTTTTTTATTATTTTTAAAGACTGGTGCATTTCAACACTAAGTTCATGGTCACAGTCTTTCACAATGTTATGAAATCTAAATATGTAAACAAAGAAAATAAATACAATCACATGTTTAATTTTTAACTTTTTTCTATGTTGTGAGTAGGCTACCTACTGTTACAAATTCAAAAGTGCAAGTTCATCTCCAAAATTCAAACATAATTATAGGAACTTCAAAACAAACAAATGCTAAAATATGAGTTAACATGCGGCTAGAAACATTTCTATCCATATTTCCATTTTTTCTTCCAACTACATTTAAACTTGAATTATTTTAGGATGTTTAGTTACCGTACAGTAAATGTATTTTTTTTTATACAAAAGTAAAATGTCTGTAAACATAAAAACATAATCTTACATACAAGGTTTCTTAAAATCAGGTCAATACTGATGTACACATCCACTCACAGTTTATAGCCTACAAGCAATAGAGCAGAAATGAAAATGATTTTTGATCTGCAAAAAAATCAAATAGAAGAAACATGTTACCTTATGCAAAGAAATTCAAATGTATCACCTTAATAAGAAATTTTTACTTCTGAACTGGTTTAGTTCTCCAAAAACTGTTGTTTAAATCCCTCCCATGCATTACAACCTACACAGTATACATAGTGTTTAGGTGATTGATCACATAGTGTGAGTCGGACTGTCATGAGTCTGGCTCTAAAAAGTCAACGCCTGCCTTGATGTTATAACTTATTGCCTGCCTTAATCTTTCTGATTAATAACTAACATATGTTATTTTTTATTATTATGATTTTTTAAACATTATCCAATTTAAATACACATCAAGTCTATTAATTTTTGTCTTTTTAAAGTCTTGTCTGCCTTTTATATTTTTAATATTGGTGCCGAAACCCGACTTATAAATTATGTCAAAAAATATGTCAATACGAAAGTCAGGGAGAGAGAAACATCCTCCAAATAGATATTCCCCTGAAATTGTAAATGATAAGAATGATGAACCCATAGAAAAAGATAGTCAACCTCCAAAACCCCCTTCTAAGTCAAAAACCACATCTTCAACTTCCAGCAAGCGCCGGTTACAACTGCAACTAGAAGAAATAGAAGAAATGAACAAACTAGAAAAAATGCAAAAAGAAAAAGAAATGCAACGCCAAAGAGAATTCGAGGCTAGAGAACTGGAACGACAACATCAAGCTAAAGAACTAGAACGGCAGAGGCAAAGAGAGGAGAGGGAAATGGAACGACAACGTCAAGCTGAAGCAAGAGAACTAGAACGACAGAAGCGTCTGCTGAGAGTAAGGACCGAACTTGAGTCTGCTTCGGTCTTGGGAAGTAGTCAGTCCGCCTCAGTCTTGAGCAGTTGTCATTTGGAAGATAATGAAGACCCTGACAAGGTAAGCTTCAATATTGCTACTGTTGAGGAGGACTCTAATGTCAAAGTCAAGAGGTGGCTAAATGACCACCTCGTGTCTACTGCTATTGGTAAATTAGCTGACTCCTTTTCAAAAGCTATCAATTCATCTAACCCCAACCAACCTGTCTCTTGCCGAAGGCGCCTTCAGTGGGAAACCAGACGAACGGCCCATGTTCTATTCCTGTTACAATACGACTAAACACCTTTTTAATGACGATGAAAACCTTGACAGAATAAGAAATTGTCTGGAGGGAGATGCCTTTAAAATGGTAAAACCTCTAGGCCTATTTATATCAGGTAAAAATTTGAGTACAGTGATGAAAACTTAACAAATGCGTTTTGGACGTCCAGAGTTTATAGTCGAGTCAATGTTGAAGAAGGCGCGCATGCTCCAACCAGTCAAGGAGGATGACGCTGTCAGCCTTATTGAGTTTTCAACAACTCTTTTAAACCTGACCTCTACCGCAGAATCGTTGGATTTGGAAATGTACCTAATAAATCCTCTCCTGTTGAATGAACTTTTAAGTAAGCTCCCCTATACTCTGAAGTACAGGTGGGCCGAACAAGTGAATAGCATGCATTTAGAAAAACTTACTGACCTGAAAGTATTCTGTAACTGGCTTAAAAATCAGTGTTCCATTATGAGTATTTATTTTCGTCCACCCAAGGAGACAGCGCGGAAGATAAGTGACCCTAAACCAGTTTTGACTAATTCACCCAATGAAAACGTTTGCATGTTTTGCTCGGAGGGTCATGAAACCAACCGATAAATGTAAGCTTTTCAGAAAAGCAGAGGTCGCGCAGCGGTGGAAGATGATAATTGAGAAAAAACTGTGTTTCTTTTGCTTCCGTCGTCACCACATCAAATTTTGCAATTTAAAGAAACCTTGTGGAATCAATGGGTGCAAACTATCCCACCATCGCCTTCTGCATACTGACAGTGCCTCGAAAAATGCTGGACGTATCACTGATAACTTTACTCTGACATGTTTTGAATATGGTAAATTGCACGAAATAGCAAAGGAATCATTTGAGATTGACAACTACGGTGCAACTCTAGCAGAAAACATCTCACAAGAAGAAAGGACCCGAAACAAAGAAATCAAAATCAAAACAACACATTTAGACAGTGTTCCAATCAAAGAAAAAGCGTTAGGGATGGAATGCCAACTACTGGGGGCGTAGAATATGGTTCAGAACTCTGAGAAACATTCTGACATTCTCACTAGTGTCCAGATGGTCCGAATGGTTGGAGAGAGTACGGAAGAGCCTGATGAAGACAAGGAGATAGTTAACGATGAGCCTATAGAAACTTCCAAAATACTCGAAGTCTTGAGAGAAGCCATGCTGGAATATAGTGTCAAAATCGAGAACAGGATCGTCGCAGTAACTGACAAAAGGAGGAAAGTGAAAACAGACAAACAACATAAAGCCAAACCTCTATGGGAAATGAAGAAAACGGAGAACGATTCAGAGTTGATAATTTGTGGTGGATGTGACGTGCAGTTTGACAATACCTCCTTCTACAGACACAAGAAGAAACGTGTGTACTGGAAAGAGCACAAGAATAACGATGACAAGCAAACAAACAAGTGTGCTCAGTGTGGCTGCAAGTTCCCATGTCTGATGGCCTTGTTTAAACACAACTGTAGTCGCTCACAGGAACCTACGATGCCACAATTGTGTCTTGAAGAGCCGATGGCGGAGGTGCTAGGAGACAGCGTGGAGGACATACCCACCTTGTCATCTGTGGAAATCTCCAGAGACGAGACTGTGAGGAGAATTAACGATGGCAAGCAAACAAACAAGTGTGCTCAGTGTGGCTGCAAGTTCCCATGCCTGATGGTCTTGTTTAAACACAACTGTAGTCGCTCAGATGAACCTACGATGCCACAATGGTGTCTTGAAGAGCAGATGGCGGAGGTGCTAAGAGACAGCGTGGAGGACAATCCCAACTTGTCACCTATGAAAATCTCCAGAGACGAGTCTGTGAGGAGATTGTCAATAGTGGACGATTCAGTCAGCCTGGTCAGTGACGAGACCTTTGACATCTCACAGTACCACGGCAAGTACTTCAAGTCCAGCAGTGATAACCAGAGGAATAAGAAGTATTCTGAAATATTCAAAGAAATCAAACAACAAAGAAGAAAACGTAAGCCCAAAGTGAAAATCACTAATGAACTGGTGAGTACCAAAGTTAGCCTTCGCAAACCTCGGCCAAAAATGACTATTGCTCCAAAGAAAAAACGAATGAAAATGAAAAGGAAATCTAATTTTCGAATGGTTAGTTGTCTTGGAGGGGAGAAGATGTTATAACTTATTGCCTGCTTGTGCTCAATCTTTCTGATTAATAAGTAACATATGTTATTTTTTATTATTATGATTTTGTAAACATTATCCAATTTAAATACACATCTTTTTTGTCAAGTCTATTAATTTTTGACTTTTTAAAGTCTTGTCTACCTTTAATATTTTTAACAACGGTATTACTGTTAGAACCAATTTTTTTATACAATACTTAGAACATGTTACAAAATAAATTCTAATTTTTATATAAAAAAATAAAATTTTCTTCAGCTAAAGTTGGATTGTCTAAAAAATTATTGAGAAAGAATTAAAAGTAAAAGAAGAACTTTCATTGAGTTTATTCTCTCCGCACAACATCCTCCTATATCTCTGTATTCAAGACACAGCTGAGTTATGGCTTGGTGTCAGTGATCTCGGAAATGCCGTACATCCCAGCTAATAACCGTCCGTAGTTGGCTGGAATAGGATCCTTGGGGGGAAGATATGGTCCTTGATCCCCCACATACACATATCTATTTACACATTAAGAAAAACACTGTCAGTATTGTATCATTACAGTCAACTTATATAACTTAATACAGTACAGTATTTGAATGGGATGAATATTGAGTATTAAGTTTTCCAGAGATTAGGTGAAATCATGTGTGAATGGCCACGTTAAACAATGCCTATTTTGTTTAAATTATAGAACTTTATGTACCATATTAGGTTTTTATTAACTTTATATAATTTTCCAATTATTTACAGCATTTTAACGTGATAAATAACCACGGATGACCATGTTACATATATGAAGGAAAACATGAAGGGATAAGTTAAAGTTAACAAAGGTAGGAGTGATGAGTCAGTTGATGACATAATTAAACAATGTAAAGTAGCGGGGGTAAACCCTTCGACTGCTGAGACACAGTGACCATTCGTATGGCGGCTCCCGGTTTTACTGGTCTCCTCACATGAAGATACTATCTTATTCTTATTAAAATAGTTTAATTTAGCACTACGGTTCCCTCGTGCCTTCTCGGGCTTGTCGTAAGAGGCGACTAAAAGGGTGACCGACGAACTCACTGGGAGTCCCTGGGAGTGCCCCTGTTGTGTTGCAGGGGTTGATGTGTGCTCTGCACTGCCGATGGGTATTCTCAGTGGGTCGTGAGAAACCAGCCACTTCGGTCCTTGGTCAAGGAGTGCGGCATGGATGCAGAGGTCGGGCTCTGCATTGCGACGGGCGACCCCCGGCACGTCAGGTATCCGGTGCTGGGCAAACGGAGGTCGGGCCCCGGGGAACCGGGGTAGGGGTTTTTGTCCCCGAGGGTATACCCGTTCCTGACTGATGCGGGGAGGTTGGTCACATCCGTAAGGACTGCAAAGTCGAGTCCTGTTTCCTTTGCAAAGAAAATGGGCTCGCTGACAAACATGTAAAGCATATAGCTGGGTCTGGGCAGTGTAGTGTATTTAAAACTGCTCTACAGCAAGCGAAATCTCTCCCACGAAGATAAGAATCCTTCAGTGCAATCTGGAGCGATCCAGGACGGCTGACGCACTTCTTTGTCAGTTTGCCCTCGAACACGATGTCGACGCTCTCTTAATCAGCGAACAGTACCAGTATCGAGATAGGGACCCATCTTTATGGTTCCCTGATAGTCTTGGCACTGCTGCATTCTGGGCTCGTAATGCAGCTAATGTACAAGTGCGGGGTCACGCGAATGGCCGAGGTTTCGTTTGGGTTCGGTGCAGGGATGTCACTTACTTCAGTGCCTACCTTACTCCCAACGAGGCCATCCGTGACTTTCGTGAGAAGATAGACCGCCTAGAAGAGAGCGTGCGCAATACCACAGGACACGTCGTCGTGGGTGGGGATTTTAATGCTAGGGCTGTCGAGTGGGGAATGACCCTCACCAATTCCCGGGGCAAGTACATTCTGGACTTTGCTGCCAGAGCCGGACTCGTTGTCGTCAACGAGGGCAACACGCCAACTTTCCGGCGCCCTGGGATGCGGGGAACGATCCCAGACATTACCCTTGCATCTGAGTCTCTTTTGCCAAGGATCAGAGCCTGGAGAGTCCTGGAGGATTACACGGCCAGTGACCACCAGTACATAATTTTTGACGTCCTCGATGGTCATCAGAGACAAGTGGCAGCGTTTCGTCAAGTGCCCGTTCGATGGAACATTAAAAAACTGGACGTGGCAAAATTCAACGGAGCCATCCTACGAAGAACGCCGGTGGTTCACCCTGCAACTGGCGTGCCTCACGCAGAGGCGTTAGTTGCATCCACGATGAAACTGATTGTCTCGGCCTGCGATGAGTCTATGCCTCGCAGGAGATACCGGTGCAATAAGCGTCCTGTGTACTGGTGGACTGCCGAGATTGCGGAATTGCGTCGAGCGGCATTGAGGGCCAGAAGACTTGCTACCAGGGCTAGAGAACCCCTAGACAGACGGCGTAAGTCGGATGCTTATAGGGTGGCTAGGAGGTATCTTCGTCGAGCCATCAATCGGAGTAAACGCAGTTGCTGGGATAAATTAAGGGACGATGTTGATTCCAACCCGTGGGGCCTGGGTTACAAACTTGTAACCAAGAAACTTGGAACCCGCTCTCCACCTTCCGTCATGGACAGGGTCACTATGGAGAGGATAGTCGAGTCCCTTTTCCCGGCTCACGCGTTGCGCCCACTGCGGGATTATGGAAGGGTGGACGACGTCCCACTTTTCAGCCCTGAAGAGCTGGTGGCGGCCGTCACGTCCCTGAAGAACAACAAGGCTCCTGGTCCCGATGGGGTGCCCGGTGAAGTCCTCAAGAAGGTTTTGACTACCAACCCCTTGATCCTTTTGAGCATGTATAACGCCTGCCTGGTTGAAGGGGTTTTCCCCTTGTGCTGGAAGACAGCTAGGCTTGTGCTTGTTGGGAAGGGCAAGGGAGACCCAGATCTGCCATCCTCTTACAGACCTCTGTGTATGTTGGATACGGCTGGCAAAGTCCTCAAGAAATTCATCCGTTCCCGGCTAAATTCAGCCGTTGTCGCTGCGGGGGACCTCTCCCCTCGTCAGTATGGATTCAGGATGGGGCGGTCAACGATTGATGCGATTGAGGAGGTGAAGCAAGCCGTGATGAGAGCTGAGGATTTTACCCACTACTCTCGCAGGGTTGTGCTGCTCGTAACGCTCGATGTGCGAAATGCATTTAATTCGGCGAGGTGGTGCGATATGCTGGATGCTCTGGAGAACACCTTCCACGTGCCGGCATACCTCATGCGCATCATAGAGGATTATCTCCGGTTTCGCCTCCTAACCTATGACACTGCGGAGGGCCCGCGGACGATGAGTGTCACTTCTGGTGCTGCCCAAGGTTCCATACTCGGCCCAGACCTCTGGAACGTCGCTTATGACAGCCTTCTGAGGTCTGAAATGCCTGAGGAAACGGTCTTGGTTGGGTACGCAGACGACGTTGCAGCTTTGATAGCTGCACGTAGCGTTGAGCTGGCTCAGCTAAAGCTAAACCGAGCTATGCGTACCATAAACGCATGGATGGCAGACCACGGTCTCTCACTTGCTCTGAGCAAAACCGAGATCGTGATTTTGACAAAAAAACGGATTGACACCATCGTGCCGTTGAGGGTGGGAGCCGTCGAGGTTCAAACTGTTCGTTCTGCCAAGTATCTTGGGGTCATGGTAGACAGCAAGCTTAGCTGGCGGGATTAGATCTTCCGTACAGCGGACAAGGCCGCTAGGGTGGTTTCTTCTCTTAGCCGGTTGATGGCCAATGTCGGAGGGCCTCGGTCCAGTCGTAGAAGGCTGTTAATGTCTTCGGTCCAGTCCGTACTCTTGTACGGTGCTGAGGTGAGGGCAGACGCACTAAATAAGGAGGCATACAGGATGCGGCTCGCCCGAGTGCAGCGTCAGGCAGCACTGAGGGTAGCATCTGCCTACCGAACAGTGTCCGAGCCCGCCGCCCTGGTGATTGCTGGAGTCATCCCCGTCAAACTTTTGGCGGCGGAGAGAAGGGCAATTTACCGGCGCCGTGGGGAGGACGAGGCACGAACAGAGGAACGCACCCGCACCTACCAGCTGTGGCAGGAGGGCTGGGAACAGGAGACACGGGGACTCTGGACCAGGCGACTGATACAGCAAGTCCAACCTTGGGTTGATCGGCGGTACGGAGAGGTGGACTTCTACCTCACCCAATTTCTGACGGGACACGGCTTTTTCCGGTCGTACCTGTTCAGGATGGGCAAAGCCGTGTCACCCGACTGCATATACTGCCCAGGCATTCTCGATGACGTGGAACATACATTTTTCCACTGCCAGCGCTGGGAAAGGCCCCGCCTGGAGGCTCAACAATTAATAGGACTGCTGTCGGTGGACACGGTCATACCGATTATGACGGAGGGTGAGGACAATTGGACCTGTGTGTCACATTATATCCAGGGTATTCTCCGCGCCAAGAAGATCGACCTTGACCGGGATGCGGTGTAGGTCATTAAGAATCTAAATGCCAGAAACGGTGCGAGCCCTGAGGGCTTAGGTCACATGTTGGCCAGACTTGAAGTAATGTGACAAACAATTCCAGGTCTGTGTCCAACAGAGTAGAGGGGGTTTTTTAGTGAGTAGTCTGATAATTTTCAGGAGTCTCACACTACAGGCTGGCTACCTGTGTGCGTAAAAGCATTTTCCCTCCTCTCCCTAAAAAAAAAAAAAAAAAAAAAAGCACTACGGTTCCCAAACGATGGGTTGCAGTTTTGGTGGGTCAGAAGAGACCATAATTAAAAATGTTTTTTATTAGACTCTGGACTACTAGAACCGGAATATTTACAGTTATATTTTGGTTTCTGCTATGCACCAGAATAGTGTATCGAGCGGATAATAAAGGGCATGGCTGTACGTGGTGCACTGTATATTAAAATTTTTCAGAATATTCACTGTTTAATGTGATTGACTTGTTTTAGCTTTACACTAAGAATTTGAAATGCTAATTGTTCATTAAACTTTTATTCCTTATTTCTATGTGTGAATTTGAATAGTTTTTGGACATTTTGGACGTGAATGACGCTCTAATATTACGATAATTTTTTCAATGATTTCGCAAACAAAATTTTACAGTATTGCTGCAATAAGCAAAGGGCCGATTTAGCAAATTTGTTTTTGGTTGATTCTTTAGGACGTGTAAATTATCGTGGTGTTACTACAAATTCGGACGATGATTACGACGTCACCGTAATCGTTGTAGATGATCACTTTAGCCTCAGTTACAGAAAATAGTTAATATCGATTTGTAATATATACACAACATTGTGTATACAAACCTAAACAAAATCTACTAAACAACTTCAGTACTTTTTTATTACAGCCCTTACACGCGGCCGGGTCAGTACAAACCTACACTGCAGTGAAAAAATCTTAAAATCTGTCGCTGAGTGCGAGCCTAGCGTCGGTCTAAGGCGGACCTTTTCCCAGTGCTCGATTTGTTAAAAATGAGATGCCGGAACTGCCTATTTAATGTGACTAGTGTACCTGTTGCTCGAATTTGAGCAATTGAAAAGTATTACAGCCGTTATTTGTTATTTTAAAACGAATACCAGTCATAATTTCCGATGAATTTAAAAGAGTAGACTCAAAGATTATGGAAATACTCACGATGTACATAACCGATATAATCAACATTTCTTCTAAATATCGTATTGTTTTTCAAAAGCTTGTCTTGTTTTTTAGTGCTTTCTAAAATGTTTCCCACTCATAGCCAAAATTTTCAAAATTTTCTGGTGGCCAAAACTTGATCAAGACATAGAAAACATGGTGAATTCTTGTCAAGCGTGTCAACAAAGTCGTCACAACCCTCTAAGAGCAACGGTTCTTCCTTGGGAGAAAACAAAACAACCCTGGTCTCGTCTCCACATAGATTTCGCTGGGCCTTTCCAAAACAAGTTGTTTTTGATTGTTGTCGATTCTTTCAGTAAATGGTTAGAAGTAGTTTTGGTGCCTTCTACAGATTCAAGATCAACTATAAAGGTTCTCAGAAGCCTTTTTGCAACACATGGTATTCCAGACACAATAGTATCTGACAACGGGTCGGCTTTCACTTCACAAGAATTTCGATTGTTTAATGAAAGCAATGGCATCCGCCACGTCGTGGTTGCACCATACCATCCATCATCGAATGGTCAGGCAGAATGGATGGTCCAAACGACAAAAAATTCTTTGCGACGAATACTTCAAGGAGATTGGCAATAAATATTGGCTCAGTTCCTAATATCATCTCATATAACACCAAATTGTTCAACTATGTCACCGAGTGAACTGCTGTTTGGAAGACGTATTAGAACCATCTTAGACAGAGTTCACCCTGATTATTCTTCAAAATGATAAAGAAGACAAAATCTTGGATAAAGCGCTTCACGATTACCAACAGTCACCTCAGAGGAAATTTAAAGAAAATGATTCCGTATTTGCAAGAAACTATAATCAGCGAGGACCAAAGTGGATTCTTGCTAAAGTCACTAGAATAACCAGGCCACGTAGCTACCATTTGACAACAAAAGAAGGCATTGAAATACGACGTCATATCGGCCAATTGAGACCTCGCTCAGAAATATCAAAAGCATCTCCTAACTCGCACTTGGATAATCCTGAATCTCCAGTAAACCCATCATTCCACCCAATATTCCAGAATCCTATTCAGATGAGAACACCAGAAGCACATCATATCACTCCAGTTCAACCACCATCAATGGTCCGCAATCCTATTATGATGAGAATACCAGACGTACAACCAATGCGACCATCGGTGATGCAACAATCTCGTAATTCCTTTAGTAGTATAGAAGGATCAATTAACCCTCATCAAGATGCTGTTTTCAACGTTTCTGATTTAATTCAAGACTCCACTAGCATGAGCACAAGTCCACAACCTGTTCGGTCACGTGTCTCTAGATCAAACTCCCAAAACACTTCAATGAGCATGAGTCCTCGACCTGTTCGGATCCCTCGACCACCGGCATATCTCTAGGACTACCTGACGGAAAAGGAGTGTTATGTATCAAGAAATAAGTCCATATGTTTTATTCATAGCATCTGTCAGATGACTGTTTATATTATTATGTTTTGTTTACTTTTTAAATAACTTCTTGATCAGCATTGTACGTGTTATTAAATTTACGGAAAGTAAATAAAAGAAACGTCTTATAACACTTAAAACATATATTTACGCTTATACTGTTACTCACAAGACGGTAAATATACAAAACAGATGGTAAGTGGTGATCGATTTCGATTGGATGATGATTGGAGTATCATCAGACCCAATAGGCGAATGACAAGAATCTTAATGGCGTCCCTACTTATACCCTATTGGCTACCGGAAGCACCGGCCAATACATTTTTATAAGTACAACTGGAATCAAAATGTATTTGTTCATTAATCAACTTATTTCTATTTTACATTTTTCCTTATAAATATACAATTCTTCCCAAGCATTCATCATATCCTTTCTTACAATTCTTTAAAATATCTAGACTATCCTCAATTTTTCCTAGTGAGTGGCCATTTTGTAACAGGTGTTGTGCGACATTTGATCTTTCCGGTTTGTTGTTCCTCCACGCAGATATGTGGTTTTTGAAGCGGTTAACGAAGTTCACAGTCTGTCCAATGTAGAAGTTATCACAATCGTTACAATTAATTTTGTAGATGCCCGAAGCGTCGAATTTGTTGAAATATTCTATTTTCGGATGCAGTATTTTACTCATGGTGTTCTGAGTCCTGTAGGCTATTGAAACTCCGTATTTCTTGAATCTGTTAGCAGTCCTTTGTGTCGTAGTCCCCGTGTAGCTAAATGTGATATATCTGGTGTTTTCCTCTTTTATCTCTTCTAATGTTGTTCTGCTGTATAGTGTATTCTGCCTATCGATTTTCCTCCTCGTCTTCCTTGCGATGTCCTCTATTGTCTCTATTGTGACCATTAACTTGAGCGATCTTCTTAATGGTGTCCAGTTCTTTCTTCCTATTAGCTTGGCTAAGTGGGATCTTATAGGCACGGTACAGCATAGATCTAAAGGCTGCGGTCTTGTGGATTGTCGGATGGATAGACTTCCTGTTGATTGTAGTGTCCGTTTGCGTAGGTTTCCTGTAGATGTCAAACTCTATCTTGCTGTCTTTTCTCTCTAATGTGAGGTCCAGGAAGTTGATCTTTTTGTTTTCTTCAAACTCGTTGGTAAAGGTGAGGTTTGGGTGGTGGCTGTTTAGTGTCTGCATCATCGTTTTGTGCTCTTGATCCTGGGCTTGTCTGAAGATAACAAGAATGTCGTCTACATATCTAACATACAGTTTTACATCATGATTCTTTCTTAAATTCTTTAACATTTCTTTTTCCTGATGCTGTAAAAATATTTCTGACAAAATTGCCGAAAGTGGACTTCCCATAGCTAAACCATCTGTTTGTTCGTAAAACCTATTGTTAAATCTAAAATAATTTTGTTTCAAAACAGTCACAAGCAATTTTACAATCTGATTGACATATTCATCGTCTAAACTATTCTGTAAAAGCCTACATTTAACAAAAAAAAAATTGAGAATTGAAATTGGAAAAATTGAGGATAGTCTAGATATTTTAAAGAATTGTAAGAAAGGATATGTAATGAATGCTTGGGAAGAATTGTATATTTATAAGGAAAAATGTAAAAATAGAAATAAGTTGATTAATGAACAAATACATTTTGATTCCAGTTGTACTTATAAAAATGTATTGGCCGGTGCTTCCGGTAGCCAATAGGGTATAAGTAGGGACGCCATTAAGATTCTTGTCATTCGCCTATTGGGTCTGATGATGATTGGAGTGTTCAATCGAAATCGATCATCACTTACCATCTGTTTTGTATATTTACCGTCTTGTGAGTAACAGTATAAGCGTAAATATATGTTTTAAGTGTTATAAGACGTTTCTTTTATTTACTTTCCGTTTACTTTTTAGTTTAGTCTGATTGTGAGTTCAATAAATTTGGTTTTGTTAATTATGTTTCAATATACTAAAATGACATTTTTTGTTTTTCAAAGTTAAAGTTTTATCGGGAAGACATTGGTAGTCCAGGGCCGTTTCATCGGCATTAAACATGTTTTTAGGATCATAGTCTTTCTTTTAGTTCCTCTTTCCAGTTTTTACATACATTTCTTCAATGCTTGCACTCTCTCCACACCTGTTAAAAAAACAATGTAATTTCTTTGTTTGTATTTCTCCAACTAACCATTACTTGCTCAAAAATTTTCATGGCCTAATGATTTGGCAAAAACCTTCAGCTGGCGGGGATACCCAAGGCCCCACTAGAAAAACAGGCCATGCTGCAGCGCGGGCAGTACAACACTACGTCACAGTGGTGGATAGTTGTACTAAAATCTGACAGACAGCCAGCTTATTTACCTAAAACATATAGGATATGGCAATGAATTTATCAACGAATCTATCCGCTAGTGTAACGTCATGGATCCTGCAGCATGGCCTGTTTTTCTAGTGGGGCCTTGGGATACCATACTCTTCAGCTACTGTATATCCTTTTTATATTTTTTTCACCACTTTTTTACTTCAACAAAAATTTTAATTTTTGCTTGCAAAGTTAAGGACTAGTACTTCTTAGCACTCATTCTTGCTCACTGAACTGAAACACTCATCAACTAGCAATCAATTAACACAGCAAAATCTGACTGACCGTTAAAGACGTCAACTTTGCAAAGAAAACAAACGGAGACTAATGAACACATCGTGGGAACATCAATGAGAGCATCAGTTCATGTTTCAACAGGTGTATTTTTTGTCCTGAATTCAAATTGCAGAGGCTCACGGTAACGCAGTTTGAATTGTGGTGGACCTTAAATTTTGGAGGTAACAGTTCGAATTATAGCAATACAATTTGAATTGTAGAGGCTCTACTATGTGCAAATTCAAATGGCTGCATTAAGTGTAAAAATCACTTAGAATTATTGGTACATATTTATTTTTTTTTATTTTAGAGGTTTTCTGAGGGGAATAGACAAAACATTACTTATTATAGAGGTTTTCAAATTAGTGAGGTTCTACTGTAGTAGTTAGCTATACAGTAGAATAAAGTAAAGCTTTCACAGATAATGCTTTCTCACTTATTTAAAGTACAATGAATTTATGTTAGTTATTTTATTTTTAACAAGTGTTTCATTCAAGCCCCAAATAGGGTATGCATTACAGTGAAACCGTTGACTATTAATACGCGAAACATAAATTTAAAATAATCCTAATATGTGCTATTTTATTTTTATTTTGACTATATTTTTAAATTAAATTTTACAAAGGATATTGCAGTTTAATGTACTACGAGCTGTCGGGCATGGCCGTCCTACGTACGGGAATCGAGTACTCCATTAAAACTGTGTATATTTATATTCTTAATTCAAGCATAGTTTAAGCAGTTCAAAATTTATTGTAAAGAAAAAGCTGCCAAGATTAATTAAAACATGTAATCATTGTTATTTCCCAACCTTTCCTTAAAAATTTGAGTGGCAAAAAGATTTTCATAAGCTTTCTTTTGAAAGCTCCTGAGCTTCGATTCGTATACAGCAATGGTTATAGAATCTTACTTATTTCCTATAATCAATGACAAAATCAAAGAGTAAATAAACTAACCTCATAGTTCTATAGAATATGGAATATTTTTATATTCAACCAGCTGTTAGTTATACTGTAACAAATTATCCCCCGTGCGGTACCGGGTTAGAATAGCACCGCAGCCTTCTCGGGCTTTTCGTAAGAGGCGACTAAAAGGGTGACCTACGTTCTCACTGGGAGTCCCTGGGAGTGCCCCTGTTGTGTTTGCAGGGGTTGATGTGTGCTCTGCACTGCCGATGGGTATTCTTAGTGGGTCGTGAGAAGCCAGCCACTTCGGTCCTTGGTCAGGGAGTGCAGCATGGATGTAGAGGTCGGGCTCTGCATTACGACGGGCGACCCCCGGCACGTCAGGTATCCGGTGCTGGGCAAACGGAGGTCAGGCCCCGGGGAACTGGGGTAGGGGTTTTTGTCCCCAAGGGTATACCCGTTCCTGACTGATTCCGGGCCGCTCCTTGCCACACGATGCGCTGGAATAAACACGATGGCTTTAAATAAAACCCCTCAAAACACATTTTTGATCAAGAGCTCAAATGAGCCAGAAAAGACGTTAGAAGTGGAGCGGAACGCTTTTGTCCGTAGCTCCAAGGTGCAGCGGTCGCCACCAGCGAAAAACGTGAGGACATCTCCCCCACCTGCCACCTTCAAATGCACTAAGGAGTTCCCCCGTTTAGGAGCTCCTTCGGCAAGTGGAGCTGGGAACGGTGCGGAAAACGCCGGAGATGATCTACCCCACTCTGCCAGTTCTGCTGTAGGGATGCCGGAGGAGCCATTCACGGGACCATTGGTGTCGGAAGGCTCTGAGATGGTGCTTCTGCGTCAGGAATATCTTGACGCAGAGAGTGACATTGAAACCCGGCTTCAAGACATGGAAGCTACGATCAAGGCTATGCTGGACACCTTCCGGACCCAGAAAGCCGTAAATCAAGTGGTCAAAAACGGCATGGCCAAACTGGAGGATGACCTTGGCTTCGTTTTTGCCTGCCGGGTGGTGAGTAAGGCAGCCATGGAGAAGATTGCCAAGAAGGTTGTGTCTCTGTCTGACGAAAGAACACTGCCTTCTAAGAAACGTAAAAGGCCTTCCACATCGGACAGTCCTTAAAAAAGAGAAGAAGGCGTCCAGACCAAAAGGACCATGGTTAAGGCCAAGGGGACTCAGACTGACCTATTGTCTGCTGTGCCCAGATCCTTTTCAGACATTGCTGCAGCTCCTGTAAAGAACCAACAGCCACAGCTACCTACGACCCCCCTTCAGGGAAGTTCCCGAAAGGGGTCAGTCGTAGAGACACCTGGGGCTGCGTGGGAAAAACGCCGTTCCCGAAAGGAGAAGAGGCAGTTGAGGCGGGCGGAGGTCGCCTCTATTAAGAATGTGGCAGTAAAGGCACAGCCGACCGGCGTGGCCCAAACTGGGCCCGGCTCGGTCTCTGCTCCGAAAAAGTCCCGGCCAAAAAAGCCCAGGACGGAGGCAATCCTGGTCAAGCCCTCAGGGGGGAGATCTTTCGCCGAGGTCTTGGGTGCAATTAAGGCCAAGGCTAAACCAGAGCAGACCGATACGGTTGTACGGTCGATTAGACAAACCCGGGACAGGGACGTTCTCCTTGAACTGGGTAAGTCGAAAGACAAAGCAGCCTTTACTGCCGAACTGAAGGCAGCTGTTGAAGGCCAGGGCACCGTCCGTGCTCTTGAACCAAAGACATCAGTCGAGGTTCGAGACATTAATTGTGTATCGACGGAAGTTGATGTTGTTGAGGCCCTAAAGAAAGCTGTCCCCGAGCTTGGCGGGCAAACGGCTTTCCTTAAGGTGTGGCTCACAAAACCGAACAGGAGTCAGCAGCGGATGGCGGTCGCCGAAATGGCAGACGCACATGCCACGAAGGTGCTGGGAGTCCAGCATCTGAGAGTCGGCTGGGTTAACTGCAGGCTCAGACGGAGAGTGGAAGTGAAGAGGTGTTTTAAATGCCTCTGTTTCGGCCATTCCTCCCGAAACTGCAAGGGACCCGACCGAAGCAAGAACTGCCTTCGGTGCGGGGAGGTCGGTCACGTCCGTAAGGACTGCCAAGTCGAGTCCTGTTTCCTTTGCAAAGAAAATGGGCTCGCTGACAAACACTTGAAGCATATAGCTGGGTCTGGACAGTGTAGTGTATTCAAATCTGCACTACAGCAAGCGAAAGTCCTTTCACGAAGATAAGAATCCTTCAGTGCAATCTTGAGCGATCCAGGTCGGCTGACGCACTTCTATGTCAGCTTGCCCTAGAACACGATGTCGACGCGCTCTTAGTCAGCGAACAGTACCAGTACCGTGATAGGGACCCATCTTTTTGGTTCCCTAATAGTCTTGGTACTGCTGCATTCTGGGCGCGTAATGCAGCGAAAGTACAAGTACGGGGTCACGTGAAGGGCCGAGGTTTCGTTTGGGTTCGGTGCAGGGATGTCACTTACTTTAGTGTCTACCTCACTCCCAACGAGGCCATCCATGAATTTCGTGAGAAGATAGACCGCCTGGAAGAGAGCGTGCGCAATACCACAGGACACGTCGTCGGGGGTGGGGATTTTAATGCCAGGGCTGTCGAGTGGGGAATGACCCTCACCAATTCCCGGGGCAAGTACATTCTGGACTTTGCTGCCAGAGCCGGACTGGTTGTCGCCAACGAGGGAAACACGCCAACCTTCCGGCGCCCTGGGATGCGGGGAACGATCCCAGACATAACCCTGGCATCTGAGTCCCTTTTGCTAAGGATCAGAGCCTGGAGAGTCCTGGAGGATTACATGGGCAGTGACCAACAGTACATTATTTTTGATGTCCTGGATGGTCATCAGAGACAAGTAGCCACGTTTCGTCAAGTGCCCGTTCGATGGAATATTAAAAAATTGGATGTGGCAAAATTCAATGAAGCCATCTTACGAGGAACACCGGCGGTTCCCCCCGCAACTAGCGTGGCTCACGCAGAGGTGTTAGTTACATCCATGATGGGACTAATCGTCTCGGCTTGCAATGAGTCTATGCCTCGCAGGGATCCCGGTGCAATAAGCGAGCTGTGTACTGGTGGACTGCCGAGATTGCGGAATTGCGTCGGTCAGCATTGAGAGCCAGAAGACTTGCTACCAGGGCCAGAGAACCTGTAGACAGACGTCGTAAGTCGGATGCTTACAGAGTGGCTAGGAGGTTTCTTCGTCGAGCCATCAACCGGAGTAAACGCAGTTGCTGGGAGACATTAAGGGACGATATCGATTCCAATCCGTGGGGCTTGGGTTACAAACTTGTAACTAAGAAACTTGGCACCCGCTCACCACCTTCCGTCATGGATGGGGCCACCATGGAGAGGATAGTCGAGTCCCTTTTCCCGGCTCACACGTTGCGCCCACTGCGGAATTTCGGAAGGGTGGATGACGTACCACTTTTCAGTCTTGGAGAGGTGGAGGCGGCCGTCCTATCCCTGAAGAACAATAAGGCTCCTGGACCCGATGGGGTACCCGGCGAAGTCCTCAAAAAGGTTTTGACTACTAACCCCTTGATCCTTCTGCGCATGTACAACGCCTGCCTAGTCAAAGGAGTTTTTCCCTCGTGCTGGAACAGCTAGGCTTATGCTTGTTGGGAAGGGGAAGGAAGACCCAGACCTGCCATCCTCTTACAGACCTCTGTGTATGTTGGATACGGCTGGCAAAGTCCTCGAGAAGTTGATCCGTTCCCGACTGAATTCAGCCGTGGTCGCTGCGTGAGACCTGTCCCCTCGCCAGTATGGATTCAGGATGGGGCGATCTACGATTGACGCTGTTGAAGAGGTGAAGCAAGCCGTGATGAGAGCTGAGGATTTTAACCACTACTCTCGAAGGGTTGTGCTGCTCGTAACTCTCGATGTGCAAAACGCATTTAATTCGGCGAGGTGGTGCGATATGCTGGATGCTCTGGAGAACACCTTCCACGTCCCGGCATACCTCATGCGTATCATAGAGGATTATCTCCGGTTCCGCCTACTCATGTATGACACTACAGAGGGCCCACGGACGATGAGTGTCACTTCCGGTGCTGCCCAAGGTTCCATACTCGGCCCGGACCTCTGGAATAACGCGTATGACAGCCTCCTGAGGTCTGAAATGCCTGAGGAAACTGTTTTGATTGGGTACGCGGACGACGTTGCAGTTTTGATAGCTGCACGTAGCGTTGAGCTGGCTCAGCTAAAGCTGAACCGAGTTATGCGTACTATAAACGCATGGATGACAGACCACGGTCTCTCGCTTGCTTTGAGCAAAACTGAGATCGTGATATTAACAAAAAAACGGATTGACACCATCGTGCCGTTGAGGGTAGGAGCCGTCGAAGTCCAGACCGTTCGTTCTGCCAAGTACCTTGGGATTATGGTGGACAGCAAGCTTAGCTGGCGGGATCAGATCTTCCGTACGGCGGACAAGGCCGCTAGGGTGGTCTCCTCTCTTAGCCGGTTGATGGCCAATGTCGGAGGGCCTCGGTCCAACCGTACACGGAGGGTCTGTGTCCAACAGAGTAGAGGGGGTTTTTTAGTGAGTAGTCTGTGATAGATTCAGGAGTCTCACACTACAGGCTGGCTACCTGTGTGCGTAAAAGCATTTTCCCTCCTCTCCCTTAGAAAAAAAAAAAAAAAACTCTAACAAATTATAGCTTCCACTAAAACAAACTAAAGATTTTAAAGACTGCTAAAAAAAATAGATCATCTAGTATTTTATTATGTATATTTTAATAATCTGTCATCCTCTTACCGAATAAATGAACGTATTAATGATTATAGCATTATACATAGTATAAATAAGTCAACCCTACGTATGTAATTTAATTTTTATCCAAATGCTGAATTTGTGTTGCGAACGCTGAATGTTTACAGCTGTTACGTTAAGCAAATGGTATTAATAGCAAAAGCTAGTCTAGAATGTTTATATCGGCAGCAAGACTTTAAAAAATTGAAACTTAATTTCTAAAAAACTGGGACCCTAAACTAAAATTATGGCTTCAACATTCCCTAGTTCTCAAAATTATCTTTCTTTCAACACAAAAATCATGAAAATCCGTCAAGTGGTTGATTCAGAATTGTGAAATAGAAAAACCCTGTCACGTTTTAATATTATAGATTGCAAAAGAATGTGCAAGGTACCTGCTTATTTGGTGTATTGAATTTTAATAAATAGGCCTACAGTAAAATCATAAAATCGTACATGAAAAATATTTTAAAACCTAAAATATTATATTATAAAATTACTTCATACAAAATGCAGCATACTGATAATCTAACAGGTTTAAATATTATTTCAACATTAGATTGCTTGATTAAAATCAGTTTGCATATGTAAGACGCATTATATTGAGTATATTAATGAAACTCGTCCTACACTCATCTCCATTCATATTTGGCTTAAAATACCTACTTTGTATGGTCGCCATTTCATTGTAAAGTAAATATGATGATTGTATGTTCATACAGGGGTCCCATTGGCAAATTTGCCTGGGGCCCCGAAAGTCTTAGGTCCGGGCCTGTAAATTACTAGGCATGCAGCCTCAGGTCCGCCAATTGAGCGGAGTGAAGCATCGATATAAACAAATAACCTTCTTTATAAATAAAATTTTTTGTTTCCAAATATATTATGGATTAAAACGTAAAAACAAAAGTGAATTTTATTGATCAATACAAACCTCATTATTCAAGCCAACAGTTATAAGCAATTTTCTTGAGTCTTTCAATCTCTTTTTCTTTGCTTGTCATTTGCTGCTCTTATTTATGCTTTCGACTCTCTCTATAGAAAATGGATCGATCAACAAGCCCTCGATGGTTATAACTCCTAATGCTACATAAGTCAAGCCGAGGGAAAATTCTAACTTTCCTAGGTCCACCACAGCCTGATATACAGTACCAGTATGCAGCTTGGCTGCGATGTACCAAAATCGCACAGGCAAGATTTAGTGGAAATTGCCTTCGAGAATATTTGACAACATTCAGTTTAAAGGAAGTAGTTGAGTTGTTGTGTTTATGTAAAACCTGTGGATTGTAGTAAATCTCCAACCTGACATCAAAATGCCAACATGCTAGTTCTGTTGGCTGCAATAATTAATCTTATTACGGGAAAAAGGAGGAATATCGATTATCATATGATGCTTGGTTATAACTGTACTCCCGTACAGGCCAAGCAGTCTAGGCCAATTAATTAATGGCCTACTTTTCTAATCGTAACTGTATTTCTTTACAGACGACTATTTATTCATTTAAGCTAAAAATAGACTTCAACACAAGCTTAGTTAAATATTTACTTAAATAGTTGTAAGTTGACTACTGAACTTCCGTACAGGCCTAGCAGTCTAAGCTAGTATGCCTGTGCATCGTAATCGTAACTGTACAGGCCTAGCCAATTATTTGCACACCTTAGTTAAAATTGGACTTCTATATAAGCCTAGGTATTTATTCAATAATTACTATAGTCGCAACTTGACTTCTGTACAGGCCTAGCAACTGTATTTATATAGGATAGGCTACTGTTATCATCATTTGAAAATACTGAATACCTGCTTCAAAAATGCAGTTTCTATAATTTTCAATAATAAAGATTTTCTTTTGCTGTTATAAAGCAATATTTGCTACAAAACTAATAGAAATAAGAATCACCAAAAGAAATAACTTGTATAAGGCCGACAGTAATTAGTAATGCGAATCTGTGTACTGCATTATTAATCAATGCTTAATGGTATTCATCGGACTGCCCTTTTCTTTTGTACTGTCTTTTGTAATTACAAGCAGTTACCCCAGGAACTGTACCTAGGCCATCTGCGCACGAGCAAGCTGAGATGCCCGTGGGTACACGATGTCGAGTCGCATACGCTACGATTATTTGTTTACATCTACGTTGTTATCTCGTAACCAACATGGCAACCCTTAAGACTAATGTTAAACATTGCAAATTTTATGTCAGTTTAAAAGTGTACAGGTATTATCAAATTGAAATTTGTTTGTTTAGTAACATCAAAAATATTTGTCGAAATACCACTGGTAAGTTTGGATTCAATATGTTCAGCCGTTATTGAGTCAATTGATTACATAGTTTGCATAAGGTCCAATCTCAAAGAGCTTCGCTCGCTCCGCTCAATTATAGAACTAGGAAACAAAAAAATAAGTAAGTACACTTTGTAAGTACATCTTATATACTAAAAAACTTTTGCAAAACTTATGACAGCTAGCCTGACCATACGACTGGACCGAATTACATGCGGTTGATACCAAATGAAAAATATTTACCTGTAGATGTGCAGAATCCCTTTATAAACTAAACTAGGCTCACAAATAAGCACAAAAATTGAATTTGAAATTTTGTAAAAATTAACATGGGTCTTATGGGTTGCCATGGTGATGACAAAATAACACTAAAATATAAACAGAAAATCAAAACAAATGTAAGACATTCCAATCACATGTTTTATTTACAGTGACGGGTGAAATTAGAAAAGTCTGTACATTACATATTTTTTGTAGAGTTTTCGATCACAGGGCGACCTCTAGGAACTAATATAAAAATAAACTTTTCTTATGGCGATTGTTTTAAGCTTACGACAGACACCCTGGCCATAATACTGGACCGATTTACACACAGTTGGTACCAAATGAAAGGTAATTGTCTGTATATTTGCCCATTTGGCTTCGACTTCAGATATTACTGGACTAAATGTTATAAAAACGGAAATTAAAATATCTATTGACACTTTAAAATGGGGTAAAATGTTTAGTCTATTAAGAGTGAGATCTGGAGTTATATTGGACCGATTTGCATGCAGGTTGTGTTAAATGGAAGGTAAACTTTCCCAAGTCGCTGAAAAGTTTACTATTAATTTATATAATCTTCTAAAAATGGAATATAAAATCTTATATAATAAAAAAGCTTTTGCAAAACTTATGACAGCTAGGGTTATAGTAGTATGTTTTCTGTGGCTAGACTGACCATACTACTGAACCGAATTACACGCATTTGGTACCAAATGAATGATATTTCCCTTAGATGTGCAGCATCCCTTTATAAATTAAAATATGTTTAAAAATAAGATCAAAAATCTTTTTTAAATTTAAAAAAATAACATTGGTGATTTGGGTTGCCATGTTCGTGACATTCATTTATACTATTCATTTATATAATTCTTTTATATTAATACTATTCATTTATATAATCTTCTAAAAATGGAATATAAAATCTTATGTAATAAAAAAGCTTTTGCAAAACTTATGACAGCTAGGGTTATATAGTAGTATGTTTTCTGTGGCTAGACTGACCATACTACTGAATCGAATTACACGCATTTGGTACCAAATGAATGATATTTCCCTGTAGATGTGCAGCATCCCTTTATAAATTAAAATATGTTAAAAAAAGATCAAAAAATCTTTTTTAAATAAAAAAAAATAACATCGGTGATTTGGGTTGCCATGTTCGTGACAAAATAACAACAAAATATAAACAGGAAATCTAATCAAATTTCATAAGTTCCTATCATATGTTTTATTTACAGTGTGGGGTGAAATAAGAGAAGTTTACACAATACATACTTTTGGTCGAGTCTTCGACCACGGGGTGAGCTCTCGTTCAAACCTAATATTAACCAGATGTTGTAAATTATTGTTTGTCTATGTTTGATTTTATCATTTAAAAGTAAGTAAACGCTTTGAGTTTTTATTTGTTTTATTGTTTGAAAATGTTTTTTATGTAATTAGTAAGTTAAAAGTTTTTGATAGGTACATTTATTGGAATTTAATCTTATTTTACACGGTTTTTCATTTCAGATTTCAAAAAGCACCATTTAAACATACATCAACCCCGGACGAAGGACGGGTACTCTGCTAGTTGCAATCTATTTTGAAAATTCATCATTGGGTTAAGAAAGAACGATGTGAAATCAACGGAGAGGTCTGTGAGGAAAGTTTGCAGTTATATTTATTTTATATATATCATGTTAGTCCTAAACACTCTGATGTTGAACATTTCAAAGTAGGTAACGATTTAAAGATTTAAAAAAAAAAATAAGCCTGCATTAGTCAAATTACATCTAATGATCAAAAGCTGCATAAAAAAGGATACGGTAAACGAAGAACCCAGTATGCACTCTGAGACAGTTTGATTGGTTCCTGGCAACCTGTGACGAAGGTGGGGCAAGGCAGGGGGGCAGGCTGCACCCGGGGGTTGAGGGTGACATGGACGGGGGCCTTGGGAGTCACAACGTGCACCCTCATGAGCTGGGCGGTCAGCGGCTTGCTGCTCCTATGTGAGGGAAACCAACATACCATTTAGCGAATTTCCCATATAGGAAATAAGCTATTAACGTAGGTCTCATGGTAAGACCTAGACCCGAGACCAATTTACTTTTTCGTTTTGAGGTCCCCAGTGGCCAAAAACACCATCCGTTCAAATTCATATATATATATATATATATATATAGTATATGTGTGTGTCCATTAGCGCGATAACTCGAGCAAAAATGATCTGATTTTGATTAAATTCAGGATGGTAAGTAGGTGTTTATTATGCAAAATGCACTATTTTCCCCCCTCTGTGCTCGCCGCCATATTGGAAAAATCTGAATCGCCATATTGGCACTTTCTTGAGATTTTCGCCTATAGCTGCGTTTTGGTGTGTTTTAGCGAAAAAGAAGATATAGTCAATGTTGTAGACAATTAAATTTCCTATAATATACGTGAACATCTTGTTTATACCACTTATGGCTAAGAAAATATTCACTTAATGAAAAGGGGAAAAATGAAATTTTCCCGAATTTGCCAAAATTGTAACATTGGATTGCTGTAATTCAGTAATGACCTATTCTAGCAAAACAAGTATCACAATAAAATTTGTAGAGAACTTGATTACCTTCAAAATGCTTCTATTTTTCTTTATTAACCGTTGGAAGTGGGGCCAAAAAAATTAAAAGCAAACAAAACTGATTAAAACAATGGGTCTATTTTTTTGCTTTTGTAACACCACATTTTATCTAAAAAATAGCACAAATTATTTTTCTGTTTTAGCTTGAATTTTTAACCAAACTTAAGTTTCTTACATGTAACAGCACAATGCTCATGATGCAGGTAATATATTCCCTTTACAAATATCCACTAGTGAAAGGAGCTGTTCAATTTCAAACACAGCAAGTACATTTTTAACCCTTTCAGTGCTAGACCAATAATTCATATTTTGTAAGACTTTTTTGTTTGCCTTTTAATTCTATTACCTGTTGTTGACTTTTAACTGTCATGTTGTCACTATTTTATTAACTAGGCTAATTTTGCATAATAACACAGTAAGAAAATATATAAGAAATATAAGAAATCCCGGTATTTGTAGTAAACATTAAATAAAACTTAGTTTTAGCGAATTTCCCTATAGGGAAGTAGCTATTACCGTAGGTGGCACGGTAAGACCTAGACCCGGGACCGATTTACTTTTTCATTTTGATGTCCCCAGAGGCCAAAAACACCATTTGTTCAAATTTTTATATATGTATATATATATAGACTTATATATATATATATATATATATATACGTCCGTGAACGCGATAACTTGAGTAATTTTTGTCCGATTTTAATGAAATTTGGTTTAAAGGTGTAAAGCGGGATAAACTTGAATGAGTTTGCGAACCAGCAGGATCGGACCATGGGAACGGAGCTTTACGGGGGGTTTTATGGGGTAAAAATTGGTTTTTCTCACTTTTGACCATCAAAACACAAAATTTCCCGATTTCTCTTTAGACTTTTTTAAAGAAATTAAAAAAAACAAATAATTTAGTATATAAAAGTATTTTTGTTCGATTATTAGTAACGAAGAAAATTAAAAAATTGTAAATTTAAAATTCCCACGTTATTCTTATGGAGAATATTGTCAAATGTTGTAGTTTGCTTGTTTATGGATATATTTTGATCAAACTTGGCAAATTTATTTATTTTTTACTACTATTTTACTCAAAAACACACTTTATTAGTTTCCTTGTTGCAGCAAACCTAGGTACTTGTTAAACCTAATGTTGTTAAAATATATTTAACTGAAAATCAATTCAGACAAATGAAATTCGCTTAGTCGGCAGGTTTGCTGCGGCGGGGGTATTTGTTGTAATTTTCCTGGTTTTCCTATAAGTTTTTATGTTCTGATAGCATTATTTGAAACCAAAATCTCATAAAATCAAAAGACGTATAGTTTACAATGTAATATTGAATTTAACCTTGATTTAGTTGGACGAGGTTATCGTAATATAGCCATTTTAGGGAAACTAATGTTTTGCAGCAAAGTCTCAGGAACACATTTACTACTACTAAGACTAAAAGATTGCATCTAAATAGTCCGTGACTAACTGGTGCTGCTACCTAGTAACGCATTGAACAACCATCTGCAGCGCCATCTGTTCGCAATCGGTGGCGACAGCTTAAATACAGGTTTTTGACTCCCCAGTCTTCAAGCACAGATAGCCGAGAAGGCTAGGGCGTGTGTCACTTGGCCAGTGGCATTCGTCTGCTCGGGTTCGAATCCCGTCCTGTGTGGCAAATAATTGGTGACGTGTGTGTTTGTAGCGATATACTACAACCACTGGGGCATAGTGAGGTGTTCATAATCCTTGGTTTAGACATACACCTCGAAATCATCGGATTGGGCGAATCTTTTAGCTAAGTGGTTGGTAGTGTATCCTATGAACATGCAGGTCACCAATGGCCGTTTTGCTATTTTTTTTAAATAACCTTCCTCTCTATATCCCTTAGGGTTTTTTTTAAAACAACGATATATCGTTTCATAGCACTGAAAGGGTTAAAGATTAATTAAAAAAAAAAATAATAATAAGATCAAATACAGTAATAACTAGTGTACCTGTTGCTCGAAATCAAGCAATTGCGAAGCATTACAGGCGACTCACGAAGATTATGGAAATACTCACGATCTACACAACAGTTAGATATAATCAAAATCTTTTGTAAATATCTTATCTTTTCTCAAAAAGCTGATCTTGTTTTTTAGTGTTTCTACAAATTTTTCCCTCTCATAGCCGCATTAGGTTGTCTATAATAACAATTATAAATGAAAAAAAAACATTATTTCTTTTCTTCTACTTGGTTGTGTTCTATGACTTTTTCTATGTTTTCGTGTTTTATGTTGACGTGTTCTATGTCAAGATGGTGGACATCTAGCATCACCTGCAAAGTGCTCCCATATCTAAAGTGTAGTTTAAGTGGTAAAAAACAACAAATTTACTAATTAAACATCACACATCCAAACAACAACTTTATCAAGTGATTTTAAGACAAAAACATTTTGGAAGAAGTGAAACTCGAAGACATCAACCTCAAATCAAGCAAGTAGGTCGTACACATCAGCACCTTCACATGAAAGGTACTATTAATCAAGACCCTCAAGAAAATCTCATGAAAAGCCAATATCGAGACAAACTGAACATGACTGTAAGTTATTAATACAAGTTTAATACCAACAATAACATTTACCTCAAGAATTCATTGAACAGATGGTTATCTTGTAAACATCGCACAGTTTAAAAGTTTCAATTTTACATTTACATATAAGTGTCCAAATTCTTTAAATTAAACTCTGCAAATATATCAAACCACTAAAGCACAATAAATATTAAAAAGTACAAAGAAAGAAATTTCACCAATATATTTGTGACAAAGTATCAAATTGACAACCAAGCAGTGACGTCATAGCCAACTCACAGCTTTATACATTCTTCACTTCCAACACGACACCTGCTGCCTGGGAGTGTTTGAACTGAGAGTTGCTGACTGCACACTCAGCACACCCTGACCACAGACACTGCCACTTCTAACAGTGTCTACAACCTACTACCAACCAGTAATACAGTGCAACACTGTATTCCTCATTACTCTACATAAATTTTGGACAACAGAAATAAATTATTTATTTATTTAAATATTTCTATCCTGACATAAAGAACCAGCCAAACTTTTCAAAACTGATATAATTTTACACCTGATCCTCAAGATTCCTGACATAAAGAACCAGCCAAACTTTTCAAAACTGATACAATTTTACATCTAAACTTCAAGACCCCTGACATAAAGAACCAGCCAAACTTTTCAAAACTGATATAATTTTACACCTGAAACTCAAGATTCCTGACATAAAGAACCAGCCAAACTTTTCAAAACTGATATAATTTTACACCTGATCCTCAAGATTCCTGACATAAAGAACCAGCCAAACTTTTCAAAACTGATACAATTTTACATCTAAACTTCAAGACCCCTGACATAAAGAACCAGCCAAACTTTTCAAAACTGATATAATTTTTCACTGAACTTCAAGATCCCGGACATAAAGAACCAGCCAAACTTTTCAAAACTGATATCATTTTACACCTGAACTTCAAGATCCCTGACATATAGAACCAGCCAAACTTTTCAAAACTGATATAATTTTACACTGAACTTCAAGATCCCTGACATAAAGAACCAGTCAAACTTTCCAAAACTGAATCAGCAACTGGATTAACTAACATGGAAATAAGCAACAAAACTAGCTTTAATACCGGACAAATTGTGTTTGTAAAATTAAAAGGGTACCCACACTGGCCAGCTAAAATTACTGAAATTTGTACAAATTAAAAAAATTGCACCTCAAAATATAAGGTAATTTTTTTGGCGACAACAACACTGCTGACGTTAGAGAAACTGATATGTATTGTTACGAAAAAAGTAAAGATCTGTATGGGAAACCAAAAATAGACAATTTTAAAAATAAAGTGTTCAACAAAGCCTTAAAGGAAGCAGAAAATGCCTTCTCAAACCCGAAATGCTTGAACCCTGACAGAAACACAACACTAGACAGTAATGTCCCTCCACTAGAAAATCAGCAGCTCAGAGATGTCCTAAATAAAGTACAAGATTTACAAGAACAAGAACAAAATCCTGATGATCTAGAGACATCGCTCACACTTGCTGCGGAAGCTGGACATGCTTTACTGTTAGAAATTAATAAATTAAAGCAAGAACTACATGATATGAAGCAAAAATTCTCTTCCTTAAAATGCCAAGACTTCAGAGACAATAACTTTGCTGACATGAACCTTGCTGAGGCAAAAATTGAAGAGCTTGAAAATGGCAAGGAAGTCCTGCTCTCCCAAAATGCTTCTTCACTGGTTAAAACACTAAATGAAGTAGAACTCCAACTAGAGAAGGAAAGACAGCTAAGAATTAAAATGATAGAAACCTTTGAAGAACAAGATAATGAAAGAGAAAAACTACTACTCAACTCAGCAAATGAAATTAAGCAATTAGGTGGAATGATAAAAAAGCTGAAGCTAAACCAAGATGACAAAATGGACCTACCTCAGACACCAAAACCTACTGGCACTTCAGAAACACAAACAAATCACTCTGATTTTTATGTTCCCAACTACTGTGCCTCTCTAATTACTGAGCTGGTTCAGCTGAAAACTCGACAAGACCAACTAGAACGCTCTGTGGAAACTTTGCAAAAAGAACTGCACAAACAAGGTGAACAAATAAACCCTGCTACACCATCAACAGTCAAACAAAGTTCACCCACTAAAGAGATTTTTCCTCGTTCTAAAAACCACAACATAAGCAAGAGCAAAAAACCAATTGGGAAAGAAAGAAACCATTTCAGTGTATCTCTCCAAGTAGCCAAAAACAAATCTCGGCTTGAAGAATGTAGAAATAGGCTTACAGGTAGATGGGGTAAAACAGAAATGCGATGCTGACATCTTGACACGAGAAACTACAAGGATAGAAAGCCAAACTCCTTTCAAAAAACTGAACCCGGATATGACCAGGAGAAACAACCAAACTCCTTCTAAAAAAATGACTCAAAAAGAAAGGATTCCACCTATGACAGCAAGAATACGAGGCGACCAGGAAACTTTGGATGATTTTTTCATGAAGCATATAGATTACTTCAAAGACATAAATATCCAACACAAGGAAAGATTATCAGCCTCAATTAGTCACTCTGAAACCCCAGCCTCTAGAAGTACCTTAATCCCACCCCAAGTAGATAGCAGCAACCCAAGTACAGAAACCAGCAACACCCAAACCTATTTTTCAGGACCCTCAACCAAACCACCGGCAACAACATAACAACATCTAAAAACAATGTTGACAACCAATCAAAACACCCACTAGTTCGCAGACACCAACTCACCCTTGCCCACCAAAATATAGACTGGCTGTCTAATAAAACAGAAAGACTATCACACTTCCTTAATAATGAACAGCCAGACTTCATAGTTATTACAGAGCATGGTCTCTCCCGAGAAAACTTAGAAAACACACAGCTAGCTGGCTACACCCTAATTGGAGGCTACACAAGAAGAAATCATACAAAAGGAGGAGTTGCAGGATATGCCAAACATGGCTTGGAAAATTATATGAAAGTACTTAAGATAAGTGATGACGACTCAGAACTAGTATGTGAAACTGCTCTTTTCAAAATAAAACTGAAAAAGGAAATAGTCCAGGTCATGGGAGTCTACAGGCCTCCAAGGGACAATTTGGAACAAGCGCTAGATATCCTAGCAAGCCAGCTGGAATATGCTCTCCGCACAAAGAAGAAAACTGTCATCATGGGCGACATAAATGTAAACAACCTTGGTGAACATGCAAACGACACAGATAACATCCAAGTTGAAGATCTTCTATCCTCTTTTGACATTGTTAGACTAAATCTGCCGCCTACTAGAATTACACATGAAACTAAAACCTCAATAGACTGGATCTGTACAAACATAGACCCAAAACATATCCAGACATCCATTATCCTGTCTAGACTCTCAGACCACACTGCCCAAATTGCCACTCTCCAACTACCATCAGAAAAAATCACAAAGTCAATTAAGGAGAAAAGAAGAACTCTCAACAAAAACACCATAAATCTATTTAAAACCAGGCTCCATGAACAACCCTGGGATTGTGTCTACCACATAGAAGATGTCGATGAATCTTATAACAACTTTCACAGGGCTATCCAAGGAATACTGATTGAGACCTGCCCAGTAAAAATGACAAGGAGAAAACAACACAATAAAAACAAACTGCTGGGATGCTGAATGCTCTAGACTAAAAAATCTATATATAAATGCCCTAGAAAAAGAAAACCGCACAGGTCTACCTGAAGACAAAGCAGAAACCGCAGCAAGAAAAAGGGACTATGACCTAAGACTAAAGACTTTGAGGAAAACTCAAACATCCGACTATATAAGCAATGCCGACAACAAGTCCAAGGCACTCTGGCAGGTTATAAATAATGAGAGAAAATCAAGTACCAGTATAGCAAATGAGTGGGAACTCCTAGTAGATGGGGAGACATTACAGGACCCAATCAAAATAGCAAACCACCTCAACTGTTTTTTTGCTACAGCCGCGGAAAGGACACTTCAGGCAAACAACACCAACACACACACCAGAACCCCTGAAATTCCCCCTTTAACAGCTAACAAACTAAAATTTCAGCTTGCAACACATAACGAAGTACTAAAAGCAATAGACTCACTTAAACCAAAAACTTCATCTGGCACTGATGAAATATCAGCCAAACTGGTCAAAACATGCAAAAATGAACTGATTAACCCACTAACAGCACTCATAAATAAGTCTCTCAAACAAGGGGTCTTCCCAACACAGCTGAAAACTGCCAAGGTATACCTAAATATAAAAGTGGACCAAACACAGATGTTAAAAGTTACAGACCAATTTCACTTATATCGACCTTCTCTAAAATCTTTGAAAAAATCGTCCTTAACAGACTAATATCCCATCTAGACCAAAACCTGCTGCTCACCAGCCAGCAACATGGCTTCCTTAAAGGAAGATCCACTTCCACTGCCTTAATACAGCTCACCGAGCACATAATAGAACAACTAGAAGACGGCTCCTCAGTCACAAGTCTGTTTCTGGACTTTAGCAAGGCCTTTGACTGCCTTAACCACAAGACACTTCTTAGAAAATTGGGAGCTCTGGGTATTGAGGGAAAATCTAAACAATGGTTCCACAGCTATCTTAATGGCAGACAGCAACTAGTTGAGATTCAGCATGTAGAAAAAAACACTCGCCATAAAATACATTCCGAAACTGTCCCTATACGGAGAGGAGTACCACAGGGATCAGTTCTCGGACCAGTCCTGTTCCTCCTCCTCACAAATGACCTACCAGACCAGCTACAAGAATACTGCCAAACCACAATGTATGCAGATGACACTGTCATCACACTAACCGACAAATCAACGGAAACTTTAAACCGAAACATCAATATAACCTTCAACATGACTAAACTATATTGTACAGTAAATGAATTGGCTCTAAATGAAAAGAAAACTGTTCAGCTGAACTACTCTACTAAAAATAAAGACACAAACGTATTAATCCCTGGGATAGAAGCACAAAATAGTACCAAAAATATCTCGGCATTATCATGGATATCTGACATCACTTTACATCCGTGAGGCAATTCTCCATGCTATCTTTCAACGTCTCGGCATCCTGACTGTTTATGGACAATATGTCCTCAATTGTCTGATACACGTACGCCAGAACATCTCTAAGTATGGTAGAAGACAAGATATACATCAGCATAACACCAGGAACGCTAGAAACCTCGACACCCCTCAATGCAGACTGTCCAAATCCCTGAATAGCTTCCCAGTGACCGCAATTAAACTCTACAATAGTCTGCCTGAAGAAGTCAGAAGTATGGATGTGGCTGGGTTTAAAACCTCAGTGAAGGAAAAACTTCAAAATAGGCCTATTTACACATTTAAAGAATTAGATGACGTGCCACTTTTTTAACTCGCCGCCATCTCAGTTTACTTTTTAATATAAATTTGACGCAGTCCATCCGGAATCCCGGTCAGAGACGAAGCCTTCAAGTATTCAAGTAAGTAAGTATTCATCTCCACAAACCAAACAAGAAACAGAGACATTCACCATCACAATACACGGAACGCCTCAAGCTTTGCAATACCACCTCACCATCTAAGTCTCTTTGAAAAGAAGCCATCCTACAAAGGGGCCCTGTATTTCAACAACCTACCAGAACAACTTAGAAATGAACCAACTCACCGTTTCAAGAACCAATTAACAACATGGCTGCAAGAAAGGCCATTCTACTCAGAAAAAGAATTCCTTGACAACCAGCTTTAACAACATATTAAATCAACAAATTTTAATTATTATTCTGACGCATGTACTGTTCTCAACGAATATGTAAATAAAGATCATTGTATATGTCTATGTCTATGTTTCCATTGTTTGCAAATCGGTTATTTCAATGATTGCTCAAGAAATGTAGCATATTGTTAATTCAGTTTTATTTTTAGCCTATATTAAATTGTCCAGGATTTCTCGCTTTTTTTCCATTGTAATAATTTCACCAACCCAAGTTTCGTCTACAGATGCAATACGCCAAAGAATATCACCTACGTACAATCTCCAAGAAGTGGTAAAAAAAGGCAGAAACCAAGCCATACAATAGATATAAGTTAACTCCATAAGAAATCATTTTAAGAGTTACTGTGATATTAGGATTTTCCACTGATTTGGTAATAGAACATTATATTGCAAAACATGACACGATGCAGAATAAAATCGATTTTAAAATCAGAAAAACCCATTGCAAATACTGTACTTCATTTTGAAAAATTCAATAAATCACAATTTAAATATTAACAGCTGTTTCATTAAAAAGTAGTGGTATGTAGAATTATGCATATGGTAAACAAATTTGAAGAGGCAACTTTAAAGGCTTCTGGGGCAGAGCCCCAAGGGAATTTACCTCGTTCCTCTTTTGATGGCTCATCTATAGACCAAGACCTTTCTTTAGAGACCCCTACCAAGTTTCTATGCCCAGCCGTTCTCTCAAATTAGCTGGGACAAAAACCCAGTTTTTCCTCCATAATAATAACATGGGATGGGAATTCAAAGGCCACTGGGGCAGAGCCCCAAGGGAATTTACCACGTTTCTCTTTTGATGGCTCATCTACAGACCAAGACCTTTCTTTAGACACCTCTACCGAGTTTCTACGCCCAGCCGTTCTCTCAATTTAGCTATGACAAAGAAAAACAGTTTCAAATTAATATATAGATCCTTACAAACATTCATATCAAATAAACTAAGAACCCAAATAAATGTCTCACACCCTGTAATTTTTTTAAATTAAGGCTAAACATCCCTGAAAAAGTTGTGTTTCTGGCCCGATAGATAGCAGCACCTCTGCGGCAAATTTGTACCAATTATAATTTCCGTATTTATTATCAGATTTTTGTTTTTTAAACGGCTTTGTAAATGACATGAATAAAAAATTGACGCTATTTTGCTATTGTTTTTTAAAATTTATTTACAAAAAAGTTTTATAAAGAATTTTTTTTGCTATAATTATTTTTTTTAATCGCAGGTAGTCATTTTGTAAAGAGAAATTTTAAAAGAATTTTGCCGTTTTCAGATATTAATTCGGCCAAATGGTTGTATCGGAATCGTTTTTTAAAGAAATTATCATTATTTCTCTCGCGCTCCAGTCCCCTCCCCCCTCCTCCCCCGCATAGCGCAGCTCCAGTGCCCAGCCGCTCTACCCGGCCCTGCAACGCGACTGTAGCTTCGTCATCTCACACACACCTCGCATTCATACTCTGACCGGACAAACTTACTAGACTGGACTCCTGATTTTAACAGATACTAGTTTATGATTTAAAAACAAGTATTTTCTGTAAGTCGGAAAGAGACATATATTCAAATAAAATTGAGGTTTTATCTGTACATTGCTTAGAATCGTGGAGTTTTTGGTTATTCTTACGTTTCATAGCCTAAGAAAGCCTATGAATAAAGCGTATCAGTAATATATAAAAATTGAATACTTGTGTCAGGCAATTAATTTTACAGTAATCGTAAATGTTAATTTCTTTAACTGAGAATGCTCATTCCGATGACTAAAATAGCGAGCTGTGTTAGCGCTAAAACAGCATTGCGAGAGTTGGCGCAAAGCACTCTCACACTCTAATTTTTACGTTTTCTTTCTGGACTCCAAAATAATAGCTTATGCTATAAAAATGATAAAACATTAACGTACGTAGGGCCTACGGGAATCTTGTAGTAAGTTGAAACCTTATATTCTGAACAGGAGTTAGTTTGCATATTTAGTGTGCATATTTTGCATTAAAAGAAGGCCTGTAATTGAAAGTTACTTTTCAAACAGGTTAAAAGTAGTTAAAATACTACCTCAACCTCACTATTGCACACTTTATTCGGGTTGAAATTTTCATTAACAAAGGTGCTCTTGTCTTTTCCACAAAACAATGAGAAATAAGGACATTAATGCGTTACCAACAGACATACAAACAAAAATACAGAATTGAATTAGGGGATTTGCTAAGCTTTAACCAAAGCAAATTACAAACAAGGTAATTATTTGAAAGTTTTGATAGTGTCATCAAATTTTATCATAATCGTTTTTAGGCCTAAAATTGGTGTAAATCCGTTGGCAAATATATAAATAAGTAAATAAATACACAGTCCACAAAACATTTATACGTTAACAACGCCAAGCTTAAAAAAATTCATGATGGTATGCAAAAAAAAATTTCACTATTGGTTTTTCATTTTCATAGCATAAACTAACATTTTGGAGTCCAGACAGAAAACGCAAAAATTTTACAGTAAAACATTAATTTAATTTAATAAGAAATAAGGTGCAGCACTAACGATAACTATAGTTGTAAATAGTAATGTGTTCGTAAAACTGTTTCTCACTACTACCAATGGTTCTAAGGAAAAGTAGCAGTACCAAAAACCAACGTTTACATTTAAGAAAAGAACTATAGTAGGCCTACTTACGACCAATTCAAACTGTCCTTAATTAAACTGTATTATAGGTGTTAATCCGTTGATAAATAAAAAAAAATAAATACACAGGCCACAAATTATGTAACATGTAACGTTAACAACTTAAAGCTTTAAAAACTCACTATATGGTTTTCTCAAAAAAACTTACACTTGATGTTGTGCAGTTCAGATAAGTTATTAACCTCCCTTGGTTTTAAATTTTTTAAGTTTTTGAAAATCAAAGTTATTTTCCATTAATAGTATTATTTGTAAGCAACTTCTAATCAATCAATCAATCAATAAAATCTTTATTCAAAACGTACAGATACATTGTACATGAATGCGTCATTATGTTATTTTTAAATAACATAAAGGAATATATTACATAAAGTTAAAAGATTTTTATAATAACAGTTTTTAGATAAAATAATACATTGCTTAAAGTTAGATAAAATTAATACATTACTTAAAGTTAAAAAAATCATCCAGACTATAAAAAGAATTTCCTATTAACAATTGTTTCTGTTTCTTTTTAAATTTAATTGTGCATTGCTCCTTCCTTATGCCATCTGGGAGTTGATGGATAAATTTAATGCCAATATACTGAGGACTTTGCTTATATTTTTCTTTTTTATGATTTTTAATTGTGAAATTTTGTTTATATCTAGTATTGTAATTGTGGATATCCTGTTGTCGCTCTAATTTTGATTCATTATTTTTTACATAAAGAATTGTTTTATAGATATATAAACACGGAACTGTTAAAATTTCCAAATCTTTGAAATATTTTCTTAACGAATTTTTGCTAGAGGTTCTTTCTAAATTTAGGATGTGTCTAATAGCTTCCATTTGTAATAATAAAATTCTTTTTAAATTTTGATTACTCGTACCCCCATAAATTTCAATGCCATAAGTTATATGGGAGTGAATGTGGGCATAGTAAACTGTTTTAAGGGTTTGTACATTGCAAAAAGGTTGAAGTCTATTAATTATAAAGATTCCAGAACTTATTTCCTTTCAAACATGATCAACATGTTTGGACCAGGTTAATGTTTTATCAACTATAAGACCTAAAAACTTGGTGTTAATCTCAAAGTTATTAAAAATTTCATTGTTTTTTGAGTTTTTACAAGAAAATTTAACCAAAGTAGTTTTGTTCTTATTTAGTAAAAGATTTTTATCATTGAGGAAAGTGTTTACTATTGAAATGGCATTTTCTATTTTGGATTCTATACTGTTTGTATTCCTGTCATGTATTGACATACTGATGTCGTCTGCATATAAACATAGTTTGGTATTCTGGATTTTATTAGTTAGGTGTTCCTGCATACCTCCCAGATAACACAAAAATAGGAACGGTCCAAGAACCGACCCTTGAGGAACCGAGTAATGTACCTGCCTTAACTTAGATTTTATATTGTACAAATTTTGCTTCTCAACAAATCTAACACTGACATACTGTTGCCTTTCTTCCAAATAAGACCTTATCCAGTTTAATTCTTTACCATCAATACCATAATTTTTAAGCTTATTTATTAAGGTAGGATGGTGAACACTATCAAAGGCTTTAGACATATCTAAAAAAGCACCAATAATACAGTTATCTTTATCCAAATTCTCTAAAATATCTTCAATAAAAGATATCAATGCTGTTATGGTGGACTTTTCTTTTCTATAACCATGTTGATCTTGGTCCAACATATTATTAATTTCAAAATAATCTATCAACTGATAAAGCATACTTTTTTCATAAAGTTTAGAGAGTGAAGGTTGTATAGCTAACGGCCTATAATTTGAGGCATCCTTATGTTTCCCTTTTTTAAAAACAGGAATAATCTTAGAAATTTTTAATTGAGTAGGATAAATGCCAGTTATTAGAGATGAGTTGATTACATGTACCAATGGCTTTAACAGTACTGATTTTGCTTCTTTTAAAATTTTGATAGGTATTTCATCATATCCTGATGACCACTTTGGTTTCAACGAATCAATCAATTTATTAAGTATCTGCTCATCTATTGTTCTGCATTTGAACTTGGTTTCTGAATAGTGTGAATTTGTAGTAGTCCTAATTGGGTTTGTTTTTAAATTTGGAATAACTTGAGTTTCCACCATATCAGCAAAGTTATCATTCAAAACATTTGAAACAATATCAGGGTCCACAATCTTTCTACCATTGTGCTCCAGAATAATATTGGAAAATTGCACGTCTCTTTTGTTTTTTATTTCCTTATTCACCATACTCCATACAGTTTTGTTAACATTAGTAGAGCTTTTAATTTTATTATTAAAAAGACATTTTTTCTTAGTTTGAATCATTAGTTTGTACTGTTTCTTATTCTCTTTTATATTCTTTTTCAATGCTACATTATTTTTGTTACATCTATAAGTATGGTATTGATCAATTATTTCCCTTCGCTTATAAATAACTTCATCGTCAATCCATTGGTTATAATTATTATATTTAACTATTTTAGTTTTTGGAAATGGCAAATTAAAGTAATATTTTAAAATATCATAGAAATATGTGAATTTTTCCTCTACAGGTCTAATATAAAGCAGGTTCCAATCCTCATTTGCAAGATCATCAAGAAACAATTTCATACTTTCCTGGCTAAATTTTCTGCCCTCCATAGTTAATTTTGAATTTTTATAACTTTTAACTTTAGGAATTAAAAACTTGAAAAGTTGCCCATCGTGATCAGATAAGGCAGTGATAAAACATTCTACTTTATAACTTTTATAATCTATGTTGGTGATAAAGTTATCGATAGCTGATTCACCTGTTTCAGTTACTCTTGTGGGAATATTTACTGTATAATGAAGACCATTCATATTTAAAATATTTAAAAAATCATTTTTCTTTTTACCTTCCTTCAAAACATCAATGTTAGATCACAATATTTTTCTTTTTCTCATTTACTGTCCTCAAAAATTCATTTAATTTCTGCAAGTAATCATCTATATTTTCAGAAGGTGTTCTGTATATCCCTACAATTATCAGCTTTTCTTTATCAATTTTTATTTCTATTGAAGAAGATTCAAATATTTTGTCCTGATTAAGGTTTTTAATGAGGTGAAAATTTTTATTTTTAAATGAAATTTTTTCAGATACAAGAATAATTACCCCCCCCACCATTGTAATCTGTTCTAGCATACCAATTAGCAACTACATAGCCTGGTATATTTAATAAACTCATCTTCAAACATAAAAATAAAACAGGAACCAAAAAACAGAAAAACTACGTCTCTGCAAAATATGGCACCTTCATGAGTAACAAATTTAAAAATCTTATGACAAAAAACAATATTACAGTTTCATTTAGAACAGAAAACAAACTTGGCGCATTGTTAAAAGAGCGCAGTCATTCATTGACACAACCCTTAGACAGATCCGGCGTATACAAGATCAATTGTACCGATTGTAATAAATTTTACATCGGCCAGACGGCACGCTCCTTTACAAAACGTTTCAAGGAACATCTCCCAAAAGCGTCAACAGTACACCAGACATCATCTTTTGCAGAACATTTAATTTCTCAAGGCCATAATTATACCAGCATTAGTAAGAACATGAATATTTTACATTTCTCTAGAGACAGATTTAAATTAAACACCTTAGAAGAGTTTGAGATTTATAAGGCTGTAACATCCAACCACGAAAATGTGTTAAATGACCAGCTAACGTTTTCGTCCAATTTTATATATGACACTGCCATAAGGATACTGGAGAGTGGAAGTGTGTTAGACAGGACTAGGACCTAACCTGAAGTGATAAGATAACGGACGTACACCACTGCAATGACCACCCGCAGTCTGGACTTAAACTCCGTCGGGTTAGCGTCGTCTGTTGTCGTAACTGATCAGTAAATGTTTCGTGTCCGTAACGTGTTTTGTGTCGTGTGTAAATGTTTATTTATTTTTACGTGTTAAATATGACGCTCTTCATATGAAGAAAGAAGATGTCCTTGTACCGCCTGATGATGACTCCACATAGGAGTCGAAACTAGTTGCAACTGCAATTAAATGGATTGCTTGATAGCAGGTATTTAAACCTTTTTAATGGTATATTTAACTTTTCAATTTCATGCTCCTTTAGCTTATGTTCAGTTAAGATAATTACTTCCGGGTTTAGTTCCTCAATAGTTATAATTAATGAGTCGATCCTAGATTGGAGATGTTGGATGTTTTGATGGAAGATACTAAAATTTTTGATTGCTGTTGATTTATTACAATAGTAGGAATTTTGTTTTGGAGTCTTAGTTACTTGATTGGCAACCAGGGCCATATTTGTGGTTCTAAAAAATTACTTTTGGAAATATGGTGGTCTTCATTATTTACATAGTCTATTATGCTATTGTCTAAATTAAGTACACTATGAGTGGTTGGGGTCGAGTGTCTGTTGAGTGTCATCTGTGGTGGGGTTGTCATCTCTGCAATAGGTTGAATAATACTTGTTGTCTTGATTGGCTCACTTGAAACTGTGCTCTGCTTTAACACTTCACAATCACCACACTGCTGTTTGCTCGTCTCACTGATCTTCTGGTCGTTGTCGTTGTTAGTCCTAGTTGGGGTCGATGTATTCAGCTCGAAAGTGGTCCCATCTTTCCCAGGCGAGGAAGGAGAGGTTGATGATTGTGAAACAGCAATGGAACATCCGTCTTGGTTAAAATTTTCTGATAAAATTGTATTCTTGCGTGAGGTTGCTTCTTCCTTTATGAGTTTTCTTAAGGTGCTTATAAACTGTTCATGCTCAAGACCGTTGTTTAAAATTCTTCTAGCCGAGTTCTGCCGGTAAGTTACAATTTCAACTTTAGCTCCAGTTTCCCTTTGAAATTGAACAATGTTTGATATGAAGTGCTTGATTGGCACCTTGTCTCTGACACATCCTAATGGAGAACAGATAAGGTGTTTATAGTTTTCACTTTTGAAGCACGTTGTTAGTTGTTTGAATGCTTCATCATAATCCTTCATTTTTGGCTTCCCATCAAAATTCAATTTTGTTACCAAACTATATACACCAGCACCATTGTCAAGTTTTTGATATGCTAAATGATCTCTGACACAATCCCAGGCAGTTGGCTTCCCAAATTCATTTCTAAACTTTACAGCTACACCTGCTGTCATTTGCCTAACATTACCGAAGTCCCCTGATATGCAGTGTGCGAATGCGACAGATCTATCACATCGCCTAGTCTTCAATACCTCTGCCATATCTTGATCAATGACTTGAATGGCTGATGATTTTCTATCTTGTTGTTCCTTTATACCAGACTTGCATTTACTTCCATGATGTATTTGTTTTTGTTGATAGTTGACTAAGGGAATAGGATTTGTCATATGAGACCATTTTTTGATGGCACTAACAATTAGATGTGCCAGTTTTGATTTGCCATAGTTATTAAGATGTAGTCCATGAGTAGTAAAGTGTGATCTTTTGAGAGTGCTTAGATCAATTAAAAATGTATTTTCTATTCTTGCTGTCAACTCCGTCAAGTAACTATTAACTGCATCCAGTTCTATGTTATCGCTAAGGTTATTAACTTTATCGTATCTATTGGGTATCGTGCAAACAAATACTGGTCTGTTGATGCTTATTTCCTTAAGTTTCTTTTCTAGGTTTTGGTAAAGTTCTTTTAAATTTCCGTTTAGGCTGTCGTTAGTTCCTCCTAGAATAATTGTAGGATTGTTTTTTTCTATGGTAGCAGAATCTATCACTTGTAGGAGTGAAGTATTTGCTCTGACGTAGCCAAAAGTGTTTAAATTCCCTGCACTAAAACTTTCAATTTTGCTAGCCACATGTCTACCTTGGCTATCAGAACAGAACGTTAAATTAATTTTGGGGCATGTAGTAGTTGTTGATGTATTGCATACTTTCTTTTTTCTAGTCAAAGGTGTAGTTTGGTCCCGCTGCACAAGGTCAATTACCGTAGGTCCACTTCCAGTATTGCCATTTACTGATTTATCTATTTCAGGTTCGTCTTCTAGTATAGAATATCTATTGGACGTTTCAATAGCAGGTTCTTTGTCAGATTTGCTTACAGTTCTTTTTTTAGTTTTCACTTTCACCTATGTTTTTTGATTCTTTGTTTGTTCTTCTTTTTTTCTGGCTGGTTCTTCATATTCAGTTTGCTTTAGTTCTTTGCCTTTCTTATCAATCATTAGTGAATACAAATGTGTCTGGTTTGTAGTTGGAGGGTTGGATAGGAAATATGCTATCAGTGCTCGTTTTGTAACTACTTCTTCCTCTGTAAGTTTGACTTTGTTAATAAAGTTTGTATTTAGTAATCCTGTTGTAACCATGTCGTTAACCAATGACTCAATGATCCAGCATGAAAAAATACCACAATCATAACCGTTGGGCTGCTGTGGTCCTTTTAGTGGCAAAAACGAGGCTGAAGCTGTTTCACCTCCAATGTACTCGGACAACTTCTTTGCAACCCTTTGCGCTGACGGCAGATTATAGTTACTGAAGGGGTCGTAGTAGTGATATTTATTTTCTACTTTGTCTAAAACCAAAACACTCCAATGTGTGCCACTGTCACCTTTACTTGTCTCCTCTGAGTCATTAATGGTCATGATGAGAACATTTTTATCTTTTATCTGTAAAGGATCCAGAAAATGCTTAAAATCATTAGAATTTTTTACTGCATGAATGATTAATGGATTTATTATCATGCATGAAATTGATGATCATGATATGTTATTGTTGAAAATAAAAAATAAGGTGTCAATATTCAACAGCAATAAAACTTGAGAAAATAAAATAGGCTTGAAAAAGGTGACAGCTAATTCCAGATGATTTGCAACAATGATTTAAAAGAGTTATATTGGCAATATAAACACAGCTGGAGATTGTAATCCAAGGGTCAGTTCCAAGTGATAAGCTGTCTACAAGTTAGTGATGGGTAGGGGGAGTGGAGGACCAGACGTCATCAGCAGAAACCTGTTGCATGAGTCAAGTGTAGGTTACTTCCTGTCTTGAGTGTGTTATTTAATTTAGTTTTGTGAAATATTGCACTAGTGGGTTGACTAAGTGTTACTAATTGATAATAATTAATCAGCTTTATAAAAAGTTTATTATATGGTCTTGCTGTTTTCACTTGAAGAATTTTCAGTTATTGTTAAAAACATGTGCTTTTTGCTCAGATTAATGTGAGTATTTTCACAATTACATTTTTAACTTAGTTGTAACTATCCCTTAAAAGTCTTATGTTTCCACTTATTAAGTAATACTTTACCTATGGTTTACAAATATTACTTTTGTCACACAACTTGTAATAGCGATTAAATTACTGAAATTAAAGACATAAAAATGTACACATCAACAATGTTGACCACTCAGCAGACGACTCAGCTTAATTAACCTCCACAGTAATGTTAACATATTAATGAACAGTTTGAAACATATTAATGACAGTTTCCCGGGATCCCGTGATCAATCCCGGGATTATATAATATTATGATTTTTAACTTTTTAGCCATTTTAAATGAGCGAGAAGTCTCCTCGTTGAGTACTTTAATGTTTTAAACTGGCCTTACCAGTGTTACACTGCGCAATGTTTCCGTTTTGTAAGTAAATAAATATTACCACGCCAAACTTTCATCCGTATTTCTTATTTACAGTGTATAAATGTTGATATGTCACTCTAGAATAGAATATAATATAGGGATGGTCAAGTCTCGAAATTTCGGGAATGTTCGGGAAATTTTCAATCTCGTTACACGAGACGAGATTACTTTTTGGCCGAGATTTTTATCGAGACGAGAATAAAAAAAAAAAAAAAAAAAAAAATTAAAAACGCCTGCAGAAAGTCAATGCAATACCCGCAATACAGGAGCGTGTTGTAGTTGCGTTTCCTTTTCAAAGGCGTTCTTATTTAATTAATTCTTTTAATGTAAATATTACTTGAATTCTTTTAATGTAAATATTACTTGAATTCTTTTAATGTAAATATTACTTTCATTATTTTAATAATATTACTTTAATAACATTTGAGAAGTTTTGTTAAGTGTAAGCAGTGTGAGGAATGTTTTATTACTATAAAAAAAGTCAAAACAAGTAACTATTTTATAAAAATTAATATTGCTTTTATTTTATGATTTATTTTATTTTAGGATAAGTTGAACTCTATCCTAACTGATATCACCATGTTTCCTAATCGTAGGCATTTTTAATAAGTTAGGCGTGATTAATAAAAAAATGTTATGCTGATGTTATTTAATGAAAGATTGTAAATATTCTTGCCTATTATCATTATTTTAGTATTTAAACAGTCATCTAACAATGTTACAAAATCAGGTAAAAATTTCGAACGTGCATTTCCCGTTGTGTATGAGAAGAGAAATCTCGTCTCGATCTCGTCTCGAAATTTTATGAGAAATAAAAAATCTCGTCTCGTCTCGAACTAAAAATCCAATCTCGTCCATCCCTAATATAATAAATACATTAAAAAAATCATGAGCAACCGCACTCGCACGTAGCCTAGATACCGTGACGTATCTAATAGATAGATTAAAGATAGCTAAGAGAAAAAGATAAAATGGGAAGAATCACGAGTAGCAGTGTTAAAATGTTATTTTGACTGACAGCAATAAAACAATATAAGATACTGTAAAACAATAAACCATCTGCTTATGTAGTAGCGTGTGTATGAAAAACGTAATTTTAGATTGTAAGAAATTTAATCACCACACTAATAACCAAATACGAAGATAAAGCTATACGAGTAGAGCGCCTAAATATAAGCAATCTTAATACTGTAATGAGATTATAATCGTGTGTTAATAGTTATATTTTATGGCATCAATGAAAATAATACTTAAATTTCCGATTGCAATGTTATGTTTGCTACACGAATTGCGTTGTTTACGTTTCATGTCAACAGTAAAACTCAAAATAACTTGTAGGCCTACTGTAATTAAGTTCTAACTAATGTAATAACATTTACAGAAAGTAAATCCAAATGGTCTAAAAACTGAAACATATATTTAGGCCTACATTCGTTCGCCTATTGAGTTTAATGATAATTAAATGTTCCAATCAAAAAGATCATTGAAGGCCTACTTATACCATTTCGTATAATCGTCCTAAAAATAAAGAGTATATGTGTTTCAAGTGTTATTGGACTATTGTTATTAGTTTTCCTCAAGTAAAAAGTCCTCAAATTCACAAAAAAATCAATATAAACATAGGTTTTGCAATCCCGTTAATCCCGGGATTAAAAGTCACCAATCCCGGGATTTCTAAGTATCAAAAATCGGCCGGGATCCCGGGATTGAGACCCCTATCTCTAAACGATAATCGGTACATATATCTAGCAAACATTCGGAGGAAATGTGACAAAAAACGCACAAATCAGGGATTTCGGACGTTAGTAATTTTACTTCCTAAATAGGAAAAGTACCGATATCGTTGTCGAAATGTAAGTAAGTAGACACCAAAAATGGCAGCCAGTGGCACATTGGAAAAGTGAGTTTAGCTACATCTGTAAGTTAAACCTCTGTTACGATCACAGCGAAATCAGAAAGATCTTCCAAGATCGCAGCAACATCCACGATCACCCACTGCAGTTCTGATTTTTTACTTTGCACTTTACACAACTGTCTTTGAAGCGCCGTCAGTGAGTGGAAACCTGTTTTGTAAGCTATTGGTGACGATGATAAATAAATGTAAGTTTCCCAGCACTAATATAAAGCACTGTTTCACAGTATTTTCCTCGATTATCAAAACTCAAGAACAATCGTTGCACTTGCGATTAATTAAACCGGTTAAGTAAGGCACAACCAAGGCCGCACAACGTTTTTAATCTAACTTGGTTTGGATGTGCTAACAAAACTTGATCGGAAATGGTTGCGGTATTTGTTAACAACTTTAAATGTAAAAATATCAGTGACAGCTAGAAGTGAGAACTAATCCAAACAGCTGATCGTTATTTTATAAAATGTAGTAGTAAACATTGGGAGAAAATTTGACAAAATTCGAACCAAATTGGGTTTTTGATGGTTCGTTATTTTGTTTTCAAAGAAGCGAGGCCATGTTTTTATAGCCAAAGACACTCTCATCAATCCAGTAAATACGAAAAAATTATTAAATCCTTGATCGGAACTTTAGTTTTCTAGGAGTAGGCCGCGCAAAATTACATTTTGGCACAGAATAGGCAAACAGACAGACAGAAATTGAGATAAGACTCGTTTCGGCTTTCTTATGTTATGAAACGTAAAAATAACCAAAACCTGCATGATTCTAAGCAATGTACAGACAAAACTGTAATTTTATTTATATAGAATTACTAGCTGTTGTACCCGTGCTTTGCAACGGGAAGAGGACCTGAAATCGAAACATTTTGATCTTTACATCTGTTGTATAAAATATACACATCCGCCAACGCTTTTACAAACAAAATTCAACCCTAATGGCCTTTGTGTCAATGCGGAAAGGAACCAGGTTTCTGCACTGTACATAACAACAGGCCTAATGAGAGTTTTGTACAGCTTCATCTTTGTCTTGCGGGTCATCAGCTTGGATTTGAGGATCTTAAGGTTAGTATAATATGCTCTGTTACCAGCCATGATTCAGTTTGTGATTTCTTGCGCAACAGTGTTTTTGCTATTCAGCTCTGCCCCAAGGTAAACAAACCTATCCACGCCCTTAACACATTTGTTTGTATATATTTAGTACTTATTATTTAATTTACACATGGAATTGAGCATTTAAGATGGCAGACAAAACTAATGATTATCAAAACATCCAAGATCAAGGACGAATAAAATTTAATAGTAATACGGTATATGTTTCATTGCATCTATGATTTTACCCTACAAAATATCAACGAACAACATAATATACAAACCATTTCTTTTATTTAGTCCCATAGTCCATTTTCATTACATTTTCACACTTATCATTGAGTAAACATAGTAACAGACATAATTGATTTTAGAAACAAAAGAACACTGTGTACAGCTAAGTTTTATGATATTTTTCCTTAGTTTGATTTAATCATTCGTGTAGCAAATAGCTATTTACCTTACAAGTGTAGTAAGAGCGTTTTTACATCACGCAGGTGAATGTTGTGCAACGAGCGGAAGCGAGTTGCATAATTTACCTAAGTAATGTAAACACGCTCTTGCGTAACGTGTAACGTACAAGATTTTACCTGACCCGACAATATACAGGAGGTTACGAACAATATTTTTCATTATCCATTTCACTCATCTTCTAACAGTAACGTTTATTTACAAATAAAAGCTAGGTTAGGAAAATTCTTTAAAACATAACAATAAAATTCAAGCGCACAGATGATTTCTAGCGTTGAACGTCGTTGGCTCCATAGAGGTATATTTTTTTAAGTTAAGCACTCAATGTTATTTAAATGGGTTTCATTACATCACCGAGTGAGTTTTTTTCAGCTTTACATCACTCGAGAAGTAACGAAGTTATATACATCATGCTTGGGATAGGGAAGTTTAACATGGCGGGTTAGGTAAACACAATTACTAAATTTACCTAAATAAAAAAAATCTATGTGAAGTGTAAGTTATGTTAAGTTTATCCAACACATGTTGAGCAGTTCGAAATTATAAAAAAATGCCTCCAAATTCATACAAACCATCTAAACATTGTAATTGTCATACTGTTTCCATGAAAACATACCAATAACATTATTTTCATAACTAAGCTTTAAGAAATCCAAAGCAGAGCCGGAATTGATACAGCAACGGTTATAGAATCTTTTCTATACTCATTGACATAGTTTTAGAATAAATAATCCATGATAAAACTTTAGATTAAAAAAACTACCTCATAGTTATGGAAAATATTATATTTAATCTCTTTCTATCAGCTGTCTGAAATTGTGAAATATGCATTGTGAAATCAGTTGTTTACATTGAAATGTCAAAGCAAATGTAAACAAACATTATTAGTGTTCTCATCACAGCCATGGAGACAAATCAATATTTACTTTTAAAATCCTCACCTCAGAACTTTTAAAGCTAAAGGGGCAAAGCCCACGGTCAGTATCAAAGTGTGAATAGTCCTATAATGGTCCTTGGTATGGTAGCTATATTTTTATAAAAGTTAAGCCCAGTTGGTTTAGTAGTTTTTGCACCTATTAGTAATACACATACAGACAGACACCATTAGATTTTTATATAATAGTATAGATATTTGCCAACTGATTTACACCAATTTTACAGTTTGATTAGGCCTAAATACTAGGGATGGTCAAGTCTTTTGGCCGAGATTTTTATCGAGACAAGAATAAAAAAAAAAAAATTAAAAAAAAAAATTAAAAACGCCTGCAGAAAGTCAATGCAATACCCGCAATACAGGAGCGTGTTGTAGTTGCGTTTCCTTTGCGAAGGCGTTCTTATTTAATTAATTCTTAAAATGTAAATATTACTTTAATTATTTTAATAATATTACTTTAATAACATTTGAGAAGTTTTGTTAAGTGTAAGCAGTGTGAGGAATGTTTTATTACTATAAAAAGTCAAAACAAGTAACTATTTTATAAAAATTAATATTGCTTTTATTTTATGATTTATTTTATTTTAGGATAAGTTGAACTCTATCCTAACAGATATCACTATGTTTCCTAATCGTAGGCATTTTTAAGAAGTTAGGCGTGATTAATAAAAAAATGTTATGCTGATGTTTTTTAATAAAAGATTGTAAATATTCTTGCCTATTATCATTATTTTTGTATTTAAACAGTCATCTAACAATGTTACAAAATCAGGTAAAAATTTTGAACGTGCATTTCCCGTTGTGTATGAGAAGGGAAATCCCGTCTCGATCTCGTCTCGAAATTTCATGAGAAATAAAAAATCTCGTCTCGTCTCGTCTCGAACTAAAAATCCAATCTCGTCCATCCCTACTAAATACGATTTGAAACCGTCATCCACCCGTGTACAAGCAACACCCCAGCCTTGTTGTGGGGGGAGGGTAGTGAATGTGAGTGTGACCTTGGAATGAGTCACAGCGGCCCTGTCCTGCACCTGCTTCATGTCTCTCTCGCGTTTGTTATAATTACTTTAAATGTTTAAACAACGATACCGACTGAACCAGCCAAGCGATTTAAAAAATTTAAAAAGTAAAATTAATTAAAAATTATTGTCTTTAAAATGACTACCTGCAATTTTTATTTTTTATTTTTTAACACAATTATTTTACTATAATTTTTTTAACCAGCAACTTAATTCAAATGTATCTTCAATGGCGTGAATTGTTATCTTATCCCGTTCACAAATCAGTTTTCAAAATGAAAATCGGATGAAAATTCCACCAATAAACACCAACACAAAATGACTCCGTTTTGGTGCTGCGACGTGGTGGCAGAATTTGGAACTAAACCTGGGATGTTTAGCCTTAATAGAGATAAAAAATATTTAGGGAATCTTTAAATGACCAAAAAAGAAAGTTTTTGGTGTATCTAAATGTTCACCCCCTCCCCCCTAAAAGGCGTAGTTTGGGGGTAAGACGAAATTTTCAAATGTAAACCCTATCAAGTTATATATATATTTGTAAAGGATAATAAAAGAAAGATAATGGGGCAAACTAGAGGTCTCTACGTTAATCCTATCAAAATTTATGGCAGTTCAAAGTTTAATATTTTACCCCTTTAAACGGCTACAGCTTGTTGTTCAATTAAAAACACGTCAACATCCGAAACATTTTAAAAATTTTGGAAGTAGGGCGTTTTTTTTTTTTTTTTTTAAGGTGAACGAGTTTGATTTTTGGAAAACTCCAACAAGTGTTTTGTAGAAAATTTAATTCATGACCATCAAAATCCTTTCAAATGTTTGCTAGCTCTTACCGTTTTTGAGCCATAACTGTAAAAAAACGTGTTTTTCCAAAAAAAAGAGGGGGGGGAATTAAAACTGTGAAATGCCATAACTTTTGATAAGATTGATGTAGATACCTCTAATTTGCACCATTCTTTTTCTTTTATTATGACTTTTACAATTATGTATAACTCGATAGGAGATAAACTACCCCTTTTGGGGGGGGGAGGGGTAAACATTAACATACACCAAAAACTTCCTTTTTTGATCATATAAAAATTCTGCCTGTACAGCCTGTTCAGTTGTTCCGCTCTTTAAAAAGTTTTATGGTAGCCAATAATATAATAACAGGAATGAAGTCACCGTCGATGACAAAGACAACGCCGATCTACTAACTTCACTATTTGAGGAGGACAATTAAAGACTCCGACTTCAATCACTCACCCCTATGAAACGAGCGAAGCTCCAGTAAATCAGTGTTCTTATATGTTCTTAGTTTATTTGAAAAAGAAAAAAAATAGACCCATTGTTTTAATTAGTTTTGTTTGCTTTTTATTTTTTTAGCCCCACTTCCAACAGTTAATAAAGAAAAATAGAAGCATTCTGTAGGGAATTAAATTCTCTACAAGTTTGATTGTGATACTTGTTTTGCTAGAATAGGTCATTACTGAATTACAGCAATCTAAAGTAACAATTTTGGCAAATTTTTGAATAATTTCATTTTTTCCCCTTTTTATTAAGTGAGTATTTTCTTAGCCATAAGTGGTAGAAACAAGATATTCATGTATATTATAGGAAATTTAATTGTCTAACATTGACTATTCCTTCCTTTTCGCTAAAATGCACCAAAACACAGCTATAGGCGAAAATATCAAGAAAGTACAGATTTTTTCCGATTTTTCCAAAATGGCGGTGGGCGCGGAGGGGGGAAAATTTTGCATTTTGCATTTTAAACACCTACTTACGATCCTAGACAACATTTAAAAAATATATAACTACTACTAGTTAGACAGTAGTTAGTTAGACCGTTTGTAAGTTAACATACCTCTATTTACTGGATTATTATTCTATCAACTATTTCCTGATGTACTGCATTTAAAAGTTAACAGCTGTTCTTATGCCTTTGTTCATGTGTCAAATACTGCTTCCATAAGGATTACATTGAAACTTGGAGACCATTGGGACGGATTCCTGGGAGGATTCTTTTTTATGCTATAAAGATGTTGGCACTCGCCAATATGGTCTTTATACCGTAACCATGCAAAATTAGAAAAAGCAATCAAAATTCATGTATTCGGCCCCTGGACTATATTGTTAAGACAATAATAGGTTTTTTACATACCTCAGTCAAATAGTCCAATAAATGATATTGCTCAACAGCTTACATGTTTTGTTGCGAAGACAACATTTTCAAAGCTTGCAACTCGTCAAAAACACATTTAAAACACGGACACGAACACAGAAAACATTAATATGGTACAAATACACGATAGAAATTTAGATAGCGCTATCATAATACCGATTTGGTCCGGCGCGGCACGGGGTTGGTAGCAGACTCTGAGTCTGCTAGAAATGTAGATAGCGCTATCTAAATGTCTATCGTGTATTTGTACCATATTAATGTTTTCTGTGTTTGTGCCAGTGTTTTAAATGCGTTTTTGACGAGTTGCAAGCTTTGAAAATGTTGTCTTCGCAACGAAACATGTAAGCTGTTGAGCAATATCATTTATTGGACTATTTGACTGAGGTATGTAAAAACCCTATTATTGTCATTAGAAAAAGGATTGCTTCAGCCGTCTAGGAGGAGTTTGCGTATGATTAAATGCATAAGAGTTGACATATAAGAGCTTTACTCGCTCTTCTCAATTATACTGAAGTACTTCTATGAAATTCATGTTTGTAAATGTAATTTTTTTAATATCCAGAGAATACCAACACAGACAATTTAACTGAGAGATGATTAGTACTTGACCTGCAAGGGCATGGGAAGTAGAGAGGCATGTCGGAGCTGGTGACTTTGTTGCCATTGTCCTTGACCAGACCAGAGCCTGAGGTCTTGAGCACTTTGTCTGGGGCTGAACACATGAATCTGTGACCTCTCGGACACTCGTACTCCACTCCCACAAATATCTTCACGTTAAACTCGGACAGATCTACAAAATATTGATAATGTTACAAATTAAATTATGCATAGTATATTGAACTAAATAGTGATTCAGGTATTAAAGAACATTAATCACAAATTGAGTTCTTCTAATGAACAGCAGAGGCCAAAAGCTTTTTTTTTTCAAAACTAAGGTACAGTAAACCTTTGATAGTTCGACGCTCCTTGTAGTTCGACACGGGCTGAGCTATTTTGTTGAGCGATATTTAATGGTTACTATATTGTGATGTAAGCTGACTTGAACAAAAATTTTTCATTTATTGTCGACTTGAGACTTAACCCATTGGCGCCGACTTACGAGCATTAACTCGTACGGCCGCTGCAGGCCTGGCGGCCGACTTACGAGTGCCGCTCGTGTCACCTCTACGCAGCACTACTAGTTATTTAATTATTATTATTCTCCCCCCTTTTTGTTTCTTTTTACTTTTATAATGTTTATAAATATCTTGCTTCTTGATTTGCGTAGTTAATCATTTATTTTAGCGAATAACAAACAATTTTCTGTTGCCATGGAAACCAGATATCACAAAAAATCAGCTGCGGTAAGGTAAACCAACACATTTTTTTCTACGTTATTACTTATGAAAGTACACAACTTTTGATTTTTATTTGTAGGGAATCAATTGAACTTTATAATAGTAGTGTTATTTGGTGTCTGGATTAATCTTGGAATTTGTAAATCAAGTTTACTTTCAAAAAATAGTTTTTAAAATTTATATTTTTTTAATCTTTATATATTTTTTTTAGTTTTACACTTTGACTATCCAATTACCACTTTTCTGTAGACAGTTTTACTGTAAACAAAATGGTGAAGGAATTATTAATTTATTACCTAAGGTTTTCTTTATATAGCAATTAGAGTAAAAGTCCACAAATTCGGTAAAATTAATTGCCGACAAAGGGTGCTGCAGGCAGCACATTAATTCCTTCCCCAATGGGCTAACTAATGAACAGTGAAATTTTTAAGCTTTTTAGTATTTAAAAAATTTGAGTGATTTATATATTGTTCTTACTTTCCTGTAAATAAAACTCCATTTACTCCCTATAATTCGACATTTCGATAGTTCGACATCCCTTAAGTCCACAAAGTTTCTAACTATCAAGGTTCTACTGTAATTGTTATTCACTGAAGTAGTGTTATGTGATTATATGTTTAGAAAGAAACATTAACTTCTAACAGGTAATGAAATTATAACCTTTTCCTCCCTTATTCTTTCTCCCTTTGCACAATCCCGTAGATTGCCCTGGCTTCATACGGCTTATACCAGTTTGCTCCCCAACAGTGGGCCAAAAACGATCCTTTTGTGTTTGCTCTAATCTGTGACAGAAATATTGACATTAATAAAACTTCATTTTAACTTTTACAAATCAATTTTTATAAATATAATGTTACAAATCTAATATGAAAATAGCACACAATCAAGAAGCCTAAATTAAAAGGTAGGTTATGTAAAACAAAAGAGAATGGTAACCTGGTAAACATCTTGGACCTTAAGGTGAAGATAGAGTAATTTTCAATCAAATTATGCCATGATGTCTAAATTTTTAAAAGTTAAATCAATCAACTTTTACACATCAGCATGGTTAAGGACATAGATGAGGATTTAAATTAAAGATGTAAAGAAATTTATATTGCTATCGGGCGCCATATATAGTTTTAGAAACAGTTTACTCAAAATAAGCATGAAAAATGCTTAGTTATGTACACACTCAAATACCATGGAAGGGCATTAAATGTGGGGAACATGTTTCATAATGTGAAGAGTAAACTGTCACATAAAGATTGTGATCTTGGTTTGATGTGGTTAATGTTAGTAATCTAAATAAAGTACCTGACAATGACGTCCCAAGGCAGCAGGTAGGCGGAGGCCAACATGCCCGCCTGCTGTTGATCCTGTAGGCCGAGGTTGTGAGAGTAAAGGCTAGAAGGGCCGAGACACACCAGCGACCATGACGGGAACTGAGGCAACAGACTGCCTGGCGACTCCGAGTGTAGCATACCAGGGAGGTACTCTGTGGTGCTGGGCTGACGGACCAAACTCTTGTCTGGTCATATCAAACTTCCATTATTGGATCAATTAAATAAAAAAAAATCTGTTATTCATATATCTTATCTTATTTTGTACATATTACACAATGTGTACATAATTTGCACTTAGATACAAGCTCTGGAACCCCTCTTCCTTGGCTGCCGCATAAAAATCATTTTTTTCCTCTTGATCAACATGGAAAGTTTTATTAATGTTTGTAACTTTTTCATGGGATAAGGTTTTGAAAACTTTTTAACTTTTTCCTTTTACTGATGGTTCTTTGATTGTATTTTCGTGTTCACTGTTAAGAGATGGAGGATGAAACCTGTTATAGTTTGAAACCTCTGCAGATGTTGAATTCTAATAATGATATATACTTCAACACTGTTAACAATAAAACATAGAATTCTGCTCTATTAAAATCTTACATGATATACAGGGTGAATAAAAAGTCAAGACCCCCCCCCCTCTAAAATTTTTCTAAGTAAATGTACAGAGATATCCTTTTGGTGGTCTTGCAATCGGAAGTTTCATTTTATGATTTTGAAATTTTTGAGTGTCCCCCAAAAAGGGGGAATTTTAGGGGCAACTCAAAAATGTTAAATGTTAACCCTCTTCAAGTGAACCCTCATTTTGAAGTGTTTTCAAAAACTTAAAGAATGGTGAAAACCAGAGTTGCTATCTCTTCTCTATCCAAAATGGTAGCCCATCAAAAGTTTAATGCCGTTACTGTTACATTAATTTTCTTGTGTAATAAAAAGTAATTTCCCTCCCACTAATTAATTTGTTCCTAAGTAATTGCAGAGTTATCCTTTTGGTGGTCATGCAAACTTAGCATGAAGTTTCATTTTATGTTTTTAACATTTTTTAGTGTCCCCCAAAAAGGGAGATGATCACTATTTGGGGGCAACTAAAAAATTTTAAATGTAAACCCCCTTCAAGTGACACCTCATTTTTAAGTGTTTACAAAAACTTAAGGAATGGTGAAAACCAGAGTTCGCTATCTCTCTTCTGTCCAAAATGGTAGCCAATATTACAATTACAAACCAATATTACCATTGATTTTCCATAACATTTGACGGGCTACCATTTTGGATAGAGATGAAATAGCAAACACTGGTTTTCACCATGCTTTAAGTTTTTGTAAACAATATAAAATGAGGTGTCACTTGAAGGGGTTTACATTTAAAACTTTTGTGTTGCCCCCAAAATCCTCCCTTTTGGGGGTACATTTAAATATTTCAAAATCATGAAATTAAACTTACTGCTAAGATTGCACGACCACCAAAATGATATCTCTGTATATTTAATTAGAAAAATATTAGAGAGGGGGGTCTTGACTTTTTATTCACCCTGTATACAGTATTAACAATGTTTGGTTTGCAAAATTAAAATAATGGAACACTGCTACAAATACACACAATAGCTTGTTTTTAGGTAGTAAATGATCAATCTTGTTAAGCTATAACTAAGAATTAATCTGGCTTTTAAATAGTACATTAAAGCTTGACTATGATTGAGATGTACAATTATAGTCCAGTAAATAGAGACAAAATTGGGGAGGGGGGGGGGTTAACTTACAAACGGTTCGGTAGTTCTAAATTTTTTATATGCTGTCTACGATGGTAAGTAGGTGTTTATAATGCAAAATACACAATCTACCCCCTCCCCACCCGCTGCCATATTGGAAAAATCTGAATCGCCATATTGGCACTTTCTTTTGATTTTCACCTATTTAAAATTTTTTTTAGGGTGAGGAGGGAAAATGCTTTTACGCACACAGGTAGCCAGCCTGTATTGTGAGACTCCTGAATTTATCAGACTACTCACTAAAAAAACCCCTCTGCTCTGTTGGACACAGACCTGGAATTGTTTATCACATTACTTCAAGTCAGGCCAACATGTGACCTAAGCCCTCAGGGCTCGCACCGTTTCTGGCATTTAGATTTTTTATGACCTACACCGCATCCCAGTCAAAGTCGAGCTTCATGGCGCGGAGAACACCCTGGATGTAAAATGACACACAGGTCCAATTAATTGTCCTCACCCTCCATCATCATCGGTATGACCGTGTCCACCGACAGCACTGTTGAACCTCCAGGCGGGGCCTTTCCCAACGCTGGCAGTGGAAGAAAGTGTGTTCCACGTCATCGGGAATGCCTGGATACGAGGTTACCCGCGCTCGGGCGCAAACAGTTAAACTTCATCCAATTATGACAGGGATAAACCCGAGCGCAAAAAGTCGGCTTCACGGGTTCAATTAGAGAAAACCCCGGGCTAAATTTCGGGTTCACGAGTCATGGTCTAGCGCAAATTGGATAATCTCGGGCATAAATAACAATGGTTTTGGACTTCAACTTAACCCTGCTAGGGGGCAGGGTTGAGTTGACATCATGTTGGGATTATCTCATTTGCTCGTTTATTGTTTTTTGTTAGCAAAAAGAATGTTATATTCGAATTCGCCATTAAATTCCGAACAATATCATTACACTCAACATGACATTTATTTTTTTTTCATTTTTTTACTAGGTACTGATTGTTGAAAACATCTAAAAAGTTGATACAACCTTATAAAGAAAAGTTCCCCGTAAAATCCCTGCTGTTGAGCGCAGTGGCGCACCCAGGATTTGACTTTGGGGGGGGGGACACCGGGGGGTCTGGGGTTAATACCCCCCAGGGAAGGGGGGGGGTCCGGAAAATTTGAGAAAAATAACTTCTCTAAACATTATTTTTAAGCGTTTAGGAAGTGAAATCTGGTGTTAATACTTAATACAATTTTATGTAATTTTGTAGTTAAAATTTTTTTTTAATTAGATACAGAAAACTGAGATTTTATAGATCCTGAGACATAAAAATACTATCAAACTTAGCTTTTTAAATTTAAAAACAAGTTTTACTGGAATAATAAATTACGAATTTTTCAATTTAAACTGAGTTAACATTTCCGACAAACACTGGTAACATCGGCTGCAATTAATTGACAATTTCAATGCAGCATTTTTTTTAGCACTACAGTACTAAAAACTGAGGGGGAAGTGAACCTCCTCCACCTTTAACTTAGTCTCTGGCTCTTATTTGCTTACGTCCAAGAACGGTATAAAAGTATAAACTAAGGATAACAACTTTGAGTGGATTGAGATGAACCACAGACAAACATAGGATTGTCTTTGGTTGAACGTTGAACACACTGAGCTAAAATTATAACTGGAGGTAGCACTGCCATGGCAGAAGTCTGTCAAGAGCGTGTCGCTGATTTTGTTAGGTTGGTATAGCAGTGAGTTTTTTTAACCAATGACATGGCTTCTATAACTAGGTCTGCATAGCAGTGAGTTTTTTCATCCAATAACATGGCTTCTTTATAACTCACACCTCACGCAAACATGGCGGCTGGCGACACGCATCTTTGACATTAAGTGCTACCTCCAGTTAGAATTATAGCTCAGTGGTTGAACACTATGATTTTTCGTCAGTTTAATGCCGATACAATAATCAAAGGTTATACCAATACCAATTACCAACCAATACAGTACAGGAAGAAACAGGGTAAAATAATTTGTTATTACCAAATTCAATTTAGGTGATGTATTTTATATTTAAACTGAAACCAACATATTGCTACAAAGTACAGATTATCTGTAGAAGATCAAAATAAGTTTCTATTCAAATCTTGATGTCGAGACGGCGTGGGTTTTTCGCAAGTTCGTTTAAAACCTCTTCACTACTTACTACTGTTATGTCTTTTTGAGACAGTTGGTAATCGCCGTGCGGTGCCAGTGGCCCTTGAGTGAGGAAAGTAGTTTAACCGGTTTACGAATGTTAGGGAGGGGGCAGAGAATTCTCAGTACTGTCCTGGCCGCCGTGAACGTCGTATCGAACATCCCCCCCCAATCTAACATTGATGGGTGTTGGGATTGTTTTGGTGTTAAGAGAAGCCCTTTTATTATTATTTTTCGTTTTCAATTACAGTATATTTATTTGTATATATTATAGGCTCCTGGGGGGGGACCGGACCCGTTCGTCCCCCCCCCGTCGGTGCGCCCCTGGTTGAGCGATGGTCAGCGTTGGTCTCGGCTAAGCTTGATCTCTGCTAACGCTCTACGTCGTGAACCCATTTTTTGGCCGTCGGTTAAAATTGGCCGAGATCAAAGATAACCGCGGGCCACGAAACCCCGTACTCGTGAACCGTCTCTATAATGGTCAAGGACCTTCCTAGAACCACCTTGATAATTCCGGTTACAATTACTTGCGGAGGGAAATTAGCAAAAAGAACAATACAAAACATAAACAACAATACCTCTGCCGCAGCAAACCTGCCGACTAAGCGAATTTCTATTTACCTGAATTGATTTTCAATTAAATGTATTTAATTAACATTAGGTTTTATGAGTACTTCATTTCATTTCATTTTATTTCATATAACTTTATTCATTTAAGTACATACATAAATACAGGAATGGCGTCAAGAGTAATTTAAATTTAATAAAACTAACTTAACTAAAACAAGCAGGTGGCCCGTCCTACGTACGGGAATCGAGTTGTCAACTAAAACGGAATAATTCAGAACATCTAGTTTACACGCATAGACGCATATTCTGGCAGTTTTAATGGGAAAGATCACCTTATAAACAAATGTAACGTGACCACCTATTTATTCCATTCGAATATAGACCTAAAATATGGTGATATATGCATTTTAAATCCGATAATTTTACCATAAAACAGCATTTGTGTCGATTTGAAAAATCTTGAAGTGAGATTGGCGACCGATTCACACTGGTTTTGAGTAGAGTAGCTACATGCCACCTCCAATTGCATACTGTACTACTTATGTTAAAAGTCAAAAATGGAAAGAGAAAAAGGACTCGATACTGGGCAGAAAATAATTTAATTATTCACAAAAGAAAAGTTACTCAATCATAGTAAAATGCTACCAAACTATTATTCTGTTATTACAACATAACATAACAATTCATTCAAAAATCATATGTCTCAAAATTATTGAAGTTAATTTTCATAGCAGCTGGAAAAATCAATACAAAATATAAACCATAGATTATTTAAGTGAAATGTTTGTATACTATATCCAACATTCTCCCACCTTTTGACTTGTAAAGTCAAAATATTAATTATTGCTTAAGGTATCTTCGTGGCGGTCTAATTTTTCTTCCTCTTTGTGTATAAAAAGTTTGATCATGTTCACGTTTAACACCTTCAGCCACTTTTTCATCTTCCATTTCGAATGTTTCATTACCATCTTGACTGTCTTTCTGCTGGACTAATTCAAGTGGAAACACATGTTGCATGGGTCTCAGCACTGTTCCTTTTGATGTTTTCATTTCCACAAGACGTATGTTGCCATCTTTTCCAGGAAGTATCTTCTCAATCTTCGCCAAAGGCCAGTCCATCCGTTTGGTATTGTCGCTTCCAAGTAAAACGATTTCTCCAACTTGCACTTGACGAGATTTCTTCTTCTTCGAATGCATCACCAATTGACTTAAATATTCGCTTCTAAATCTTTTTTCAAGATCTTCTTTTAATTTTAATTTAAAGTTCCAACGTCGAGACAAATTTGTGTAGTTGATCTGGTCCAAATCAATAACTCCATACTCCTTCGTACCATTCAAAAACATAGCTGGCGTCAAAACTTCCATGTCATGGCTGTCTTCTGAAATGTAAGTCAAGGGTCTACTATTTATGACAGATTCACAACTGCACAAAACTGTCAAAAATTCTTCATAAGTCAAACTAGCTCTTCCTAAGACTCTGCGAAGAAGCTGTTTCAATAGTCTTATGAGTCTTTCCCACCAGCCTCCCCACCATGGTGAGCCAGGTGGGTTGAATTTCCATTTCATACGTTTGATTGTGCTGTACTCAACAATCTTATTCCAATCGATTTGCTTCAACGCACTGTAAGCCCCTCGGAAGTTAGTGCCATTGTCTGCAAACAAGACTGTTGGTCGACCCCGTCTGGAAATGAATCTTCTCAAACTTTGCAAGAATGACTCAGTCGATAACGAAGTAACTAACTCCAAATGCACGGCACGGTATACTGCACAGGTATATAATGTAATCCAAGCTTTTTGGCCATCTCGAAGGAAAACAGGTCCAGCTAGAGCCAGCAGGAGTTGTAAGTCAACTCCACAGACTTCAAAAACAGAAGCATCTCGAACCCGTTGCGAAGGAAGTGGTACTGGATCAGTATCCAAACTTTTAACACAGTATCGCTTGCATTTGACGCATTTGTCAATAACTGATTTTACAGTTCTTCTTCCACTAATAATCCAAACTTCTTCTCTGAGAATAGATAACAATCCTTGGACTCCAACATGTGAATTTTCTTCATGTTTGTATTGTATGTATCTGTGAACAACAGGATGGTTACTCGGCAATACGATTGGAAGATTAAAATTTCTACTATCAGGTCTCTCTGTGATTTTTGTTTTTAACCTTAATAAGCCATCACTGTCTTCAAACGGACACAATGAACTCAATTTTTCATCCTTGATACTATGGAAAGCGTCTTTCTGAATAAGTTTAAACACTTTATTTTGAGCCTTAATCAATTCATCAACCGACAATCCTCCTGATATCTTTTGTTCAGACATATTTGTGTTAGAACAAAATCTCAAAATCCAGCCTACCAATCTGACAATTTTATCAAATCTGGAGAAATATCTGTAATACCAACAATCTGGTTCAGGTTTTGAACTCATCATAATCTTTGTAGTTGATTTAATCTTTCTAAGTTCAGAATTTACTTCTTTCTCATCACAATCATCACTGAAGTTTTGGTTAGGCCACAAGTTTGATGAGTTTCTTAGCCATTGTGGTCCCTCCCACCATTTCGACTCCACTAGCTGCTTAGGAGAACATCCACGTGACGGCAAATCAGCTGGATTCATGTGGCCTGGAACATGATTCCATGATTCGATGCTACTAAGGGATCTTATTTCCTTTACTCGGTTCCAAACAAACACTCCTCAGTAATCTTCTCGACGAATCCATGACAAAACGGTGGTTGAGTCGGTCCAATAAAATGTTTTGACATTTTCAAATCCCATACTCTTTAAGACGTTGTCAGTTAGACGAGCGCCAATGGTAGCCGCCAATAACTCCAGTCGAGGAATAGTCATCTTCTTGACAGGTGTAACTCTACTCTTCGCTTGAACTAATTGAACTGTGACAAGTCCATTAGATTCACCCCTCAGGAAAACCGCGGCCGCATAAGCGTCCTGGCTTGCATCACAAAAACAGTGAACTGTCCAAGAAATATTCCCTCCGATTTCATTTCCAAAATATCTTGGAATTTTCAAATTTGAAAAAATCTCAAGTTGCCTTGCCCAATCTAAAAACAAAAGTTTTATCTCTTCTGAAACCTTGTCATCCCATCCAATTTTACTTTCCCACGTTTTCTGCAGCAATATCTTAGGCAAGAGTGTAGCAGGACAAGTTATACCTATGGGGTCAAACAACTTGTGAGCAAAAGACAAAATAGATCTCTTTGTGACTATTTCAGTTTCTTTAAACGCAAAGTTTTCAAAATTCAACTCAATCATGTCAGTATTTTTGTTCCAATTTAAACCTAAGATAGGTGTCAAGGTAGAATCATTTTTGAAACTCTGAATTTCTGTGTACTCCCAACTCCGAAGACAGAATCTAGCATCTTTCATTACAGAAGTCGCTTGATCTACAAATTGATTCAAATCTGAAAAGTCATCAAAACTTGCCATACAGTTATCTACATAGAAACTTCTCGCCAGTGTCTCTACTACTTTTCTTGAGTAGTTTAACGATCCAGAATCTATCAAGTCTAATGTTCTTTCTAAATGAAGTTTTATTACTGCACTTAGCATAAATGGACTACAGGTAACTCCAAAGACCACTCTAGCGTGTCTGTAAACAACCAATTGACCATCTTCATTAATCCACAAAAAACGAAGAAAATCTCTATCATCCATATGTACACCAATCTGTAGAAAAGCCTTCTCGATGTCAGCAACAACTCCATATCTGTGTAGTCTAAAACGATTTAATATGGACGGAATCAATTCAATTAGATTGTCACCTTTTTCTAGACAATCGTTCAACGAGGGCTGATTCTTTTCTTTAGCAGATGCATCAAATACAGGTCTCAATTTCGTGGTAAGACTGTTTTCTTTTATCACATGTCGATGCGGTAGGTAGTGACCAATTTCCAAATCGGCGTCGTTAACCTTCTCTATGATACCTAATTCCTCCCAGTCAGACAACACCTGTTGATATGAACTAAGATATCCACTAGAATTAAGTTTATTTGTAAGATTACTGAGTCTCTTCTGTGCTACTTTCAAATTAGTAGGTAACGGCGGGTGATCTTCAACCCATGGCAATTTGACCTGATATCTGCCATCATTTTCCACTGAAACAGATTCTACAAAATGTTCCATTGTTCTACTTTTAAATGAAGATTCACTCTTTACCTCTACTGGATCCTTGATTCCTAAAACATCCAAATTCCACAAATCTGAAATGGATTTATTATCAACAGGGGATAGTAAAGAAGTTACTGCCATAGAACTGGACCTGTCATTCCCTTCAACTGTAGTTCTTCCCATTAAAGTCCAACCCAACAAAGTATGCATCGCAACTAACCCGTTGGAAAGCAGATATCGTTTCTCAGTGTATAGTTTCCCGGCAACGTCTGCACCTATCAGAACTTCAATAGGCCCGTCTCCATCTGTTACATTAATTCCCAATGTTCCAAGCTCAATGGACCAAGGACCAGGCTTAACTGTTGTAACATCGTTACAAATTATATCTTGATCAAGAACGTCAAAATTGCAGGCATAACTGTCATTTAAGTCACTTAGTCTAACCTTATAACACGCATGTTCAATTGTTTCAGTACTAGTGCCACCAAATAAAGCATGAGCTAGCTTCTCCTTTCTGACTATGTCGTAGCCAAATTCCTTTGCTGTATTTTTCAAAATATAAGATCGTTGTGATCCCGTATCTATTAAAGCACGTGCTGTTCGCTCTCGATTTTGGTTTCTAATTTTTACTAAAAAGGTTTGTAAAAACACTTCTGTGTGAACATTGTTTGCTAGAGAACTTTCTTTGCCTGGTTGTTCACTCAATGAACTTCCTTCTGCAGCAGATGCCCTACACATAACAGCAGTGTGCCTCCTTCCACAGTTAGGACATTTTACTCTAACTTTACATTGCGCACTCCTATGACCATACTTCAAGCAAGTAAAGCAACAACCATTTTTCCCAACGAGTTTCACCTTCTCATCTACTGTCAATTTACTGTCTTTACAGTTTTCAGCTAAGTGGTTAGAACCACAAAACAAACATTTAGCGTCTTTAGTATTTAAATTATCAGACATCGTTGGATTTACTAAACCAGCAGCTGTCGGCATCATTTCAGTATGTCTGGCGTAACTAGTCTTAGGTCGAAATACAGTAGATTTACTTACTTTAGGCTGTAGGTTAGGTCGCTTACTATTTTCAAAACCAGATGCGGCTAGGGTAATCCTTTCTTCGTTAGCAACCTCCTTTTGAAGAAACTTCATCAAACCATCAAGTCTATCCTTAAGTTCAGCATCAACTTCATAGCTGGAGTGACGCTGCCAAGCTCTCAACAGTTCCTCGGGCAAACAAGACTCTATAAGAGGATATAACATAGCAGAACATTTGTCAGTTGTTACTCCTAATGTCTCCAATGCTCTTAGTTGGGTTTCCAGTTTATCGTAAATGCAAACAACTTCTACCTTACTGTTTAAATTACTCAGCACTAACTTCAAAAGTTCTCTAATATACACTTCTATGAGAAGGTCATCTCTACCAAAACGACTTTTAAGACTTTGCAAAGCTTTTGAATAGTTCTCAGCGGTAGCAGGATAACTTTCGACCAGCTGACAAGCCCTAGAATTAGCTAAAGTAGCCTGCACAAGATAATGATATTTATCAATATCGTCAATATTCTCGTCATCCTTTTGAATTGTGCCCAAAAAGGTAGCCAATCCTTCAAATCCCCGCTAAACTTTGTGAATTCAATAGTAGGTAGCCTCAGCTTAGTCCTAACAGCAGTAGATTTACTCATTACAGACCCATTGGACTCAGGTGAAGTAGACCTAGCCCTAATCAATCTACTCTGTACAGCTAAACTAATTTGATTAAACTTCTCTACATATTCATCTGCTAGCCTAACTTCTTCATTTAACTCTTCTTCATCTGCTCCAGAATCAAGTAAGAAATCTAAAATTTCCCTGTCCAAAGTTTTTAGTTCTTCTATCTTACCTTCCAGAGAGCTCAATTTACCCTGTATATTGTGTATGTCTTGCTCATCTTTGCATAGCTCCTCATTTATCCCATTATAAATTCTGGTAAATGCTGTTCTGAAGGTTTTTCTTAGTTTCCTATTTCTTTCCATTATCTCAATAGTGACTATCTGTTTAAGAACTCATACAGTCCTGTCACGGTCGCCAAATGTTAAAAGTCAAAAATGGAAAGAGAAAAAGGACTCGATACTGGGCAGAAAATAATTTAATTATTCACAAAAGAAAAGTTACTCAATCATAGTAAAATGCTACCAAACTATTATTCTGTTATTACAACATAACATAACAATTCATTCAAAAATCATATGTCTCAAAATTATTGAAGTTCATTTTCATAGCAGCTGGAAAAATCAATACAAAATATAAACCATAGATTATTTAAGTGAAATGTTTGTATACTATATCCAACAACTTATGTACTTACCGTACCTTATCTTACCTCCGTGACCACTGAAACCTTTATGAGGATTCTCTTCTATCACCTGTCTCTTCAAAATTTAGATCCCAGTCTGAGGGTGCATTTCATAACTTGATATTTCCTGTCTATCGTGTGGTACTCCTTAGAATATACTTTTATAAAGTTTATATGCACAATCCAAGCTTTCCATCCAAGCTTTACCTACTTCTGGAAAGCATCCCTATATTTGGGTGTTAACACATTTCTCTTAGCTCTCTGTTATTTTTTATTTCGACCTCTGCTCCGTTATCTTGAACTGGTCTCTATATTTTCTCTGCACTTTATTATCTAACCCAGCATTAAGGTTTTTCGGTTCTTTGGTCAGTGCCCAAGTTTCTGAATCATCAGTACTACGGGGATAGTTGGTATGGTATGAGTCGACTTTGGTTTCTGCTGCACCCTGCAGTTTATTTGACAGTTTTATAGAGACCTACTACACCGATTGACGCTTTCATTACTAACCAAAATTTTAGTATGCCGACATACTCACATTCAAACATAGGGGAAAAGAAGTAGGTATCAACACGTAAACCACTTATATCTTAAACAATTAAGCGATAAACTGCTGAAAAAATATTTCCCAAACATGAGTTGAAATTTACAATGCATAAACTAAATACTTACACAGATTGCATTTATGACAAAACTTGAGTAATCGCAAGTGTTTGAGATGTTTAGTTCAAAATAACACATTTCCTGATATCGCAGATCCTTCACAGTAGGGGAAAACTACCTACATTTTAAAGTGAAATAGTATGTAGGCAAACACCAACGAACAATATTTTTGTAAACAAACAACTCGTAACATAAACATTTCAATGACAGTTATAAACCAGCTGTTAGTTAAACCAGCATTGAAAATACTTTAAATTGCTAGCGTCGGCTGCTAGACTTTAAAAAATTAAAACTTAATTTCTAAAAAACTGAAACCCTACACTAAAATTATGGCTTCGACATTCCCTAGTTCTCAAATTATCTTTCTTTCAACACAAAAATCATGAAAATCCGTCAAGTGGTTGATTCAGAATCGTGAAATAAAAAAACCCTGTTTCGTTTTAATATTATAGATACTCATCATTATCATGCATGGCATACCAGTGGCGGCGATAACAACCCGTGGGCCCCCCCGCAAGTTTGTTCGCCGGGCCCCCCTCTCCCAATGATCTTTAAAAACATTTTCCCATGTATTACCGCCTAAAAAATGGGAAATTATATCCACAGGTGTTCCCCAAGGCTCAGTATTGGGCCCACTTTTTTTTCTTATTTACATTAATGATCTTCCAAAAGCTATTAATAAAGAACTAATTCTTTTTGCCGATGACACTACTGCTTTGATCAAAAATAATAATACAGCTGAAATGTTTTCTTCTCTGCAAAGTGTGGTAAAGGACATGGAGCAATGGTTTTTAGAAAATGGGTTAAAACTTAATGTTGAAAAAACAAATATTATTAAATTTTCTACTAGACACAAAAATATAGAAAACTGTTCCTTTAATTTAGTTGAAGCTCATAAATTCTTAGGGGTTTACGTAGATGACGCAGTTAAATGGGATTCACATTTGAATTATTTACGTAACAAAATTAGGTCGATATCATCTTTATTCATACATTTAAGGGACTGTGTTTCTATTGAGACACTTAAAGTAGTTTATCATGCTTATGTGGAGTCAGTGTTAAGATATGGCATAATTTTATGGGGCCAAGCTACTGGTATTAAAACTTTATTCAGGTTACAAAAACGTATTATTCGTATTATTACCAACTCTCATCCACGCAGTTCTTGTAAGAAACATTTTCAAAATTTAAGAATTCATATATTAACGGGGTTGTATATTCTAGAATTATTAAATTACATACATTCAGTTAAAAATGAGCTACCAGAAACAATACATTTTAATCATAGGTATGAAACCCGAAATGAAAATATATTTAGACTCCCCAGACACCGTTTGACCCTATATGAAAAATCTCCATTGTACGCTGGGCTGAGATTGTACAATGTGCTTCCGCCATGCTATAAGTCACTAAGCAAAACTAAATTTAAAGATACAATAGATAATTTTCTTATTGACAAGGCTTTTTACTTAATTGAAGATTTTTACAGAACTACAATTTAGATTTTTTTTTTTAAGTGTTTAATTTTAAGTTAAAAGTTTTAATGTTAAATATTTTATGTATGGATTTAATTTTGACAGTGCACCTATTCTAAATGTTATGACATGTATGGAATGTTTTGTGCAAATAAAGTCTATGTCTATGTCTATGTCTATGTCTATGTAAACTTGCAATTTTGCAATAAACTTGACAAGGCATCTCCCGAGGCGTCATTATCGTCTTCCATGATCGCGGCAAAATCGTAAATACTTTCCGTAGTCATAAGTCATGGAAGAAACATTATCATAGTTTACCGTGATTGCAAATGCAACCAAACCTATGACATCATTAGATAGCAGCATCATCGTCTCCCGCGTTCATGGCCCAATCTAATATCACGGCCTAATATCTCCCCGCGACCCGTCGGTGGTGACGGGTAAATCATTTACAAAATATCTGGTTTTACAATACCTTTATCAGTTCCAAAAGTAACTTTCGTCAACGTGTGTTACATGTTTCGGCGAGCTGCCATTGTCAAACACTTCAATACAGGAAGATGTAGATCCGCTTGAATAGCTTCGTTACAACACATTACACGACACAACATTTTTACAAGACACGTACGACATAAAAACAAAAATAAATACTTGTAATTTGATAGGCCTATCACGAATATGCAACATTGCCGGTACACGAGCGGGAACAGACTGTCGGTGGAGGGTTCAAGTCAGCGCTATCTGGTTGAATTATCTTCGTTATCTGTTGTGGTCAGCTGATCAGATTTGTTTCCTTGTTGCAGTAGCGTGTTAAAAATTATATTTGACTTAAACTGGAGTTTGTCATTCAGGATATGGTTGTTGGAATCCAGATTTTTTATTGATTTGTATATTTCAAACTCCTCCAAGACGTCCATTTTATTTCCCTTTTGACAGTAATGTAGTATTTGCAGACCGGTGTTAATGTCATTCATATCGTGATTACAGTCAATAAGGTGTTGGGCAAATGTTGATTTTTGTGTGTCTGTTCTCGGGTCTGGGCGGTGTTCTTTATAGCGGGTTTTAAATGCTCGACCCGTTTGTCCAATGTAAAAGCTCGGGCATTCGGCACAATTTATTTTGTAAATTCCTGTTGAACTGGATCTATCGGTTTTGTTGTTATGGCTATTGTCCTTTAAGATATTATTTACTTTGTTACTTGTTCTAAAAGATAAGGTGATGTTGTTGTGTTTTAGATGTCTCTTGAGGTTGTACTGGATGTTTTCATTGAATTCAACACAGACGTATTTTTTATCAGGCTGACGGGGTGTTGCTTCGTTTTTCCGTTTGAGCTGGTTGTTGATGAGTTTATCAATTAAACCATCTTGGTATCCATTTGAAGCGGCAATAAATTTGATAGTTTCCAATTCTATCTTGTAATTCTCAGTATTTAGAGGGACATTTAACAATCTGTGAATCATACTATTGTAAGCAGCTATTTTTTGTGAGTAAGGGTGGTAGGAAGTTGCATGAATCGTTTGTGTTGAAGTAGTAGGTTTGCGATAGATGTTGTATGATAATTTTTTGTCTTCAGTTTTTTCTAATGTTAAATCTAAAAAGTTTATCTTGTTTGATTTTTCTACCTCAAGTGTGAATTTCAATTGGTGCGATGCTGTTCAAGTAGTTTTGGAGTAGTTCTAATTGCCTGGCATTGCCGTTGAACACTACTAGAGTGTCATCAACGTATCTGAAATAAGATACTTTTGTTTAAGATATTTTTGTTTAAGATATTTTTGTTTTAAAGATAAATTTTATACCCAAACAGATGGCCTAACACACAGACAGATTTAACACGCTACTGCAACAAGGAAACAAATCTGATCAGCTGACCACAACAGATAACGAAGATAATTCAACCAGATAGCGCTGACTTGAACCCTCCACCGACAGTCTGTTCCCGCTCGTGTACCGGCAATGTTGCATATTCGTGATAGGCCTATGAAATTACAAGTATTTATTTTTGTTTTTATGTCGTACGTGTCTTGTAAAAATGTTGTGTCGTGTAATGTGTTGTAACGAAGCTATTCAAGCGGATCTACATCTTCCTGTATTGAAGTGTTTGACAATGGCAGCTCGCCGAAACATGTTGTAACACACGTTGACGAAAGTTACTTTTGGAACTGATAAAGGTATTGTAAAACCAGATATTTTATATATTACAGTTCCGGGGCTACAACAATGAATTTTAATAAATCATTTACCGTAATCGAGGCTAAATCCTAGATATATCTCTCGCTAAAAGAGAAACGTCATTATCGTCTTCCGCAATCACGGTAAAATATTGAACATCTGCGGCTGCGGAGACATCGTCATCGTCAACCGCGGGGAAATGTTCTCGTCGATATCCGCGATCGCGGCAAAAGCGTAGGCCTAATCTTTCAATTTTGTGAGCGTGATCCTCACGGATATAAAAGCTTTTACTTTTAATTGTGCATTATTGTATTGAATACTGAGAAACCGGCTCGAGCTTGATTTTCTGACTTTGTGCTTGATCTCTCAAGCTTGTTAACACATGTAATAAATTATTCTCTGATTTCAGGAATTTTTCCATCCAAATTAAAATTAGCCAAGGTTATTCCCATATTCAAAAAAGGAAACGCCGCAGACCCATCATGCTATCGCCCAATATCTCTTTTACCGGTTTTTTCAAAAATTTTTGAACGAGTTGTTTATATTCAGCTCTTTAATTACCTTGAAACGAATCGAGGGTTTGATAAGGAGCAACACGGTTTTAGACCAGGAAAATCTACAATAACAGCTGGAATAGATTTTATTGAATCAATAATAAATTCAGTAGATAATGGTAATAAAGTAGTTGGGATATTTTTAGACCTTAGTAGAGCTTTTGACAGTGTTTCACATTGTAAACTATTAAATATCTTAAATGAATTAGGAATAATTGGAAAAGAATTACAGTGGTTCACTTCATATTTAGAAAACAGAGAACAGTTTGTTGAAGTGGACTACATAATAGAGCAAAAGAATACTAAATATATTGAAAAGTTTAGATCTCAGCGGCAGACACTACGATATAGAGTACCCCAGGGATCGATCTTGGGGCCTCTTTTGTTCCTCTGTTACATTAAGGGGTTGCCAGAGATGATCCCGGTCAGTGATGGATCTATGTGTCTGTATGCCGATGACTCTAATGTTTTGTTTTCAGGAAAATCCAATTCAACTATTGAAAAATCCTCAAACAGGAGTCTTCTCTCTATAAAAAAGTTTTTAGATGAAAGAAATCTGCTTATCAGCACAACAAAATCAAATCTAATATCCTTTTCAACTAAACAGTCAAAAACAGCATTTGAACCTAATATTTTTATAAAAACAGACAAAATTGATCAGGTAAACCAAACAAAGTTTCTGGGACTGGTCATTGATGAAAATCTATCTTGGGATAATCACATAAACTATGTAGTAAATAAATTATCATCTGGCGTTCATGCCTTGCGGCTGATGTCCAAGGTTTGCAGCTTGGAAACTCTTATGATAATCTATTATTCTTTATTTCATTCCCACATATCTTATGGAATCGCCATTTACGGAGCAACAACTAAGGAAAATTTGGATAGAATACTTATAAAACAGGAAAAAGCTATTAGAGTGATCATGAAATTAAAAAGAACAGATTCAGTTAAAAATATCTTTCCTGAATTGGGTGTGTTAACAGTTTACAGTTTGTATATTTATGAGACAATTGTTTTTGCAAAACAATTTCATTTATTATCCTCTGCAAGTAAATATAACACACGCTTTCAAATTAACCTTCCTAGACATAATTTAGAATTCTACACCAAAAAACCTTCATATACAGGGTTAAAATTTCTTCAAAAATTACCCATTTCACTTAAAAAGGAAAATAATATAAACAGATTCAAAAGCCAACTAAAAGGCTTATTGATAAGAAACCCATTTTATTCTATCAACGAATTTTTAAATAGTAATTTTGAAACGTTCATTTGAATTCCAGATACTAACTAGTTTTACTCTGACGTAATCGATTTTATAATTTGTTTAAGTAATAACACTCATTTTTTTAGTTTTACTATATAGATCCTTTGTAATGAATTACTTTAATTATTTAGTTTATAATTTTTTCTTTATGTTAGTTTAATGACGCTATTTAAGACATATTGTCTAAACATGAATAAAGAATATTTGATTGATTGATTGTAGTCCAGGCTCTGCTCGGCTCGAAAATCGACATTATAGGCCTATTATAAAAATCAACCGTTTCCAAAACAACCCGATTTTGAACCGATCTGATTTGGCCTGAGGCCCTTAGTAACATTTTTAGTGCGTTCAAGATCGGGTTGCTTTGGAAACGGTTGATTTTTTTAATAGGCCTATAATGTCGATTTTCGAGCCGAGCAGAACCTGGACTACAAGATTGAGAGATCAAGCACAAAGTCAGAAAATCAAGCTCGAGCCGATTTTCTCAGTATTCAATACAATAATGCACAATTAAAAGTAAAATCTTTTATATCCGTGAGGATCACGCTCACGAAATTGAAAGATTAGGCCTACGCTTTTGCCGCGATTGCGGATATCGACGAGAACATTTCCCCGCGGGTGACGATGACAGAGGCCACATTGGTTATAAAAACGGCCCTATTATTATGCAACCAATTTTGACTGCGCCTTCACACAATCCACGAGGACAGTTAATGCAACCCGCATGACTGATGACAATTCTTTTACTTAGTTTGGTAGATAATTTATATCAATCGGTCAAGTACAGTAATAGTGTTAGTTTAGTTGTTGTAAACTACCTGAACTATAGGTTTGAACAAATTTTCTTCATAAAAAAACGTAGCCTATTTTAATTCTCATATAAATATTGTTATGATAGGGGACCCGTGTGGAGTGGCTGAGCCTGTCACACTATCGCGGGCCCGTGTGCCGGTAAAATTTACCGAAAATCCCGGTCAAGGCTTACGGGCCCCCCTAGCTCGTGGGCCCCCCCGCACCGCGGGCCCCCTATCGCCGCCACTGGGCATAACAACATACCATCAATATTAATAGCTTTCCAGATCAAATAAATTAAAACAAGCAGTGCAATATGAAAGTTTATGCATGAAAATACAGTAGAACCTCTTTAATCCGAACCCCTGTACTCCGAACGTCCACTAATCCGAACGCCTCAATGCTGTACTCTCTAGGTACACAGTACAGTAGTTCTTTATTGTATACTGTATTTATTGATATACACGCCGTAATTATTTCAATTGTAATGTACAGTACTGTTTATTCCCTATGTTTACTACTGTATTAAATAAACACTGTTATTTACTTTATAACGCATTATTAACTTTTCCCTAACTATTGTTATGTAAAAACAACAATATGTTCTGTAATCCGAACTATTCAATAGTCCGAACTACCCCCGGTCCCAATTAGTTCGGATTAAAGAGGTTCTACTGTATCAAAATTAAAAATACAGATAAAATTATTTTAAAACCAAAAGTTTCAATTTAAATAAAATAGAGCAATTAATAACTAGAATAATATAATAAAATTTGTATAAAAACATAAAGAAATTTAATAAAATGTGTTATATGTACAAAATAAGATAAGATGAACATGTAATGAGTTCAATACAGTTGACCTGCAGAACTGCATTTAACTAACCAATATTATACATCACTACATTTTGAAACTAAAATACGAAGCCAGCTAGTAGAAATATGTATACTTTTCTCTCTATCAACCTTCTTAAAACTACTAATAACTCAACTATTTAAAAAAAAGTCCCTAATCTTGTAATAACAATTATCACGAACAAAACTAAATAACCTAGTTTTTAGACGGTTTGAATTTCTTAAACACTTTAGATTACACTGAAAAGTAGATAATATACAATTAGATAGTTACAAAACAAATTTAATAGTTAACTTAAGTAAACAAAGTCCATACCTTTGCTGCTGTCTAAATCAAGATCAGACACCTGTATGATGATCTGATGACTCTCAGTAGGAGAGGTGGTGGAGGTCCGATGATGACTAACAACAACGCTGTCACCCAACAGTAGATCACTGTTCTCTCCACCAGACACATAGGCTGTAACATATATACCAAGATCATACACCTGTATGATGATCTGATGACTCTCAGTAGGAGAGGTGGTGGAGGTCCGATGATGACTAACAACAACGCTGTCACCCAACAGTAGATCACTGTTCTCTCCACCAGACACATAGGCTGTAACACATATACCAAGATCATACACCTGTATGATGATCTGATGACTCTCAGTAGGAGAGGTGGTGGAGGTCCGATGATGACTAACAACACCGCTGTCACCCAACAGTAGATCACTGTTCTCTCCACCAGACACATAGGCTGTAACACATATACCAAGATCATACACCTGTATGATGATCTGATGACTCTCAGTAGGAGAGGTGGTGGAGGTCCGATGATGACTAACAACACCGCTGTCACCCAACAGTAGATCACTGTTCTCTCCACCAGACACATAGGCTGTAACACATATACCAAGATCATACACCTGTATGATGATCTGATGACTCTCAGTAGGAGAGGTGGTGGAGGTCCGATGATGACAAACAACACCGCTGTCACCCAACAGTAGATCACTGTTCTCTCCACCAGACACATAGGCTGTAACATATTTAGTCCAGGCGCTAAACGGGTTGAGTATGCACTGAAAGTCTGACAAAGTTTGACTTTTGATTATTGTTGGGGACATCTAGTAGATGAAAAAAATCGATGATTATGCATTTCTAGGGTGGTCATAACTCATGGGGAGGGGGGGAAGTTGCGCTCGTCAGTCGTTTACGTTTCCGCGTCTAACTCTGAAACGGTTAATGATAGAAAGGTAGTTTAAGCGTCTATCTACGCCTAATTATATTGTCTTTCAAAAAGGTTATTACAACCTTTCTTCTATCTCTTATACTTTAGGCGCTAATCAACATTTATTGAAAAAATTAAAATTTAAAAATACTTTAAAATGAAATATCGGAAATATTGCGCTTGTTTATAGCATATTTATGGTTAGAAAAACTAACAAGTAGTACAACAACACCAAGTTTAAAGAAATCTGTGCAAAAACAACAGAGCTAAGTTGATTTCAGTACTGTAATATTAGTGTACGCTGGAAATTAATAGCAATAATGAGGCACGCTTACCGCGCGTCAGCTGTCGTGACCCAGCCGTTCGTATTCTAACGTGAAATAATTTTGATTGTTGTCTCATTATTGTGTCCGAAGGAAACACTAAACGGTCTTCAGTTGTGATTAGACGTGTTTGGATGGTTTATTATTTTAGTGTTAACCATTTATTAGTGAGGGAGTTAGAAATGAATATTGTGATTTGTGTATTGTGTTTGTGATTTGTGGCTGGTTCCATTTATTAATGCCAAGGTCTGTTGTCCATACAGTATTTTAATCAAGTATACGTTTGACTACAACTACATAATTGCATGAACGTAACTAACTCCAAATATTTCATGTAATTTGAGTTGCTTTGCAGAAGTATGGAAATTTACGTCTTACAGAAAACATAATCAGTTTTTATTAAATTGCTACACTATGGGGTATGAAAATGGCGTTTAATTAAATGTAAAAAAAAAGACAAAGACATTTGATTATGGCTTGTGTCTATTTTGCCAAGAAAAAGACGACGGTACGTTTATTGAGAATTTTAAGCAATCGTCTTTAGAGAAAGTAAGGGAAGCAAGTAATCGCAGACAAGATAATGTAAACTCTTTGATAAACGATGAAACTAAGGAGTTGCTAAAATGGCACAGAAACTGCTACTGTTCCTATATCAGCAAAACAAATTTAGAAAGGTGCGAAAAACGATTGACAGTTAGTAAAAAAAACGATGAAAGTTTTGACAGTAAAAATAAAGACGTACCATGCACTTCTAACACATTAGTCACTAGAAGTGGTATACCAAAATGTACCTTTTTAAAATGTATATTTTGCCAGCGAGCTAAAAAGAAAGGTGAAACAGCCACTTTTAGATTGAGTGAGGTAGACCCAGCTAAAAAGCTATTAGCATTATGCAAAGAAAGGCAAGACGAAGTATTTGTAAGATTAAGTACTTGCAGAGATGTTAATGATATTTTTGCGGCAGACGTGCTGTACCACAAAAAATGTTTTCTTGAATATGGTTATGAGAGAGGAAAGAGGGCATCTGATCATGAAAATCATGACAGATTAAGCAATGCTTTTTCTGAACTTATTTCGGAAATCGACGAAGCTTTAAATGAAAAGTGTTTTGAAGTTAGCTTCCTTACTGAGCGGTTACGCCAACTAAGTAACTGTGGTGAACTGGAAATTGATAACAGAGTAACAAAAACTTGTTGGTTTCACATTATGGGGATTCTCTTCTTTTTTCACATTCAACCGATAGGTCAAAGTCATCCGTTGTGTTCAAAACATGTTTTAAGCCAAACGAATTGGTTGAGCATATTAGATATTTATTGGAAAATTGCATCAACACCGAGGCATTACGAAATGAAGCAAAACAAAATACGTTTAACTTTAACAGGTTTTTATGTACTGACTCGGCCATTAGTAGTGCTTTTGATGGATTTAAGTTTACGCCAGCCTGGGAATAGTTTCTTAGCCATGTTGTAGGAAAAGACAAAAAAATTACAGATAACCTGAAACATAAATGTATTTCAGTGTACATGGATTTACATAATTTAATTATTGAACGAGACTTAACTCCAAAGCATGTAGCTTTGGCGCAATGTATTCACCACTACACGAGATCGAAGTTTATTCCAAGTTTGTTGATCAGGCTAGGGCACTGCATAAGTTACAAAATACTGACCAAGCTAAACAACCAAGTTTTGACGCATATCATTGTAACAAGTAATGAAGTTGATGTACCCTCAAACATTGTTCGTGATCCTAGTGTCCTTATTCATGGCGCTATAGATAACGATGATTTTAAGGAAGATACGTTTGATGGAAAATCAACCACACACGTCACAGCAATGGTACTTTATCAACCTGCAGGTATTGAAGGTATGCGCCAATTTAAGGGAGAAAAGATTCCTGTGCCTGAAACTGGATTGAAAGTTCCAGAAAACGCATTACTTGAATGTCAAGTGTTGAAAAAAGGGCCCCTCATAAAAAGAAACCCCGATCATTTTCCAAAGCCCAAAAAAAAAGAAAAAAAAAGCCATTTTTCGGTTGACCATGTTAGTCAACCGACTGACACTAAACATGATGTCACAAATATAGCGGTGATTTGATATGGGTACTTACACGGCTCGATCTGGAGTCCAAAGACAATATTTTGTTACCTAAACAAGCTTTAGCGCCAGATTGGACCCCTTTTAACCAAACTGTTTCAAAATCTGACATGCCGGTAAAAAAATTGGATTTTGCGCTATATTTCCAGCACCACCAACTACTAGCGATGCTGTGTACACTGTTATGAGTACCTAACTTTTTAAGAATAAATTATCAACTAGGCCAGAAGTATGCAGTTCTAAGTTGTGACATGGCAGTTTATTTACTGGCAAAATTAATTCAACTGCTAACAACTGGGTTTGAAAGACTTTTCCTTAGAATAGGAACCTTTCACTTGGCCAAAAATGTTCTATCAATAATAGGTCAGTATTTACAGGATTCAGGCTTTGTAGACATTGTTATAGAAAGTGGAATGTATGGCGAAAACACAATAAAGTCTGTATTGCATGCTATTCATTATAATAGAGGAATACAAGTACACAAGATTATGTACGAAGCATGCAGAAGACTACAGTTCAAGGAGTTCTTAGAAGAACGCATATAATTAGAAGGTAAAGAGCTTCCAAAAGATCTTGTAAAGAAGTTGCAAACATATACAATGGGCTTCAAGGAAGAAGCTTCAGCAGTTTTCGAGCTTATAGAGGAAGAACACAGCCAATTCTTTGAGAGTTTTAATAACTTTAGAAACGAAAAAGCAGCCAAAAACGAAACATTCAAGTACTGGGATCAATATTGTGATATGGTTGAGCTTCTATTGGATTGCGTCAAAGCAGATAGAGAAGGGAACTGGAATCTGCATATTAACGTATAGTGAAAAGAATGATTCCGTACTGCCTACTATTTAACCACTATAACTACGTTCGAGGATGTGTTATGTATTTAGAAGACATGTCTGACCTTCCCGTAGAGTTAGAAAATGCTTTTCAACAAGGAAATTTCTCGGTAAAAAAACGCCTGGAAAATTCAATAGTGTTGCAGCAGACCAGGCTCTAGAACAATCTCTCATCCGCTCATCCAAGATTCAAGGTGGTTTGATTGGATTGTCCTCAAATGAACATGCTGTACAGAGATGGTGTCTTCTTTACCATCACAAAGCAGATGTTACAACGACACTCCTCAACTTTTGTGACCTAGCCCAAGACCCAACAGGGGACGTTCAGCCGACGCACAAAGAGTGGAATGAAAGTCGCATCGAAAAAGATGAACAAGACGTGCAAACTGTGATAAACTTCTTTTTGCAACATGACAACCCTGTTGTTCAAAGGTTTATTGCGGACATTTTCCATCACGAAAGTAAAAAACAATACACAACGTTTCGGGATCTGGAATCTGATCCCGTCTTCAGACAACCCTTTTGCAGACTCAAATACTCCACTGAGAAACATAGTTAGTGGGACACTGTCACCATCAGATACAGCCGCCTCGTTCCTTCTTAGTATGGATATACTAGCTCAAGATAAATATACATCTTTTAAAACTGAAAGAATGGATCAAAAGAACAAAGGATTGTTTGCCCCAATACATCACAATAAGACTTTTTCATTTAATTCCATGTCTACAGAAGAAAACAAGAAGAAGAAGAGAACAACAACACTAGATGATAGCATTGCCAAGACGATTTTTTTGGCCTTTCAAAGAAAATTAAGTTTGGATGAAGTAATGAAGCACGAGTTGATGCCATACCCTCCCAGCTTAGCTCTTGAAAATGGACAGTAAAAAAAAAGTATTAAGTCAGAACTAATCAATTTTATAGAAAGTGATTCTCATTGCACCGAGTCTATGCAAACCTTAGACCAACTTCAAAATCAAGTCAACATTTTTTATGGAATGGCTCTAATACATAGCACTCCAAACGCAGTAGTTTCTAAGATGGAATATTTTGAAGAATTTGGGAAACATCAAATGACTAAGATTGAAATGACACTCAACCAAAGAAATACCAGTAGAGTTGATGTTGTTTACGACTCCTATAACGATACTTCAATGAAATGTGTCGAACACGATCTAAGAGCTGGTAACAAACTCCCCTTGGTTGTTAAAATACACAATGACTTGACGAAAATACCCACTCAGTGGTCTCAATATTTTTTGTTGTTTACAGAAAACAAACATAATCTAGTACAATACATTTCCAATTATATTTTGAAAACCATTCGAATTCCAAAGGGAAAACTATTAGTTTTATCTGGCTGTTTTGCAGAGGGAAAGAAATGTTTTTCTAAATATGATACAGGCGAGATCTCTGAAATGCCAAACCTGGCTAGTAATCATATTGAAGCTGACACCAGAATGTATATTCACGTTAATGATTGCCTTACTTCTGACACAAACGTTGAGCATGTTATTATCCATAGCCCGGACACAGACGTATTTGTTCTAGGTATCAGGTTCTGGGTAGAATTTTAAAAACTGGGTTCTAAAGGATTATGGATGAGAGTTGGCACCGGGGACAAAAGAAGGGGTTTAGGATGTCATATTGCCGCATCATCCTTAGGAAAAGATTTATGCGAAGTGCTGCCTGCAATTCATGCTTTAACCGGATGCGACACTACCAGTAAAATAAGTACAAAAAAGACAGCATTTAAATACTTTATGAAAAATGAAAACTCCTACCCTATACTGCTGTCGTTATGTCACTTGTCAATATCCCAGGAATCTATTCACCAATTAGAGTTGCTATACCTTCAACTTATTAAAAAGAAAGGCCAATCATGCGATGAGAGCCGCTTTCTTGAGTTTTCCACCACTCAATCTGCTATTCAAAATCTCAGCAAATTAGCATGCACATCTGACTGCTACAAACTGCACATCCTTAGATGTGCTGCTCAGTTACATCTATGGGAAAACTGTCTTCAAAGATTTGTTGAACCATTGGATCAGGAAAGCTATGGATATTACAAAGACAAAAATAATACATTCCGCTCGTTACTAATGACTCTTCCAGCGACTCCAGCATCATTAATTCAACCCTGCAAGTGCAAAAACTGTTCAAAGAACACATGTGGTTGCTCAAAAAACAAGTCTTCTTGTTGCTCATATTGTAAATGTGGAAGTGCTTGCAAGAACCCTTTCAAAAATGTAAAAAAATATGAAGAGAGCGAAGATTAGGGAGACAAGTAAGCCATCAGAATTACAAAAAGCTGAATTTTGAACCAAAATGTAAATAAACATTGTAAATAGTGCAAATATGTAAATGAAATTAATATTAATTGAACGTAAATTGAAGAGGGATAAAATAAAAACTTAGTGTACCTCAAATACATCTAAAAGTAAGTAACTGAAACTTGTTCAACCTTATGTAGTAAATTAGTTAATATTATTAATAATAATTTTATCTGTTATATTTATGTGGTATTTCCTTGTTGACGTCATTTATAGGTTCCATATCAAAACTCAATAATGTTACTTTAAATTTAAGTTAGCCTGTTGCATTCAAACCGATCACGTACGCAACTTGCTATCCTTGGCGCGCCTCGATACTAAGGATACTGTATTTACAGTCAACACTACTACGAATTTCCCACGCATACTCTTACTGAAATCAACGTAGCTCTGTTTTTTTTGCACAGATTTCTTTAAACTTGGTGTTGTTAGTTTTTCTAACCATAAATAGTTTGTAACATGCCCTAAACAAGCGCAATATTTCCAATATTTCATTTAAAAGTATTTTTTAATTTTATTTTTTTCAATAAATGTTGATTAGCGCCTAAAGTATAAGAGATAGAAGAAAGGTTGTAATAACCTTTTTGAAAGACAATATATTTAGGCGTAGATAGACGCTTAAACCACCTTTCTATCATTAACCATTTCAGAGTTAGACGCAGAAACGTAAACGACTGACGTGCGCAACTTCCACCCCTCCCCCCCGTGTTATGACCACCCTAGAAATGCGACATCATCGATTTTTTTCATCTACTAGATGTCCCCAACAATAATCAAAAGTCAAAATTTGTCAGACTTTCAGTGCATACTCAACCCGTTTAGCGCCCGGCCTATACAGGGTGATTGATATAAGTGTGCCAGCCGTTTTATTCAAAAACTATAAGAGATATCAAAAAAAGTTAAATGGTAAGTGCCTTGGATTTTTTATTTAAAAAATTGTAGTCAAGTCAAAAAATTTATTTTAGCCGCCATTTTTCCAATATGGCCGCCAACTTTGATTTTTCTTACGGAACACCCTGTATTTTATGATGTATTCTGGTAGAAAAGGTAATTTTAAGACGATTTTATTCTTGTGATTTTTTTCATAAACCTTACCGTTTTAAAGATAATAATGGTTAAAGTTTTGAAATTTCTGCATGAGAAAGAGTTTTGATAAAGGCCTAAGAAAGCATGCCAGCTGTTTTGCTCGAAAACCACTCAAAATTTCACAACTTTAACCATTATTATCTTTAAAACGGTTAGGTTTATAAAAAAAATCACAAGAATAAAATCGTCTTAAAATAACTTGTTCTACCAGAATACATCATAAAATACAGGGTGTTCCATAAGAAAAATCAAAGTTGGCGGCCATATTGGAAAAATGGCGGCTAAAATATTTTTTTTGACTTGACTATAATTTTTTTAATAAAAAATCCAAGGCACTTACCATTTAACTTTTTTTGATATCTCTTATAGTTTTCGAATAAAACCGCTGGCACACTTATATCAATCACCCTGTATACCAAGATCAGACACCTGTATGATGATCTGATGACTCTCAGTAGGAGAGGTGGTGGAGGTCCGATGATGACTAACAACAACGCTGTCACCCAACAGTAGATCACTGTTCTCTTCACCAGACACATAGGCTGTAACATATATACCAAGATCAGACACCTGTATGATGATCTGATGACTCTCAGTAGGAGAGGTGGTGGAGGTCCGATGATGACTAACAACACCGCTGTCACCCAACAGTAGATCACTGTTCTCTCCACCAGACACATAGGCTGTAACACATATACAGTAGACTCCCTCTTATCTGGCTCCTCGGGACCGAGGCCAGTCCGGATAACGGGTTTTCCGGTTAAACCGACGTCCTCAAAAACTCGTTAAAACGGACTGTTTACTGTGATATTCAACTTAAATTTAGGAGAGCGTTGTATTTAGACACGTTATCACTGGTCTCAAATCTTTCCCACGAGAACAGTTGTTTCAGTACTGCCCACTTCCTGCCGATCTAGTCCAGTTAAACCAATTTGCTGATAAAAATTATCCGGTTAAAGAGATGTCATTTCCGCCGAGTGTAGTCCAGTTAAACCGATGTCCGGTTAAAAGGTGTCCGGATAAGAGGGAGTTTACTGTACCAAGATCAGACACCTGTATGATGATCTGATGACTCTCAGTAGGATAAGTAGCATATGTCTAATGATGACTAACAAAACTGCTGTTACCCAACAGTAGATCACTGTTTGTTCACAGTCAATAAAAATATGAAAAATATTTTTATTCTATATTATGGTTTTAACTTGCAAGTTTATAACTACAGTATGGTCCACGAACAGTTGAGGGGTGAGCCTATTTACCACGTGACTTCGAAGGAGCCAATGAGGAGCACGCACTGTTGCCAAATCTTATAATATTGTGAAAATTTGAAAATATTGGTTTTGTATATATTAATTAGTGTAAAAAATTATAGAACGGGCGATGTTGCAACGTTGCGCTAGTCCAGTCTTGCTATTGGCTGCTACCAACTGCAGACTATTGTGGCCCCTAGTGTAAGCTGTTACACTAACATCTGTAACGTGCCGTTTTTCCCGCACGGAATATATACGCTATTCCGTAGTTATAGCGGGAAAGACGTCACCAACTCTCGCCAGCAGATCGCTCAAGTCGGCGTGCTGGGAAGTTTCCAGGGTTCAGATAAAAATTATTTATTTAATTAACTCAAAAAACTAGCACAGGTACAGATTTGTATAGACGCAAAAATGTAGTGTGAATCAGGTGTGAACTCAGTACCGGTAACCAACAACGCTACTGTACCATCATCATCGTTCACCCCTGGGAACAGCTAATTAAATTAAATTTAAAAATAATGAAAAAAAAACGTTCAACGAAATGTTGAAACAAATTAATGTTGCAGTTTCGTCAACTTCAACACTTAGAATATTTCTTAGATGTATACTTAGCGTGCTCCACCCGACCTCGTGTTTGCACGACCTGCAGAGACGGGTTCAACTTTGCCCGCAGCAGTTCTTAACACCAATCTAATATCTCGGCAAAATATTCGCTAAAACCCCGTCACCCTCAATCTATATTGTAATCACAATATTAAATGAAATATTTATCCTTAAGAATCTTTATCGTCACCCACGGGAGCCCTAGCATACGCTAAAGCGGACTTATACAGGTTCCAACACCCGACAAAGACCCTACCGTGAGTTGTATGTCTAGGGTTAATCGCTAAGTAATAACTCTGAACAATAGTAAACACTATTAAAACAAACGGTGAATTACCTGTATACTCCAGGGATCTTCACTAACCCACTCTTGGCACTACGCAAAATCACGTTAGCGGCAAAATCACTATGAACACTAAGTTACGTCCTGACTCTGTCAAGCGCAGGATTAGAATGTCCCTTGTATCCCTAGCCCACAAGGGATCTCCTCTCTTTCCCCCTCCCTAATCCATTAGGTCGGATTAGGGAGGGTTATCTTCCCAGCTGATCGGTGACGTCACGAGTTCAAACTTGGCGCTGTCACATCACAACGCCAAGACAGCCGACTAGTGGTACAGGTTATGTTGTTAATGTTGTTATTCACCTGCGCCGACTGTGAAATTATACGGCGGAACTTTAAGATCATCGCTGATGTAAACAGAGCGTATAATTTCCACGGCGTGATGTGTAACTTAGTGTCCGACAAAGTGTATGCATGTTATGTACGCGATATTGTATTTGTGATCGCGGTTCACCACCCTAGCCTAAACAACAACTTTGACCGTACTTCCCAAAGGTGTATATTAGGTATGGGGGTTACACGGAAACGGTTTATCACTCGTTTTGTACACAACAATACTATACTGTGACTTGTGAATCTCAACAATAATGTCTTAAGTGATTTTGCCAAAAGTGAGGTTATCCCTACTCAACCCTAGGATAGGCCTAAAACAGCCTATTTACCTTACCATGATAGGTTTACCACTGTCACCAACCAGGTAAGGTATAGGCCTACCGATAATTAGATAATAAATGTAAAATCTTTACCCCCCTATAATTTTGACCCATTACACATCTCACCTAGACTAAGGCCCTGGGTGTTACCAGGCTGGGTACCGAGCTCTCTTGTACTAACATGTCCACTGTCCTTGCGGCCACCATGCGATGAAAACAACTGGGCAGCCCTGGAACAACATTTCTTGGTACAGAGTTTTAAGTATATATAAAAGTAGGCCTACTGTAAGTAGCTTCTTAACATATACGAGACCCAGCTAATGGGACAAAAATAAATGTATTAAATATACAGCACAGGCAAAAAACACAGTTTAGCTAAAAAAGCAATCTACTAGATACTACAAAAGAAATTAATTCACTGCTATCTTATTCGAGGAGGACATCTATAAGTATAAAAGAGGGGTCTGACTTAGGGGAGGTACGAATGAGGCATTTAGTTCAAAATTCCTCCGTGAACAGCACTGTAGTAGAGAGCACTTTGGCAATGAAGGTTTGCGTTCATAAAATAAAATTATAAATGTCCCAAATTCAATTTTATTATTTTTTAATTATAAAATTAAACCATGATAACCTAACCGAACTAACCAAACTTGCTGATAAAGAAATAATATAACAAAAGTTTAGTATTCTTAAACGACATGGTATATTAGGTGAGGTCAATACTTCAGTATGATAATATTTTTGTTGGGCATCACTCACCTTATTGAAGTCACGAGAACGTAGTCCTTGTCATGTCACAATCATACACAGTTCGTTGCACATAAAAATATACAAAAATAAAAATAAAAATAAATACAAATTTAAAATATCAGACAAAAGTTCTCAACACCGACGTTTCGCCGCACCAAAATCAACGTGCGGCGTTTTCAAGGTTATTTCTCTTCTCACGCAATCGTTGTGAGCGCCTAACCACGACTGACGACCCCGGTGGTGGAGGAGGGGGAGGGGGGGCTCTGTTATCAAGAACAGCTGATGGCATTATCTTCTTTTGTTTAGATTTTTCTATGCATCCTTTAATTTCTTTCTCTATTAGTGTATTGTAAACCGGGCTGATATCAATGGATGCGTTGGCTAATGAATCTTGATCTGAAGTAATAAACAAAGCCTCAATAATATTCCTTTTCTTCCAATTAGGCTCCTTGTATAATATACAGCTTTCCTCCCACTTTATACAATGCCCGGTGTCATGAACGTGTTCAGATATTTTTGAACCATAGGTTACACGTGTATCAACTTTTTTCATGTGTTCATGAACCCGTATGAGAGCCGGTCTTGAAGTTTGACCTACATAGCTACGTTTACACGAGCATGGGACCTTGTACACCACGTTTTTATTGTCATTACCACAGTTAGGAGGTTTCACTTTAGATACCTGTCTTCTTATCGTGTTTTTTGAGGTAAAGACCGTCCTAATACCTTGCTTAGCATTCACGCGCCGTATTTTCTCCGAAAGGTTTTTAATATACGGAATGCATACTGTGGCCAGAGGTTTGTTATCTTTAGGTGGTAAACTTGTATCAGAGCTGGATATTTTTCTTAAGGCTTTATTTATGAATCTTTTAGGGTACCCACTGTTAAGTAAGCGGTTTTTTATAGTTACTACCTCATGCTGAAAAGTCTGTTCATCACTACAGATTAGTTTCGCCTTTTTAATAAGCCCAATTATTAAACCTAATTTTACGTGGTCCGGATGGTATGAATCAAAATGCAAATATTGTCCTGTTGCCGTAGGCTTCTTGTACATACTGGTATGCCAAGTGTCCGAGGACCTATCCACCATTACATCTAAGAACGGAAGTTTACAATCATTTTCAAATTCAATAGTGAATTTAATAGTATCACAAATGCTGTTTATATGCTCCTTGAACCTATTAAGCTCTGAAATGCCACTTTCCCACAAGCAAAAAACATCGTCCACGTAACGCAACCATAACCTAGGCTTAACCTCAGCTGTTGTAATAGCTTTATGTTCAAAGTCATCCATGAAGATGTTACTTAAAATGGGACTTAGTACACCTCCCATTGCCATGCCAGCCGTTTGGGCGTAAAAAGTATCTTCAAACTGGAAGTAATTGTTATTTACACAGACCGTGAGCAGTTCCATGATTGAGTCAATTGGTAGTTTAGTTCTCTCAGGAAGAGTGTCATCAATCATCAATTTTTGTTTAACAATCTCCAAACATGGGACAATAGGTACATTGGGAAATAGATTAGTCACATCAAAGCTGACCATTATCGTCTTGTCATTAAGAGTATAATCCCTTATCTTTTGTACAAAATCTTCCGAATTTCTTAAATGGGACGTTGAGTGGCCAAATAATGGGGACAAAATAGGTAATAACCATTTGGACAACTCATAGGTAGGAGCTCCAATAGCACTCACAATTGGTCTTAACAGTATGTTTTCTTTGTGCAACTTAGGTAGTCCATATAGATGGGGAGCTTTACAGTATTGTGGACTGAGTCGGAAAAATGTACTGTCAGCAATGTATTGTTTATTATTCTTTAATGCTGCCTTAATTTTATTCTGTACACTGTTTGTCGGATTTCGATTAAGAAGTTTGTATTGTCCCCCAACAATTATTTCATTGATTTTATTACTGTAGTCAATTTTGTCCAAGACCACAACAGCTCCACCTTTGTCAGACGGTACAATTACAATAGATTCGTCACATTGTAAATCATGCAGACACTTCTTTTCAACCGAAGTAAGGTTTGGTTTTAAAACCGTGGGTTTTTTTTATCATATACAAACCATTCATACAAACCATCATATACAATAAGGGATTATACTCTTAATGACAAGACGATAATGGTCAGCTTTGATGTGACTAATCTATTTCCCAATGTACCTATTGTCCCATGTTTGGAGATTGTTAAACAAAAATTGATGATTGATGACACTCTTCCTGAGAGAACTAAACTACCAATTGACTCAATCATGGAACTGCTCACGGTCTGTGTAAATAACAATTACTTCCAGTTTGAAGATACTTTTTACGCCCAAACGGCTGGCATGGCAATGGGAGGTGTACTAAGTCCCATTTTAAGTAACATCTTCATGGATGACTTTGAACATAAAGCTATTACAACAGCTGAGGTTAAGCCTAGGTTATGGTTGCGTTACGTGGACGATGTTTTTTGCTTGTGGGAAAGTGGCATTTCAGAGCTTAATAGGTTCAAGGAGCATATAAACAGCATTTGTGATACTATTAAATTCACTATTGAATTTGAAAATGATTGTAAACTTCCGTTCTTAGATGTAATGGTGGATAGGTCCTCGGACACTTGGCATACCAGTATGTACAAGAAGCCTACGGCAACAGGACAATATTTGCATTTTGATTCATACCATCCGGACCACGTAAAATTAGGTTTAATAATTGGGCTTATTAAAAAGGCGAAACTAATCTGTAGTGATGAACAGACTTTTCAGCATGAGGTAGTAACTATAAAAAACCGCTTACTTAACAGTGGGTACCCTAAAAGATTCATAAATAAAGCCTTAAGAAAAATATCCAGCTCTGATACAAGTTTACCACCTAAAGATAACAAACCTCTGGCCACAGTATGCATTCCGTATATTAAAAACCTTTCGGAGAAAATACGGCGCGTGAATGCTAAGCAAGGTATTAGGACGGTCTTTACCTCAAAAAACACGATAAGAAGACAGGTATCTAAAGTGAAACCTCCTAACTGTGGTAATGACAATAAAAACGTGGTGTACAAGGTCCCATGCTCGTGTAAACGTAGCTATGTAGGTCAAACTTCAAGACCGGCTCTCATACGGGTTCATGAACACATGAAAAAAGTTGATACACGTGTAACCTATGGTTCAAAAATATCTGAACACGTTCATGACACCGGGCATTGTATAAAGTGGGAGGAAAGCTGTATATTATACAAGGAGCCTAATTGGAAGAAAAGGAATATTATTGAGGCTTTGTTTATTACTTCAGATCAAGATTCATTAGCCAACGCATCCATTGATATCAGCCCGGTTTACAATACACTAATAGAGAAAGAAATTAAAGGATGCATAGAAAAATCTAAACAAAAGAAGATAATGCCATCAGCTGTTCTTGATAACAGAGCCCCCCCTCCCCCTCCTCCACCACCGGGGTCGTCAGTCGTGGTTAGGCGCTCACAACGATTGCGTGAGAAGAGAAATAACCTTGAAAACGCCGCACGTTGATTTTGGTGCGGCGAAACGTCGGTGTTGAGAACTTTTGTCTGATATTTTAAATTTGTATTTATTTTTATTTTTATTTTTGTATATTTTTATGTGCAACGAACTGTGTATGATTGTGACATGACAAGGACTACGTTCTCGTGACTTCAATAAGGTGAGTGATGCCCAACAAAAATATTATCATACTGAAGTATTGACCTCACCTAATATACCATGTCGTTTAAGAATAGAATTTGTACCCGGTATGGGCCCGGAGTTTTACACATGGTTAAAGATCTGGAAAAAGCTTTAATAAAGAAAGCTCTTAACGCCAACCACTTGACCTTCTTAATAAAATGCAGAGCTAGCGGGGTTATCCCTGATGGATTACTTTTAAAATCACCATTAAAGGACAATAAATCTAACGGAATATTGCTTGAAGCCAGTAACAAACTTCTTCGCAACAGAATTAACCAAGTAAGATTAGCTAAGTATATAAATAGCGAAAGAGTGGATTTGTTAAAGTGTAGGCTAATGGATACTATGGATATGGTGGATTTAGAACCAATTTTATTCAAATTCCGGTTAAAATATGACAGGGTTTATAATTCCAAAGGCGTCAAACAAAAAGTTAAGTTTGAACGATTATTGCAAAGTAAGAACAAACAACGTGCTGGCCATTGTGCAAGTTTGAACGTAACATCAGATAACGCCGATCGGCTGGACAAACTGGTAGTCAACATCTCGAGTAGGATATTACAAGATAAGGAAAAACATGTTTTGAGCAAAGGTTTAAACTTCGGTATTGCCCCTGGTCATGTGTCCAATGTTGACATAATAGCTTCTATTGAACCTGCTTTATCTTCTTTGACACCTGACGTTAGAGATTACCATAGATTTGGTATTGTTAATACTTTAAAAAAACCCACGGTTTTAAAACCAAACCTTACTTCGGTTGAAAAGAAGTGTCTGCATGATTTACAATGTGACGAATCTATTGTAATTGTACCGTCTGACAAAGGTGGAGCTGTTGTGGTCTTGGACAAAATTGACTACAGTAATAAAATCAATGAAATAATTGTTGGGGGACAATACAAACTTCTTAATCGAAATCCGACAAACAGTGTACAGAATAAAATTAAGGCAGCATTAAAGAATAATAAACAATACATTGCTGACAGTACATTTTTCCGACTCAGTCCACAATACTGTAAAGCTCCCCATCTATATGGACTACCTAAGTTGCACAAAGAAAACATACCGTTAAGACCAATTGTGAGTGCTATTGGAGCTCCTACCTATGAGTTGTCCAAATGGTTATTACCTATTTTGTCCCCATTATTTGGCCACTCAACGTCCCATTTAAGAAATTCGGAAGATTTTGTACAAAAGATAAGGGATTATACTCTTAATGACAAGACGATAATGGTCAGCTTTGATGTGACTAATCTATTTCCCAATGTACCTATTGTCCCATGTTTGGAGATTGTTAAACAAAAATTGATGATTGATGACACTCTTCCTGAGAGAACTAAACTACCAATTGACTCAATCATGGAACTGCTCACGGTCTGTGTAAATAACAATTACTTCCAGTTTGAAGATACTTTTTACGCCCAAACGGCTGGCATGGCAATGGGAGGTGTACTAAGTCCCATTTTAAGTAACATCTTCATGGATGACTTTGAACATAAAGCTATTACAACAGCTGAGGTTAAGCCTAGGTTATGGTTGCGTTACGTGGACGATGTTTTTTGCTTGTGGGAAAGTGGCATTTCAGAGCTTAATAGGTTCAAGGAGCATATAAACAGCATTTGTGATACTATTAAATTCACTATTGAATTTGAAAATGATTGTAAACTTCCGTTCTTAGATGTAATGGTGGATAGGTCCTCGGACACTTGGCATACCAGTATGTACAAGAAGCCTACGGCAACAGGACAATATTTGCATTTTGATTCATACCATCCGGACCACGTAAAATTAGGTTTAATAATTGGGCTTATTAAAAAGGCGAAACTAATCTGTAGTGATGAACAGACTTTTCAGCATGAGGTAGTAACTATAAAAAACCGCTTACTTAACAGTGGGTACCCTAAAAGATTCATAAATAAAGCCTTAAGAAAAATATCCAGCTCTGATACAAGTTTACCACCTAAAGATAACAAACCTCTGGCCACAGTATGCATTCCGTATATTAAAAACCTTTCGGAGAAAATACGGCGCGTGAATGCTAAGCAAGGTATTAGGACGGTCTTTACCTCAAAAAACACGATAAGAAGACAGGTATCTAAAGTGAAACCTCCTAACTGTGGTAATGACAATAAAAACGTGGTGTACAAGGTCCCATGCTCGTGTAAACGTAGCTATGTAGGTCAAACTTCAAGACCGGCTCTCATACGGGTTCATGAACACATGAAAAAAGTTGATACACGTGTAACCTATGGTTCAAAAATATCTGAACACGTTCATGACACCGGGCATTGTATAAAGTGGGAGGAAAGCTGTATATTATACAAGGAGCCTAATTGGAAGAAAAGGAATATTATTGAGGCTTTGTTTATTACTTCAGATCAAGATTCATTAGCCAACGCATCCATTGATATCAGCCCGGTTTACAATACACTAATAGAGAAAGAAATTAAAGGATGCATAGAAAAATCTAAACAAAAGAAGATAATGCCATCAGCTGTTCTTGATAACAGAGCCCCCCCTCCCCCTCCTCCACCACCGGGGTCGTCAGTCGTGGTTAGGCGCTCACAACGATTGCGTGAGAAGAGAAATAACCTTGAAAACGCCGCACGTTGATTTTGGTGCGGCGAAACGTCGGTGTTGAGAACTTTTGTCTGATATTTTAAATTTGTATTTATTTTTATTTTTATTTTTGTATATTTTTATGTGCAACGAACTGTGTATGATTGTGACATGACAAGGACTACGTTCTCGTGACTTCAATAAGGTGAGTGATGCCCAACAAAAATATTATCATACTGAAGTATTGACCTCACCTAATATACCATGTCGTTTAAGAATAGAATTTGTACCCGGTATGGGCCCGGAGTTTTACACATGGTTAAAGATCTGGAAAAAGCTTTAATAAAGAAAGCTCTTAACGCCAACCACTTGACCTTCTTAATAAAATGCAGAGCTAGCGGGGTTATCCCTGATGGATTACTTTTAAAATCACCATTAAAGGACAATAAATCTAACGGAATATTGCTTGAAGCCAGTAACAAACTTCTTCGCAACAGAATTAACCAAGTAAGATTAGCTAAGTATATAAATAGCGAAAGAGTGGATTTGTTAAAGTGTAGGCTAATGGATACTATGGATATGGTGGATTTAGAACCAATTTTATTCAAATTCCGGTTAAAATATGACAGGGTTTATAATTCCAAAGGCGTCAAACAAAAAGTTAAGTTTGAACGATTATTGCAAAGTAAGAACAAACAACGTGCTGGCCATTGTGCAAGTTTGAACGTAACATCAGATAACGCCGATCGGCTGGACAAACTGGTAGTCAACATCTCGAGTAGGATATTACAAGATAAGGAAAAACATGTTTTGAGCAAAGGTTTAAACTTCGGTATTGCCCCTGGTCATGTGTCCAATGTTGACATAATAGCTTCTATTGAACCTGCTTTATCTTCTTTGACACCTGACGTTAGAGATTACCATAGATTTGGTATTGTTAATACTTTAAAAAAACCCACGGTTTTAAAACCAAACCTTACTTCGGTTGAAAAGAAGTGTCTGCATGATTTACAATGTGACGAATCTATTGTAATTGTACCGTCTGACAAAGGTGGAGCTGTTGTGGTCTTGGACAAAATTGACTACAGTAATAAAATCAATGAAATAATTGTTGGGGGACAATACAAACTTCTTAATCGAAATCCGACAAACAGTGTACAGAATAAAATTAAGGCAGCATTAAAGAATAATAAACAATACATTGCTGACAGTACATTTTTCCGACTCAGTCCACAATACTGTAAAGCTCCCCATCTATATGGACTACCTAAGTTGCACAAAGAAAACATACCGTTAAGACCAATTGTGAGTGCTATTGGAGCTCCTACCTATGAGTTGTCCAAATGGTTATTACCTATTTTGTCCCCATTATTTGGCCACTCAACGTCCCATTTAAGAAATTCGGAAGATTTTGTACAAAAGATAAGGGATTATACTCTTAATGACAAGACGATAATGGTCAGCTTTGATGTGACTAATCTATTTCCCAATGTACCTATTGTCCCATGTTTGGAGATTGTTAAACAAAAATTGATGATTGATGACACTCTTCCTGAGAGAACTAAACTACCAATTGACTCAATCATGGAACTGCTCACGGTCTGTGTAAATAACAATTACTTCCAGTTTGAAGATACTTTTTACGCCCAAACGGCTGGCATGGCAATGGGAGGTGTACTAAGTCCCATTTTAAGTAACATCTTCATGGATGACTTTGAACATAAAGCTATTACAACAGCTGAGGTTAAGCCTAGGTTATGGTTGCGTTACGTGGACGATGTTTTTTGCTTGTGGGAAAGTGGCATTTCAGAGCTTAATAGGTTCAAGGAGCATATAAACAGCATTTGTGATACTATTAAATTCACTATTGAATTTGAAAATGATTGTAAACTTCCGTTCTTAGATGTAATGGTGGATAGGTCCTCGGACACTTGGCATACCAGTATGTACAAGAAGCCTACGGCAACAGGACAATATTTGCATTTTGATTCATACCATCCGGACCACGTAAAATTAGGTTTAATAATTGGGCTTATTAAAAAGGCGAAACTAATCTGTAGTGATGAACAGACTTTTCAGCATGAGGTAGTAACTATAAAAAACCGCTTACTTAACAGTGGGTACCCTAAAAGATTCATAAATAAAGCCTTAAGAAAAATATCCAGCTCTGATACAAGTTTACCACCTAAAGATAACAAACCTCTGGCCACAGTATGCATTCCGTATATTAAAAACCTTTCGGAGAAAATACGGCGCGTGAATGCTAAGCAAGGTATTAGGACGGTCTTTACCTCAAAAAACACGATAAGAAGACAGGTATCTAAAGTGAAACCTCCTAACTGTGGTAATGACAATAAAAACGTGGTGTACAAGGTCCCATGCTCGTGTAAACGTAGCTATGTAGGTCAAACTTCAAGACCGGCTCTCATACGGGTTCATGAACACATGAAAAAAGTTGATACACGTGTAACCTATGGTTCAAAAATATCTGAACACGTTCATGACACCGGGCATTGTATAAAGTGGGAGGAAAGCTGTATATTATACAAGGAGCCTAATTGGAAGAAAAGGAATATTATTGAGGCTTTGTTTATTACTTCAGATCAAGATTCATTAGCCAACGCATCCATTGATATCAGCCCGGTTTACAATACACTAATAGAGAAAGAAATTAAAGGATGCATAGAAAAATCTAAACAAAAGAAGATAATGCCATCAGCTGTTCTTGATAACAGAGCCCCCCCTCCCCCTCCTCCACCACCGGGGTCGTCAGTCGTGGTTAGGCGCTCACAACGATTGCGTGAGAAGAGAAATAACCTTGAAAACGCCGCACGTTGATTTTGGTGCGGCGAAACGTCGGTGTTGAGAACTTTTGTCTGATATTTTAAATTTGTATTTATTTTTATTTTTATTTTTGTATATTTTTATGTGCAACGAACTGTGTATGATTGTGACATGACAAGGACTACGTTCTCGTGACTTCAATAAGGTGAGTGATGCCCAACAAAAATATTATCATACTGAAAAGTTTAGTAATCGGAAAAATAATTCTGTTTATTAAATAAAACTAGAATTTGCTCAATTAAAATTTTGTAATGACTTAATAATAAAATTAAACTGTAATAACCGAACCAAACCAACCAAACTTGCTGATTATAAAAAATCTTGGACAAAAAGTTAATGCTACCAGCAGGATTCGAACCCGGGTCCTACAGTATATCAGCCCGGCACGCTAACCATTAGACCACCGAGGCCGATGGCTATCTACAGTTTTGTTACGGTAATGGCGTTCCCTCAGCTAATAAGAAGCCCACAGCTGTCATCGTAGCCTCTTCTATACCTCCCCTGAGTAAATACCATAAAAGAGGATGTTTGTATATATATATATATATGTTTGGCAGTGATAAACTCAGACACCGCTGAACCGATTGCCACGAAACTTGGTACATACGTGTAGAATTTCATGGAATAGGTTTATGCACCATCAATTTCGTGATCCGTCCAATCAGCTCCGCCCCAGTGGCTCTGGAGTTTCCCATGTTAACCTTATGAGAAATGGAATTAATGAATCTTAACAGCTGTTTCAATTAAACAAGTTGGTTCTGTTCTATGATGTTCAATAGCATTAAAGTTACAAGGATTACCAACAGGGTGCAGCACTATTATTTCTTTTACATTTATGACAACAGCTAATTTGCAACCAAAAGGTGAGTGAGCATAGCGAACGAACTTCAACCTGGAGGCGAGTTAGCGTAGTGAACGAGCTAACCTGAAGGCAAGTGAGCGCAGCGAACGAGCTCCAACCTAAAGGTGAGTGAGCGTAGCGAACGAACTTCAACCAGGACGTGATTGAGCCGAATAGAAAGACCAAAAATATTGTCTACCCACTAGCATTAATATAAGAGCAATAATAAAGAATCGGTTATCCTTTGTACTATATGTGTTTCATTAGTTGTCGTACGTATTTTAATTTAGTTATAAGCACTTCATATACAATAAGACAATTAAACGTTACGGTACTTAAATTATAAATAGTGAAAGGAAAGACAACGTCTGCCGGGTTCAGCTAGTACTATATATTTAGAAACAACTAGCTGCTGTACCCGTGCTTCGCAACGGGAAGATGTACTATAGTACTGCCTAATCCAAACACTTGTTAAGTAGTTTGAATTTATAAACAAAAGCCACTAAATTTATACAAAAAAGTATAACCTACATTCTAATTGTCCTACTGTTTACATGAAAATATATCAATAACATTATTTTTATAACTTTAATAACTCGAAAGCAGAGCCTGGGTTCATACAGCAACGGTTATAGAATATGTTTTTCCATAATCAATGACATGATTTTAGAGTAAATAAACCTGCCATATAGTTGTGTAAAATATTATATTTAATTTCTTTGGATCAGCTGTCTTAATAAATTGTGAAATAAGCAATTTGGCAGTTCTGTTGTTTACATGTCAACGCCGTCCAAAGACTCGCCTGTCTCATCATCACAGGTGCAATGAGCAGCTGTCCGGGAGCCTCACTGGACTGCCTTCTCAACCTCACTCCAATTGACCTGTATGTCAGGGTCACTGCGAGGAGGACTGCCTACAGACTCCAGTGCGAAAACCTTTGGTTGGATGTTGGAGGATCCCGAGGGCACTCTTGGATCACTCAGATGGTAAGAAGAGAGGTACTGGACATGCCTTTGGACCACATGCCGATTAGATTCTTCTTCTCCAGGCCATTCACCGTCCTTCTTCCAGCCAGGGATGAGTGGATGTCGGGTGGGAATCCTCTTCCACAAGGCGACCTTGAATGGTACACTGACGGTTCAAAGGTAAGAAGCCCAGGGTCTGGAATTCATGGAGTGCAGAACGGGGTGGACGTTTGTCTTCCTATGGGCACTCACCCAACTGTGTTCCAGGCTGAAATGACTGCGATAATGGAATGTGCTACGGAGAACCTGAGGCTAGGCTTCAGGGACATCAATATTTCCATTTTTACAGACAGCCAGGCTGCGCTCAAAGCGCTTGACTCCTACGAATTCAATTCCAAGGTGGTCTGGGACTGCCTCTCTGCAGTATGCGACCTGGGCAGGCGCAACAAGGTAACACTCTGTTGGGTTTCTGGACACTCAGGGATAGAAGGGAACGAGGTGGCTGACAGGGTAGCAAATGTCGTGTCAGCCTCAGACTTCGTGGGACCATAGCCTTTCTCTGGAATCTCTCGTGGGCATGCATGTCACTCAGTCATGTCATGGGCTCAGGAGAAACACAGGAAAATATGGTTTAGGCTTCAGCACCACAGGGTAAGTAAGCTCACCCTCTTCTCCCCTTCCCAGACGGTCGCCTCCAATGCTCTACGTTTAGTAGACAGGAGGCAACTCAGACAGATCACAGGATTGGTCACCAGTGGCCAGGGCTTCCTGAAATTGCACCTGCATCGCTTGAGGATTCACAATGGAGACACTGTGTAAGAAATGTGGGCAGTCAGAGGAGACTGCAGATCACCTACTCTACGACTGCACAGCTCTGAACGAGTTAAGGTATAGTACTCTTGGAGCAATGACAAGGGGCAGACACCTTCCTCAGGAGGAGCTCATAGATAGGATGCTGAAATTCATTAAGCAACTCAGGTTTGACGGACTCTGATGTATCATGTGGGGAGCGCAAAAGGCCCATCAGTGGCTGACGTGCAACAGGACAAGGTCCGCCCCTACAGAATCAATCAATCAATCATCAATGTCAACGCAAAGGTAAACATTGTGAATTTTCTCATGCTTCCATGGAGACTGTGATGAGTGCACCAATACTGTTCAAAACCAGCTGGACAATTATTTGTTTTTAAAAGTATAACTTTGGTTTTGTTTATTCTAATGAGTTGCTATGGTTACAAAACAGTTCATTCCTGGTTTTTAAAATTCATACACTTATGTTTTTGTCATGCTTATTAAATTCTATTTTCTATCAGTTTCTTCAATAATTTCATCATAAAAGTAACAAAATAGTTAAAGAAGAACCTACTTCTTCAGTGGTGACCCCAACGTGATTATTTCTTACCAAAATTTAGCAAAATTACAATACAATGTCTACTACTCAAGAAGGTAACTCCATAGAACGAATTACTGTGGAGATTCCACAATTTTGGCCAGCAGATCCTGAGCTGTGGTTTGCGCAGGTCGAGACCCAATTCTCTTTGGCTCGGATCACATCTGATGAAACAAAATTCTTTTATGTTTGTGGAAACCTTGATGCTAAATACGCTGCTGAAGTGAGAGACATCCTCACAAAACCACCAACCGAGGGAAAATACGAAAAACTGAAAACAGAATTAATACAACGCCTAAGTTCTTCACAGGAACAGAAGACCAGACGTCACCTAGAACATGAAGAAATGGGAGACCGTAAGCCCTCGCAGCTCCTCAGACATCTTCGCGCTTTGGCTGGTACCGTTGTGCCTGACACTGTGCTGAAAACTCTGTGGTTGAGTCGTCTGCCTTCATCCACTCAAGCCATTTTAGCAACACAAAAGTCGTCTGAGCTTGATGCACTAGCCGAGTTGGCTGACGCCATGCTTGAAATTAGTCTGCAACATCAAGTTACAGAAGCAGCTGACCCTAACAGTCCCAACTCCAAAGAAGCAATGATGGAGCGACTGACGATCCTGATGACATCTAAAATGGGTGAAATCGTAAGCACTCTTTAGCACGACATTTCAACTATCAAAGAAGATCTGCAGAGTAATCAAAATCGTCGTCCAACATGGAGTTCAAGTCCGGTTCGGCGATCAAGATCACGCTCCAAGAACACGACAAGAGACGATGTTTGCTGGTACCACAAGCGATTCGGTAATGCAGCAACTAAGTGCACCAGGCCTTGCAGTTTCCAAGCCAACAACTCGGGAAACGATCTCGGGAGTCTCTAATGGCGGCCAGCGACTCCTCCGATCTACAGACATCTCGCCGCCTCTTCGTCACAGACAAGGTAACAAAACAACAGTTCCTCATTGACACTGGAGCAGATGTTTGTGTCGAAAAATGCTTTCAGGTAAAATACTCAAATCTGACTATACACTATATGCAGCAAACAACACTGAAATTGCCACTTACGGGTTGCATACCTTATCGTTAGACCTAGGCCTACGTCGAGCATTTGTGTGGCGTTTTATCATAGCTGATGTTGCCAAACCGATCATTAGAGTTGACTTTCTTCATCATTATGATTTATTAGTGGATGTTCGACATCAGTGTTTGATTGATCAGGTAACCTCTCTCGTTTCCACGGGTCGCGCAATATGCTCCAATTTGGTAAGTGGTATTAAAGCAATAAATGAAAACCAACCAAATGTCTACATGCAGCTCCTTCAATCATATGCGTCCCTTATTCGACCGGCAGGTAAACCTTCTGTCCCTGTCAAACACCAAACAGAACACCATATCCAGACAACCCCAGGACCACCAGTCTTTAGCAAACCCCGTCGTCTAGCCCCGAACAAGTTAAAGCTAGCAAAAAAAGAATTTGAGGTTATGGTCCAGTTAGGTATAGCTAGACCTTCTTCTAGCAGCTGGTCATCCCCTCTTCATATGGTTCCCAAAAAAGGAGACAAATGGAGACCATGTGGAGACTACAGAGCCCTAAATGCCAGAACCATTCCTGATCGCTACCCTATTCCTCACATTCAGGACTTTTCTCTAAATTTGTATGGTAAAAAAGTTGTCTCTACTATAGATCTTATTCGTGCTTACCACCAGATCCCTGTAGCTCCTGATGACATTCATAAGACTGCTATAACAACATCTTTTGGTCTTTTCAAATTTCCTTTCATGTCTTGTTTTGGACTTTGCAATGCTGCCCAAACCTTTCAACGTTTCATTGATGGTGTACTCAGTGGCCTAGACTTCTGTTACGCTTACATTGATGACATTCTCGTAGCTTCAGAATCCGAAGAACAACACCTCATTCACTTACAACAATTGTTTGACCGCCTATCCTCTTTCGGAGTCTTTGTCAACCCAAGTAAGTGCAACCTAGGTGTTTCCATGGTTAGTTTTCTCCGATATCAAGTTTCCGGAGAAGGGATAAAACCCTTACCTGAAAAAGTGAAAGCTCTTGACTGTTACCCCAAACCAAAGACTGCAAAGGAATTAAGAAGATTCACTGGTATGCTAAACTCAAATCAAATCAAATCAAAATATCATTTATTTCGCAAAAAAAACAGTCATAACATAATATTATGATCCCTGAACAAAAATATTTACAATATTATTTATTTTTCTATTTAATTTTCTATAAAAGCTTTTTAAATCAAGCGAAATTATCCCCCACAAAGGATAATTTAATCCTGTGAGTGGGAGAGAGTCGTTATATTATTAGAGATTTTTTTTTAATTATTATTTTTTTATATTATTTTTATTATTATTATTTTAAATTATTATTATTTTTAAATTAAACTTTTATCGTAGATTCCTACCCCATTCAGCGTCCCAGCAGAGCACACTAAATGACCTTCTGAAAGCCAATCTAAAAGGTAATATGCCTATTAATTGGACTACAGAAAGTGAACAAGCTTTTGAAACTTGTAAAAAAAGCCTCAGTGAAGCAGTTATGTTGTCTCACCCAGCACCGAATGCCTCACTTGCAATCTTCTGCGATTCATCAGACTATGCTGTAGGAAGTGTATTGCAACAAAAGGTAGGACAAAACTGGCAACCACTATCTTTCTTTTCCAAAAAGTTAAGTCTAACTCAACAGAAATACTGTACAGTACTTATGACAGAGAACTAACAGCAATTTATCTTGCCATTAAGTATTTCAAACATATGCTAGAAGGAAGACTATTCATCATTTTTACAGATCACAAGCCTCTGACCTTTGCTTTTCGTCAAAAGCCTGATAAGTGTTCTCCAAGACAGTTCTGTCACTTGGAATATATTGGACAGTTCTCAACTGACATTCGCCACGTTTCTGGACAAGAAAACACAGTTGCAGATACCTACTCTAGGATATAAGAAGCCACTTTCTCCTTAAACTTCCAGGCTTTGGCAGAGTCTCAAGCTCATGATGAAGAACTACAACACTATCTAGAAACGGAATCCAACCTAAAACTCAAACAAGTGCTGCTACCAGGAACGGAAGTCTCGCTTTATTGTGATGTATCTACTTCAAACCCCCGTCCTTTTGTCACAAAAAAATTTAGAAGAAATGTTTTTTACAGCTTACACAACCTGTCTCATCCCGGGATAAAGGCATCCAAAAAACTGGTTAGCCAATGTTTTGTTTGGCCTTCAATGAAATCGGACTGTCGTTCTATGGCTCGCTCCTGCCTCTCCTCCCAGAAGTCAAAGATAACACGTCATAGTTCAACCCCAGTTGGAATGTTTGTTCCACCATCTTCTAGATCCGAACACATCCATATTGATCTAGTTGGCCCATTACCTGTTTTGGAAGGTTACAGGTATTGTTTGACTTGTGTTGACAGATTTACATGTTGGCCTGAAGCAGTTCCACTTGAGAACATAGAAGCTGAAACTGTAGCTCGGGCATTATTCACCAACTGGATTTAAAGGTTTGGAACGCCACTGCGAATAACCACAGATCAAGGTCGACAATTTGAATCCTCTCTTATCCAGCAGCTAACACAGTTAACTGGATCAACACATCTGCGAACGACTGCCTATCACCCTGCTGCCAATGGACTCGTTGAACGCCTTCATCGACAACTCAAGGCAGCCATAAGGTGTCACACAACGGATCGTTGGACCGAAGTATTGCCAGTGATCCTGATGGGGATCAGAGCTGTGTGGCGCGAAGATATGCAAGCTTCCTCTGCAGAACTAGTTTACGGTCAACCTCTATGACTTCCTGGAGAGTTTATGACGCCCAGTCAAGATGGACATCAACTGGATCCACCAAACTTCGTAAAGTGCTTACGTCAGCACTTCAACAACCTGCGTCCAGTCAGTGGAACTAGACATGGTGAGAAGACGCCATTCGTTTTCAAGGACCTCGCTACATGCACACATGTCTTTGTGCGGACTGACATCTCCAAGGGAGCTCTCGAACCCCCATACTCTGGCCCTTACCCTATTATCAGCAGAACCACCAAGACTGCTGTTGTGGTGATTAAAGGCGACTGAAACCGGCATACTTTTGGACCGATTACAGTAATGACGGATGTGCATGAAATAAGACAGGAAGCAACAAATCACGCATGGATGATCCTAAAGATACCAAGCAACCACCCAAGACTAGTTCAAGCAAATTAAAACCTGCGATTAAAACAAAATATGGAAGACAAGTACGCTTTCCTGTACGATTTAATATTTAAAGTATCATGATTTACTAAAGGTAAATCATTAGCAGGGGGGTACTGTGGTGAGTGCACCAATACTGTTCAAAACCAGCTGGACAATTATTTGTTTTTAAAAGTATAACTTTGGTTTTGTTTATTCTAATGAGTTGCTATGGTTACCAAACAGTTCATTCCTGGTTTTTATAATTCATACACTTATGTTTTTGTCATGCTTATTAAATTCTATTTTCTATCAGTTTCTTGAATAATTTTCATAAAAGTAACAAAAATAGTTAAATAAGAACCTACTTCTTCAGAGACCAATATTAATATTTACTTTTGAAAACCTCACCTCAAAACCTTGGACATCAAAGGAGGGTAGCCCGAGAGGAACTCAGGGAAGTGAATAGGCCTATGACATTCCTAGATATGTGGACCATCTTTGTGCTTAATTTTGGCTTTATCGGTTTAGTATTTTAGTCGTGACAGACAGACACCACCTCAATTTTATAATGTTATATATGATTCATAAAATGAATGATGATTAAACAATTTGATTAAAATTCTAAAATAAATAAACTTTTTTGTTCTTAAAATACATTTTTTGGCCGATGAATGGGTTGGTGGCTACTCATGCACTAACAATCTAAATGACGTTGCTTAGAGGTGTAATCAAAAGCACACTTCCTTTTACAAACACAAACTCCTCCTGTAAGTTACCAGCAAGTACAATAATAAATAACTACATAACCTGTTGCTCAAAATCGAGCAAAACTGCAACTTGTAATAAAATAATGAAGAACAAAAACATAAACAGCAAAACCTCAATCATAAAGTCACTCTAAGGTAATTTCTATAACTGATTATATAAATGTGAAAAATATTATGTTGTAAAAAATTATAAAAGTAATCTACAGTACAATATTTAAATATAGATCCGTTCTCATACTGCTTTGCTTATCTCTTATGTACTGTAGGCACCCGCCCTATATGAAAACGTAGACAAGTCAACCACACACTGTAAAGTGAGCTTTTCAGACCTAATGTATCAAGCTAAATCCCTCACTTGACGCTAACCAGTACGACATTACTATTTAACTGTAATTTTTACAGTAATGGGGGGTTGCACTATTTTTTTTTAGAATTATAAGGACCATAAGATATTAATTTCATTTAAAACCGGTTTTTCTTCTAAAATAAGATTTTCTGATATTTTATGGTTTTTTTTGTTGGGGAAAGTAACATTTAAATTACAATAACTTTTGAACCGTAACTTTTACAGCAATGGGAATAGTAGGCCTACCATCTAGTTCAGAATTTAAAGGGCTATAACATACTACCGGTATTTTTTTTTTTCAAAATTGTTTGGCCATTTTTGAGAAAATTAAATTTGTCTGTTAATTTACAACAAGTTTTTACAACAGCATGACCTTTTGAACGGATGGGTGTTTTACTTGACTGGACTGTATGGTATAGAGGGAGAAAGTAAATAAATAGAATCATCTGCACACTGTCAAGACGCTGACAGGGATCACTTTTGTGTAAGAGAAGCGATGAGTGGGAAGATAAAGAACTTAGAAGCCTCCTCTATTATGAGATTGGCACAGCTCTTACATTCCCTTTTTAGAGCAGAATCTATACAGTGTGTAAATTAAGTAACGAAACAATTTTTTTTTTTTTAAACGGAAATAGATAGAAATATTTTGTTTGTGGCAATAATTGTTAACAAAGGTTCCGCAATTTCTTACATCAAAAATATTTTTTACCTCCCCTAACAGCGGAAGGGGTAGGGGGTGACTTATTTTTTTCAAATAGCAACCCCTATTGAGCAACCCCTCATTTTGAAGGGTTTGTTAAAAGAAACACAATGACGCAAATCCGAGGTAGATATTTCACCCCTATCCTAAATGGCGGGTATTCCAAAATGGGTGCTTTTTCACATAATTAAATTTTGGAATACCCGTCATTTAGGATAGGGGTGAAATATCACCTCGGGTTTGCGTCATTGTTTTTCTTTTAACAAACCCTTCAAAATGAGGTGTCACTCAATAGGGGTTGCTATTTGAAAAAAATAAGTCACCCCACCCCCCTTACGCTGTTAGGGGAGGTAAAAATATTTTTGATGTAAAAAATTGCGGAACCTTTGTTAACAATAATTATTGCCACAAACAGAATATTTCTATCTATTTCCATTTTAAAAATACAGATTTTTTCGTTACTTAATTTACACACTGTATAGATTCTGCTCTTAAAGGGGAATATAAGAGCTGTGCCAATCTCATAATAGAGGAGGCTTCTAAGTTCTTTATCTTCCCACTCATCGCTTCTCTTACACAAAAGCGATCCGTGTCAGCGTCTTGACAGTGTGCAGATGATTCTATTTACTTTCTCCCTCTATACCATACAGTCCAGTCAAGTAAAACACCCATGAGTTCAAAAGGTCATGCTGTTGTAAAAACTTATAAATTAACAGACAAATTTAATTTTCTCAAAAATGGCCAAACAATTTATAAAAATAAAATAGTATGTTATAGCCCTTTAAATTCTGAACTAGATGGTACTATTCCCATTGCTGTAAACATTAAGGTTCAAAAGTTATTGTAATTGAAATGTTACTTTCCCCAAAAAAAAACCTATAAAATATAAGAAAATCTGATTTTAGAAAAAAAAACGGTTTTAAATGAAATTACAATATCTTATGGTCCTTATAATTCTAAACAAAATAGTGCAACCCCCCATTACTGTAAAAATTACAGTTAAATAGTTATTGCATCTTTTTTTATTTCCCTATAAAATATCATAGTTACTCCCACCGCTTACCCATGATAAAGGTTTGCTAACGGGAGAAAGTATGTGTCAGAACGATGATATCGTTTATTTTTCTTTGTCCTCAGTGACCGGTTTGATCAAATAACAAATAATTCAATTCTCTACTAAAATATAAGTTATCTACACTTTGGTTAGATAATGTTCATATAGTAAACCTGTAGTCCTGAGTGCTAGGCTGAAAGACTGGAAACTCTATGCGATCCAACATGTCACAGCCACACTCAGCTCCCAACAGCTGATAGAAGTCACAGTTGGCTGCTCTTGCAGAGAACGGGTCTTCTCGAGGACCTTGTTTTCTGTAACCAAGGGCAATAAGCATAAAACTTATAGTAAGAAACATGCTAACTATTTTAAATTGGTTTAATTTAGAGTGGGTTTTTGGTAACTGAAGTACTGTCAAGATCTTTTTGCAGTGCATCATATTATCTTTCCACACACTTACTTTGCCACAGCTGGATATTCCATAACTAGTTTTAATACAGTGTTTATTTTGCAACAACAGCTGTTAGTTTATTCATTAAAACTAGGTGAAACCCGTCGAAATCGACGGTTACTTTCAAGGCTTACGTTAATTCATCTAACTGCGATTAATTGGGTGAAATATACATATTTTGAGCATTTACCATTGTTTAAAGAGTAATAAGTGTAAAAACAATAATGGTATTAATTGCGTTAGTTGCCAAATTTGGTTGATCATTCAATGAATAAAATATTCCCCATACCGTACGTCATTGGAGTTATTATTAGTATGTTGGTATCTCTTCCTTTGGAAGAACCCTTAAATAGTATTGAAATCCTATTGGTGGATCTTTTGTAGTTAAACACTACCGTGATTTCATCAGTTTAATATGATTTTATTTCAAAAGAAAATATTTTTTGGGAAGACATATTCTAACTTCAAATGGAGGTATATCCGTTACAGTGTAAGTTGGATTTTTCCTTCGTCACGTCGGGTCAGTTCATATCGTACTTCTGTGCCAATGAATGAACCCTCTAGCATAGTTTTGAGAAATTGATTGTGGGGTTATTGTTCAAGCTGGAATTCCTTGACATGGGGGATGTCAGTTAGTTGTCTCAGCCTTATCAATAACATAAAGTTGTCAATATAATCTCTCTATGGAATGTTAGGTGTAGTGTAATACTTGAAGTGAAGTTGGCTTTTATTCTTGAACTGTTAGGGGCCTCCTAGTTCATATGGTCTTGCGGCTTCATTGCAACAAATAATGCAAATGACATAGCAATGTGACATTTCCAAAAAGCAAAAATACTCTAAATTGGCTGTTACGTATATATTGACGTTTTACATATTGTTAATCAACGTATCTTATAAAGGATTATGTGATCTAGTTTAAAAGGAATATGACCTTTCTGTCATGACAGTAGCTGATTAAATAGTATTTTCTCTTTGTACCATATTTTACAGCCAAAATGTCGTGTTATTTTTAATAATGTTACAAAACCAGAGCGTCAAAGTCCGTAATATAGGCAGGTGCAAATAATTTGTCACGATGGGTACCATTTATGGCAAGGTTTCTATGTTTGGATTTTATTAGAAACGAAGATCAGATATTTCTACATAAATATTTGATATGTGTAGAATAATATGATAAAATGTAGGCAATAAATATAAGATAGTTCAATATGAAATAATTTAAGAACAATTGCTGTGATAAAAGGATTTTCCACTGATTTCGTAATGGAACGTTATATTGCAAAACATGACATGATAAAGAAGAAAATCAATTTTAAAATCAGAAAATAACATTACAAATACTTATTTGGTAGAATTCAGTAACTCCCAATAAATGTGTGTTGTTTGAAATACAATTTAAAAATGAACAGCTGTTTCATTAAAAAGTATTATTCACATGGCCAAAATGTAAACAACTCTTTGGAGGGATCTTTAAAGGCTTCTGGGGCAGAGTCCTAAGGGATTTTGCTTAGTTTTTCTTTTGATAACTCATCTACAGACCAAGACCTTTCTTTGGACACCTCTACCAAGTTTCTAGACAAAGTTTCCAATTAAATATTTAGATTCCCCCATGTTAATCTTATGGGAGAAACTCTGTCGGAAACTGTTCGGTAGGCGGATGCAGCTCTTAGTGCTGCCTGACGCTGCACTCGGGCGAGCCGCATCCTATACACCTCCTTATTGAGAGCGTCTGCCCACACCTCCGCACCGTACAAGAGTACGGACTGGACAGAAGACATTAAGAGCCTTCTACGGCTGGACGGCCCTCCGACTTTGGCCATCAACCGGCTAAGAGAGGAAACCACCCTAGCGGCCTTGTCCGCCGTATGGAAAATCTGATCCCGCCAGCTAAGCTTGCTGTCCACCATTACCCCAAGGTACTTGGCAATACGAACGGTCTGGACTTCGACGGCCCCTACCCTCAATGGCACGATGGTGTCAATCCGTTTTTTTTTTAATATCACGATCTCAGTTTTGCTCAAAACAAGCGAGAGACCGTGGTCTACCATCCATGCGTTTATGGTATGCATAACTCGGTTCAGCTTTAGCTGAGCCAGCTCAACGCTACGTGCAGCTATCAAAACTGCTACGTCGTCTGCGTACCCAACCAAAAAAGTTTTCTCAGGCATTTCAGACCTCAGAAGGCTGTCATACGCGACATTCCAGAGGTCTGGGCCGAGTATGGAACCTTGGGCCAGCACCGGAAGTGACACTCATCGTCCGTGGGCCCTCTGTAGTGTCATACATGAGGAGGCGGAACCGGAGATAATCCTCTATGACACGCATGAGGTATGCCAGAACGTGGAAGGTGTTCTCCAGAGCATCCAGCATATCGCACCACCTCGCGGAATTAAATGCGCAGTCGGGAACGGATCAACTTCTCAAGGACTTTGCCAGCCGTATCCAACATACACAGAGGTCTGTAAGAGGATGGCAGGTATGGGTCTCCCTTCCCCTTCCCAACAAGCACAAGCCAAGCTGTTTTCCAGCACGAGGGGAAAACTCCTTCGACTAGGCAGGCGTTGTACATGCGAAAAAGGATCAAGGGGTTATTAGTCAAAACCTTCTTGATTACTTTGCAGGGTACCCCATCGGGTCCAGGAGCCTTATTGTTCTTCAGGGATAGGGCGGCCGCCTCCATCTCTCCAAGACTGAAAAGTGGTACGTCATCCACCCTTCCGAAATCCCGCAGTGGGCGCAACGTTTGAGCCGGGAAAAGGGACTCGACTATCCTCTCCATAGTGGCCCCATTCATGACGGATGGTGGAGAGCGGACGCCAAGTTTGTAACCCAGGCCCCACGGATTGGAATTGACATCATCCCTTAATGTCTCCCAGCAACTGTGTTTACTCTGGTTGATGGCTCGACGAAGAGACCTCCTAGCCACTCTGTAAGCATCCATATTACGACGTCTGTCTACAGGTTCTCTGGCCCTAGTAGCAAGTCTTCTGGTTCTCAATGCTGACCGACGCAATTCCGCAATCTCGGCAGTCCACCAGTACACAGGTCGCTTATTGCACCGGGATCTTGTACTCGTAAGGTCCAATAAAAAGTACAAATGTAATAATTTATACTAAATTTATACTACAGAACAATAACACTTCAATAGGATTTAGACAAAGTTAAAAAGAAGCCATTTCATTTTCATGTGCACCACTGACATTTTATTAATAAAAGCAATGAATTCACAATGAATATATACTTTTCATTTAGTTAAGTTATACCTCTGTATCTCAATCCTTAATAATTCACAATCCTTATTATAATTAATGATAAAACAATTCAAGAATCAGTATAATCTCCTGCGAGGCATAGACTCATCGCAGACCGAGACGATCAGTCCCATCACGGATGTAACTAACGCCTCTGCGTGAGCCACGCTAGTTGCGGGAGGAACCACCAGCGTTCCTCGTAAGATGGCTTCATTGAATTTTGCCACGTCCAATTTTTTAATATTCCATCGAACGGGCACTTGACGAATACGGCTACTTGTCTCTGATGACCATCCAGGACATCAAAAATTATGTACTGGTGGTCACTGGCCGTGTAATCTTCCAGGACTCTCCAGGCTCTGATCCTTGGCAAAAGAGACTCAGATGCAAGGGTAATGTCTGGGATTGTTCCCTGCAAAGTTGGCGTGTTGCCCTCGTTGACGACAACGAGTCTGGCTATGGCAGCAATGTCCAGAATGTACTTGACCCGGGAATTGGTGAGGGTCATTCCCCACTCGACAGCCCTAGCGTTAAAATCCCCACCCACGACGACGTGTCCTGTGGTATCGCGCAAGCTCTCTTTCAGGCGGTCTATCTTCTCACAAAAGTCACGGATGGCCTCATTGGGAGTGAGGTATACACTGAAGTAAGTGACATCCCGGCACCGAACCCAAACGAAACCACGGCCCTTTGCGTGACCCCGCACTTGTACTTTAGCTGCATTACGCGCCCAGAATGCAGCAGTACCAAGACTATCAGGGAACCAAAAAGATGGGTCCCTATCTCGGTACTGGTACTGTTCGCTGACTAAGAGCGCGTCGACATCGTGTTCGAGGGCCAGCTGACAGAGAAGTGCGTCAGCCGTCCTGGATCGCTCAAGATTGCACTGAAGGATTCTTTATCTTCGTGGGAGGGCTTTCGCTTGCTGAAGTGAAAATTTAAATACACTAAACTGCCCAGACCAAGCTTTATGCTTCAAGTGTTTGTCAGCGAGCCCATTTTCTTTGCAAAAGAAACAGGACTCGACTTGGCAGTCCTTACGGATGTGACCGACCTCCCCGCACCGAAGGCAGTTGCTGCTTCGGTCGGGCCCCTTGCAGTTTCGGGAGGAATGGCCGAAACAGAGGCATTTAAAACACCTCTTCACTTCCACCCTCCAGCTGAGCCTGCAGTTGACCCAGCCGACTCTCAGATGCTGGAGTGCCAGCACCTTATTGGCATGTGCGTCTGCCATTTCGGCGACTGCCATCCTCTGCTGACTCCTATTCGGTTTTGTGAGCCACACCTTAATAAAAGCCGTGTGCCCACCAAGCAAACTTCAGGGCCTCAACAACATCAACCTCCGTCGACACACAATTAATGTCTCGAACCTCGACTGATGTCTTTGGCTCAAGAGCACGGATGGTGCCCTGGCCTTCAACAGCTGAATCTTAATACTAGTGTCAATAACATAAAAAAAATTTCAAAATTTTCAAACGTAAAATTCAAAATGGCGACCATTTTAACTTTTTGAACAAGAATAACTTTAAAACCCTGAATCTTATTAATATAAATCAAGAAAAATGTTTTATTGGAAATTTTAAGAGCCTATTTAGTGTAGGTCAATGTACACTGGTTATATAATCTGCAAAAATGTGACAATCACCAAAACAATATATTGGTTTCATAAAGGTTGGTGTGGTTTCATATAGGGTTGAGAACACATTTTTGAAAAGTACAAAATGGCGGCTCTAAGAGTAACTATTGACTTATACAACCTATATACAAGTATACAAATTTGAATAAATAGTGTTTTTGACCTCTGGGGACATCAAAACGAAAAAGTAAATCCGTCTAGGATCTAGTTAAGAACCAGTGTCACCTTACTGTGCCACCTAAGGTAAATAGTTACTTCCCTATAAGGCAATTCGCTAAAAGTTTGTACTAAACTCACCTTCCACAATCACATGCTGAAACATAGCGAACACCACTGCAATGCTCCATTACTGGGAGTTCCAAACGACTGTAACAGTATTTATATTACAACAAAACATTAATAGTAACTAAAGGCTGAAACATAGCGAACACCACTGCAATGCTCCATTACTGGGAGTTCCAAACGACTGTAACAGTATTTATATTACAACAAAACATTAATAGTAACTAAAGGCTGAAACATAGCGAACACCACTGCAATGCTCCATTACTGGGAGTTCCAAACGACTGTAACAGTATTTATATTGCAACAAAACATTAATAGTAACTAAAGGCTGAAACATAGCGAACACCACTGCAATGCTCCATTACTGGGAGTTCCAAACGACTGTAACAGTATTTATATTACAACAAAATATTAATAGTAACTAAAGGCTGAAACATGATTACAATCTTCATCCAAGACAAGGAACACATAGCATACAAAGAAACTGAGGATGTACAAGATCTAACTCAGGTTAAATATTACCAATCTATATTACCAAAATCTAAAAAAATTTAACTTGATTTAAGGCGTAAAAATTAGGGTCTAGCAATAATCACCATTGTGTATGTAACAAAAATATGGTTGATTACCTTATTGCATACAATATTACCGGTACTTCACCGGAGTTAATTAAGATAATTGGTTCCATATTCTTTTAGAAAAACCATCAAATGCACATTGGCCAAGGTTTTAATAGGCCACTGGAAATAATCAGACAAGAACTCGTTTAAGGCCAAATTTCCGTGTTCCATCGTAATTAGTCACCATAAGAGCACTAACTTCTTCTTCATAAGAAGAATTTGAATTTTAGTTTAAGTTCTTATTAGTATCTACTATGTTTTAACTAAGCTGAATGTATACATCAAAGTAACCCAAGTGAATCATCTTCAGAGAAATGCAATTTTCCAGCTTGAAGATATTTATTTCCAAATCTTGCACTCATTTCTCTATGAAAATAAATCAAAATTATAGAAATCAATACAACCACTATTATAATTTACTTGATTCTTCAAAACATGAACATGACTCACATTAGCAATGTAGCCTACTCTACTCGTCTACTGCACTTGCATTGTTTTTATTGTATGACACAATGGAATATTCTTTCCAGTAATAATAAAACATGTTTGACAATAATCTCAAAAATCTATGATGTTTTGTCATGTCATTAATTACACAAAAAACTGAAAACTTACTCGTTAGGGAATAATCAACTGTTCCTTTGAAATTTTAATTCTCCATTAAACTTGTAATGATACTTGGTTGCATTGAAGAATAGATTTTAGAATAACATTTCATGAAATTATACAAAACATGACGTGATGCAGTAGAAAATCAATTTTAAAATCACAAAAACAATGTAAATATTTCATTTTAACAAATTCAGTAAATGCTTATATCATGTATTCTTTGAAATACAATGATTTAAATAAGGTTTATGCAGCTAAGTGTTGGAAAATTCATTGTACAAGGCAAACCAGAAAGTGACAACATTTTAGTGAGCACCGATCATCCAACCAATTAAAACAATCTTTTATATCTGGCTTACTTCAAGATGATGATCTCAACATGCTGAGCCCAATTATTGTACTTGAAATTATAATGTGATTTCTCCACCACAGTAGTTCCATCAATAACTGAGTGTTTGGCATATAGTGCTCCATTTTTTAGGATTTAGCTGTCATAGTAAAATTAAGGACACAAGTGTAAAACTCTATGAGACCATTGATATCTTCAACCTTGACTTGAGGTAACAGACTGGTCTTCCTTTGCGTTGATTCTAAAATCTACGCCGGCCTGCCAAAGAACATTTACCAGTCGTGTTTTGAATGTTACTGTACTTTTCGCTACACTAAAAAGACTTATTATTTTAAAATTTTAAACATACATTGAAACATTTCTTTACTATAGTTTGGGACATTTCAAAACTAATAGCTAGGTGTTTAGGTTAAGGACTTGTATTTGAAGTTCAAATCTACATTAATTGTACATGACAGTTTTGGTTGTTGCAAATTGAAACAGTTGGTGAAAAGATTACAAATGTTTGTTTATGTCAGCAACAACATTGAACAAATATAGTTAACATTAACATTTGCATAGTAAACTTTTTTTGCAAAGTAAAAAAAGATTATACCGGTAGTGAATTTTTGCAGGTGATAAACATCAGACAAAAATAATTAAATATAGACCGTCAGTCATGCTGCAGTTACCATAGGTTCTTGCGCACACCGCTGGGAGCGCCATGTAGTTACGGCATACTATCAAAAATTTGCTATCAAAATCGAAAATTTGCTATCAAATTAGTGATCTACAATAACTAATTTATTAGCATGTGTAACCATCTGTGATGTGGAAAGCGAATAGGGACCACTTGTCGGGAATTTTCGATTTTGAGTTATGTATATATTTGAATTCCTTATTAAATTCCGAATCAATTGGTGCAAGTCCCACGCATATATGATTTTTTTTGTAAGGACTTTGAAATTTTGTTATGGAAAAGGGTCATTTTGAGAAAAACTGTTTTGAAAATTTCAAATACGCATAAAAACGGTGTTTTTCGTATTTAAGAAACAATTTTGGTATCAAAAGAAAGCTTATAATGTCCTCTTTGAAAGAAATACAAATTAATTTCTTAACTCGCAATAGTTTTCATTTAAATGATTGTTTTATTGAAGCATGTCGTAAAAATTCCTTTCAGAAAAGGGACCACTTGTCGGCCCTATGTTATTTCACCATAAGATAAGAAAAGGTACCTCTTGTCGGGACCGCAAAAGTTGTGAGTTATTTTGTTCTTCGTGAACTGAACTTTGTTGTAGTTCTCTACATTTCCACTAGAATGCAGGACAATTCATTTTTTGGACTAAAATCTGTTTAAAAAGGGAATATTAGAAATGGGACCTCTTGTCGTTATGGCGAAATAACATTGAGCGACAAGAGGTACCTTTTCTCAGACCGTGCAGAGGCTAAAAAATGATTTATTTTGACCTTTTGCATCTTCAATTTGAGATTTTAACCGATACTGTCATGTTCTATGTTAAATAAGGTATAACAATCGATAAAAACCCGAAATTTGATATTTTTGGCCTTATTACTTATTATTTCTCGTAAACCTTCCAACGAGGTTTAATAAGCATTGGTATACTTATATCGGCCGTACTGAAAATTTTGCATCTCCGACAAGAGGTCCCTTTTCGCTTTCAACATCACATATTTAAATTCGATGTGAATGAACAATTCTAATTTTTGCCCCTATTTTATTTATTTACACTATTATATTTCATTCACAAGACTTTAAACATAAATATATCTGATACTACAAACAATATTTAATTTATATTTACAGTCATGCGTATGAATACAGTTACAGTAGCCTATATTATAGGTGTGAATTAAATATGGTTAATATAAGTGTAATTAGTTTAGGTGTTCACGAAATAGGGCTCCTGATATATTAAAGCAGTAAATAAAGCACAGCTGAACACCTTGAAATAATTATTATATTTTGTAGACGTTACATGTTTCGGACATGATTCAATTTTCAAATTCAAATAACAGTAAAGACTTAAAACAAAAAAGGTAAAAACAAAGGTAAAGTGTTTACTGTTATTTGAATTTTAAAAATTGACTCATATCAGAAGCATGTCACTTCTAAAAAATATAATTATTATTTCCGGGTGCTCAATTTGCTTAGGGGTCTCAATCACGGGCATTCAATCCAATCCCGGGATTTCAGGATTCATCACAGCCGATCCCGGGATCCCAGGATCAATCCCAGAGGATTATACAATATTATGATTTTTAACTTTTTAGCCATTTTAAATGAGCGAGAAGTCCCCTCGCTGATTAAAGTTGAGTACTTTAATGTTTTAAACTGGCCTTACCAGTGTTACACTGCGGAATTTCGCCGGAACTTTCATCACCCGTCTTTCTTATTTACTGTGTATAAATGTTGATATTTCACTCTAGAATATAATAAATACATTTAAAAAAATCACAAACACGTAGCCTATACGTCACGCTAATAGATGGATTAAAGATAGCTAAGATAAAAAGATAAAATGGGAAGAATCAAGAGTAGCAGAGTAAAAATGTTGTTTTGACTGACAGCAATAAAACAATAAAAATACTGTAAAACAATAAAACATCTGCTTATGTTGTAGCGTGTGTATGAAAAACGTAATTTAGGATTGTAAGAAATTGAATCACCACACTAATAACCAAATACGAAGATAAAGTTATAGACCCTAAATATAAGCAATCTTAATAATGAAATTATTATGGTGTGTTCATAGTTATATTTTATGGCTTCAATGAAAATAGTACTTCAATTTCCGATTGCCATGCTATGTTTGCTACACGAATTGCGTTGTTTACGTTTAATGTCAAAAGTAAAACCCAAAATAACTTATAGGCCTACTGCAATTAAGTTCTAACTAATGTAATAACATTTACAGAAAGTAAATCCAAATCGTCTAAAAACTGAAACATTTATTTACATTCGTTCGCCTATTGAGTTTAATGATAATTTAATTTTCCAATCAAAATAGATCATTACTTATACCATTTCATATATACAGGGTGTTTTTTTAAAAACTTGCATCTTTATTTATGTAAAAACCGCAATAGATAGAAATATGCAGTTTGCGGGAATCATCTGTTGACGTAGGGGGCCCATTTTTTTTTAATTCAACGTTATATTCACATTCCCCCCCTTTCCCCCCTTACACCAACTAATTTTTTTAAAATAGCAAGGTACCACTTGTGACAGGAAGGTATGGGGGTTTAGTGAGTGGGAGAAAATTTTGCGCCGGGGTTGGTTCGGCAGATTGACCACAACCTAAACCCCAACTCTCACTTGTTAGCTGCGGAGAGCTACCTTCTGCCACTGGGTGTTGGTCCACCTACAGAACCAAGTGAGGGGGGCCCTAGACTAAGGTGTAATGCGATCCGTGCCAAGAGTCTTGTGGCACTGGGGGCCTAATATTCAGTGTCTTAACGGAGCCTTCTGCGAACCAGGGGTAACCCAGTCGTACACACCCCTTACCTCTCTAATCGGGTCACTGGGGAGGTGGACTTAAATACCCGGTATTCGTGAGAACAATGTAGACAGTCTGACCCAAATGGAGGAGGAAGGTCTACTGAAATCTGACGATGACGACAAGCTCGCAGAAACCGGAAAGGAACGAAAAACGACTTTCCAGGGGCAAGTTGCAAAGATGGAGGATAGCGGATGCTTTAGCCAAAAGCGAAAAGGTGCTATCCAGAAGTGAGAGGAGGCTGGTGTGGGCTGCCAAGCACCCTAACTCTGCTGCCTGCAAAGCCAGTTCCTCCGGGAACTAGGATGCTGGGAAAAAGCAGAGCAAGGGTGGTACCTCCAAAGCTGACTCTAATGAAGCCTCCAGGAAGAAAGGTGGAGGCTGTGCTGACGCAGCCACAAAGGATTGGCTGGTCAAGCAAGTTCAGGAGCTGAGACCTTTCAGGGAAATCTCGCTACGGCTTGCCCCAGCCAGAGACCTTGTGAAAGCTGTGAAGGTATATTTATGTGCCCAGACCTTGAAAAGGTGCTATCCAGAAGTGAGAGGAGGCTGGTGTGGGCTGCCAAGCACCCTAACTCTGCTGCCTGCAAAGCCAGTTCCTCCGGGAACTAGGATGCTGGGAAAAAGCTGGGCAAGGGTGGTACCCCCAAAGCTGACTCTAATGAAGCCTCCAGGAAGAAAGGTGGGGAGGCTGTGCTGACGCAGCCACAAAGGATTGGCTGGTCAAGCAAGTTCAGGAGCTGAGTCCTTTCAGGGAAATCTCGCTACGGCTTGCCCCAGCCAGAGACCTTGTAAAAGCTGTGAAGGTATATTTAGGTGCCCAGCCCTACAAGGTCTGCGTATGAGATCCCTTGGCCTATTGATGGGAGATCAAAGGGAAGAACAGGTCACCATAGTCAAGAGGCTCTCAAGGTTCACCAAGGACCTGGGATTTGACGTAGAATGAGGACCTGTGAACGAGGGTGCACAATAAGCTGTTCTAGCTGCGATGCAATCCCATGGTAACTTGTAAGCCTGGCCCTCTGTTAAAAAAAAAACCCTTGTGACATATCAAATGAAAAATAAATTTCACCAAACATTTTCTTTTTTCATGCTCTTTCATTTTATATGTCACAAGGGGTACCTTGCTATTAAAAAAAAATAAGTTCCGGGGAGATGGGGGGGGGATATCTCACAAATTTATGAACCGATTTTAAATTTTTTTCATCAAACATTTTCTTTTTTCATGCTCTTTCATTTGATATTTCACAAAGGGTACCTTGCTGTTTAAAAAAAAATTAGTTGGTGGCAGGGGGGGGAAGGGGGGGAATGTGAATGTAACGTTGAATTAAAAAAAATTGGGCCCCCTACGTCAATAGATGATTCCCGCAAAATGCATATTTCTATCTATTGCGGTTTTTACATAAATAAAGATGCAAGTTTAAAAAAAAAACACCCTGTATATTTATCGTCCTAAAAATAAAGAATATATGTGTTTCAAGTGTTATTGGACATATTTTTATTTATTTTCCGTAAGTAAAAGTCCCCAAATTCACAAAAAATAAATATAAACATAGGTTTTGTAATCCCGTTAACCCTGGGATTAAAAGTCACCAATCCCGGGATTTCTAAGTATCAAAAATCGGCCGGGATCCTGGGATTGAGACCCCAAGTTGTGCTTTATTTAGTACTTTAAGTGTAATTAGATATGTTTTTATTTCACTTCCACAATTACTATCTTTAAACAATGTGTGCAAATCATGCCCATTTGAGTTACAAAAATTAAGAAAATACATGTTAAGAATCCTATTGAACCAATTTAGGCCGTTTTCAGAAAACAAGTTAAATTAGACCATAAACTGTAAACAATGTGTTAGCATACATAGTTTCTTTATCAGCACAGATGTTTGAAAACAAACCAACTTCAGAAGTTTTACATGTGGAGGGAGATTAAGCTTTTTTTACATAATTCCGGTAGCCAAGAGTAATATAAGGGACGCCATTTTGATTCTTGTCATTCACTTATTATGTCTGATGATGATCAAAATCGATCACCACTTACCCTCTTTTACATGTATTTACCATCTTGTGAACATAGGTGTAAATATTATAAGTGTTCTTTGACGTTTTTTTTTTTTTTTTTTTTTTTTTTTTTGCTTTCAGGTAATTTAATAACACGTATGATGGTGATCAAGAAGTTATTCATTAAGATTTTGCTTAATGTAATTTTTTCCTTCATCCTGTCTCTAAAGGGCAATCTATTGAGTTTAACACGTAACGAGTTTCTCTATAGCGTCCCCCCTCAATACCTTCAAGTCGACTCGTCCACTGTCCGACCTCTAGGTTAGGAGGCGCCAATTAGCAGTAGTGTGACCTTGGCGGTCGCGTAAACAAGACCCTACATTGTGTTGGAGACTTTTTAACCCGCGAGCGCGCTCACGCTATACATTCATTTGTGAATCACTACGCCTATAGTTCGTGAATTGGGCGAATTACTAATTATGTATTAGTTCGAAGTTGTCTGTGAGTGTGTTATTTGTGCATATTACACTAGGCCATGCTTTTTCAATATTTATAATCGCTGAATCGAATTGTGGGTTTAGTTTAGAACAACAAATACTATGTTTTCTTGATGATTCGGTGATGTTTCATCTGACGATGATTCAGACAATGTTCATGATAGTGACCATAACTCGCTGAACAAAGTGCAGTGAGTGATACTGAAGACTACTTTACTGGAGATATTTTGTTTCATCCTACTACCAACGTAGACGAATCTGCTACAGATGTTGATTTAAGAGGAAGGCAAGAAGAAATTCATTCAGAAATTAACGCTGGTGGCGCTGCCTACGGATTGACAGGCAAAGCTCTCTCAAACCGCTTAATGCATTTTACCATGCGGTTGGCATTCTGGGTTATAGTAGTACGTTTTCTGTGATGAGAGTAAGGAATCTGTTACCAATACTAACTAGTGTACATTTTGCTCGAATTCGAGCAATTGCAAGGTACTGGTATTACAGAAATTATTTCAAAAACAATAACAGTAATATTTACAATGAGTTTAAAAGAGTCAACTCAAAGCTTACTGGTGTGTATCATATGGAGATACTCACGATGTACATAACAGTAATCAACATTTCCTAAAAATATATATAGCCGCATAAGGTTGTCCATGTTTATCTTCGTTATTGATAAACCTATGCATGCTACCACCCTTGTCGCAAGCAGTAAGTTTACAAATTTCATTCATTCTTTAATAAGGATAGAATCTGTTTTCATCACCATAAGGACTTCCTGTTGTCTGTCACAATTTTATTTGTTCAATTGGTGTATTTTTTGTTTAGTTGCAATAACGTTAATTATATTTAACTGAGAAAATGCAAAGTTAAAGACCTTCTGTCGTTCAGTTGATTTTTGTTTCCCTTAGCATTATATGAATAATAATTAAAAGCCTTCAGTAAAATGTTAGTAAGGGGCTCTTGGATATTTTCATAGGCTATTGTTAAAATTGTTTGACTTTTATGAAAACATAGATTAATGTCATTGACGTACCAGATTTATTTGGCTTTAGAGGGTTTTCCTCTGCAATGATCACAAAGTTAAGTCCATGTTTCCTAATAAAATTTGTAGCACTTCAGCTAACATCCTCGTTCATAGTTTGTAGGAATCTGAATCTTGTAGGTGTTCTTCATTATACAGGCTAATGACGATAGTTAATTCTTTAAAAAAAATATTATCTCTATTTCTTCTACTAGGGGGTTCAATGACTTTTAATGTTTCAATAATTTGCAAATGGGTTCTTTCAATGATTTATTTTTTTAAAGATCTAATTTTTGTAGGACGCTTTTCTTTGAAATGCAGCTTAAATATTGACAGCAATTAAATTATATAGCTGATCAAAATTTTAACAATCATGATCTTCATAAGGATAACATGGGAACCTTCAAAGCCACTGGGGTAGAGCCCAAGGGACTTTTTCAAATCCAGTTCAAGACCAGTTTGCAAATCTACGCGACACGCTCTTTCCAATGATACGTCAATGGATAAAATCGGTCAAGAAATGACGGAGGAGTTCAACCGACAAACTTCGTGTTCGCGTATTAATTATATAGATCTACGTATCACGCTTCGTTTAGCATACAGGCAGGAAATGTCGCTCATTACAAAAATATTTATTAATTCTTTTAATAATGACTCTAGAGAAGAGTTAGAAAATTAAAAGGTGTAGAACAATACAGCTAACAAAAGTGGTCCTGTAACATTTGGACATAACTTGAACCCATATGACATTATGGATCCTTTCATGTTCTGGAATTGATGGAGAGTTGCGCGGAGGGGCAAGCAGGGGCGTGTGGGACTTTTTTAGTATCCATACTGGCAACCAGCCTGCCGCTTACTTCGAATTGTCAATGTTACCAACATGACGTGGCTTCCGTGCCCCGTCTTCTGAACTGCCCGTTTAAAAAATGTAAATTTAAGTAAGAAAGGCCTATAAATATTAATATAAATATAAATATAATATAATAAAAAAATATTAATATAAATATAAATATAAATTAAAATATAAATATTGCATATAAATACAATCAAATTAAATGTAAACGGTTATGGCAGTTTACCAAATAAAAATATAGGCATACTGCACATCAAACTTGAGCTTAGAATGTGCATATTTGCTGAATATTATAGGTATGGACTAATTTCTCAGGTCCCCATAGGCCGATTTCAAAGGGCTACGTCTGTTATGCTTTCGCAGTTTGAATAATTTAATTCTGTTTATTTAATGAAAGAGCTGGGCAATCCAATTAATTGGCGTTTGTTTTATTTACATGAGAAAATATGTTTTTGATGCTAGGAAATATGTTCATCTGGGGGATTATGTTCGGACAAAAAAAGGTTGTACAAGTTTTGTAAGAGTATTGCTCACAGTTTTATTTGTAATGTATATAGTAATAACACATAAATAGGCATGACTCAAATTGAAGAAATGTCATAAAACATCTTATTGAATGAAACAGAAGCATTGATATCGAGGACCTTATTTGTGTTATTGCTACACAAAGGTATGTTCTCATAGTTTTTCGAACTGAAACATACGGTATCGGTTATTGGCAGTCCTAGGGTTAGCGATGTTTCTTGCAACACAAAAATCATGAAAATATGTCAAATGGTTATTGATTAGCATCGTGAAATAAATCACTCTGTGACGTTTTAATGTATAGTGTACATGTTGCTCGAAATCGAGCAATTGCAAAGAAGTCAAGTAGTTATTCAAAAACAAATAACTTATTTGAAAACGAATGAAAGTCATAATTTCCGACGAGTTTAAGACTCAACTCATAGACTACGTACCTAACAGTTCCATATAATAAACATTTCTTGTAAATATTTGATCATTTTTCAACATCTTATATGGTTTTTAGTGTATTCTACAATTTTATTCCACTTGTAGCCACATTATGTTAGTCAAAGAATCGTTTAAAAAGTACATTACCGTATAGGACACAGAAAAAGGGAAGAACAATAAGATTAATATCATTGAGCATAATTTACTACAAAATGAAAACAACCAATAATTATGGTCGCCGGAATAAGGCTGAAACACCTTTGACTTTAAATAATCTAAATATCCATTACATTTTAACCAAATATAAGCCTACCATTGAGTTATATTTCCATTTAACTTGCAATTCCAAGTAGGCTTTCCATTTCAGTGAACTAGACTTACAGTTAAATAATGCAGACTTAGGCAGAATAGGTACTGCAATAATTAGGACTTCCATTAATATGAACCGAAGATACCACTGAGTTTAGATGCTGCAAGTAGACATTCCATTGACGTGAACCAGACGTAACATTGACTATTGACTTAATATACTGCGAATCGGCACTCGGTTTATGGGAATCAAATTAACCATTTCTTTGGATCCTGCAAGTAGACAATTTATTTATGTGAACGATATGTACCATTGAGTTTGTATACTTCAAGTAAACAATTTGTTTACTAAGTGAACCCGACGTATCATTGACTTTGAATGCTGCAAATAGGCATCTTATTTATGTAAACCAAATGGACCATTGACATTGGATACTGCAAGTAAATTTCTCATTTTTGTGAAGCTGGTGTACTATTGATTTAGGATACTGCTACTGCAAATAGACATTTAATTTATGAGAACCAGATGAAACATATATACTTTGAAGTAGACAATACATTTAATTGAACCAGACTTGTAATTGACTTTGAATAACGAAATTAGACATTTCATTCATTTGAAACAAAATATATACTAACTAGTTAACCGCCCGTGCTCCGCCACGGGAATATTGTCAACAATAAGAGACATAATAATATAAACAAATACTGTTTATCTTTGTATTTTTTTAGGGGCTGCTTATTTTTTACACGATATAGAACTGATAATTGGCCTGTATAAACTATTTATGTTAATCAAACCCATTTATTAGTTTAGCCAAATGTTAGAGGTTATTAACGGTCCAATCCGATGGTAAAAGTAGTCCCGAATCTTAAAATTATATAAAGTACCAAAATGATGTTGATTCATCTAAGTGAGAGTTAGAACTCGCCATGTATTATTCAAATATTTGTTGATAAGGAGCTAATTTTACCTTCACATTATGGCAACATAAGGAGAATATATTTGTGTCTCTGTTAGTCTGTTCTGATTCGAAATTCATAGATTTACAGTTGTGACAAATCTAATTAAACGATCCCAATACAAAAGAATTGGTGTTTTTATGTAGTGACTTCCAGAGCACATTTAACTGCAATTTACTTCTTTAGTTCGATGGTTCTCCACGTGTTTTTTTTTCGTTCTGGCTGTCTCTTTACGCAGAGTTAGTGACTTTTTACCTTTTCTTTTTATTTTTGTTGTTTTCACACCCTGGGAATTATGACAAAGTTTTATAACGCTGTAATGACCCGAGTCAACATCTATATATTTAATACGCAGTTGTAACACTGTTTTCTTAGTAATTACTATTACTGGACTGATCCACAACTACCCTGTGTACTCGAAACAAATGTTTGGGTATAGTTCACTGATAAATTGTAGTTTTACGTATCCAGAGTACTCGCCATCTTGAAAGGGAAATTTTGGTACTGCTAAACGTCTAACTTGAGTAAGATTAATCACCTACCATAAAATGTTTTTACGTTTCCCACTCATTAGCAATTATCTGTACAACTTGCAAGCGGATTTCCCTATGATTGTTTGGTGGCCGTAGAGAATAAATTATATTGATCGAAACAATAAGTTTTAGTCCCCTACTATGTGTATTATTTTACATTCCATACTCAAACTTAAACTCATCAATTATCACTTTCCTTCAGATCACTTTGCAGGATAACTAACACATTATTCGAAAATAAAAAATTCATTCCAAAACATAGGCTACAAATAATGTTCAAAATCAAATACATTTATAAATAACACATTGTGGTATAAAAAGTTAACAAATAAACTTTTCCTTGTACAAAATCGGGTGTTTTTTACAGGAACACCTAGATTAATAACTACTTACTGAAAGTGAGGTTATAAAAATAATAACACATATCTGACAAACATTAAACAGCTGACGAATAATTTTATAAACTGTGTATTATTTTCTTCAATAAGAATTGTATTGACTCAACCTTTGAAGGGCTGTAAGTCTTAACCCTTAGAGAAAACGTGAATTCTAATGAAGTTCGGCAAATCTATGCATTATCCCCTTTAATTTGACACATAGATCTTGTGGATCGGTCCAGTAATGACTGAGCAAACAGTGTTACAACTGCGTATTAAATATATAGATGAGATTGGATACTGCAAGTATGCATTTCATTTACGAGAAACATATGTAACATTGACTTTAGAAAATTATTTGATTATTATGTCTGCTATCTGCTCAATATTGCAAGCACACAACTGCATTGTACACCTAGTGTAAATTACCTGAAATGTAAAGTTAAAACTGTGAACGTTTCTCATCCAAAGTCCCCGTGCGATCTCTAGTGTTCACTTGGTAATACATGTGTATTACAAAGTATAGGGTGTTTTCAACTCCCCACGAGAGTGTTAACGTTTCGTAAAAAGTACAAGTTCCTGTATAAGGTAAGGTTTTTTTCTTTTTGCGAAAGACTCTAAAAGTAATGAAAGGACATTTTTTATTTACATTTATTTCGATAACAAACAAGTGTTTTTGACATATAAATAAATTTGTTTGCACAAAACTTGTGTGTATTACGATCCCCCCCCCCTAAAAACTGTTTTTTTAGTAGTACATTTTAGGAAAAAATAATACCTTTACCATTCACAGACATAATAGCCTATAATCTTTTAAAAATTCTATATTTTCCGGATAGTACATATGCTAGTTATTCAATATCAAACAGTTCAATATTTTTTAATACAACAAATGGTTTATATGCAAAAGTTGACCAAATACACACACAAATTGCAGTTGGTAAAAGAAATATATTATTTACATTGTATAACTTAAAATAAATAACTCTTTCATATTGGAAACAGTATACAGTAAAATAAACTTAAATAACAACAAAAAATGTTATTTACCAATTATTAGTGTTAATACAATTATAACAAATATGTAATAACGGGGTGTCAAAAACACCCCACGCGAGTACATACGTTAGTAAAACCCGCGCGAGTAGTTAAAGGTTAAAGTCCCTTTAGCATAGAAGTAAGAAGTATAGCAATTAATTAATCTGTAAGTATATAACAAAATTACATAATCGTTTGACATGCGACGGTAGGTATATAGATACTGTACAATGATGCGGCAACGGCTGCTGACAGTATTACAGCGGAGCGGACAGCGCAGGAACTTGTGGCGCTGACTGTACTACACATTCCACTTGGAGATATGAGACTCCACTCAACTTTTGGAGTTATGAGACTCTGGTTTAATTTTTACTTGGACTTATGAAACTTTGGAGTTATGATCACTTGGACTTATGAAACTTTGGAGTTGTGATCACTTGCGCTTATATTTTTCTTGGAGTAATAAAATTATCCCTTTTCGGGTACTTGTAGTTGTGAAACTTTGGATTAAATATAATTTGGAGTTATGATCTCTTGGACTTATGAAACTTTGGAGTTATGATCACTTGGAGTTGTGAAACCTTGGAGTTATGAGATGATCCCTTTTTAAACAACAAAAATAAATGCAATTACATTTTATGTATCATCCCTAAAAACTGTTCCCAATTCCTATCCGTCAGTTTATCTACAACTGATTTTATTCGACCAGTCAGCCTCATCTCAACACCAAAAGGTCGAGTATGGTGTTACGACTAGTTTAATCACCGACGACCGTTTCCAGTCATTCCTACGTAGTGGGTTATGACGTATTGTTTGAAAGATTACTAACACGTCAACACGTGAATCGTTCAGTTTATAACATGAAACGTGTGCACCCAAGTGGTGCAAGTAAAATAAAAATGGATAGGAAATATGTTAAAATAAAAACAAATTAAAGTCAAACTGTTTGAACTTATGGTTAGCAGGTTAGCTGGTTTCAGTTCCGATTCTGTTAACAATGAGAAGTCGCATACAGGCAGGCGGAAATCATCAGAAGTTTTTTGTAAGCCTTAGGGTCCCCATACACGCAACGATTCGCCTGACGGCCGGACTGAAATTTCTCCGCCTAGTGGCAAGTATGCAGTCAGTTTTCGTACGGCAAAAACGTTTTTGTCATCTTGCTATAAGCAGGATCTTTTAAGTCCCTGTTGTGGTATGCCTTTGTTTTGACCCTCCGCCGACATTCATGCTTTCTGTATTCTTCTATAAAGGCTAGCACATGCTGATTAGTCCACGTAGCCATATTAGTACAAAGACTGAACAGAAAATAAAGTTAGGTTATGTCAATGACCTTAAAAATGAACGTAAATAAATAAATAATGCTACTACTGTACTGTCGGCCTTCCGGCGACCCCATACACGTAACGATCGGCCGGCCGGCGTGGACTGTTCAGGCCGGGCCAGCCGGCCGATCGTTACGTGTATGGGGGGCCTTACAAAAAATGAATGAATGAATGAATGAATGAATGAATGAATCCTTTTTATTTCATTAAGTACATCATTTACAATGGTACAAACAACAATTACTGAAATGTAATCCCCAAATGGGCTAATGCCTGTGGTTGGGGATTGAGTCCATCATCCGCACAATAAAACAATAAATTTAGGCTACTTTTAAAAAGGGGAAATAATATACATTGTACACATAATTTTGTTTACAAGAAAAGATAAATAATAAAAAAAAACTAGTTTACGAGGTAAATATATACAAAACGATTCAGTGTATGAAAAATGAATGCACACATATATCACGCGTTCAGTTTGCACGTTAAAATATAGGAAAAGCCTTTTATATATATAGATTACCATTAGAAATAACACATAATTTGAAATGCCTGAGACTTGGCACATACATTCCACACACATAGCCCTAACACATTCACACAGACCACTCATACCTACACAAACTCACAAAAGAACCACACTCACCACAACATACATTCACAGCCACTACCTTCCATAGTACCCGCCCCGGGACCCACAGGCGGCTGGTAGCTCTTTTTAAAAAAAGCCGTCACTGCACTGTCCCTGTGGTCCAGCCTAGCGGGGTACCCATGGCACACCACACACACACCCACCTCAAACTCACGCACACACACACAACACACACAAACATACACGCACGCAACGGCATAGATATACTGCAGTTGTTGATGAAATGATAGTAGTATCTATATGTAAATGGAGGTGAAATAGTTTCTTATTCTGTGACGGCCAACTTCTAGTAACCATTTGTCAATAATTTTTTTGTATGTACGTAGACTGCAGGGAGGGGGGGATTTAATAATTAGTGGAAGTTGGGAATAAATTATGTTTGCAAGATAAAAAGACGAAGTGCTGTTTATTGATTTTGTTAATCTAGGAGTAATAATTCCATGATTAGTTGTTGATCTAGTATGGTATTGATGTGTAATATGTTGGAACAAGAACGTTTCATTTTTATGAATATACAGAATTATATTTTTTATAAAGAGTTGGGGTATATTAAGAACTTTGAATTCGTTGAACAAAATATTTGAGGGATAACGGCGATTTTTTTTTAGTGCTATCTTGATAATAGATTTTTGAATTGTTTCAAGTGGCGATAAAACATTTTGATAACAACCACCCCAAGCTAAGATTCCATATTGCAATAGAGATTGTACACAAGCATAATACACAGTTCTAATCAAGTCGGGGGGAAGTATCCTGTTGATGCGTGAAAAGATAAAAGATACTTTACGCAGCTTACTTCTTACATAAGTAATATGGCAATTCCATTTTAAGCGGTTGTCAAAGATGATACCCAGATATTTATATTCAGATACTCTCTCAATGCACTCACACATCACGCATTCATACAGCCTCGCACTTCCGCACGTGTGCAAACGCAGATGCAGGCCGACCGGGTCGTGGTCGGCTCTCACAGACACTGGCATATATTTGGTTTTGGAAATATTGACTGAGAGCCGACTCTGGTCGAACCACTGCTTGACAGCGCGAAGGCCCCGCTCAGCCACACGGTACTCTTGATCCCAGCTGTCGCCTTCAAAAAGTAAAACGGAATCGTCGGCGTAAAGGAAAAGTTTTCCACCATCCAATAAGACCCTACCTAGATTATTTATATAAACGAGGAACAATAGAGGCCCAAGCGAACTTCCTTGGAAAACCCCAAATTCAATCAGTTGAGGTACACTGGAGTGGCCCAAAATTGACACAACTTGAAATCGATTACTAAAATAACTCCTAAACCACTCCAGTGCAGCCCCACGGACGCCTATTAAGCTCAATTTGTTCAGTAAAATTTCCCTGTCAACTGTATCGAAAGCTTTGGCCAAATCTATAAAGACTAAAAGAGGTTTCTTATTTCTCCCAACTGCGTCATGAATATTTTTAGTGAGTAGAAAAAGGTCATCATTTAAATTTTTATCCTTCCTAAAGCCAAATTGGTTTTCAAATAAAATGTTGTTAACCATCAAATAATTTTCTAGCTGCTCCCTAACGCTCTTTTCTAATAATTTAGACAACACACTTGTTAATGTAATTGGTCTGAAACTCACACATTGGTTTTTCTGTCCACTCTTGTAGATTGGAATTACTTTCCCTAGTTTGAAAAAATCTGGGAAAACCCCAGATGTCAAACTCATGTTTATAATATAAAGAATTGGCGATTTAAGTATATTTATGTTTAGCTTGATTAATTTAGTTGGAATTCCATCTACACCTGGGGCAGAGCCACCTTTCATATTATTGACAAATTTTACTAAATCTATCTCTGAAATAGGCGTCAGCTGGAAGGTAGAGTCCGTCCGGTAATCCTCATCTCTCACGATAGGTTCAGACACAGGGGGGACAGAACTGGCTAAGTCGGCTCCTACATTGACGTAATATTCGTTAAAAGTATTCGCAGCTTCTATAATATCATCTGTACCTATACAAATCCTTTTACCTAGAAACTGGTTGATAGGGAAATCCTCCTTAATCTTTTTTGTACCCATGATTTCAGTTATATTGTTCCATAATTTTTTGTTGTCGTTCCGAGATTCATTTAATTTCCTGCGATAATAAAGAAGTTTAGCAGAAGCAATAATCTTACTAAGGGCGTTTCTGTATTTTTTAAAACGTAGTTTTAAGACTGCATTAAAGGGTTGATTTTTTAAACGTCTACTCATCCCATCTCTGACACGGATCGATCTGACAATACCAGACGTAATCCAAGGTTTTATTTTAAACTCCTTTGATGAAATTGTTTTCCTTGTAGTAGATAATGAAATTATTTCTTGTAACTTATTAACAAAAAGATTACAACTATCATTAACGTCGTTTACATCCGTGATAACAGACCAGTCCGTATCAGAGATAAGGCGGTTTGCAATAGAAAAATCCAAACTCGTTTTCTCTGTTTTGGCTTGTAAAATTGGAGTGGCATCTGAGATATCTTTCGGACCTTGTAATTGTGCAACCGTGAAAAAATGGTCCGTTAGAGCACATTTAATGATTGCGGATTTAATGGAGTTAGTGTTTTTACAGTCGGTGAAAAAATGATCCAGACAGCTTTCTGTATCTTCTGTAACTCTGGTTGGCAAATTTATACAACTAATAAAACCTGAACCATATAAAACATCCAAGTAGCGTTGTGAGAGATTGTCTACTTTATTTGGTAAAATGCAGCAGTTAATGTCGCCGACCAGCCAGTGTGTCCTATCCCTGGGTCTATTATCTAAGTAGGCTTCAAGGTCGTCAATAAAGAGAGATAGATCACTAGACGGACTCCTGTACACCGATAGCAGCGAAATCCACGCACCGCCAAACGATACATCTACTTTAACACACGTCGCTCCAAACATACCAACCTCCTCCATGCACGCAGAAAAACACTTTTTCACGAATACAATCACACCATCATTACGATTTCTACTCTCTTTGTTCATAAACACGTTATAACCATCCATACTCACATTCGCACTAGATTCATCCACCCAAGTCTCAGTTAAAACAATTATATCAAAATGATATACATAACTATCTAAAATAATAATCAGCTCGTCCATATTTTTACTATAACTTCTAATATTTAGACTAAGAATCGTTAAACTATTTTTAATATCTGCATTAAACTCACTGAAAAAATTAAATGTCGATATGTCTTCGTATATGTGTGCATTCACATTTTGATAAGATATTATGTCGTCAAAAATTTCCTCCATTAAAAGAGACAAACCCACCTGAGAGCCCATAGAAACTTCAGATAAAACAAAGATTAATTAGAATCCTACTCTTATTTTAAATGATTAGTATTTACAAAAATCACAAGTACAGAGAAACACGTTCTAAATTGATGTAAAACATATTCCTAAAAAAACACATGGTGCATTCTGTATGGCACAAAAAAAAATGAAAATAAAAATACAACGTTTAAATTAATAGTTATTTGTGCAACTAGTGAGCAAAGGGAGCAATTGACTCACTCGAGAGAAATACTTACGAGCCGTAGGCGAGTGAGAAATGGTTTCTCGAGTGAGGCATTTGCACTTTGCACTCGAGTTGTACATTATATTTTTCCTACAGTTACCATAAAACAAATAACTTGGAAAAGAAACGTATCATATTTTTACACAGAAGTGAACTTTTAATATGACATTTAATGTGAAGTAACAAGTACAACAGTACAACAGCTGACCAGCTGATTTACAGCCAGTGCTGCCAACGTATTTCGCGCGCATACGACCTTGTCTGCGCGCATTACGCGCTCACTATTTCGTGCCTTCACGTTGCAAATCACGAGTGAGACAAAGTAATTAGAGTGAGACAATGTTAACATTGTCTCACTGATGAGCGAATTGGCCACTTTGCTTTCTCAAATCAGTGAGAGAACATGTACATTGTTAGGTAACTGTAGGAAAAATACTTTTGATTATTTATGTTTGTCTTTGTTGCTGAAGTACAACTATGGAGTAAAGTGTGTGATAAACAGTAAATGTGGTCCATTCATAGATGTATTCAAAATTCAAAAGTGGTACGTGATATGCTTTTTTACCATGTATGGCAAAAACTCCAAGAACTAGGTTTTGGTTTTATTTTTTGTACTAAGACTTAAAACAATTTTAAGAATAGGCCTTTAAATTTTATGGCAGCTGTAGAGGAGAATAGAAATACGAGCAAATTTTATATCAAATTTAAATTGATTGATTCCTTGGAATTAAATTTATAAATACAAAGATTCTAATTTATGGAAATTTAGCAATTATTAATTTAATCAAAATTATAAAAAACTTTTAATCCTTTAAAACCACCTTAGGCCCCTTTTATGCACCACGGCATGCAGCAAACATATATGCTAACTAATTGTTGCCGTGAGAGCACCCCATGGTCCTTATTTTATTTCTGGCTGGGGGCCTCAAATCAACATCTACCTGAGGGCCTCCAATGGAGCCAGACCGGGCCTGAACGTGTGCAATAGTGTTATATTGCACCGCTCGGGGGTTAGAATAGGCGGTAGGGATTTTGGCCCACGTTTATTTTACCCAACGTTGACTTTCGGCCATCGAGGCACTAACTTAAGCGAACGGTAGGGAAACGTGTGCAATAGTTATATATTGCACCGTACGTTTAGGAATCGGGCGCAATAGTTATATATTGCACCGCTCGGGGTTTAGAATAGGCGGTAGGGATTTCGGCCCACCTTTATTTTACCCAACGTCGACTTTCGGCCATCGAGGCACTAACTTAAGCGAACGGTAGGGAAACGTGTGCAATAGTTATATATTGCACCGTACGTTTAGGAATCGGGTGCAATAGTTATATATTGCACCGCTCGGGGTTTAGAATAGGCGGTAGGGATTTCGGCCCACGTTTATTTTACCCAACGTCTACTTTCGGCCATCGAGACATTAAACAAATTTATTTCCGATCGATTACTAGGTCTGTGATAGCTGTGATGAAAAGAGTTGTACTGGAGTAAGCTTTTGCTTGACTCATACTCATTTCTGAGCTTAGACTTAGTATTTACGTTAAATCGAACCTTGGACGAAATCACCCACGCTTCGACTGTTTAATCCGGCAAACTTTATTTGTGAGGTACGTTTTTCGACACCCCGGTAATTTTAACCTCACACCCTAGGTAGGCCTACTTGTATTGGTCCACACGATCGACTGTGTCACATCCGCAGGTATTAGACCACAGATCACCACATGAATGAAGATAGAGTTTTCTAGGGCTAGGGTCACGAGTTCGAGATAAGAAAACTGGTATACACTTGGTTTTTGATACATTTAATTTTAATGTATTATGATCCAGCCAATTTTTTATTTTAAGTAAGTCAGATGCAGCTTGAGTATTAGTTGATATACTTAAATTTACAATGTGAAATAAGGGTTGGTGTAAGACGTCTAGATTATGCTTTATCAGTTTAGAGGAAATGCCATCATACCCAGGTGCCGAGTTTCCTCTGATTCTGGTAACCACGTCTAGTAAATCTTGATGGGTAACTGGTTCCAGTGAGAACTGGGAGTTCACAGCAAAATCAGCATCCTCTATTTCGACAGGACCAACAGGCTGCAAAGCTGGGCTAGCTGGGATCCGACGGAAGCAAAATATTTGTTAAATTTATCACAGATGGAGGGGACAGTGTCGCTGTGTGCGCCAAATGCGCCGACTGGAAATTTGCATTTAGGATCTGCGCGACCCGCTACTTCGTTCACTATATTCCAAAATTTCTTTGGATCTCCTTGAGCGTCATTGATTTTATTTTTGTAAAAATCGTATTTTGCCTTTTATAGTGTAGATTTGATGTTTCTGTATCTAACATAGCGCGCACGCAGTCTAGTATTAAAGGTGTGTTTAATGATTAGTCTACTTAATTTGTCCCGATGACGTATTGATTTTAAGAGACCGTTAGTTATTCACGGTTTTATCTTGAACGTTTTAGCGGTAGTGGTAACGGTAGATGAATTACGTTCAACAGTGGAAATAAGTATATCATTAAAGATTTTTGCGGGGGAATGGACATCTATTGATGTATAGATTAGATCCCAGTTTTGAACGAGGAGATCTTGCCTAACATGTTCCCAGTTGATTGTTTTTTGAGAGTGGTTGTTTACTCTCGGATTGGTTTTGACAGTACTTTTAATTTCGAGACAAATACTATAGTGGTCTGTGACTGAGGTCTGTAGGATGGCTGAGTTGGCTGTAAAGTTGGGCGGAAGTTTGACAAAGTAATGATCGATACACGTGTTACTTATTGGCCTTGTTACTTTGTCTATGCACTTGATGAATCCTAGGTCACTCAGTATGTCTAAGTAACGGTCTTCCAAAGAATTTAATTGAGGGCTCAAAATGTCACAGTTGATGTCACCTGCAATTATTTTCATGCTAGAACAATTTGTTGAATTTGTTATATAATCATGTAAGATATCAATAAAAATTTGCAAAGACGAAGCAGGGCTGCGATATATGGCAGTTAAGTTACAATTCACGCCTGCCCACGTAAAAGTCAAGGAAAGACTCGTAGCAACACCGCCAATTAAAAGCTGGTTACAGGAAGTTGATAATGAGTTATCTATGTATATTACTATTCCATCATTCTGATTCAAGTTGTTGTAGCTTCTAAATATGTTATAGCCATCAATAGCCAACAAATCACTATCATCATTTAACCAAGCTTCAGTCTGAATAATACAATGAAATTTGTTTTTTATACCCTGAAGTGTTAATAGTAGGTCATCTATGTTTTTATTGTAGCTCCTGATATTTTGGTGTAAGACTCTAAACTTACAAAACGAGTTACTACTATCTAAATTATCATCAAATAGTTTGTGATTCTGATTAACAATTTCTTTACAAATAACAAAGGGAGATTCATCGTAATCAATGTTCATTATTGGACAGAACTATCGCTCTGCCAGCCAGTGGCGCAGCGTGCCGTCAACGGTATTTGTCAAGTTCAATGGGGAATGTATAGAATGTTTGCGTCCCGAACATAGATGGAAGTCAACAAGGACAAAATTTATTGTTGCTATCCAACTATTACATCGCTACACTATGGAATAAATTCCAAACTATTTAGCTATTTTAAATATAAAATCATAGACTGGATTTCAGAAAATTGTTTAGCTATATTCGAGATAAAATCATGAACTGAATTCCAGAAAATAATAAAATAATTTAAATTTGTAAAATGAAAAATATTTGATTAAATATGCGGATTACATATTTTAGTTAAGGAAAGTATTGTCAAGGAATTATGACAAAGAATAATTCAAATACTCTGATAAATAGTGGAATGAGAATTTGATAGTATTCAAATTTAATTATTTGGATGGTTGAATAATTATCTGAGTCGGCTAAGTCTAACTATCTGAGCAAAAAAGTAATTTGTAGATAAGGAAATGCCGATATATATTAATTAATTATGGAAAAACAATTCTCAACAACAATACTTCTTAACAATGAACTCAGTTACTCTAAAAAATAGGAAATTCAATAATACTAAAATGTATTATTGAATTTCCTATTGAACATCAACCCAATATGGGTATGGACCATTGAAAAATACATTGATTGCAATGTTTTGATGTCACAAAAAGAGGACAATGTCTTCAGAGCAAAGACTCCTGAACTAACTTTTGAACAGACCTCATTTACATGATCTGACCAAGACAGTTTTCTATCCAGTAAAATACCAAGGAACTTTGACTTTTCAGCAAGGTCAACAGTATTAAGGCAGTCTGTTGGTTCTGTGTCATTCCTTGGATTACCATTTTTACAAGAGAATTTAATTATTGTTGTTTTATTTTTATTAGTTAAAAGGTTCAAGTTACTTAGTCTTTCGTTAACTTTGTTTGTTGCTAGGGATAATTGATCAAAAACATTACTTCTATTGCTACTAGCTATCGTTAGATTAATATCATCTGCAAAAATACAAAATTTATTATTTAATGTTAGGTTTGAAAGACATTCTGGTAACTTTCCTAAATACACAAGGAATAGGAATGGTCCCAGGACTGATCCCTGGTGAACGGAATATTTAATTAATCTAGTTTTTGACCTTATTTTAAATAATCTATTGCCATTGAGGTGTTTAGTTTCCACATATTGCCTTCGACCTATTAGGTATGATTTTAATAAAGCTAAATCTTTGCCAATTATACCATTAGAAGTTAGTTTTTCTAGTAAAATAGATTGGGATACACTGTCAAACGCTTTAGTCAGATCTAGAAATGGAGAAACAGTATGGTCACCTTTGTCTAATTTATCCACAATATGTTCAACAAAAGCTATGACTGCAGTAATAGTTGATTTATTTTGTCTAAAACCATGCTGTTCCGAATCTAATAAGCTATTTTTTTCAAAATAATCAGTTAGTTGCATCAACATACACTTTTCAAAAAACTTTGATAATGATGGTAGGATTGAAATAGGTCTGTAGTTGGCAGGATCCTTCTTGTCACCCTTTTTAAATATTGGAATAATTTTTGATACTTTTAATTCTGTGGGAAATACTCCAGATATCATAGAAGCATTTATAACATGCAGTAGAGGCTTAAGAATTGCTCTTTTTGAAGCCTTAATGACTTTTGTTGGGATGTCATCATATCCAGATGACCACTTGTTCTTTACTGAATTAATTATTTTATCTAACTGTTCCTCAGATATAGTATGAAACTTAAATCTAGACTTATCAGCAATAACAGCATTGGACTGCTTGGGGCTATCCCCAAAGGAATCTTTATTATTCAAATTTGGAATTATTGTGCTGTCAACTAAGTCAGCATAGTAATTATTCATTATGTTGACAACTTCCACAGGGTCAGTAACAGAATTTCCATTATATTTTAAAATAATCTGGGATGGTAAATTAGCAGAATTTCTTCCAAGTTCAGTATTGATTAAATTCCAAGTAGTTTTTGCTACATTTTCAGATAAAGTGATTTTATTGTGAAAGTATTGTTTCTTCTTTTCAATTATGAGTTTTTTTAACCTTCTTTTTTGCTGCTTTATGTTCAATTTAACTGTCATATTTTTATTTTTCCTTTTGTTTTTACAAGCATTTAATAAGTTTTGCCTTTCTTCTTTGATCTCTCTATCTATCCAATTCTTAAATCCGTGTTTTGTACGAACATTAGTCACAGGAAAATTCTTATCAAAGTAAAACCTTAGAATATTGTAAAAAAATGTAAATTTTTTATCAATAGGGGTTTGGTAAAGTTGTATCCAGTTCTCAAATACTTAAATCTTTTATAAAACCATTAATGTTATTTTTGCTAAAAATCCTTTTTGATTCCAATAATATTTTAGGGTTATTGGATTTTTCTTTAATCATAGTATTTATTGTGAGCAATTGCCCATCATGATCTGAGAGTGCAGTTACTAAACACAGCACTTTAATATAGGCTTTGTCAATGTTAGTAATAAAGTTATCTATTGCTGTTTCACTTGTATCTGTAACTCTAGTTGGTATGTTTACTGTATAGTACATGTTGTGCAACTTTAATAAATTAACAAAATCTATTTTTCTGTTATCTTCAGACAAAATATCTATATTAAAATCACCACCAACGCAGATATTATTACAGTAGAACCCCTCATATCCGGCCTTGGTTTTACCGGTCCTCTGTTTATCCGGCCCCTTCCAGGAAGCCAATATTAAAATTTTTTTCTCACACCTTACAGACGTTTAGATACAAGCACTAGTCTTTGTGACTGCTCAAGTCATAAAATAAATTGTTCTCATTATTTATCTGTTTGTTTAAACATTTATTTGCTGAGTCACTATACTCAGTTGAGCTAGTAGGCCTAACCTCTGATCAGTTGGCTGATTATTTCCAAAGTGGGTTTAGTACAGTACAGTACGAGTACATTAATTTTTGTATTTCACAAAATGGTTAAGAATGTTGAGTAGAAATGCAAGTACCATCCTAATGATCTTTAAGTACAATTTATTGTCATTTTTACCTCCATTTAATATGTTTAGTTACCTGGAATCATAATATTTGTACATTCATTACTTACAGTAATGACTTTAACCTACAAATATTTTTTTTCCTTTCTACAGACATGTTTATTTTTCTAAAAATGATCCCAGAACAGAATTAAATGATACTTTTGATTGCATATATTGATTACCTATTATTATTAGGTATGAATTGTCATTTTCATAGTAGTTATTAAGGAAATTGACAGGAAAGCAGGCTTACCTTTAAATAAGTCCATAGAGACACATAACACATCACAAAATTAAAAGTAGAAATTTTCGTGGTCACTGACCACTTTTTCAACCACTGGAGATTGGAGAAAATCAACATTTTGTGCATTTTTTTCAACATTTTCTCCAATCTCCAGTGGTTGAAAAAGTGGTCAGTGACCACGAAAATTTCTACTTTTAATTTTGTGATGTGTTATGTGTCTCTATGGACTTATTTAAAGGTAAGCCTGCTTTCCTGTCAATTTCCTTAATAATTCCTGGCAAATGCCCTATCTTTTTATAAGATAACATTTTCATAGTAGGTTGGTTTATCCGGCCAAATCGTTATCCGGCCAGGGGCTTGGTCCCGTGGTGGCCGGATATGAGGGGTTCTACTGTATTAATATCTCCTAAGCAATGTAAAAGTTTATTTAAATGTTCTAAAAAACTATCAATATTCCTAGATGGGGTTCTGTAAATACCAGCTAAGATAAATTTTTAATTATTTGTTTTTACTTCTATTGAACAGGATTCAAAAACTTTATCAATATTTAATTCGTCTATACATTTACTCTGGTATTTTTTTTGCATTTAATCACATTTGAGACCATTATCATAACCCCACCTCCTTGGTTATTATTCCTAACATAATAACTAACTGTTTTATAGCCACTAAGTACAAAACTATTTATCTCATCTATTGTCAATTTGTGTTCTGTCAAGATTATAATATCTGGCTTTAAATCATCAATAGTAATTTTTAATGAATCTATTCTGCTGGATAAACACTGTATGTTTTGGTGGAAAATTGTAATTTTAGATGCTGGATTGTTGGTGGTGTTAGTTATTTTAAATCCTTTGTTACAATTCTGCTTCTTAAAAAATAATTCTTATTATGAACATCATTATCCCCAATCAAAACATCAAGCTCTGCATTATATGTAGGCGCAACACTCACTTCACCTTCACTGAGCACAGCACTTGTTGTTGATGTGTGTGCAGGCGTAGGTGCATCTCTCTGTGTGGATTTCTGGCCAGCCTGTGTTGATTGTTTAATCACCTCGCTGTACTGCAGTTCACCTGGTACCACTGGAGGGCTGGCTTGAATGGGACAGGGGCTGCTCGTCAGATCATTAGTCGTTGTTGTGGTGGCGTCATCAGAAGCATTTGCTGTGCCACTAGCTTTTGCAGCAATATTTGTATTGGTATCACCAGAGCCACCTCTAATGATGTTGGCAGGAGTGCTAGTCGTAGCAATGAAGCTGGTGCTTGGTGGCAGCTGTGAGTTCCCTGTGTTTTGTGTCTGGTCAGGCCACCCGCGCCAGGGCGAGGAATCAGACATCAATGAGTCACTGGCATTGAAGCAAGGAGTGGCAGGAATGACCTTTGCTGATGGTTTTAAAGATTTCTTGAGTATTTCAGCTTTAAGTGATTGTTCAAGCTGGATTTTAAAATTATGGTGGCTCAGTCCGTTTCTCAAACATCTTCTTGAGTCTTCATTGTATGTCACAATGATTACTGCAGCATTAGTCTTCTTTTGGAACGATATGATACTAGATACAAAAGTTTTTATTTCCACATTGTCCCTTATGCATCCAATAGGGGAACAGTATAAAGTATCGTAGTTCCTGCTTTTAAAATCTATAGTGAGCTCTTGGAAAGCTTTCACATAGTCAATTAGTTTTGGTTTGTCATAGTACTTGAGCTTGGTTATTAGGCTGTATATCCCAGGTCTGTTATTAGCTTGTTGGTGTGCTAGGTGGCTGGCAACACAATCCCAAACTGTAGGCTTCCCGAATTGGTTCTTAAATTTAACGGCAACTCCAGCAGTCATTTGCCTGTCGTGACCAAAATCACCTGATATACTGTGGGCAAAAGCTACTTTCTTCTTATTACAGTTGTTCTTCAATGTAGTTGCCATGTCTTGATCAATTACTGTTATTATACTGCTAGGCTTAAAGGGTGTTTTATCTGGCTCTGGCAGTATTTTTTTATCAAAAATAAGATTGAACACTTTTCTAGCTACGATTTTTTTCCCCTTTTTGTTAATATGGTAACCTTGTCGTGTATGATAAAATTTTTCCAAGAGATGCAAGTCCAATAGCTTTGTATGAGAATTTGTATGTACCAATGCTCTAATCTTGTTGTTTATTTCTGAAATTATATTATGCTGTACCTTATAATTGTGTAGGTCATATCGGTAGGGTATTGTAGTTATTGTAAGATTTGTGTTTTTAAAATTGAAAATTAGACTCTCTAGATTTTTTATTATTGAATCTGAAGTTTCGTTAAGGTCTTTCATTGTGTAATGTAAATGAAGTACACTTTTTTACATAGGTTAGGCCAATAATACAGTAAAATAACAACAAAGTGATAACATAAACTAATACAATCAAGATGAAAATGATTACGGGATGGAAATGCAATTTGCAAATGTTTGCTGTACTGTAGATTAGAAGATTTCCGATTTAAATATCAAGACAATAAGGATTGATAGTATTAATGAAGTAAAAAAAGTTACTTTACATTAGATTGGTCGAAAACTTAGATATGTGAGACATGTCAAATACCTGATGTATAATAGTTAATCTAACCGTCAGTGTTAGTGGCCTGGGTAGCTGTCGGTGACCTTGTGGCGGGTGATGTCTCTGTTGACTCGGGTGACGGTGACCTGTGGTCGGTGGTGGATTTGCCTCGCAGTGACGTCACGCTGTCTAGGTGTTGGAGGCTGGTTATTCGAGTCGGTCGTCCCTTGGGTGTTGTTTTGACAAGAACTCGGCCATCGGACGTCCAGACAGACTCCAGTTTCCCTTCCTTGAGTAGGACGCGTCCTTTGTTGAAGATTGTTTGCGTGTGAGGAGCCAAATGTTCATTTATGTAGATTTGATGATTTGGGAAATTCGGGCGTAACTCCGATGACAGTAGACTCCTTCTAAAACGTCTCGCTGCTATCCACTCGTTTTTGACGATGCGTGACACAAAAGATATTATAAAGGGCTGTGTTCTGTCGTCACTGTTTTGGCTCGGAAGCCAGTGTGCCGCGTTAATGTTCGAACGATAATACGGGACATTGATAAGCTGCGCGATATGTGCTATCACCTTGAACACATCTGATCCTCTTGGCAACTTTGGCACACCTGAAACAATTACGTTATTTTTCCGTAGATGTTGTTGAAGGTCAAGCAAGTCCTCTCGAGTTTTGGATAATTCTTCACTAATACGTTTGTTATCTTAAAGCAGTTGTTCGACGTCCTTCTTGGTATTGCTAGCTTGTGTTCCAACAAAGGTTACTTCCACCTTTAGATCACGTATTTCACTGTTAATACTGTTAATGTCCATTTGCATTTGGTCCAGTTTGGTATCATTGCGGTCCCATCGCGAGTTCATTTCGGAACGAAGTGCGGCAATAGCGTTCAATACTGCTGTTTGACTACAATCTGATTCAACACTTTCACTGTTCCTTGGTTCAGGCGGAGTTCCAAAAGAACAATCATCACACTTCCAGGTCTTGGGAGATTTCTTCTTGAATGTGTCTGCGACGCAAGTAATGTGGAAAATTGATTGACAGTCCACGCATTTACATCCGTCCCGAGTTTGAACAATATCGTTTTCCAATTTTGACACTTCATTTTGATAATTTAGAATATTAATGTTAAAAGATCAACGCGTGGGTTCACTGGAAACACTGAAAAAAGATTACAAGCGAATTGGTATAAATCACTTAGTTAGAGACAGCAACCACGCACTGGCCGATAGGCGATTTCTAGGTTAGAGCGCTATCGGCAGGAGCTCCGATAAACCGATCCGTTCGCATCGACTGCACGATAAGAACTGATTGACTGCACGATAAGAACTGATACTGCCTTTAGCAGAGTTAAACCTATATGGGGAGATTCAAATTATTTATTGAAAATAACATCGACAAAAGCAAACAAAGACAAACAATAAACTGTTTTTTACACAAACGATATGGTGTACAGGGATATCCATTCTGACAAATAGATAATATACTTCTGAGTTTGAGAAATTAGCCACTTTAGAAATTAGCCACTAGTAATTCTTTAATTAAGGTTCCTGTGTTAAGAGAGTTTATTGAAAAACTGATATTTTACTGAGCACATCAAAGCATTAAATTCAAGTTTGCGGTTGATAGGTGTGCGGCTTACGATTTTCTCAGAAGTTCATAAACCTTATTAGCCTAATAATATAGTATTTAATATTCCAAAAACATTACAAGTGGGTGTTACCAAAAATATTTTTTTTCTGGCGGCAACGAGTTTCTAAAATTAAAATTTATATTTATAAATCATCAAAAGTTATGAATTCCCTAATTTCAATATTTGTAGAACTTGTAATTTCATTTTGTATTTTAAATTTATTTTTGTATAATCATGTCTGTGTCTGTGTCGATAGTAACACCCTTTGTACCATGGTAGCCATAATAAGGCTGTTATAATAACGATTACAAAAATAACGAATGAAAATCCACAAATGTTAAGAACTGAAATAGTACGATTAAGATCATAAACGTTAAAAAATCATGCCACTGGTCGAAAGAAAACATGTTTTTATTGATACTTAAATTGTTTTAGCTTAGTTTCAAGTATTTAATACTTTTCCTAGCAATCAAGTTGAAGATATTAACAACATAGAATACAATATTATATTATTATCTACGACCTAATCTTCATTTTGATTTAATCCTCCCGACATTTTATTCCGCTTATTGACTTAAAATCCAATTTTAAAAATTGTTGGTTCGGTACAATTATAATACCGGTTTGGTAAAATATGTAAACAAATCGTTAAACTAATGAGCATAAAGTGAGAAAGACGAAGTGATAGGCGTGGGCATAGGCACGTGAAGACAGAATAAACTAGAACGGTGAACTGACAACAGCGCACGTGAGAAGTAGGGGGGACAAACACACTGCTCAAGCGCTACAACGCATTAGTGGCATCCTGTCCACACACTGTTGATAAATACCGTATTGCGGCATGGTGCCACTATTAAAAACTAGAGTGTTTGATGTTAAAATGGAGTGTTCATTAGAAATATCGATGTAAACAAGGTTTTGGTACCTTCCTTCATCCATTGGTGGCCGCAGTTTGAAAGATGCCACAATTTGGTGTGTGCGAGTATTCGGTAATGACCCGTATGTGTGTGTGTCTGGATGTGTACAGAGCTACAGATCACACCTGTAGTCCGATTTTGATTAAATTTGGCATGTAGATACTAATCCATGGTTACTCCAGGCGTTTTTTTTTCCATTTTTTTGAAATTTTGATTTTTAATGTTAATTTTTCCATAAAAACCTATAAAATAACGGAAAAATCTAATTTTCTCAAAAATGGCCGAACGATTTTGATAAAAATTAAGTATCATGTTTACACGCTTTTACCAACTTTCATTAAGATCGGATAATTTTTGCTAACGGACACACACGTATACAGTGTGTTCAAAGGTAGGTACAAAATTTACGAATTGATTCATTGGATCAAAATAAGAAGAAAATAAGGAATAACATTTTTTACAAAATCACTTCGTTAACAGATATCCACCATTTTATATGTTTTCCATGACATTTTATCCTTTATAACTTATATTGGAGATATTGACAATTAATAATAAAATTCACAAGTTCAACAAGGCCAATAAAAATAAAATGAAATAAAATAAATATTATTGATAATTTCGACTGAAATTTTATGACGGTTGGCATGTATGTAAAGGTAGAAGATACCAATTAATTTTTTTTATGCAAACCAGCATGATCGGACTATGGGAACGGGGGTTTATGGGGGGTTTTATGGGGTTTTTATTGGTTTTCCTCATTTTAAACCCAAAAAAACATAAGATTTAGAAATTTCTTTCCAAACCATATTGTGGAGTAAAAAAAAAATTATTTAGTATATTGAAGTGTCATTATGTGCCTAACGGTTAACGAGAAAATTAAAAAAAATTTAAATTAAAAATTCCCATGTTATTTTTATGGAGAATAAGTAAACTGTTGTATTTTGCTTGTTTATGAACATATTTTGATCAAACTTGGAAAATGCATTTATTTCATACTAAACCATTTCATTTCATAAAAACAAGTTTTTACCCTCCCTGTTGCAGCAAACCTAAGTACTCATTAAACAAATGCTATTTAAATGGGGAATAGGTTAAATGTGATATTTTTAAGGAGATATTTTAGAGTAAATCCAATCAGACAAATGGAAATTCACATAGTCTGCAGGTTTGCTTCGGCGGGGGTTTTACAAGATAATTCGTTACGGAGAAAATTCAAAAAATTGTAAATTTTGAATTCCCATGTTATTATTACGGAGAGTACATAAACTGTTGTAGTTTGCTTGTTTATGATTACGGTATATGTTAACGGAACTTGGCAAATTTATTTATTTTAAACTAAGATATTAATATAATGAATAAAAACTCACTTTATTAATCTCCCATTAGCAGCAAACCTAGGTAATCATGAAACCTAATGTTATTGAAATTGATTTAATTGAAAATCAAATAAGGGAAATGGAAACTCACTTAATCTGCAGGTTTGCTGTGGTAGGGGTATTTTGCATATTCCATGAAATGCAGAGACGGTAATGCAACCTTTGATTGCAAGGAAAGTGAATAGGTTGCTGCAGATCTCTGGATGGAGTTGAGAACACAAAACACTGAAAGTTTTTTTTAATCTTAGCTTTTAACGGCCGGTATTTTGAAACGACTTGATCAAACTCGACCATTGACAACCTAGGCCGAGATAATGTATTTGAAATGAAATGAATGAAATGAAATGTGTTTATTGTCTTGTGAATTTATACAAATTATTGACAATGTCCGAAAAACTGCTAAAACTAGCATAGTCAGTTAATGAATACAATATACAATATTTACAAGAATACTACACACAAGGAGACATGTTACAATACATACTTTAATATTACAACCAAATAATCTTATTGTTCAGAAAAATGCAAGGCATTTAGAATAATGAAAGTTATTAAACCCCATAACCAACTAAATCCAACAGTAATTTGATAAATTTGCTAGCTCTACTTAAAAATTAATAAAAGGCATTTCAAAAAATTCTTTTAGAGAATAAAAAGGGTTGTTCAAAAGCCATTTGTAGAATTTAGATTTAAAAGTTTTATTAGGATATTTTGTTATTAAATGTATTAGCTTGTTGTATATTTTTAGTGAGATTACAATATGACTTTTAAGAGTTTTAGACAGTCTAAAAAAATCTATGGTAGCAACGTTTATATTCCTTGTATTATGAACATGGGAATTTTGTTTGATAAGGTTGGGATTTTGTAGAATATATGATACAGAGTCAAATATATAAATGTTAATTACTGTTGGAATTTGTAGCTGAATGAACAGGGGTTTACAGTGTTCCTGTTGGGGTTCACAAGATATGATTCTAACTAACTTCTTTTGTAAGACTAAAATTTCCTCTATCCTACTGCAATTTCCGTAAAATATAATATTGTATCTGAAAATGGATTGGAAATAAGCAAAGTAAGCTGTTTTAATATAATTTTAAACTATACAGTGAATTAGTTTAGTTATAAGACAAATTACCCTTGAAAGCTTAGAACTTATGTAATCTATATGATCTCCCCAAGAAAGGGTCTTATCCAGATAAATACCAAGAAATTTAACATTGTCTACATAACCATCCAACCTATTTGATTCACAGGGTCTAAGGCTAAAAACAATTTTTTGAGTTTTATCTTTGTTTAAGAGGAAGCCATTTGATTCAAACCAAATAGAAGCTTCATTGATTGAGTTTTGAGCTAACTCTTGAAGTTGTTTAAGATCGGGATTAATATTTAAAAATGTTGTATCATCTGCATACAAATAAGTTTTACTGGTTATACATTCTGGGAGGTCGTTAATACAAATTAAAAATAATAGAGGACCTAGAACAGATCCCTGAGGCACGCCATATTTCATTTTTAATTCTTGGGACCATTCTCCATCAATATTGACTTTTTGTATTCTATTGTTTAAGTATGATTTGAAAAAAGAAAGTGGAGATCCGTTGATACCATAAAAACTTAATTTCATTATTAGGTCATCATGGTCGACACAATCGAAAGCCCTACTCAGGTCGCAGAAAGTGGCCTGAGCAAGTGACTTCCTCTCAAAGACCATTAGTACCTCATTAATCAATTTATCTATTGCGTCTGATGTACACTTGCCCTTTCTAAATCCAAATTGTGATACACTTAAAAAGTTGTTTCTTTCAAAAAAAGAATTCAGCTGGTTAAAAACCATGATTTCAAACAATTTTGATACTACAGGAATGATTGATATTGGGCGATAACTTTCTGGAATATCTTTTTTACCTTTTTTAAAAATGGGACAGACTCTGGTGACCTTTAATTCATCTGGAAAGACACCCTCAAGGAGACAGAGATTAAAGCAGTAAGATAGAGGTTCAGCTAGATTACCAATAATCTGTTTAAGCAAACTATTAGACATGAGATAAACATCATTACTGCTAGAGTTTTTTAGTTTTTTTTGTGGCTTTTATTATTAGATCATTAGGTGTGATAAATTTCCAGAAAAAAGGTACAGGAGTAATGGGAGAATTATTAACTAAATCTTTTGAACTGTAAGCATTACTAACAATTTTCATTTTTATGTTTTCAATTGATTCAATGAAAAAGGTATTGAAAACATCAGGAGATATTTTGGGTTTTTTTTGTATTGATTAAAGAATTGCTACTGGTTTTAATGATTTGCCAGGCAGTTTTACATTTGTTATTACTTTTTTCTATGAGATTTGTGTTATATTCTATTTTGGCCTTCTTAATTGAATGCTTATATTGATTTTTTAACCCATTATATGCTTGTTTTGTTTCATTTGAAACGCTTTGACTATTTTTTACTATTTTATCTAGAAAAATTAATCTTTCTTTCATAACTCTTAACTCACTATTATACCAAGCATTACAATTATTTTTTTTCGAATTTTCAGTTAGAATTTTTATTACTTTAGAAAAATAAGAAATGTTATCTTTTAAAACTTTGAAAAAACTCTGAACGTATCTTCTGCTGTTGAATTTATACAATTAAGCACTTGTATCCAATCATAAGTACCAAGCTTTTCTACTAATAAACCAACCGAATCTTTTGGCAAAATTACTTTAGAAAAAGAGTTTAAAGCAGCATATTGATTAACACAATCCTTATCCAAATTCAAAGTCAAATTAATTAGAAGACCATTATGGTCAGAGAAGGGGAAATCAAATACTTTACAGCTTATATTTGCGTTTTTACTACAATTTGTTAATACATTGTCCAGGCAATTGTTGCCTCGAGTGGGGGAGTGATTTAAGAAGTGAAAATTGTGCTGGCGTAGTATATTAAGAAATTGTTTAGAGAGGTAGTTGTTCTGAGTCAAGTCAAAACTTTTATTAAAGTCTCCTCCGATGATTGAAACATAATTAGTCCAACGAGAGAGATGAGTTAATAATTTATCAAAATTTTCAAGAAAAACCACAGGGTTGCCCGAAGGTGAGTAGTAGACAGAGACGAAAATTAATTTAAAATCCTCGATAAAGACCGCTGCTGCTTCTAAACTCATTTCAGAACAAAACTGATCCAAATCACACATTTTAACCTGCAAAGAATTTTTAGTGAAAACTAAAGAGCCCCCCCTTATATGATCAGTATTGAAGTACTTGTGTGCCAAATTTCATGAAAATCGGTTCAGGCATTCGGTCGTTATAGCCAATTCATGGGGACCCAGCATCCTGTTACGGCCGCCATTTTGATGACGTCATTACGGACGACCGAGATCCTTAAAAATTGGGCCTGGGCGGTTTTAGGTTCAGAAACTTGTATACTATAACCACCTAAAATTGCAGCCTCTCCGCCAGAACTGAAATATTTTCCTGCTACCCAACCTGACTATTAATAAAATTTTATTTTAGTAAAATATTTGAAATTATTTGTACAATTGTAATTTTTCTTCAGTTATTTAAACTACACTGAAAAATTGCGATGATGTGATTTAGTACTTTTTAGATACAAGCTTCACTATCTTTAATGTATATTAAAGGTTTAAAATGTCATTGATTTGTTTGTGGGATCTAAATTCAAAGTTTAAATATATTTTAATCAAGTATTATGTTGTTTTATCATTAAAATCCTAAAAAAAACACAATGGGGTAAAAAATTACCCCACGCACGCTCTCGTGTTTTGACGGTAGGCGCGCGCTCTCCAGGGTTAACAGCAGGTTAAGGAACATGTCGGCCTTAGTCACTAACAAGACTACAAGATCGCACCATTACATTCTACATCTACACTACATCTACACTCATCCTTCACTCATATTTGGGTTAAAATTGGGTTAGAAAATATTGTATAATGTCATGATCTTACATCATTAAACATTGATGTTGTAAGTTGTATCCTATAGGCTTAAATTACAAGAGTATGACAAAAAAAGCAAATGAAATAAAATAATATCCTGATTTTAAAAAAATTACCATCTTTATGAGTATACTAGCTGTGTGCCCGTTCTACGCACGGGGATCTTATAGTGGTCAGTTGGAACCTTCCTATATAAAGAACAGCAGTTGGTTTGCATATTTTCAGATATGCTGGCCAAACTATTATACATAAACAAATACAGTATCTGACAGTTTCAAGTAAAAAAAAATGCGTAATAGATCTATGAGAGGTACACTTCCATATCTGTTGGCACAAACAACCAAATGAGTAATATTGATTACCGTATTTGATTGTTTAATTCGATATATCGTTTGGTTAGTTAGGTTAGGTCAACCTTACCTAACTAACCAAACGATATATAGTTAAAATACTATACTTAAACCACGCCATTAAACATTCAGGTTGGAAATTTCACTATCAAAGGTGCTCTTGTCCTGTCCGTACGGAACACTGAGTAATATGCGCTACCAAGGCCTACGAACACAATAGATGGGCAATTGGTCTTTTGGCTGTATGGTCCAGCGAGCAGCAAATAGCATTGAGAAGACACATTGGAAAAGCAATTTGAGCATAATCCGTAAGCATCTGTTACAATCACCCACTGCAGTTGTCACTTTACACTTTACACGGGGATAGCCCAACTCCGCCCGGTGGTCAGATTTAAGAAGACGAAAAGTTTTATGGCCCCCGATGGGTCCAGTCCAACTCCGCGCGGTGGTCACTTTTAGTGTATAGCCCAACTCCGCGCGCTGGTCCCATCTAATCTCTACGCTACCCATCAATCTTTAACTTGTACTTGTTGTACTCTCGGATGGGATATGAAGGGTTTAATACAAAATAGTATACGTATGATGTGTCCCAAAAGTAATGTTACACTTTTATTTGATCATAACTACTTTATTCATGTGACATGTTAGGTTTGGTTAGGTTAGGTTAGGTTAATGATAGTCAAATTCAAATGAAATATAAGTATTCTCTTTTGTACTGATTAACTTTATTTTATTAGTTACTGGGGTTTTGTACAGTTATAAATTGTGTACATTTATAACAAATTCAAACTTCAAAAACAAACTCTCAGCGGTCAGGACTGTGAGAGCCAAATTGACCACTGCGCGGAGTTGGACATGCGCCGCGAGGGATCCGAAGTGACCACTGCGCGGAGTTGGGATAAGCCCCTTTACACAACCACCATTAAAGTGCCATCAATGAGTTGAAACCTTTTATGTAAGATATTGGTAACGCTTATGTAAAAATGTAAGTTTCCCAACCATATACAACACTGATTCAAGGTCTTTTTCCCGATTATCAAAACTCAAGAAAAATGTTATACACAAAGAATCTCTATTTTCATTTACGGTAACCCTACACATTATTGCACTTGCGATTAATTAAATCCATTATGTAAAGAAAAATGGTATTAATCCAACTTGGTTTGGATTTGCTTTTGAAACGTGATCGGAAATGATTGCGGTATTTGTAAACAACATTCAATGTAAACATATCAGTGACAGCTAGGGAAAAATAATCTTGATCCGAACAAACTGCTAAGTACAGTACAAAAATACCCCCGCTGCAGCAAACCTGCCGACCAAGCGAATTTCCATTTGCCTGGATTGGTTTTCAATTAATCTATTAAATTAAGATTTATGTAACGAATACCTAGTTATTTTTTGTTTTTTTGTCCTAGGACGCGAGGCACGAGCCTGGGATTGTTTTTCACATTACTTCAGGCTAGACCTAGGGGTTGCGGCATTATCACTTTGATAAAATCCATTGGTGACTTGGCGGGGATCGAACCCAGGACCTCACGGACTGAAGTCCTGCGCTCTAACCACTACGCCAGCTCGCTGTAGGTTAGCTGCTACAGGGAAACTAATGAAGTGTGTTTTTTATTAAAATATCAATAGCTTAGTATGAAATAAATAAATCTGCCAAGTTTGATCAAAATATATCCATAAACAAGCCAACTACAAGATATTATAATATTCTCCATAAGAATAACATTGCAATTTTAAATTAACAATTTTTTGAATTTTCTCCATAACCAATCACCGTACAAAAACACTTTCATATACTAAATTATTTGTTTCTTTAAGCTCTTTAAAAAGGTCTGGAGAAAAATTGATAACTTTTGTGTTTTAAGGGTAAAAAATGAGAAAACCCCATTTTTACCCCATAAAACCCCTCATTAAACCCCGTTCCCATGGTCCGATCATGCTGGTTTGCGAACTCATTCAAGTTTATCCCGCCTTACACCTTCAAACCAAATTTTATCAAAATCGGACAACAATTTCTCAAGTTATCGTGCGGATGGACACATATATATCTCTATATATATAGATATATATATACATATATACAAATTTGAACGAATTGTGTTTTTGGCCTCTGGGGACATCAAAATGAAAGAGTAAATCGGTCCCGGGTCTAGGTCTTACCGTGCCACCTACGGTAATAGCTACTTCCCTATAGGGAAATTCGCTAAAAGTGAATATTTCTACAGAAGCAGAGCAAGTCATCAGTTTCCTCGAGCTCAAGCAAATGCAGTAGCTACTTAATCACATAGTTTTGTGATTTTTTTTATTATATTCTGTTCGTGTTCTGTTTATTTAACTTATCACCAAAATTTGTGTTACCCTTTACCATAGACTTCTTAATTGTTCCTTATTGATAAGAAAATGTTTCTTTTGGCGGGCTGCGTCAAGTGTCAAAGGTGTAAGCAGGCACCAAACACAAAAGTAGGGAAGCTTGCATCAGAAGTAATTACTCAACCTTGGGAGAAAATTTTCGTCGATCACATTGGCCCTCTGCCACTTTCTCTCAATAGGAACCAATATATTCTCACGGTAGTAGACTCTTTTTTCCAAGTTTGCCCTCATGATTCCTGTTCGAAATACCAAATCAGAAACCACAGCTTCAGTTCTTACCAAACAGGTTTTTCAATCTTTGGCCCACCAAAATTCTTAGTTTCCGACAACGTGTCCACATTCAAGTCCGTAACGATCAAGAACCTTTGCATGGGATTAGGCATCCAACATATCTACACCAGTCCGTACTACCCCAACCCTTCCCACGCCGAAAGGGTCAACAAGCAAATAAAAATAGCCATCCGAATTTTCCACCATGAACACCAAAAACGCTGGGATCAGGAATTACACTGGTTCCAGTTAGCCTTCAACTCTGCCCGTCACGACTCCACCAAAACTTCCCCAGCCCGTTTATTCCTTGGTAGAAACATCTCTCATCCTTTAGAGCTCCACTGGAATCTGGACAGGCTAATCGACGACCAGGCTTCCCCACAGTCTTCAAATGAAGAGTGGGGAAGAGCCGTCGAGAACCTCATCAGAGCTAGACAGCTTAGGCAGCAGAAATACGATCTGGACAGATTGCCCAACCCGTACAAGACCGGGGACTGGGTAATGTTCAGAGAGCATCACCTCAGTAGAGCTGCCGATGGCATCAACCAAAAATTGCTCCCTGTCTGGTCCAAACCTTGTGTCATTGAAACATTTTCTTCCCCAGTCACGGCACGTTTGGTAAATCCATCAACAGGAAAGTTCATTAGAAATGCACACGTGTCACATCTTAAACAATTTTTTCAGCCGCAATTTTAAACACAACAAGATCAACCTCCTTTGCCCAGATCAGAACACTCTGCTAAAGTGATATTAGATTAAGCCTTCTCAATCTGTCGCTGTCCCCGCCAACGCCCGGAGGACTGTGAGTCTCAGGGTATCCTTCCCTAGGATGGGCTGCCCTACCCTATCTTTCACCCCTCCCTTTTCGTCTCTGACACCCTCACCGAGTTCAGTAAAGATTTTTTTTTTTTTAATATGACTTTCCACGGGTGTTTACCTTTTATTTTTATTTTTGTTATTTTTACCCCGTTGGAAAGGGCTCAGTGATGGCACCTTCTGTGGTGGCTAGCATGCGGTCATTTGTCTAGAGGCTAGCTCTCTTTCTATTCTTTCCTATCCACCCTTATCTATTTTCACACTTCTTAGCTTAATTAGTCACTAAGGTAGAGATAGTTAGATTTAGGGAGAAATAGTTACTAGTAAGTTAAGGAATAAGTACCTTTTTTTTGCAAGAAACCAAATGAATAGAAAACTTCGCCTTTCAAGGAAAATACTTGACGAGGAAACAATCTCCGGAATTCCAAGAATACCTATCCCCACCTTTTTCTAGCGCTTACCGACGCGCAATTTTCTGCACGCGTAATGTTCTGCACACGCAATTTTCTGCGAAACGTTCTTTATATAAAAAATTAAAAAAAAGGTTTCAACAAGAACAGTTTACTATCCTTCCAAACCCCATCAACACACAGACCCCAAAACGGTATCCGCGAGTTCCACCAGTCTGGTTTCATCAGCCAACACACCTTGGGCGCAGCCTGCGATGCTCCGGCCTTGTCGGCATGAGTCATCAGCACACAACATCTCTACCTACACTCAGCCTGCTGCCTGAACACGTAGCCCATACCATCAGCACCTCTCAAGACCAGCATCACCAAAAGACACACCAGCTGATCTCAATTCCCCCCACAGTGCACCAACAATTCCTTAGGAAAAAAAAAAATCTTTTGTGAGTGCAGTTGTCCATCCCTTTTTTGATTTCACAGAAGAAGACAATTCAATTTCAATCCGTCCCCACAATGCCTTCTTCTTTTCGCAGGGGGGGTGGATCCCGCTCTCTGCCGTGTTTGGTTCAGGAAAGTCCGGCGGTCCGAGGTGCCATTTACAGCCAGGCTGGTCAGAACCTACAGGCTTCCACATCTGGAAGCAAATCGAACGACAAACTTCCCCACCAAAACAAAAAAGAAAAAAAACACCAAACCAAACCTTTCACCAACCTTCAACAAAACTGTTCTGTTCTTTTCTTTGCTTTCGTCGTAAGGGGGGTGGTTGTGACGCATAGTGGCACGCTATATTTTTTATAGTGTGTGCATTTCGCGAAGCCTTATTAAGTCAAATTCAAATGAAATATAAGTATTCTCTTTTGTACTGATTAACTTTATTTTATTAGTTACTGGGGTTTTGTACAGTTATAAATTGTGTACATTTATAACAAATTCAAACTTCAAAAACAAACTCTCAGCCGTCAGGACTGTGAGAGCCAAATTGACCACTGCGCGGAGTTGGACATGCGCCGCGAGGGATCCGAAGTGACCACTGCGCGGAAGCAATGTGGGCTGCATGTTCAAGTCGTTGCCTGCCGCGATTGCATCAACGTCTCTCCCCACTTCCCCACCTACGTCGACGCCTCTCCTCCTTCTTGCTAAACCAACCTCGACACGGAAAACAACCTAAAAAACTCCGACCGTCTCTCTCGTCATAAATGGATAAGTTTATTTCTAGTTAATATGTAGAAATAAGTTCAAATTATGTTTGGCTAAGTCAGGTAACAAGCGGGGAGCCCTTCTGGCTCGCCCGACCATTGAAATGTAGGAAATCACAACTTAGTAGGTTGGGTACCTTCTGCACCCAACGTTCTTAAACATGAAATATTAAACCACATGTTCCCAGAATGTAGCTTAGCAATTATCCATCAAATTCATGCATATTAACCATTCAGTATTCAATTTACATATTATTTCCCTCACTCATCAATATTAGTAAGTAATTATCCAAGTTCAGTTCATAGTTGGAAGGGTAGGTTAATACTTAAATAGTTAGTTCAATTAGTGCAAATCAAAGCTGGCTAGGCAAGTGTTCTGATCGGGTGAGGTTCATAAGGTCCAAATTTCACAAAGTCCAATGGTTAAAATATTAATAAACAGAGCGTTTCACAAGGTCCAAATTTCACAAGGTTTAACGGTTAAAATATTAATAAACAGAGCGTTTCACAAGGTCCAAATTTCACAAAGTCCAACGTTAAAATATCAAATGAACATAGCGTTTCACAAGGTCCAACGGTACAGTCTCGGCCAGAAGTCGCTGCAGAGGTTGCCTTGTTCGGTATGTAGGCACTACACTACCTAGTGTTGTTGCCACGCGTCACAAAACATCATTGTGGGTCCGTAGATACAGTACGTTGTATAGAGTGTAAAGTAGTGGTATTCACCCCCTCCGCAGCAAACCTGCAGACTAATCGATTTTCCATTTCCCTTATTTGATTTACACTAGAATATCTCCTTAAAAATGATCACATTTATTCCCTATTTAAATAGCATTAGTTTAACAAGTACCGTACTTAGGTTTGCTGCAACAGGGAGTAATCAGTAATCAGTAGTTGAGCGCCAGCGGACGGTGCCTGCTATCTGACCGTGGCTACCAATGTAGAGACTTCTGGCCCAGACTGTACCGTTGGACCTTGTGAAATTTGGACCTTGTGAAACGCTCTGTTTATTTGATTTTTTAACATTGGACTTTGTGAAATTTGGACATAGTGAAACGGTGATTATTTGAATGTTATAGTTTTGGACTTTATGAAATTTGGACCTTGTGAAACGCTCTGTTTATTTAATATTTTAACCGTTGGACTTTGTGAAATTTGGACTTTATGAAACGCTCCCTTCTGATCTGGGTAAAAGGTCTCCGTCCCTCTGGTCCCCAGCAATCTTCCTAATTTTATTGGTAGCAGATTCAGCACACTTAAATTAAGTTTGGTCCAGACACACCTATTCCTAACCTATTAGCATTGCCCTGTTTATCCCTGCTGATTACCCGAATTCCCTCCTCCATACCATACCATTAACCCCCATCATCACCTCCATCCAACGGCCCCCGGCTACATTGTATGGATATTAGTGTAAATGAAATTAAGAAAGAAGAGAAAACATCTACCAAAAATAAATTGGCTTTACAACTTAATCAAACGTGGCAAAATTGAAAATAAAGATGATTTACACGTAAAACAAATTATTTATATGTTTTTTAAGGTTAATTAGGGTTACAAATTAATAGTTTAATTTAACATAATTGTTTTATTTAGAATTATTCTAAATAAATGTGATTCAGTATAAAAATTAACCTCTTCACACTCGTATGCTCTAGACTCAAAAGCACAAAGTAGGCTAAAGGCTATGACATTTTTTGTCTCACAAACCCTTGGATTCAGCCTTTGAAACTACATTATACAGCAGAAAACCCCAATCTTATAGTATTCAGAGTGTTTATTTGAAGGTTTGTCTCTTTGAAGATCTCTATGCTTATTTTGTCTCAGTTTGAATCACAACTTTTAATTTAATTTGAATGTTATTTAAATTTTTCATGACTTTGTTAATGTACGCTTAATTTGTGAGGTATATTATTTTTAAGTTTTGTGTAAATCAATATTTATATTATATCCCTTTATTCTTCAGAATTTGACCAGCACAGGTTTTTATAATTTCTTTAAAAATAATAAAACTAAATTTTATCATACTTTAAAAAATCACACATTCTTATTTCTTTTATTTTGTATTTAAAAAAAATGTACAATACAGAATTAGTACTAGGTATTCATGGTGTACCTGGAGTCGAGCTGGTGGTTGGCCACATCCCCACTGCCTCCCTTGTGTAACGGCTTAGTGCAAGGGTTACCAGTCATACTGAGCACCTCACACATCTGTCTGCCGCTCTTCCAGTATCTCTCACACTCTCTCTCTAACTGTGTGATATAACTCTCCACCAGTGGACCTCTGGCATTCTCTCCAAACACCCCCAGTGCCAGGGACACCTGCAATGTGGCATCAAACTTAATCTTCCACTATCTCTCACACTCTCTCCCCATCTAACTGTGTGATATAACTCTCCACCAGTGGGCCTCTGGCATTCTCTCCAAACACCCCCAGTGCCAGGGACAACTGCAATGTGGCATCAAACTTAATCTTCCACTATCTCTCACACTCTCTCCCCATCTAACTGTGTGATATAACTCTCCACCAGTGGACCTCTGGCATTCTCTCCAAACACCCCCAGTGCCAGGGACACCTGCAATGTGGCATCAAACTTAATCTTCCACTATCTCTCACACTCTCTCCCCATCTAACTGTGTGATATAACTCTCCACCAGTGGACCTCTGGCATTCTCTCCAAACACCCCCAGTGCCAGGGACACCTGCAATGTGGCATCAAACTTAATCTTCCACTATCTCTCACACTCTCTCTTTAACTGTGTGATGTACCTCTCCAACAAGGCTCCTCTGGCATTCTCTACAACAAACCCTACAGCGTCAGGGACACCTGCAATGTGGCATCAAACTTAATCTTCCACTATCTCTCACACTCCTCTCTGTGACTTTCCTGAAAAATTGATTACAAAATTACAAAGAGCGCAAAAGGGATGCACTAGGTGTATTTTAGGTTAAAGTGGGATGATCATATCACTCAATATTACCATAGACTGGGGTAGTTAAAGATTAAGGAGAGGATTGAATATGGTATCTTACGACTGACATTTAAAGTATTTTAAAGTGGAGAACCCGAGTATACAATGGAAAAATATAATATATTAGCAGATGTACACCAAAGACAGACTCGTTTTGGTAATGTCCTACTTCAATTTCCTATACACCGTACTGTAATGTGACGCTTGCGTCACAGCGGCGACGCATCAGACGAAATCAGCTGATAACTGGAAAACTTGGGGGAGAGGGTAGGAATCGCAGAGACAAAGTAGTTAGTTGTCTCCTGGAGTTTGTAGTGTGTAGGCGACCTGGTCAACCCTGGACATGGTCTACGAACGATAATTTATCTTAAGTTTAGTTAATTAAATAAATATGTTCTAATTTTTTTCAGGAAGGGAGGGGGATCAACCCATAACCCTTAAGGTACGAGTGGAAGTTTTACTTATTCTTTGCTTATTATATTTAATTAGATGCATTAGAAATATTAGACCATCAAAATGGCTGTGATATGGATGTGGTTTGGCTCAGTATTTAATTTAAGTTTATTACTATTCAACTCAGAATGTCACACGCAGCAATAAACTGATTAAATTGAGCCTTAACGATCCTTATGAGTCCAGTACTGTTACTATAAAATATAGTACACTACACGCTTCAATAACATATAATAAATCATATAATGTTACTTCTTATGAATGAGTTAGACAATGACATAAGAACTAGTGATGCCAGAGGAGCCTTGTTGGAGAGTTACATCACACAGTTAAAGAGAGAGTGTGAGAGATAGTGGAAGATTAAGTTTGATGCCACATTGCAGGTGTCCCTGACGCTGTAGGGTTTGTTGTAGAGAATGCCAGAGGAGCCTTGTTGGAGAGGTACATCACACAGTTAGAGATAATTTGATAATTTGTTCATTGTGGTGTGAGTAGCCTCCGGATTGCGAATAATAACTAGTGATAGTGGTTTAAATACCTTATTCTTGCAATCCGATTGTTGTCTTCACAACTAGTTTCGACCTGCTAGGAGGTCATCATCAGGTGTGTACAAGGATGATATTAACTTCATATGAAGGTCGTCAGTAACAGTTTTTTACATTTACACAAACACACGACGAATAAACACATAGCGCGCACACATATACGGCCAATAAAATATAACATCGAACTCGACAAGCGGACCCGTGTTGAAAATGCGGAAGTTGTGTCTAGACTGTAGGGTACACAGCTGGTCAGGTATCACGCACATTTTCTTATCGCTCGTCGGTTCCATTCCCATTGTCTCTGCCCTACCCTCCCCTCTCCAGTATTTCTATTGCAGTGTTGTATATGACGTTTGAATTAAAATAAAGTTGGTTGTTTAAAACATTATCGATGTCTGATTTGACGGCTCTATATATCTCAAATTCTTCCAGGGTGTTAATTTTAATCTTGTCCTGTGACGTATGTAAAATTTCCATGTTTTCATTAATGCTGCTGTAATTATGCTGATGTGAAACTAAATTTTCGGCAAAGGTTGAAGTTTGTTTTGAGGTGGTTTTCTTTGGTATGTGCTCCTTAAACCGATTGGAGAAAGAACGGGACGTTTGGCCTGTGTAATACTTGTTACAATCTGAACAGTTGATTTTGTAAACACCACTTTTTCATATTTAAGTTTAGTTGTACCGGTACTTGGCCTTTCTTTAAGAAGTGGTCCCAGATTGTTTTTTGTTCTAAAGGATACTGTTATGTTATTTTTCCCCATTAATGATTTAAATTTATTACTATAAGACATGAATTATAGTCAGCTGATAAGAACTTTTTATTTTGGTTCACTCTTTCTGTTTTGTTTTGGTGTTTCAAAATTAATTTATCTATTAACATGGTCGTTTATCCATTGGAGACAGCAATGTGTTTTATAATGTTTATCTCTTCGTTGTAATCGTCAGTGCTCATTGGGATTTATAACAATCTATTTACAAAACAATGGTATGCGGCTAATTTCTGTGAAAATGGATGGTGTGAATCTGAATGTATTGTTTGATCGGAGCAGGTGGGTTTTTGGTAGATTTTAAACTTTAAGCTGTCATTATGTTTTAATATGGTAAGGTCCAGAAAATTTATAGAATTATTTTTCTCCTCTTCTAGTGTGAACTTAATATTATTGTGAATATGGCATAAATATGCATGTAGAAGGGATAGCTGTCTGTTGTTACCATTGAATAGGACAATGGTATCGTCTACATATCGATAGTAGAAAATTATTTTGTTCTTATATCGGTTGGAGTCAGTAAACAAGTGCTGGTTTTCGATGTGGTTAAAAAATGCTTCAGAAAGAATGCTGGAGAGGGGGGAGCCCATGGCTAGGCCGTCATTTTGTAAGTAGAATTTATCTTGAAACTGGAAGTAGTTCTGTTTTAATATCGTATTTAATAGTGAAACTAGTTCATTGATGGCGTTGGGTGACAATTTGGAATATTTTCGAAGGTTTAGTTCAAGTATTTGCACGGTTTCTTTGACGGGTACATTCGTATATAAATTAACAATATCAAAAGATGCCAACTGTAATTTCCGCCAATTTGTTGATTTTTGATTTTTTCGACGAGTTCAATACTGTTCTTAACACTATGATTATTTTCTAACACAATTTCTTTCCTAATAATTTTATCTAATTTCTTGGCTACTTTATATGATGGAGAAGGCATGAAATTTACTAATGGTCGGATTGGGACATCTGGTTTGTGAATTTTCGGGAGGCCCCTGAGGACCGGTGCTTGTGGGTTCGTTACTTTTAGAGAAAATATATCATTAACTGACAATAAGTTCTTGCTCTCAGATATTGATTTATTGATTAATTTGGCGTAAGAAGTTGTTGGATCTTTGTTAAGAAGATTGATGTTATTGTTACTTATAAAGTCACAAACTTTATTCACATAAATATCTTTATCCATTATGACAATTGAGTTGCCTTTATCGGCTTTTGTAATCAATGCGTTCCCCTCAGCGAGTTTGTTCCTGATGCTAGTTACAGCCTGTCGCATCATCTTGTACTTGTTGTTGAGTTTCCGGGCCACTTGATCGACTTTAATCGTTTGGGAACCAGGGCCGCCCCCCTGGCACAATTTGTTATTCAGAATTAGTTTTGCCAACAGTGTCATTTGGAGGCTTCTGATTGACTATAATGAAGGTTTACTAATTGAAAAATAAGTTATGTTCATAAAATAAAATGATAAATGCCTCAAATTCAATTTAAAAAATTTTAATTATGAAATTTAACTGTCATAACCTAACCAAACGTGCTGATAATGAAAAAATCCAATGAAGGTTTATTAATAAAAAAAATAGTCCTGTTAATAAAATAAAATTATGAATGCCTCAAATTCAATTTATAATTTTTTTATTATAAAATTAAACTGTCATAACCTAACCAAACTAACCAGACTTGCTGATAATGAAAAATCGAATGAAGGTTTAATGGAAAAAAAGTTCTGTTCATAAAATAAAAAAGGTAAATGGCTCAAATTCAACTGTATAATGTTTTAATTATAAATTTAAACTGTCATAACCTAACCAAACCAACCAAACTTGCTGATAATGAAAAAATCCATGACAAACAAAGTAGTGCCACGGGTGAGATTCGAACCCGGCTCCTTCAGCCCAGCGGCACTTCATCGACTTTAATCGTAGTGGGAACCAGGGTCGCTACCCTGACACCCCGGGTCACTTGATCGACCCTATTCGCCGTTATAGATCGAGGCTCAATCCCTCGACGCTATCTCTCCGACATCATTCGTTTTGGGAACCAGGGCCGTTACCCTGACACCCCGGGCCACTTGATCGACCTTATTTGCCGTCATTCGCCGTTAGTGATTGAGGTACAATACCTTGATGCTTTCCCACAGTTTTAAATCGTTTTGGGAACCAGGGCCGTTACTCTGACACCCCGGGTCACTTGATCGATCCTATTCGCTGTTATAGATCGAGGCTCAATCCCTCGACGCTATCTCTCCGACATTAATCGTTTTGGCAACCAGAGTCGCTATCCTGACACCCCGGGTCACTTGATGGACCTTATTTGCCGTTAGCGATCGAGGTACAATCCCTCGACGCTATCCCACAGTTTTAAATCGTTTTGGGAACCAGGGTCGCTACCTTGACACCCCGGGTCACTTGACCGACATCATTCGACCTTATTTGCCGTAAGCGATCGAGGCCCAATCCTTTGACGTTATTCCTCAGTTTTAATCGTATTGGGAACCAGGGTCGATCCCCTGTCACCCCGGGCCACTTAATCGACATTAATCGTTTGTGAACCAGGGCCGTTACCCTGACACCAAGGGTCACTTGATCGACCCTATTCGCCGTTAGCGATCAAGGAACAATCCCTCGACACTATCTCTCCGACATTAATCGTTTTGGGAACCAGGGTCGCTACCCTGACACCCCGGGTCACTTGATCGACCTTATTTGCCGTTAGCGATCGAGGTACAATCCCTCGACGCTATCCCACAGTTTTAAATTGTTTTGGGAACCAGGGTCGCTACCCTGACACCCCGGGTCACTTGATCGACCTTATTTGCCGTTAGCGATCGAGGTACAATCCCTCGACGCTATCCCACAGTTTTAAATTGTTTTGGGAACCAGGGTCGCTACCCTGACACCCCGGGTCACTTGATCGACCTTATTTGCCGTTAGCGATCGAGGTACAATCCCTTGATGCTTTCCCACAGTTTTAAATCGTTTTGGGAACCAGGGTCGCTACCCTGACACCCCGGGTCACTTGACCGACATCATTCGACCTTATTTGCCGTAAGCGATCGAGGCCCAATCCTTTGACGTTATTCTCAGTTTTAATCGTATTGGGAACCAGGGTCGATCCCCTGACACCCCGGGCCACTTAATCGACATTAATCGTTTGTGAACCAGGGTCGCTACTCTGACAGCCTGGGCCACTTGATCGACTTTAATCGTAGTGGGAACTAGGGCCGCTACCCTGACACCCAGCGGAACTTCATGGACTTTAATCATAGTGGGAACCAGGGCCGCGGATTCTACGTAAAATCATACGGATTCTAGGTAAAAAGATACATAAATTTCACCTAAAACATTTTTTGAAAAAAATTGTTTTGTAACTCTAATCTACTATTAAAGTCAATAATAATTATAGGTTATTCATCTGCCAAATGTACATGAAACAATAATAGAGAAAAACAAAAAAAATATGATGAATAAAATCAGCTGTTTATTGTAAACACTATAGTAATTGAGTACCGTAACAGCTGTTCTACGCATTGCTTAGTTTCATTTTATTGTAGAAAGAAATCATATTTTGTTTTTGTATATTAAAGTGGTCGCAAAGTGGTACACAAGCTAAATCTATTTCGAATTACTAAAATTTCTAGACATAATTTGCTTTTCTCAATTTAAAATTCGTCTTGCTTAAAATTGTATGCTTGTTAACTTTTATAGAATCAGGCCAAAATATAGTTTGAAATATTAAAGAAATGATATTTATCTGGAATTTTAAAATATTCCAACGGATGCTCTTAAATAAGATTCTTGTTTGTTACAAGTTTTTTTAATAAATTATTTAACCTATTAAGTACAAAATATCATAAAAATCTGAACATTAATCCATTGGTTGTAATAGCTTAACTTTATTTACAGGTTTTATGTAGGTACAATATCTACTAGGTTTGTTTACTTTATGCAGTGGTTGAACCTGCTGATCCTCAGTGTTCAACGTTGCCACCGCCTCGCCGAATGCACGTTTGCACTCTGTTTTCAAATGTGTCAACCACTCTAATGTAAACACAAATGATTTTTTTATAAAATAAAACGAAACTAAGCAATGAGTAGAACAGCTGTTCCTCAATTACTATACTGTTTACAATTAACAGCTGATTCTATTCAAGTAAGTTTGGCAGATGAATGACCTATAACTTAATTGACTTTAATAGGGGATAAGAGGTAGAAAACAAGTAAAAAAAATTAGACAAAAAAGTTATGTATTTTTTTAACGTAGAATTCGATTCTGTGATCAAAATTGGTAGTTTACATTTTTTAAAGTCAACTTCCGGTCTAAGAAAGCCACTTCAGGTGTGATTTTGTATTTTAAATTATCACCAATTGGTAGACCGTGCCCAATTTATTTAGTTCTGTATTATTTGTTGTTTGTAATAAAAGGTTTCCCTCGTTTTTAAAGGGGTGTACGGGTGGTTTTGGACACCCTGTATTGTTCTCAACAGTGGGTGATAGCAATCGGTTAATTTTACACATGCTGCATATAAAGTGGCTACTTGCTAGTTTAGTATGAGTCTTAATAAATCCTTTAACCTTGTTGTAACATAAGGTTTCCAAAACTGATACTGAATACTTAAATCAACTGATATACTTTCCATACTCTTACAGGAACTTATACAGGAGGAACACTAGCACTCTTATTAAGAAGCCAATAAAAGTCAGGTGTAGTATATGTTTAGGAAAATTCTTATTTAAGCAGCTATTTAGACCAAAAATGGAAGAAAATAACTACAGCAAATAACATACACAAGAGTGAACGAAACGGCACACGGAAGATTTCTCAGGTGCCGTTTAACGTCACTAACGCTGACGTCACTTTGAGAGAACACCAATACCGCAACGATACGATTTTGAACCATCGGCCATCGGTGGTGTAGTGGATAGCGTGGCGGGTTGATATTCCGGGTGTACCGTGTTCCAATCCCGCCAGTAGCACTAACTTTTTGTCAACAATTTTTTCCATATCAGCAAGTTTGGTTGGTTTGGTTAGGTTATGACAGTTTAATTTTATAATTAAAAAATTAAAAAATTGAATTTTTGGCATTTATAATTTTATTTTATGAACAAAGCTATTTTTTAGATTAGTAAACTTTAATTAGATTTTTCCATTATCAGCACGTTTGGTTAGGTTATGATAGTTTAATTAAATATTAGAAAAATTATAAAATTTTCTGTTTCTTCAGACGCAGCAGTTAGTGTCGTCAAACGGCACCTGAGAAATCTTCCGTGTGCCCCACCGCAAGAGTGAACAAGATTTAATAGGAAAAAATTAACTAAAAAAATAAAGAAGTATTTTTTAAGAAAAATTGTCAAGGATTAAAAAATGAAAATTCTGATTTATGCTGAATAAAAGCTTGATAAAGATTAACTGAATGAAAATCTACAAACATTATTAAAACAAGGTAATTGTGTGTTTTGATGGAGAAGCGAATTTAAGCGCAATCTATATATTAATTTGAAACTGTTTTTCTTTGTCACAGCTATTTTGAGAGAACGGCTGGGCGTAGAAACTCGGTAGAGGTGTCTAAAGAAAGGTCTTGGTCTGTAGATGAGCCATCAAAAGAGAAACATGGTGAATTCCCTTGGGGCTCTGCCCCCATGGCCTTTAAATTCCCAACCCATGTTATTCTTATGGAGGAAAACGGGGTTTTTGTCACAGCTAATTTGAGAGAACGGCTGGGCGTAGAAACTTCGTAGGGGTCTCTAAAGAAAGGTCTTGGTCTGTAGATGAGCCATCAAAAGAGGAAAGAGGTAAATTCCCTTGGGGCTCTGCCCCAGAAGCCTTTAAAGTTGCCTCTTCAGATTTGTTTACATTACGACCATATGCATAATTCTACACTACTTTTGAATGCAACAGCTGTTAATATTTAAATTGTGATTTATTGAATTTGTCAAAATGGAGTACAGTATTTGCAACGGATTTTTCTGATTTTAAAATTGATTTTTTTCTGCATCTGTCATGTTTTGCAATATAATGTTCTATTACCAAATCAGTGGAAAATCCTAATATCACAGTAACTTTTACAATTATTTCTTATGGAGTTAACTTATATCTATTGTATGGGTTGGTTTCTGCCTTTTTTTACCACTTCTTGGAGATTGTACGTAGGTGATAATCTTTGGCATATTGCATCTGTAGACGAAACTTGGGTTGGTGTAATTATTACAATGGAAAAAAGCGAGAAATCCTGGATAATTTGATAAAGGCTAAAAATAAAACTGAATTAACACTGTGCTACATTTCTTGAGCAATCATTTAAATAACCGATTTGCAAACAATGGAAACATAGAAAAAGTCATAGAACACAACCAAGTAAAAGAAATAGAAATAATGTTTTTTTTTACACTAAAACACTAAAAAAACAAGATCAGCTTTTTGAAAAAAGATAAGATATTTACAAAAGATTTTGTGTTGTGTAGATCATGAGTTTTTCCATAATCTTTGAGTCACCTTTATAATGCTTCTCAATTGCTCGAATTCGAGCAACAGGTACACTAGTTTAACTTAATTAAGACTCTCTTAATTAAGAACTTTGAATGTATGGATAGGAATATTATATACAGTATACACAAGCATACATTTCTATGCTATTAATACAGGAAAAGACTCACAAAAACAAGTTATATGGGCATTTAGTTAATAAGTATCATTGGTACAAAATATTTATCTCACCTTGTTGAGATGATACTCTTTAGTATAGTTGGCAGGCAAGTTTTCTTGGTATGTAGAAATGGCTAGAGGCAGAACTTTGCTACATCTGGCCTCACTAAATTTAATGTCTGTGTCTAGTAGATCATGCAGAGTAGATAATACAGGAGCAGACACGGGACTATCTTTGACGATCACTGTGTAGAGAGCATTTGCAGCTTCCAAGAGCACTCCTAGAGGTGGGGTCTGTAACACAAATTGCAGAGTAGACAGTACAGGAGCATAGACGGGACTAACTTTGACGATCACTGTGTAGAGAGCGTTTGCAGCCTCCAGGAGCGCTCCTGGAGGTGGGCTCTGTAACAAAAATTGCAGAGTAGAGAGTATAGGAGCAGAGACGGGACCACGCTTGAGCTCACTCTGTAGAGAGCATTTACAGTTTCCAGGAGCGCTCCTGGAGGTGGGGTCTGTAACAAAAATTGCAGAATAGAGAGTACAGGAGCAGAGACGGGACCATGCTTGACTTTACTCTGTAGAGAGCATTTACAGTTTCCAGGAACGCTCCTGGAGGTGGGGTCTGTAAAACAAATTGCAGAGTAGACAGTACAGGAGCATAGATGGGACTATCTTTGACGATCACTGTGTAGAGAGCATTTACAGTTTCCACGAGCGCTCCTGGAGGTGGGCTCTGTAACAAAAAATGCAGAGTAGAGAGTACAGGAGCAGAGACTGGACCATGGTTGACTTCACTCTGTAGAGAGCATTTACAGTTTCCAGGAGCGCTCCTGGAGGTGGGCTCTGTAAAAAAAATGCAGAGTAGAGAGTACAGGAGCAGAGACTGGACCATCGTTGACTTCACTCTGTAGAGAGCATTTACAGTTTCCAGGAACGCTCCTGGAGGTGGGCTCTGTAACAAAAATTGCAGAGTAGAGAGTACAGGAGCAGAGACTGGACCATCGTTGACTTCACTCTGTAGAGAGCATTTACAGTTTCCACGAGCGCTCCTGGAGGTGGGCTCTGTAACAAAAATTGCAGAGTAGAGAGTACAGGAGCAGAGACTGGACCATCGTTGACTTCACTCTGTAGAGAGCATTTACAGTTTCCACGAGCGCTCCTGGAGGTGGGCTCTGTAACAAAAAATGCAGAGTAGAGAGTACAGGAACAGAGACTGGACCATGCTTGATTTCACTCTGTAGAGAGCATTTACAGTTTCCAGGAACGCTCCTGGAGGTGGGCTCTGTAACAAAAATTGCAGAATAGAGAGTACAGGAGCAGAGACGGGACCATGCTTGATTTCACTCTGTAGAGAGCATTTACAGTTTCCAGGAGCATTCCTGGAGGTGGGATTTGTAACACAAATAGCAATGTAGAAGGTACAGAAGCAGAGACGGGACCATCCCTGACTATCACTCTGTAGAGAGCATTTAGAGTCTCATTCAGTGCTCCTCCAGGTGCATTCCTAGGGTCTATAACACAAATTGCAATGTAGAAGGTAGGCCTACAGGAGCAGAGACGGGACCATCCTTGACTATCACTCTGCAGAGAGCATTTAGAGTCTCATTCAGTGCTCCTCCAGGAGCACTCCTGGGGCCTATAACACAAATTGCAATGTAGAAGGTACAGGAGCAGAGACTGGACCATCTTTGACTATCATTCTGTAGAGAGCATTTAGAGTCTCATTTAGTGCTCCTCCAGGTGCATTAATAGAGGTGGGGTCTGTAACACAAATTGCAATGTAGAAGGTATAGGAGCATAGACGGGACCATCTTTGACTATCATTCTGTAGAGAGCATTTAGAGTCTCATTTAGTGCTCCTCCAGGAGCACTCCTAGGGTCTATAACAAAAATTGCAATCTAGAAGGTACAGGAGCAGAGACTGGACCATCCTTGACTATCACTCTGTAGAGAGCATTTAGAGTCTCATTCAGTGCTCCTCCAGGAGCACTCCTGGGGTCTATAACACAAATTGCAATGTAGAAGGTATAGGAGCAGAGACGGGACCATCCTTGACTATCACTATGTCTCATTCAGTGCTCCTCCAGGTGCATTCCTAGAGGTGGGGTCTATAACACAAATCGCTATGTAGAAGGTATAGGAGCATAGACGGGACCATCTTTGACTATCATTCTGTAGAGAGCATTTAGAGTCTCATTTAGTGCTCCTCCAGGAGCACTCCTAGGGTCTATAACAAAAATTGCAATCTAGAAGGTACAGGAGCAGAGACTGGACCATCCTTGACTATCACTCTGTAGAGAGCATTTAGAGTCTCATTCAGTGCTCCTCCAGGAGCACTCCTGGGGTCTATAACACAAATTGCAATGTAGAAGGTATAGGAGCAGAGACGGGACCATCCTTGACTATCACTATGTCTCATTCAGTGCTCCTCCAGGTGCATTCCTAGAGGTGGGGTCTATAACACAAATTGCTATGTAGAAGGTACAGGAGCAGAGACGGGACCATAATTGACTATCAAGTTTACTTTACCACCGAGACAACACTATGTGCTTCATATATTTTTTCACTTCCAAAGTAAGTTGCATAGCAGAACTGGTAAGTATTATTCATCTCACCAAGTGAATGTGTATCTGAATGGGTATCTGTTAGACCAGACCTCTCTTTTTCTAGTCTCCTCATACGCATAAGATATCTTATTATTAATTGTATCCTCCTCCCATTTTCAATATTTCATCTTTGAACTTGAGGCATTTTCTGTTCTTCCCACAAAACTGATTAACTGTTTAACTTGGTCTTAACCTACTGAATATTACAAACATTAATATTTACTCCCAATAAGCTAATGAGTTTCTTTATATAAACAGCTGTTTCTTTGTTTTTAAATTTGTTCTATGTATTTCTTATGGGGAAACCCCGACTTTTGAGAAGGTATCACACCCTTAAGAGTAGGTATTTTAAAATTCTAAAACCTTATTGCTAAACTACATATTGAGACGAATCTTTTGACACCTTAAACGTTAAAATTGGTCTACAATAAGGGTGTAACGGTAAAATTTTCGAGATCAGAAAACGAGCGTTCAGACGATTTCAAATGTCCCGCGCAAGGACATTAGTTCTCCGAGCGGCCACGTACTGCACTAGCGTCGAGACCCCTATAAATGCCGCGCAGGACACGGGACAGTCGGACTCGAGCGCTGGGCGAATAGCTAGCAACATCTCCCTGGTAGGGCGAGGGCGGAATAGCCCGGTAATTGAACCAGTGGTGGAATAACCCTGGTAGCGTCGAATACTAGGGCTAGGCCGAGGGCGGAATAGCTCTCGAACCCGCGTATATTACGAGACGATAGGTCGAGGGTGGAATAGCCCGGTAAATAAACCAGTGGTGAAACAACTCTGGTAACATCGAACACTAGGTGATAGGCCAAGGGCGGAATAGCCCTTGGATCCGCGCACATACATCGCGAAACCGTAGGTCGAGGGCGGAATAGCCCGGTAATTAGCCAGTGGTGAAATAGCTCTGGCATCGTCGAATATTATGTGTTAGGCCAGGGCGAAATAGCTCGTGGACCCGCGACAATCGATTCGGTTTATTGTAAGAATCGTGGGTTTTAATTCCAAAAGTGAAACATGGTATATCCATTAAGTAGAGATTTGTTTTATTTTCGAAGTTAACGAATTTAGTTAGTTACGACCAGTGTTTCACTCACGGAATTAACGCCAGTTATTCTAAATTAACTAATTTGTTTAAATTAAGGCCTAACCCGGGCAGTGATGAATGTGTCATTTACTGAAAGCTGATGCTTTAACGACCATATCTAAGCCCATATTTTTAAACTAATTACTATTATTATTACTACTAACCCTGGACATACTCAATTAGATTAGCTATCCGAAGCCGACAGTACAATTTTGTCCCAGGACAAAATTGCACCGTCACAAGGGAGGAGTTGCGTTAACAAAAAACAGCTCAATTGACAATATAGTTTGTTTGTTTACATTTTTGTTTACTTATTTTATTATTTACTTTTATGTTATTAAAAGAGGTGCAGTGAATGGACAGTGAAGCTATTTCTAGCTGTTTGATACAAGTGAGTGATTAAAGGTGTTCGAAACACGATGAATATGAGATTAACAAACCATGTATGTTGTTTGTTCCAAGAGGTTGTCACCGATCTTTAACAGGTCGCCATTTCATTGACAAGTATTTAAGTAAAGTATTAAAGACGTCGTGAATGAGAGCAGCGAGTTCAGGTACAACCATACCCACCTTAGGACGTAAGGAGGTATGAAGGTTCCACTGCTTTTAACATTCTTTCAGATGACAATTTCTCGAACTTGGGCCCTTTAAATGAAATATTGATAAATGAAAAAGTCAAAGTTGATTAAATTAATTTAATGGTGGCTTCTGTACACCCGTGAATTCGTGGGTAGAACCTATTGTTTACTTTTAAATTCCTCACTTCAGAATTTTGAAAGCCAAAGGAGCAAAGCCCAAGGTCAGTATCAAAGTGTGAATAGTCCTATATGACCATCCTTGGTATGGTAGCTATATTTTTTTTAAGTTTAAGCTCAGTCAGTTCAATAGTTTTACATTAATTAGTAATAGACATACAGACAGACACCATTATATTTTTTATATAATAGTATAGATAGTAAGCCTATAGATAATTATAGAAGTATAGATTAGATTTTTTATGGGTTTGAAATATACATTGTATTTTGAAAGTTTCTCCAAAAACTCATGGTGCATGTTTCTTAGGTCAAAACAAACAAAAAATGTCATATAAACATATGCCCTATCTCGCTTAGTTTTCCATCTGTCAGTGTATATGTATTTTTTACATAACTTCCCATAACTTTGGAACCACTTTAGGTGCCAACTTCAAACTTAGTACGTGTATGATGACTAATAGGAAATATTTTTTTGCAAAACATCGAGTTTCTACTTTGTATAGTTTCAAAATGGCGGCCATTTTTATTTTTCAAAGCTTAAAAACTTAAAAACCATAGGATTTATACAAAAGCGAGTGCTTTAAGAACATCTTCAAGCCACTTTTTGATTATATTGACTGCTGGACAGTATTCCACGTTCAGTAACAGTGTTTTGAACTTCGTCGTATATCATGCGATATTTTCCTTATTTCTGATTGGACGGTTAAAATCCTGCAGAGGGGGAAAGGCCACTATGAGTTTTCAACTGGCTGTTGAGGATTTTATATAGTACTGATTTACTTGTGCTATATAATCAAATATCTTTTTTATGTATCTTTTTATATCAGCTGCTTGAGATTATTATTATGTTGTTCTAATATGTTCACAGTTTGAAGTGTTAATGTTTTAATATCTTTCCTTTTTATTACATCAATTATTAATAAAGTATTTTATGTATTTTATTGAGCGAAGCTCACTTTCCCTCACTTTGTAACTTCTTTGTAAGAGCATCAGAATGTAATGGCTTGACCAATTGATATGAAATTTGGCCAACAACTAAAGAATACTAAGCACAATGTTTTGGTAAAAAATATTTGCAAATTTCCTTCTGGATTTTATTTTACGGGTCACGCAATTTCGCTTGTTATCTATATATCTAATTCCGTAAGCCCAAAATTTTACAATGAAATTGTGAGCGAACGGGAGGCCTTAGAAAGCTGGGACAGGTCTCATTTTAAAGGTCAGGGCATGAAATTTTGGGGAAAATTATTAATTTTTCTCAATTATGCACCAAAAGGTTGTTACGGCATAAAATAATTCACATTTAAATAGCATGGGAATCTAGGTAATGCCTGCTTTGTTTACTTTAAAACATGTGGTTTAACTTAATCTAAAGCATATGTAATATGTACCTTAATACTTTAATATGTATACTATTATCATTGACTAATTATTATTCAAAGCTCATGGTGGAAATTTCCTTCCACCATGGGAAATTTCCAAAGCTATTATAAAGCTGAAATAGACTTTTTCCAATTGTATGTCTTTTAGTGTAAAAACAAAATAAGGAACTAATATAAGTAAAAAAATGTAAAATATAATATAACTAGAGAACCCGTGCGGCTCAATGAGCCGCATAGTATGAAACATAACACCTAGGAGAGCGTTATGCTTAAATTCAAGTATTTTTAGTTACATCTTAGAGTTGTTTGAAAACTTGTTAGAAAATTATTTTGAATAACTCTATTTGCGTCGTCAATGTTCACCTACATTCTTTCTGCTCTCAGTTTTTACTGATAACTTTTAATGTAAGCTAAACGTTCTGCTTCAATTTGAGTTAACATGTTGCAACAATGTTTTTCCAGCATTAAGAATTGATGAAAACTGTTGCCTTACTGATAACCCGTGTTAAGTAATTTAGTTGGGGTTTTTAGTTTGTTAATTTTATTTGAGACATCCTCCTAAACCAACGGTTTTTTTCGTATAGAATCCCGAAAAGTCTCCGGATTACCAACTGGACAGCCATAATCTGCTTTGAAAGCAGCAACACCATTGAAAGTTGGCTCAGTCTCAGTATATGCCTCATACGCATAAGATATCTCATTATTAATTTTCTCATCCTCCCGTTTTCAATATTTCTTATTTGAACTTGAGGCGTTTTCTGTTCTTCCAAATAACTGATTATCTGTTTAACTTGTATTGCAAACATTAATATTTACTCCCAAAAAGCTAATGAGTTTCTTTTTATAAACAGCTGTTTTTGTTTTTAAATTTGTTCTATGTATTTCTTATAGGGAAAACCCGACCTTTGAGAGGGTCTCACACCCTTAAGAGTTGGCATTTAAAAATTCTAAAACCTTTTTGCAAAACTACATATTGAGACGAATTTTTTGACACCTTAAACGTTGAAATTGGTCCGCAAATAAGGGAGGAGTTGCGTTAACAAAAAACGGCTTCACGTATTATATATATAGATTCTCATCCGCCCGTTTTCAATATTTCTTATTTGAACTTGAGGCGTTTTCTGTTCTTCCAAATAACTGATTAACTGTTTAACTTGTATTGCAAACATTAATATTTACTCCCAAAAAGCTAATGAGTTTCTTTTTATAAACAGCTGTTTTTGTTTTTAAATTTGTTCTATGTATTTCTTATGGGGAAAGCCCGACCTTTGAGAGGGTCTCACACCCTTAAGAGTTGGCATTTAAAAATTCAAAAACCTTATTGCAAAACTACATATTGAGACGAATTTTTTGACACCTTAAACGTTGAAATTGGTCCGCAAATAAGGGAGGAGTTGCCTTAACAAAAATCGGCTTCACGTATTATATATATAGATAGATGTAGACAGTTTTTATTATAAACACACCGCATAAACAGTCCTTTGGAATTTTTATTTTAAACAGAGCAGACATCAAAATGCATTATGCAGGTATGTAATAACTATTATACATATTATATAATACAAAAATGTCAAACGATAATTCAAGGTAGAACCAATGAGACTAACAATTTGTACAAAATAATTACTAGAATTTATACTAGTGTACATGTTGCTCGAAATCGAGCAATCGCAAAGAAGTAAAGGAGTTATTTAAAAACAAATAACTTATTTAAGAACAAATATAAGTCATAAATTCCGATGAGTGTAAAAGAGTCAACTCAAAGATTACGTAACTTATGATAATACTCACAATACCGTATACTTAACAGTTCAATATAATCAACATTTCTTGTAAATATATCATAATTTTTCAAAAGCTGATCTGGCTTTTAGTGTATTATAGAAATGTTTCCCACTTATAATAGCCATAATAGGTTGTCCATGTTGGTCTTTGTCGATGATAATCTATGTTGTCTGCATGGTATCACCCATTGTCACCAGTACGTTTACAAATTTCAGTCTTTATTTTAATAGCACCAAATAACCATTAACTACCTGATTTTCTGCATAACCTCCCTTTCACAATTTTACAATTAATTAAGATATGTTCTTCTTCTCACTTTTAATTTCTGACAACAGCTGGAGTTTCATAACAATGTTTGTTTCCCATGTTAATCTTATGGAGAAATACGAAACTTCAAAGGGCCCCAGGGCCTCACTCTCTAATTATTTCCCTAAAAAGAAAGTTTCCTGCACAACTTCACGTTACGCTCTTTCCAATGGCACCAAAAAAATGTCAATCGGTTCAATAGTTTCGGAGGAGTAATTGTCACAAAAAACCTGCTTGCGTATTAAATAAGTATAGATATAAAGGGGCTATTGCCCCTACAAGCCGCTAGTTTTAATGTAAGTTGAAAGAAAAATTTTATTGGGTTTATGACATATGGGTCTATCTCGTTTCATTTAAATAAGATAAACATATGTTAATTGTTTGTAACTGTTTTGTTTACATTTCAATGTTTACTTTCATCCTAGGTTAAAGTTGGAATTAACAGTTTATCAATGAAGTAACAGTTTTGCTATATTTGTTTTGAGCATGCCTCAAAGGCCACGTCGTAATATTGGTCTTCGCACCAATAATGCAAATATTGTAAGAGAGTGAGGTCGTGAACAAGAAGAACCAGATGAAGCAGTGGCGGAAGAAGCTGATAATGATAGGCAGTTAGCTAATCAATTCCAACATGAATTAGATGCACTAAAATTTTACACTTGCACTAACTGTCATCGCCAACAACTAACAGCTTCAAACCAATCACCGATTTGTTCGCGTTGTCGTTCAAATGCACCTAAATTTGCGGCGTTAAATAATATGGATGTGTCATGTGTCCCGAACGAATTAACTGACCTGACGATTGTAGAACAAATGTTGATTGCACGAGTACATCCCGCTATGCGCATTTACAAAGTACAAGCAAATGGTCAGGGTGGCCAGTTTCACTACAAAGGTAACATCATTAATGTTGAGCAAGATATTAATGAAATAGCATCTGTCTTACCCACACTGTCCGAAAACTTCATCAACCAAGCTGTTGTGGACATTGGATCTTCAGAATATGGCTTAGGTTTGTCCTACGTAGCCCTATCAAGAGTTAAGACATTTGAAGGCCTGCTTCTGGATCCACCATTTTCACTAGACCGATTGATGTGAATTAACAGACACGGATCTTGGGCAAAGAAGAAAGATATTCTTATTCTTAACTAAATAAATGAACTATCAGATTAATTTGTCATTCTTTAGAGCTTAAATAATATCGGGCAAACAAACGGTGAATCTGTTGAAAGGGAACATATTGTAGGTTGTTAGCTGCTTTAGCCATTGACAATCTTTAAATAATGTTTCGCTCATTTATGCGTCTAAAGTGTAACGGCAGACCACCCTAGTGTATTTTATTCGCTCATTTCATCACTGACAAAGTTTAATTCCGTCTTCAACGTATCAACGAGTGGACTCCTGTGTCTCGCGGTGTTGTAGTTGTGCACGTGGTTCTCATTCACGTCCGCTGTTTCAGCCCATGGCTAATATTTCTTAATAATGATTCTCTTATTAACGCATTCTCTTAAAATTCAGTTTGTTTTAAAGTATAATTCTCTCAATCAGTGTATTAATAAGTTCTCCTGTTAAAGCAAGCCAAATTTAATCAAGATCCATCAAGTCTCAAATATTGAAAAGTGCCATTATCTATAATATTAAACCGTAACAGGGTTTTTTTATTTCACGATTCTGAATCAACCACTTGACGGATTTTCATGATTTTTGTGTTGAAAGAAAGATAATTTTGAGAACTAGGGAATGTCGAAGCCATAATTTTTGTTTAGGGTCCCAGTTATTTAGAAATTAACTTTTAATTTTTGAAAAGTCTAGCAGCCGGCGCTAAGATTCTAAACTAGCTTTTGGTATAATATAATTTTCTTAACATAACAGCTGTAAACATTCAGCGTTTGTAACACAAATTCAGCTTTTGGATCAAATTAAAAGCCATAGGCCTACTAAGGGTTGACTTATTTATACTATGTGTAATGCTTATCATTGATACGTTCAATCCTTCGACAAGAGGATGACGGATTATTTAAATATACAAAGTAAAATAAATTACTATGTTTAAATTATTTTTTTAAGTAATCTTTGTAATCTTCGGTTTGTTTTAGTGCAATATAATTTGTTTTAACTAACAGCTGGTTAATTATAAAAATACCTTATAGAACTATGAGGTTATTTACTCTGATTTTGTCATTGATTATAGGAAATAAGTAAGATTAGTAGACCACTGAGATAAGTAACACCATCGATGTGAATAAGTCAAGGCTCCCCGTACACGAGTTTAAAAAAAAAGAAATGCAAATTATTTTACTGCTCACATTTTTTGGAAAGGGTAGGAAAATCACAATTTTTACATGTTTTAATTCATCTTGGCAGCTTTTTGTTTACAACCAATGTTTTTGAATGCTTGAACTTTGTTTGGATTAGGCCCGGAAATATTGATGTCATAAAGATGGAGATCAAGAATCCTCGGAATACGATTTTAAATTACCACCACAACCTCAGACGGGTTTTATCCAAAAATATACAGATGAATGACATAGATTGAACACAACGTCATCATTGACCTAGGATACTGCAATTAGACAAACCATTCTTTTATGAAATCTAAAAAGTTGTTTGGCATGTGTTTAGTTGTGGTTACGTTTGGAGGCGCTGAATATTTTATAGTTTAAATAAATGAATATGGGGAATTACGATGTACATTGATTCAATGAGGGTGGTTTAATTATCAAGGATATTAGAACTGATAACGGAATGGATAATAAACATAGGCAATTAATTACGTCACTAGCTTTACTAGCGTGTTTACTTTTTAAATTCCTTCAACATGTGACCAGTTCTTTTGTTCAAATGAATATTATTTTATTTTTGACTCAGCTGTTTACAAAACAAACTAATATGTTGTTGTGTTTACTTTTCTTTGTTTATACTTATTTATTTATCAATTGATGCAGTGAAATTGACATAAAGGATATGTGTGGACGATTCGTTTAATGTTGTCAGGACACCAACGTTATAATTATGTGTATTGTGAATTTTATTGGATGTTTTCGTTTTATTTTAGGGAGTTTCAATTCAGACCTACTGGAAATTGTGTATAGTATGAGTAATTGTATTATGGTGATATTGATTGAAGAGGCAGGTATGCGATGGAAGGTGATATCATTGACTAGGCCTATACACTTCTCATTGATAATTACTCTTTCTACTGTAGGCTGCAATAAAGTTTGTCTTTATACGTGTAAACTAGCTGTTCTGAATTATAGGCCTACACAGTTTTAACTGACTACTCCCGTACGTAGGACGGGCTAACACCTCGTACCGTGTTAATTTCATTATTAATTAAAACATTTAATAATTAATTCAACTGTAAATATAAGGCGCAAGAAGTGCCAAGTTTTTGGTTTTGGTTGTATTTTAACTTTTAATAACGTTTTGATTTGATTTATTTCTATTCTTAATATCACATGAAGAGTGATAAATCATCAAGAGGAAATTTAAGTTTATATGATACATTTTTTTATTCTATTTCTACAACAGCAACATCAAAAAACACCACTCATCTCATCATTAACATCCCTGGACATCTCTACATCAGGAGGCGCCTTCTGCCCCCCAACCAACGAGGTCCTAATTCCCTCTAGCTGTGAGGCCCTCTACAAATCCTGGAGCATCTGCTCCGTCTTTGCATTTCTTCGCCTTCAGCTTCCCTCATAGATCCATCATTTAATAATTGGAAATCAGGTATTCCCACCATCTTTTGTTATATTGCTATTTTATGGTTTTTATTTTATATGTTCAAAAATGCAGTTTGAGAGGGACTAATGTCATTAATAGAACAGATCTGGCAAGTTATTCTGTAGTAGTCGTGCGTTGTGCAGTTATCAAAATTCTCACCTTGCGTCACTTGTCAAATTAAAAGTTAGTCACTGCTCTTTTACCTGAAAGTACGCAAAGTAAGTTACCATTCAACTGCATTAAGAAAAGATGCTCTTTGGCATACATTTTAGAAAACGCAGTCAACTCAAAAACTCTTACTTCTATGATGATCCACAAAACCAATAGCAATATTGATCCAACTTTTGTAAAACCAAAAACAGTAACCAAGAGCTCCAGTTCTGAGACAACTGTAAACAATACCCCTCAACTGCCCAAGATATACAATTTTAGCCAATAATCAGCAACAAGATTTTTCAAAAACATCTTCCAACTTCTGTGCACAAAGACCTCCATCAATCAAACCTCCCTCGTAAAATCAAAAAGAGAAAATCGCTCCACCAGATTTGAGAAAAAAAATCAGGAGAGTAATTGCAATAGATCCTACAGAAACTGTTCCAAACCATAGATATGAATTGAAAGGGCTACAACATAAGAAAAAAATATATGTTTTCACAGACAGCCATGGTGAGGAGCTTGGGAATATTTGAGGTCCATTGCTTCCCCAAAACTTTGAAACCTTTGTTCGTGCAAACTCGGGGGCTACAGTTGACCACAACCTCAACAACGGAAGCCACATGACAGACGATTTCACAAACGATGACACAGTGTTTATTATTGCAGGAGCGAACAACGTATCAAACGTTTCACTGTTCAACAGAGAACCAGCCAAGGAAATATGCAGACAGTTAAATGAATTTGTAACATTAAATAGACAAACAAACATTGTGTATGTAACTGTAACAACACAACTTCATAGGCATCATTTAACATGGAAAAATGTTGTGAACAAAGAAGTATTTAAAATAAAATCATGAGCTGAAACAGTCAAACAACTTGAAATTGGTTGATGCTAGCGATTTTAAGAGACCCTTAAGCATGAACAACACCTAAAAAGTTTGGTAAACAAGTTCTGTGCAGAAGGATTGCTAATGCAGTTCTCAACACTGACTCCAGGGGAACCCGAGTGTCTAAAAGCTTAGTTGTTTCTTTGAAAATTATTGGTGAGGACAAGGGGTCTGTCATAGAACAGTACAGATCCTTCGCCCATTGTGTCTCAGGCGATCTTGAAAGTAACAAACACATTAGTGAAGGTGTGGCAACTGTTTTCAGGGATAAATTTGGGAAACCTACCAGAGCCGACTACTGTGACAGGATGGGCCCTCTGTCTATGGCTTAGTCACAAAACCAAGATTCTTTTTAAACACCAACAATTTCACCAACTACAAGACCACATATGATTCTCCTTTTAGACAACTAACCAAGAATTTTAAATCCCGTAACCTGAGGACGTTAATCTGTTCCCCAATGGGCTGCATTCGTGACTCCATAAAACCTCCGCACTTTGCATCTAACATGTTAAATTTTGTTGAAAAAAATGGTGCTTCTGTAATTATATTCACCACAAACGACACATCACGCAATAGGCTGAGGAATGGAGTTCCTCATGTGGTCTTAGTTCAAAAACTACATCAGTTATTTTTCCCTAATGACTGTACGATGACAACTCTCTGCAATAGCTCTCTACAACAACACTCTTCATACACTGCTAGCAGCTCTGGAACTGATATTTTATTAAAACACATAGTTGAACTTTTTACACTAGTATAAAATAAATTATTTGAAACATGACAAATACATTACTTATTTAAAATTCATATTTTTGTGATAGTTTACTAAATTTACCTCAAAAGCATTGATCAAGCTTGTATGGCGACCATTATTGTCCTTAAACCCATTAGGACTGAACGCTTCATCTATGTGATACTGCAAGAATGATTCAAACTTTTGATCTGAAACAAATTTCAATGCTGTAAGAAATCAACTACTGAGCACAAAGTTTCAGTGGAAATTCTCATTTTCTTAATTACTTCAAGCACATGTATGCATATCTTAGATATTTGCTTACACTACCAAAACCCCCTTGGTAACAAAATCTTTTTTTTATATTTTCATCTGTTGCTCCTATTTGTTCTAAAAAGCATTTGGTTCAACCATTTCTTTAGTCATTCTGTCTTCTCAATATCTACTCGTGTCGTGTTGTAGTTTTTGGCCAGTTGTATATTATTTCATTCTTCCATTCATTCATGTTTTATGTTTCCGGAAAACATTTGCCGAAAATCATAACTTCACTGATGTACATTTAAATTGTAACCTTTGATGATATTATTATCTTGAAAACAGTAGCCATTTTGATGACAATTGGATCAACGAGGACAGGAAAACTAAACCATATTAATGGCTATGTCCACATTCGTGCCTTCTGAACCTAAACAAGTGATTTCCAAGTTTGTCTCAACATTTCAAGTTATACCCTTTATTTATGTACACCAATCTCAACAAATAACTTATTCAGCTGGTTGTCAGTAAGGCAGAAGCTAGTCAGGTTTGCAAGAGTTTAATCTATATTTATAAAAGAGGAAGTTTGTATATATATATTTGAACGTTATGGACCCTGGAACCGCTGGACAGATTGTAATGAAACTTTCAGGCATTATTAAGCATTATTCAAGGATGGTTTGTGTGAAGTTTGGTGCAGATCCGTCAAAACTCTGCCCCAGTGGCTCTGGAATTTCCCATGTTAACCTTATGAGGACTTATATTTAAATGGAATTAAAGGATCTTATCAGCTGGTTCAACTAAACAATTTGATTCTGTGATGTTCAATAACATTAAAAAGTTAATAGATTCACCAACATGGTGCAGCACTATTATTTGCAAGTGAGCGCAGAGAACGAGCTCCAACCTAAAGGTGAGTAAGCGTAGCAAACAAACTTCAACCAGGACGTGATTGAGCGATGTGAATTAGCTTATCTTGAAAATGAATGAGCATTTGAAATAAAACCACATTAGGATAGGACGACGTCTGTTGGGCCAGCTAGTTTTTCCATAAATGACATCAGGGTTTTAAATGTACATTTTTAAATTTTCTCTGCAACCTTTAAACTTAAAATGTTTTAATGTACAAAGTTAACATTTTGTTAATGTTGTATATTAGTTTTATTAAATATTTTATTAAGTGTTATTATTCATTGTGAAAGAAAATTGATATGCTACCGCCACGTAAAAATTGCCTTCTTTAATTATATTTCTGGGTTCTCCATTGTCATCTGCTATTGGAGTCTATTAAACGGGTCTATTGGATTAACGTTGACGGAGGAAAGGGTTTTGATATAGAGATTGTGCGCAAGGATGGAGGGAGTTAGGAAGTGGTCCGATGTTTCCTATGTTGTAGGCCGACTGGTGCTGTTCATCAGTCTCATTTGCCCAAAGTTATGAGAATTTAGCTTGTGGTCTGTTGTTTGATTGTACAAGAGATTATCAAACTATGATGGAGGACACCTCTATATGACTATCAAGGACTACGGTCAGCCCTGAAAGTCTTCAACACACATATCTGCAAGCAGTTTCCTGAAATTTAAACACTGCCACAATGAAAACTGATGAACACCCGCAGCTAGCCCCTTTGTGCAAATATGTCTGGGCTCAAACTCCCCAAGCCACTAACATACTTGGGAATAACGAATAGAAATTCTAACGAATAGCGCTATTCCTTAGTTTTTTCGGCTAACTTCTATTTTATTCGTTAGTTTTTAAAAAGTGCTGGAAATAACTTCTACTCAGTTATTTTTATAGCTAACGAATATATAATATATTTGTTTTTTTTAAATCGTTAGTTTTTTGATCAGGGGAAAGTATTTCAAATACGGGTTATTTATTAGACGTGTTCAGTGAGGGTTGCGTGCGTACGTGAGGGGTCAGCGCCCTTGTTGACAAACAACGCGGGGAAAGAGAAAGTCAAAGTCCAGTCGCTTTGGTATGCAGCGGACAGGGGGGGGCGGGACAATGACGGCCAATAACGATACCCCAAGCACCGAAGGGTGGGAAGGGGGGATGTTTGTTTGGTGATTGATATGTAATCTCAAGTGTCAAAACATTGTCTTCACTTCAGTCGATGTTTATTATCTGACAGTGACAGGTTTTAATTAATTTGTTTCAGCCCAAGTGTTTCTTAGTTATATTGCTGTTATATATATTTTAGTGATAGATAAATATTTTTAATACATAAGTTATTAAGGTGAACAGTTTTGTTAAGTACAGTAGATTAAAAATATTTGTTTGTAATGGCGGGCGAGTATGATATACAGTGGCCAAACTTAAGAGACATATTTCAACAGGTTGGAGAAAATGAAAAGGGTGGAATCGCGGTAAAATGTTTATTGTGTTTACCAAAAACAAAAATAATAAAAGCATCTGTCACAAGTGCTTCGAATTTGAGAGCGCACTTTTTAACTCGTTTTTAACTTGAAGTGGAATATATATTTTTTTAATGAATATAAATTTTATTTTTAAGTACAGTTATAGTATATTTCTCAATAGTGTTTTCCATGGTCTTTTAAAACCTATCTCGCCATGAAATGGGTCACTTTTAAAACTAGTGTAAACGATACTTTTATCACACTGGGAAAACTACTTCATCAGACTTAAAAAAATTATCTGATATTTCGTAATCCATTCATTTTTCTAAGCTAAACACAATACGGCTGAACAATTAATTTTATTGTAACATTCAGCTAATTGAACATCAACAAACTGTGTTTTGAGCTAACCGGGAACTTCAGTTGTAACTTATGTTTGTGTATCGAAAGTAATGTTTATGTCAGGAAAGGTCAGATGATCACTATCTGTTTTTGGCGTATGGAAATTGACGGTTTTTGAAGATGTATGGAAATGGGTTATTTTTAAAAACAGAGTGATGACAAGTTTTTTGTATCACCTTTATTCATTTTATTAGTAAAAGTATTTATTAATCTTAAACTTAACTCTAAAGCCAAAGCCTAGAAAACCGTACCGTCAAATAACATGTTGCAATTGTGGAATTTTTGTTTAAATTTACTAACAAGTCAGATATGATCAATCATTTTATGCTGCAATTAACTATATTTTGCTTCCATTTTAGGGTGTAAATAATACGAAAGTTGAAAACTAACTTTATTTTCTATCAGTTAGTTTTTCAACTAACTATAACTTCTATTAGTTTCAGTTCTTTTTAAACTAACTAACTAGTAACTTCTATCAGTTACTTTTTACAGGACTAACTTCTAACTAGTTGGAAATTTGACTAACTTTCCCAACTATGCCACTAATGCACTTTTTCTATGGCAAATCACTGTTCTGCATACACATTTGTCAACTGGCAACAGTAATCACCACGGATTTGACCCCCTTCCTAAAGAAACTAGAGACAGAATGTGATTTATACTTGGCGGGAGCGTCAATTTTCTTTCACAAGGCTTGACCAGTAGTTACACAGCTAGAATAGTACGATAGTAAATAAATTAGGGAGCACATTTTTGTCTCAGATATGAGCTAGCTCTAGGTTTGGAATGAGAGCTTGATGGAGACCTAAACTTACAAACAACCCTGGTACATATAAATTTGAACGAATGGTGTTTTATGACTCTGAGGACATCAAAATGAAAATGAAAATCAGTTCCAAGTCTAGGTCTTATCATGCCTACAATAATAGCTTCTACCCTATAAGGGCATCCTCTAAAAACACTTATAATGGCAAGTTGCATCGCACATAAATCCAAGCATGGTGGATTTGATTGCGCTAAAGAATCAACTTCCTGGCGATGTGGATGTGATTTGGGCATTCTATTGTGCATTACTTGTGTTAACCATGAGTGTGGACATAGCTATTGACTCATTTAGCACAGAATTAGATTACCAAGGGTCTATCAAGTGTCAGATTACCGAGTGCCAACTGGATTTAGTTTCCATATTTCATTCCGCTCTATCCAACAAAACTATAAATTGAAGGTTGTTTTATAAGGTAAGTATTTTTTGTGACAGTGGTTTTGTAAACAAAGGTTGGTTACATGTAAGAAAACATCTGTATGCAGATTTAGCAAACAAATTAAATACTGTGTCTTGTATAGATCTAAGACATTGAATAGTTATTTTAAAGCCTCGTTCACACGGGGCAAGTTTACAAGCTGCTTGCCAGCGTGTAAGAAGCCGGCGAGTGTATTTGTATTTGTTCACACGGAGCTTGTCCACTCACCAACTCGCCAATGTGAAGAGAGACGCCGGCGAGTGCGCTTGTAGCCGTTCACAAAATGCTTTTTCACTCGCTCAGTAGCTGGCTTGGACCAAATCCTCCGACATCTTTGATAATCATGCGCACAAGCACAATCAACTGTGTTCACACTGGGCTACTTTACACGCCTACTCACTCAAAAGCTGGCGAGTTGGCATGTAAAGTAGCCGCAGAGTCAACTTTTTCCAGAGGTTTTTTACAAGGAGCTTTTGAGCAAGTACGTCGTTCACACAGCTATTTTACTAGCTGCGTGTAAAAAAGCCGGCGTGTAGCTTGCCCTGTGTGAACGGGGCTTTAATGATCTTTTAGCGAATTGCCCATTCAGTGAATAAGCTATTACCGTAGGTCGGTAAGACCAGGACACAGGACCGATTAATTTTTTTTATTTTCAGGTCCCCAGAGGCCAAAAAACATCATCCGTTAAAATTAATATAGGCTATATATATTAAATTATAGTAGTAAATAAAGCATAACTGAGCACCCTGAAATTTTATTTTTTTGTTGTGAATTTCCCATAGCCTATAGGGAATAAGCTATTACCGTAGTACTCATGGTAAGACCTGGACCCAGGACCGATTTACTTTTTTGTTTTGAGGTCTCTAGAGACCGAAAATACCATCCGTTCAAATTCAAATATATATATATATATATATGTGTCTGTTAGCACAGTAACTCGAGCAAAAGTTATCCGATTTTGATGAAATTTGGTATGAACGTGTAAACCTAAGTTTATTCGAGCAAGTTCGCGAACCAGCATGATCGTACTATGGAAACGGGGGTTAATGGGGTAAAAATTGGTTTTTCCATTTTTGACTCAAAAAACATAAAACTTTACAATTTCTTTCCAAATTATTTTGTAGAGCTTAAAAAAACAAATAATTTAGCCAAATGTTTACAGATAAAATTCCAAAAATTGTAAGTTTACAATGTCTATGTTATTCTTATGGAGAATAAGTAAACTGTTGTAGTTTGCTTGTTTATGAACATATTTTGAACAAATTTGGAAAATGTATTTATTTCTTACTAAACTATTTACATTTTACAAACAAAAAAAAACACTTTTAACCTCCCTGTTGCAGCAAACCTAAGTACTCGTTTAATTAATTCTATTTAAATAAAGAATAAATGTGCTATTTTTAAGGAGACATTTTAGTGTCAATACAATCAAGCAAATGGAAATTCTGCAGGTACTATCAGTCTGCAGGTTTGCTGCGGCGGAGGTATAATATATATATATATACTAGCTGTACCCGCGGGCTTTGCCCCGTTTTTCTTCATAAGTGAGCTCGTTCGCATGGCTCAATCACGTCCAGGTTGAAGTTCGTTCGCTACGCTCACTCACCTTTAGGTTGGAGCTCGTTCGCATGGCTCAATCACGTCCTGGTTGAAGTTCGTTCGCTACGCTCACTCACCTTTAGGTTGGAGCTCGTTCGCATGGCTCAATCACGTCCTGGTTGAAGTTCGTTCGCTACGCTCACTCACCTTTAGGTTGGAGCTCGTTCGCTGCGCTCACTTGCCTTCAGGTTAGCTCGTTTGCTACGCTAACTTGCCTCCAGGTTGAAGTTCGTTCGCTACGCTCACTCACCTTTTGGTTGCAAATTAGCTGTAGTCATAAATTAAAAAAAAAATAGTGCTGCACCCTGTTGGTAATCCTTGTAACTTAAATGCTATTGCACATCATAGAACAGAACCAACTTGTTTAATTGAAACAGCTGTTAATATTCATTAATTCCATTTAAATATGAGTACTCATAAGGTTAACATGGGAAACTCCAGAGCCACTGGGGCGGAGCCCGAGAGTCCGATCAGAATTAAAATAGCTTAGTTTTCCTATTTAATGCCTAAAGAATCAGTGTACCAAATTTCAGCCTCCTAGGTAAATGGGAAGTGGGAGAATTAGTGATGAGTGAGTGAGTGAGTGTGTCAGTGAGGGCTTTGCCTTTTATATATTTAGATAACCTTATATATATAACCTATGGGCTATATATACTGTACATATATGTGTCCGTTAGCGCGATAACTCAAGGAAATATAATCCGATTTTGATCTAACTTGGGTCAAACATGTAAATCTACGTTTATTCAGACAAGTTTGCGAACCAGCATGATTGGCCTATAGGAACGGGGGTTTATGGGGTGAATATCAGTTTTTCCCATTTTTGACCCTAAAACATAAAATTTTACGATTTCTTTTTAAACCATTTTGTAGAGCTTAATAAAAGAAATAATTTAGTATATTGACAAGTTGTTGTATGCCTAACCGTTAGAGAGAAAATTTAAAAAAGTTTAAATTTAAAATTCCAATCTTATTTTTATGGATAATAAATAAACGATTGTAGTTTACTTGTTTATGGATATATTGCAATACAATTTGGCAAATTTGATTATTTCATACAAAGCTATCAGCGTATCAATTGAAAAACCCAGTCGCGGATTTACCATAAGGCACACTAGGCACGTGCCTAGTGGCGCCTACCATTGAGGAGCTCCCGACAGCGACATGTGGTGCGTCAGCGAGTGACAGGCGGCACGGCGGCGGGCGCGTGGTGGTTAGGCTGCGGCCAAACGGCTGTTTTTTTTCACGCAAAAATGCAGCTTGAACTAATGTGAAAAATAAAAGTAGCAATGAAACGAATAGGCGCTCGCTATTCCGGAAAAACACACTGCATGTGGGGGGCGTGGCATTCCCCATTACATTTAATGCTACTCATATTTTTGCGTGTTTAAGCTCCGTTTGTGCGTGAAAAAACGCCCCTGTGGCCGTTGACGTAGCGGTGTAGATGACTCTAGTTCATGTCGCGACGTGCAGATGCAGACATACGACTGCGAGTAGCGAGCACTATCAGTGTGTCATTTCCAGTACCTGTGTTGTAATTCTAGTGGCAGTTATATTATAAGTAAAATTATTGTTTAGCTGTTTTGAATGTTAAATTTTTCAGTATAGTGAATTTTGTTGTCAACCGCCTGCGAAAATGATGGTTAGAAAATAAGGCAATTAAGTCATTGTTCAAAATTTGGCCCATTTTATTAAAGTTCTTGATTAAAGTAGGCTACTCATAAATGAATGACAATATAAAATAGGCTTATTTTTTTTATTACTTTTTTGTAATCATACAGTGGACGTGTTAAAAGCAGTCATAAATTATTTTTGTTTTGGCAGAACAGCAATATATATATATATGTTTATTTAATCTAAAATGTATTAATAACAGGCCCTATTTATTTTATTTATGTGAAAAAACTAACTTCTTTTGGAACCACTTTCGATTGTTTTACTTTTTAGTCATTTTAATTTTGTAAATATGCATGAAGAAAATAATAATAATGAATGAAAAACAAAAAAAAAGTTAAGTGGTGCAGCATTTTGCAAACTGTCAAAGGAAAAGCGTGAGAGAGACTTCCTTTCCTTTTTCACGAAACACAAAGGAGCGGCAGGTTAAATCGGCCTTGGGGCGGTGCCGTAGGTAAATCCGTCACTGGAAAAACCTCCCGACCTTCCCTGTAGCAGCAAACCTTAGTGGTCATTAAAATTAATGTCATATAAAAAATGAATAAATCTGACTGTTTTAATGAAATATTTTAGTTAGATCTAGCTAGGTAAATGGAAAATCGCTTAGTCTGCAAGTTTGCTGCAGCAGGGGTTATTTTTAAGTATCTATATATCTATACGCGAACACGAAGTTTGTCGGTTTAACTCCTCCGCCATTTCTTAACCGATTTTATCCATTGACGTCTCATTGGAAAGAGCGTGTCGCGTAGATTTGCAAACTGGCCTTACATTTTTGAAAAAGTCCCTTTGCCTCTGCCCCACTGGCTTTGAAAGTTTCCATGATATCCTTATGAAGAACATAATTGTTTACATTGTGATCCGCTGTATAATTTAATTGCTGTTATTTATTTTTCAATTCATTGAAACGCATTGGATATATTTACTGTTTTTGTTGAAATTTAATATCTATATATATAATACGTGAAGCCGTTTTTTGTTAACGCAACTCCTCCCTTATTTGTGGACCAATTTCAACGTTTGAGGTGTCAAAAGATTCGTCTCAATATGTAGTTTTGCAATAAGGTTTTAGAATTCTAAAATTCCTGCTCTTAAGAGCGTGAGGCCCACTCAAAGGTCGGGTTTTCCCCATAAGAAATACATAGAACAAATTTAAAACCAAAAAACAGCTGTTTATAAGAAGCTGTAGCTTTTTGGGAGTAGGCCTAAATATTGATGTTTGTAATATTTAGTAGGTTAAGACCAAGTTAAACAGTTCAAATCAGTTTTGTTGGAAGAACAGAAAATGCCTCAAGTTCAAAGAAGAAATATTGAACACGGTAGTAGGACACAATTAAAAGTAATGAGGAGAGTAGAAAAAGAGAGACCTGGTCTAACAGATACCCATCCAGATACACATTCACTTTGCGAGATGAATAATATTTGCCAGTTCTGCTATGCAACTTACTTTGGAAGTGAAAAAATATACGAAGCTCATAGTGTTGTCACGGTGGGAAAGTAAACTTGCCTAATGTCAGATCAAATGAATAATGCATGCAAGAAATGTTTACTTCAGACACTGACAGATCAAGATATTTCAAAACGTTTTGTTAAAATTACGTTAACCAACTTTTAATGGTGTTGCTGCTTTAGCCTATTCAAAGCAGGTTATGGCTGTCCAGTTGGTAACCCCGAGTTTGTGGGTAAAAAATGGAGCACATGAAATGGTTGAAATCACCCCACTTTTCAGGTTACTCTACGGAGAAAATTCGTTTGATCGGGGGATGTCTCAAATCAAAGAAATAAAATGGCCCAACTTTAATTACTTAAGAAAGGTTATCAGTACGGTAACAGTGTTCTTCAATTCTCAATGCTGGAAAACTTTGTTGCAACATATTAACTCGAATTGAGGCAGATCGTTTAGCATTCATTAGAAGTTATCAGTTAAAATCGAGAGCAGAAATGATGTAGGTGAACCTTGGTGACGCCATTAGAGATATTTAAAATTAGTTTCTAACAAGTTTTCAAATAACTCTAAGATGTAACTAAATTTTACAACTTAGGGGAAATTCCTTAAAAAATATTAAATATTCCCTTCAGGTTCTAACGAGTAATTAAAATAAAAACCTCTTTTATTCACTTACTAAAAGAAACTGTATTCTATTCTTAAGAATTTTTAACATCACCAACTACTCTGTTTACAAACCAGAATAATAAAAATCAAACATATGATCATATGTTAGTTCCATACAGTACATTAGTTAATTAAACCAAAGTCTTTTAAATTGTGGGTATGAAACCAAAGTCTATTAAATTCAATTCGTAACACACTCCCCACCTTTGTAAATTGAGGAGTTCGACAACAATTTACAAACACTTAATTCATAAAATAAGTAAACGTCATAATTCTTCAACAGTACAACAATTTGTATAAAACCATTCACATGTTCATTCTGGTTGTCATGGTCATGAGTCAAGGGACGGCTGTTCATAAGACACTCACATTCACATACTAACGTCATCAGTTCTTCGTAATACAGTCCTAAGTTTTGCTTAAGAAGGCCCTTTAACACAAGTATTAACCGCTTCCAATATCCTCCCCACCATGGAAATCTTAACCAGTCTCTAACATCAGGGCATACCGAAATCTGAAGAAATGCCTTTTCAATATCCGATATGACACCAATAGCATTTTGTCTGAATTTAGTTAGAACAAGTGGTATTAGCTCAATTAAGTTAGGACCTTTTTCCATGGAATTGTTCAAACTATGACCATTAGTGTCGACAGCGGATGCGTCAAACACTGGGCGCACCTTAGTTGTACAACTTTCCTTAAAAACAGCTCTATGGGGAAGGTTGTGTACATTAATATTATTTATCTCATCTTCGGTAATTGTCTCAATTATTTCAAGATTAAGCCATGAATCAAACACAGAATCATAATCATCGTACTTACCAATAAGTTTCAGTTTTTTGGTAGTAGAACAAAGTCTCTTTTCTGCGACATATTTATTGTCCACTAGTACAGGCTGTCCTTCACTCCAAGGAAGTTTGACAACATATCTCCCAGAATCTTCTTGTTGAACAGTATTTTCAAAAAACTCAGCTACTTGACTATCCTTTTCACTCTGAAGTTTTTTCGTACCAGGGTCCTTAATTCCTAAAAGTTCAAGTTCCCAAAAGTGGGAGGGATTAACTTGATTTGTAAGAGTCAATAACATCGAAGAAGTCATTCTAGTTTCACTGTCTGGTTCAGATTCACCAACTAGTGTCCATCCTAGTTTTGTTTTCACAGCAGCCAAATCATTACCTACTTTTACATACTCCGATGTAATCAATTTAGGCCAACTGTCAGCTCCAAGAAGCAACTGTATATCACTTACTTCTTCTGAGGATTCACAAAAATCCGACAAAATCACACCTTTTGCTTTGAGATTTTCGTATATTCTGATGTCCGATACTTTAGGTATGAATCCGCAGATACGAGGTGTGTCCAAAACTTTGAAATCCTCATCAAAACCATCAGTTGTGGATTGAAGTTTTACAGAATAAACTCCATGAGACCTTAAATTTGTTTTATGTCCCCCAAACAACTCTTGATTCGTCACAGTTTTACCCATTCTCTTCAGTTTTAAATCAGTCGCACAAGATTTCAAAATATAACTTTTTTGGTTTCCAGAGTCAATCAACGCACGAACTGTGTTCTTGGGTTCCCACGACGATTTTCACAAGAAGCGTGCTTAGGTATACAACTTTTGATTTACTGATACTTGACACTAATGCCTGACTTGTACTATCCTCAGGAATAGTTTTCTGTTCATCAGATTTTTCTGTTTTATTCAAGGTAAGGCTGAGTTTCTTTTGTAAATCTTCACACATAATCGGATAGTGTTTTCTTAAACAAGCTGCACACTTTACCATAGCTTTACAGGAATTACTCATGTGCCGACCTTTTAAACACTTGAAACAAGATCCTTTCTTCTTCAAAATATCTTTTCGTTCAAGAAGAGTCAAATCCAAAGATTTCACACAATCTTGAGATCTGTGGTTTTTATCACAAAACACACAAGTCAATGAATAAGTACCTTCTGTAGTCGATACAAATGCCGCCGCCGAAGGCTGTTTCTCTAAAGGCTTCCGATTGTTTTGTTTCTCAAAACCTTTATTTGTTTTGATAGAAGATCCCCACAAATCTTCAGAGGAACTTGAGGGATATTTTACATTGTGTTTGGTACTTGCGATTCCAAATCCTTCCAATGCCATGGAGACCTTTTGTTCTCCCTCTACCTCGTTTTTAAGGAACGTCAACAGATTCTCCAAAACTTCTTGGGATGAACTTTCATGATTGTTAGAGTTATGGTTCGTTGTTCGCTGCCAAAGTTTGAGGATTTCTTCGGGCAGACTTGATGTTACCATTGGAAATAGCAGTGAGGCACAATACTCTGAAGTCACTCCCAGTGCATTAAGATTCCTTAAGTGAGACTGGATCTTGTCATAAAGAACCGACAAAGTTGGTTTTTCTTTACTTGTGACGTTCTGTATTGTTAGAGCCAACATTTGCCTCATGTAATACTCTTTCAAGAGATCGTCTCTTCCGAATCGACTCTTTAGAGCTTCAACAACTTCGTTGTACATTTCAGGCGTCGCAGGGTAGCTTTCAACCAAGTCACGGGCAGGCGATCCAACCGCAGTTGCCATTATAAGATACTGGATCTTATCTGCTGGGTCTACATTCTGATCTTCGTCGATCTTCTTAAATTGAGACCAAAAGGGGAGCCACTCGCCTAGTTCTCCGTTAAACTCTTTAAGTTTCAAATAAGGTAGCTTGTATGAGCGTCCTGCTTTACCCGATCCTGAGCCTTTTTGCGTTATTTCACTCCTTTCATCTTGATGTGAATTCATTTCATTAATTTTTAGATGTTCCACTTTCTTAGAAATAAGATGATATTGTACAATATATTCATTTTGCCCTTGAAGTTCTTCATCAATGTCTTCATCTCTCGCATCACCTTCTAATAATTGATCATATATTGATGAATTTAGGTCGTTGAGAGTGCAAAAATGATTATTTATTACTTCAAGCTGTGCTGATACTTGTATAAAATCAACTATTTCTTCCTTTAAAATATCTTCAAGTTTTTTAACTGTCACAGTAAATGTCCTTCGAATAGCTGATCTTGATTTCTTTAGTTTTGTTAGTTCAGCCATGTTTTCCAATTCACTGTTTCAGTATTCAAAATTGTGTTCAATAAAACAGGGTCAGATTTACTCGTTATCACGTCCTGTCACGGTCGCCATATATTACAACTTAGGGGAAATTCCTTAAAAAATATTAAATATTCCCTTCAGGTTCTAACGAGTAATTAAAATAAAAACCTCTTTTATTCACTTACTAAAAGAAACTGTATTCTATTCTTAAGAATTTTTAACATCACCAACTACTCTGTTTACAAACCAGAATAATAAAAATCAAACATATGATCATATGTTAGTTCCATACAGTACATTAGTTAATTAAACCAAAGTCTTTTAAATTGTGGGTATGAAACCAAAGTCTATTAAATTCAATTTGTAACACTAAAGTTACTAGAATTTAAGCATAAGGTTTTCCTCGGTGTTATGTTTCATACTAGGCGGCTCATTGAGCCGCACGGGTTCACTAGTTTAATACTTTAATTTACATTCATACATATTTCAATGTAAAAAATCGAGAAAGCCTGGGCAATTTGATATATTTTATCAAATAAGAAAAATTAATTGACAGGATACTGTATTTCTTGAGCAATCATTGAAAGAACCAATTTTTTAACCATGGAAATATAGGAAAGTCATAGAACGCCACCAAGTAGAAGAAATAGAGATTTAAAAAAAAGCTATTTACCATCGTTATCATCCTATACAGGGTGAATAAAAAGTCAAGACCCCCCCATCTAATATTTTTCCAAGTAAATATATAGAGATATCCTTTTGGGGGTCGTGCAATCTTAACAGGAAGTTTCATTTTGTGATTTTGAAATTTTTGAGTGTCCCCCCAAAAGGGGGGATTTGGGGGGTAACTCAAATATTTTAAATGTAAACCCCCTTCAAGTGACACCTCATTTTAAAGTGTTTACACAAACTTAAAGAATGGTGAAAACTAGAGGTCGCTATCTCTTCTCTATCCAAAATGGTAGCCCGTCAAATGTTGTGGAAAATCAATGGTAAAATTTGTTCGTAATGGTAATATTGGCTACCATTTTGGATAGAGAAGAGATAGCGAACTCTGGTTTTCACCATTCTTTAAGTTTTTGTAAACACTTCAAAATGAGGTGTCACTTGATGGGGGTTTACATTGAAAAGTTTTTAGTTGCCCCCCCCAATCACCCTTTTGGGGGGACACTCAAAAATTTTAAATGTAAACCCCCATCAAGTGACACCTCATTTTGAAGTGTTTACAAAAACTTAAAGAATGGTGAAAAACACCTACAATATGAAGATTCCCACAAACAATGAACAAGGATGTTAGCCGAAGTGTTACTATTTTGTAGGAAACACAGACTTAACTTTATGATGATTGGCAAAATAAAACACTGTAAGGCAGAATTAAACTGGTACAGCAAGGACATTAAATACCGGGTGTTCCAAAAAAAATTGATCAAAAGTAAACTGACATGAACACTTTATTCAATTATTATTATTATTTAGATTTCACAGCCTAACTTCTACATGTTCTCCGTTGTTCGCTCGGAGAAAGTCAAGGCGGTGTTCAAGCTCAGACCACACATTGTGTCGCATTTCATTGGATATTTTTCCAAAAGGCTTCCCTTATCTTTGCTTTAAGTTCATCTAAGTTTGAGATTGGCAAGTTATACACTTGATCTTTCACAAATCCCCATACAAAAAAATCACAAAGCGTAATGTCTGGAGATCAAGGAGGCCACCGTATGGGACCGCCTCGACCAATCCAACTGTCTGGGAAGGTTTCATCCAGTGTTCCACCAGACGTTCACTTTGGGGCTGTCTCTTACATGCTCACGAACAAAATGCGGTCTTTGTGAACCCCAAATCCTCTCATTATGTTTGTTTACGTTTCCCGAAGTGTGGAAGGTTGCTTCATCAGAAAAAAAATTATTTTCAAAAACTGGTCGTCATCAGCAACTTTATCCAGGACATTAATCGCAAAATCTTTACGAAGCTGTTTATCATTTGGTTTCAAAACTTGAAGTTTGTATGCTCTAAAGTGTAATATCTTGTGAAGAACTCTGTGAATACTAGATCTAGATACATTTAACTCACGTTCAGCAGTTCGAAGTGACTTTCTTGGGCTTTGAAGATATGCATCTCGAATGCTGTCAACAGCTTCATTCGACAGTCAAGGCCTACCGTAACCTTTTTTATGGCCGATGTTTCCAGAATTCTTAAACTGCCTGTACTGCTTAAACTGCTGGATACTGTTTCTGGATGGTGGATTTACATTGTATACAGTCTGCAATCTTCTTTGTACTTTAACCACTGATTTAGTCTCAATGAACCACTCGAGGCACTGTGCTTTTAACTGCACATTCATAATGCAGCTGTGAGGTTTGTTTATGTTTTGAAAATTCAAACGTGCTCACAACAATGAAAATCTGATTTTTGTTGAATCATACTAAAAAAAAACTTAAAGATGTCAGCTTTAAAATAAGCCATACTTGACTTTCCTACAACCCTCAATAACACGTATATTAAGCTGTAGATTTGATCCATTCTTTTTGGGACACGGTGTAGGCTATATGTTTTCATAAAAGTCAAGTGATTTTAAAATAATATGACTACATCCAAGAAACCTTAATAAAACTTCCACTGAAGGATTTGCACTATTTACGTTTAAGGGAAACAAAAAACCATCTGAACAACATTAGGCCTTTCAATTCTGAATTTTTTTTCATGTAAATATAACTTGCGTTATGACAGTAACTAGCCAAATTAATGCCAATTGAAGCAAATAAAATTGTGACAGAGAGGTTATGCAGAAAATCAGGCAGTTCTTAAGTAATGTAAACAAAATGTTATCGCTAGTACACTAGTACTAGTCTTAAAGCAATTCTAGAATAAGTAGGATATTACATTTTCATTACCTAAAGTCTTGTTGAGAGGGTCTGTCAAGCTCTCGTACCCAAAGCTGCAGTGATTTTGCTCAAGTCCTGAACATGTAAAAAAAAAATTAACATTTTGTTACACCTAAAAACTATCACTAAAGGTTATGTTTACAGCATGTGACTATTTACAGGGAATCAAATGTTGGAGTTTGTAATCTTGTTCCTCATTGCCTTCTTGGTCTTAAGTTTATAACAGCTGTCATGTATGATATTTTATGCCATGTGTTTGCTATGTTTATTATTTGTTGTAAATAAACTTCACTTGGACTTTAGAAACTGTAATCATTTTACTCCTAATTATTATAAAGGAAAATCAATTATAAACAAGTGGTTATGGGCCCAGTTTCACTTTTACTGTAACATGTTCTCTGTGGCCTATTTTGAACTGTTTAATTTTTTAGTGAAGTGTTTAAGAAATATCATAGTAAATTTCATTGAATGAACACTTATTAATTACTATGATGGGGGACAAAGTTGTATACTCCACATCCAGTCCCTGGAATTTCTAAGTTGAAAGGGTCAGCCAACTATGCAAGTTAGAAATTTGATATGAAGATGGCTCTAAAGTGTAAGGGATTGTGGAATTGCATCGAGCCACGAAGACTACTACAGAGACGACACCGCTAACTGTGGATCCGGACAAAGATGAAAGGGCATTCGCCAAGATCGCCATGCACCTGGAGGCAGCTCCAAAACTACATGTCAGGATGGCCACATCAGCGAAGGAAGCGCGGGACATTTTAGCAAAGCAGTATGAAGTCAAGAGCACAAAAAAGAGAATATTTCTCCTGGACCAGCTTTTTGATTTAAAGTTGGAAGTATGCAACAGCATGAGTGAGTAGCCTATATTTCTAAATTTCTTGACCTCAATGCTCAACTTGCTGGCATGGAGAAACCTGTGGACGATGAAATGAAGGCGTTTCTACTTCTAAGAGGTTTGCCTGAGTCTTACTGGGCATTTAGGATGGCAGTCGAGAGTACAGATAAAGTAGAATATAGTAAAGTACTCGAAAAATTAAATAGCATGACTGAAAAGGATACCACAGAGTCCTCAGTAGTATTTTCAATTTTTAAAAACTTTTACTGGGAAGCCTTTTCTATCAAAATCAAATAATAATCAAGCTAATTCTAATAATAGCTCAAAGACGAGGAAGCCTTTTATTCCTAGACTGTTTGTTACAAATGTAGAAAGGCAGGCCATATGATAAGGGATTGTCCTGAAAGTAATCAAGCTAATATTAGTAATAGCTCAAAGATAGGGTCAATTTCCAAAATTGGTAGGTCAGATGGTAAAACCAAAAATAAAAATGTTAGATGGATAACTGCCCTGAATGTAAAGGTAGAACCTGAAAGCTTGTACTTAGACTCGTGTTGTTCTGGGAATCTTTCTAAAAGTAAAGAAATTTTTTCAAACGTTTAACTCAAATGAGGGAGTTAAAGAGGTCACTGTCGCTAATAATACCAAAATTTACTCTGTAGGTTCTGGGAAACTTTCTGTGAACCTTAAAAACTCTGGTGAGAGAGATATATCAAATGTGACATATGTAGGCTACCAGTTTTGTCTACAAATTTGCTATCTGTGAGCAAAATAGCTACAGTAGTTAAGGGAAAGTTTTAGTTTTTGATGACAAAGTGTGTAATATTTAAATAAAAGATGGGTTTTCAGTAAGAGGTGAAATCTGTGGAACTGGAACAAATGTAAATGGACTGTATCGGTTGGATACAGAGAGTAAATGCAACATTGATCCAAATGATGGCAATTTGGCTATGTCTACTCAAGTTGACTAGTCAGTTAGTGTGGACCTTCACAAATTTAAAGCACAGAAGGTTGGGTCACTTGAATCATGTTAGTATGGGTGTTTTGAAAAAGGGGATGGCTTTGGGTGTTGATTTTCCTAGTCAGAGGCCAGAATCGTACATTCCCTGTGTGGAGGGGAAACACTTTAGAGAATCTTTCCCAACCACTTCAACTAAGAGAGCTGAGACAAAACTAGAGTTAATCCATACTAATGTCTGTGGGCCTATGAATGTTCATTGTTCAGTCTCTTCAAGGTAATTTCTTCATGCTAATATTTATTGATGACTTCACCAGAATGACCTTTGGTTATTTCTTAAAATCAAATGATCAAGTAGTCGATTGTTTTCTGAAGTTTAAGACTTTAGTTGAAAAAGAGACCAACCAGAATATAAAAACTGTTAGGTCAGATGAAGTACATGAATGCGAGACTAGAAGGAGTGTGTAATAGATTTGAAATAAGGCACCAGGTCACTACTCGATACAGTCCTGAGCAGAATGGGGTAGCAGAGTGTGCAAATAGAACTATTATTGAAAAGGCTAGAAGCATGAGCAAGGGTAACTGGGAGTATGCTGTGGAGGTAGCTATTTATCTTAAGAATCAAAGTCCTACAAAAGCAGTTTGGAAAAAAATTAACAGCTGTAAAAAATTAACATATTGTTACACCTAAAAACTATCACTAAAGGTTATGTTTACAGCATGTGACTATTTACAGGGAATCAAATGTTGGAGTTTGTAATCTTGTTCCCCATTGCCTTCTTGGTCTTAAGTTTATAACAGCTGTCATGTATGATATTGTATGCCATGTGTTTGCTATGTTTATTATTTGTTGTAAATAAACTTTACTTGGACTTTAGAAACCAGATGATGTGTAGTCGTTTTACTCCTAATTATTATAAAGGAAAATCAATTACAAACAAGTTCAAAGACAAGAAGTGTACAGTCCACAGTTCCTAGTACATGTCAAATCTTTATCAATTGGAGTGTTTAGCTTTTGGGATCCAAGAAAAATGGTCGATAATATTATGTAAACAATAAAATATAGTTATTTTCCATTAAAAATTTATCAATTAGATCTGCAACAGCAATAAAAACAATGATTCTGATCATGGAAGTACTTCTCACTCTTCCATTTGAACTTTTGACAATGTCTCAAAGATAAATGGCTCATATGGGACAAATTTAGAGAATAGAACTAAACACCATAGTCTTGCTAAATTTTAAAAATAAAAATGCTTGTATAAATATATGAAAATAAACAAACCAAAACTTACCTAAATTTGGATCTCGGCACAAGTCAATCATAGAGTTAACTAGATAAGGGATCCATTCTTTCGTTGGGTCTGGTTCAAACACCATAAATATATACCTCGAGTTTAGAGGAATGGCGAATAATGATTTGGTGCTAAAAAAACAAATGAGAATTATTTAGCAAGCTAAAACTGAAAATTTTCTATCAAAGCTGAACCTACACGTTGTACAAATGTACATATACTTTACCTCATGGGCAAACTTTACTACATATTTTTATTTGTATATTGCCAAAAAGCTGTGCCAGTATATATTATTCTCAAACTATAAAAACCATTGCAATTGTAAAAGTCTTTTCTTGTTCATATAGGATTACACAGTAAAATTACAAAGGGTGGAAAATAAAATTGACATCAATTTTGTAATTAAATCCCATACTCTAATACGAGCTATGGGTCTGTCTGTAATATATATCTCGAAATCCAGTAGAAGGATTTTGACTAAATTTTGGAATTAGGGACTTATAGCCCTAAAAACGTGACAGCCACTACCTCAGGAAAATTTGTATTTCGCTACACAACTCATTTGAAAATTTAAAAATTTAACATTGGCCTTATGGGTTGGCAAGGAACTATGCTGGTTGAACAAAATAACAAGGAAAAAGTAAAACAAGACTTGTCATATGTGTTTACAACAAGCCATCCACAGCAAATTACAAAGTCACTACAAAGGGAAAACATCAGTTGTAGCTATTGAGCAAAGATTACACTGAAGATTACTTGATATGGGACCGCGCCGAACTTGGACAATGACACACGCGGACAACGTTAAAGTTGGACAGATTAAGTTTCCAGGATTGTCGTTTGCGTGCAACGTTAAACTTGGACACATTTGAATGGGTCCAGTTTCGTCGTGTCGTGCAACACTACCCCTGGACAACTTAAAAACTTGTCCAGGTTTGTCGTTTGCATGCAACGTTAAACTTGGACACATTTGAATGTGTCCAGTTTCGTCGTGTTGTGCAACGCCACCCCTGGACAACTTATAAACGTGTTCAGGTTCGTCGTTTGCGTGCAACGTTAAACTTGGACACATTTGAATGTGTCCAGTTTCGTCGTGTCGTGCAACGACGAATCTGGACATTTGTCTTAAGTCTCTTGTTTTGGGACCTGACTGTACATTCTACCTGTCAAAGTCCATTGTTTGGGATTTCGACCAAGGCCCCACTAAAAAAACACGCCATGCTGAAGGTTCATGACGTCACACTAGTGGATAGATTCTACAATCTACAATCTTATTTTATAAGTTAAAATATTTGTTATAGATATTTTATCTTTCTATTGACGAAACCACAAGCATAGTTGTTGTCGTTTGCATATTTTTTTGTCGTTATTCAAGCCTACTCGGTCTCAAATTATGTCATTGCATGTTCTGTACCTTGTCTTATATTGTTAGATGTGGCTGTTTAAGGCTTAAATGTTTTTTAGTTTCCTGTATTTTTTATTGTGTTGAAGGTACTTTATGCAATCTACATATTATGAACTAGATGGTGATTTTGCTACCCTCATTGTAACCTAATCAATTTATATATAGGCCCTCCTAAATAATTAGGTCTAGGCCTGGGTCTTTTGATTCTTTGGAAGATGCTTTAAAATATACTAAGAAAATTGGATTGAGCCTGAGATAAATTAATGATTGATATGATTGATATTGTGGTTGTTAACTTTGTAAATGAAAAGACAATAATCTTACTCTGTGATAATCCAAATTTTAGTTTCAGAAAAAAAAACTTTGCAAGAGTTGTATCCATCTTATAACTAGTTTTGAAGCTGATAAAAAAAGATGCTCTTTGCCATTACTTCATCATGTCCTCCAGTTTTTCATTGTCGTCTGCTGTGAACAGCTGGCAACTACACTCTCATCGTACTGAATGCTTTTATATGTTTTTAAAATTTTTAAAAACAACTAGACATTGTGTTGGTTGGAAATAATTTACCAGTTGTGAGAAATTATCTTTTCAATAAATGTTTCAAACATGTTTATTTCTAAAAACTCTTATCCTATTTTTAAAACCACTTTTATCATGGCTATTCAAAGTATCTCAGAGTAAAATAGGTAAAGCCTTTATCTTAACTGTGATTTTTCTTGACACAATCCTCGTAGTAGTAAAAGGTTTTGTTTTAATAATGTGTGGTACAGTAATTGTTGTTAGAAAACCATGAATGTGGGATAATATCCATTTTCATAGTAATGCCAATGTATTAAAGTTAAAAATAATGGTTTAAATACAGTTCTGAGCAGAAAACCGCAGAAATACGGGTAGCAGCGTACCGTACCGATTTTGTACCGAGAACCAAGATACAAAATGTTGTACCGTACCGAACTGTACCGACCTTAAATTTTCTGTACCGCAGACCCCTAATTTCCACAAATCTTAAAACATGTAAAATATGTTTTTGTAAATTTTTTAACTGATTTATAAATATGTAAATTTAAAAAATTTCAAAAAATTTATAAAACATCACATACGGCGGTACTCTTTTGAAGGAATCTCTTTTTTAAGGTGATTACAATGCTTTTAACATGTTGAGTGCGGCATACATTCAAACAGGCGCTCGCCAATGGCACGTGGCACCGGAAACAGCAAACACAGTTCAAATATTTCAAATATTCAATAATTGGCATTCAAATATTTCAATCTTACGAATAACAAAAGAGCAGTGGTGATTGTACTGCGTTACCCTGAGTGAACTACGTCCACTTAAACACCCAGAGGTAGCAGCTCTACCTGGATCAGTAGTCAGTGTCTTTGTAATGTGGCTTGAAGAGAGAAAATCCCGAAACCGGGACAAAAGCATTGTCAGACAGGATTTTACGGGAAATTTTATTACCACCTACACCAAAATAAAGCTCACATTCTAAGCTACAGGTTAGCAACGATTATAACGTTCCCCGGCAATGGCTGAGGTCATACTGAACTAATGTAGTGGGGGTGGCGCGACTACATCGATTGATGTTGGCCGATAGGTACATCAATTGATGTAGTCAGCACTCAACGTGTTACAGCCACCAGATGTCGTTGCATAGCTCTGAATGCTTTGGGGAGTTCATGAGAGGCATTGCAGCTGGTATAAGGAAGAATCCAAAACCTTTTGGGGTCACATTAGATCACTCCAAGTCCCACCTACCCAAACAAGCTGCAGATTGGTCATACAACAATGGAGGATCCAAGTCTTTGCCGATTACTTATCCTCGGTCTATGCTCCGCCTAGTAGTTCAATGCTCAATGACGTTTTCATGTCTAGTCTCAATGTACCTGTGTGGCATTTTCTGCAGTTGACGTTGAAAAGATACTACTTGGCCTCAATGCTGATACGGGTGTTGGGCCCGACAATATTCCGCCATTGGTCTTACGGACTTCTGCGTGTTTCATCCAGTGAAGTCTACAGTCACCAATCTATGTGTCCTTACCAACTACGGAACATGAGCTTTCTCAAGACTTCATCAGGTGTTGACCCCACCCCATGAGTATTCCTGGGGGATTCCTGGATTTATTGGGTAATGCACGACTGTAATCAGCCATGAGATCCACAGGACATGTTAATAATTTGACTACAACTGTAATCACTTATCAGCCATGAGATAAAACAGAACAAAATTGACTACAACTGTAATCACTTATCAGCCATGAGATAAAACAGGACATGTTAATAAATTGACTACAACTGTAATCACTTATCAGCCATGAGATTAAACAAGGCATGTAAATAAATTTACTAAAACTGTAGCACTTATCAGCCATGAGATAAAACAGGACATGTTAATAAATTGACTACAACTGTTATCACTTATCAGCCATGAGATACACAGGACATGTAAACACAAACACGACCAACTTTTTTTTACCTGAGATTTGTTATAACTCGACTTCTCCGAAGAAATTTGTAGATTGTATCTTCTAGCTGATGTTTTACCTCATCTTGGTCATCTGTTGTGGGGTTTATTCCAAGTTTACTGAAATTTAAAAGAGTTCAAATGTAAGAGTTATTAATAGAGTACAATGTAGTACAAGAGTACAAGTGACAACAAAGCAATCCCATGGTCACTTGTAAGCCTGACCCTCTGTTAAAAAAAAGGTTCTTATGGGAGGAGGACCACATTTCTCGCCCCGGTGCCGCAGGACGGGAATTTTGCCCAGCGCACTTAACCTGTTAACTGTATTTGAATCAATTTGTTTTGGTCATTAACAGTATTTGGATCAATTTCTTTCAAAGTTTTGGAAACAGTGTTTTCTGATGGATCAAGCACTTGCCAGGAAACACAAAATCTCATCAGAAATCATGTGGATACACTATAACGAATTTGACTATGGGTACAGTAATTTATAACCTCCTACCACCCTTACTCACACAAAATTGCCGCCTACAATAGTAGTCCAGGCAAATTAGATCAAATATAGGGAGTGCTCCCCAAAAATCGTCTAAAGCTGGAAAGTGTTTTAATACCTTTTGGGGGTCCCAAATAAGAGTCCTGTGAGTTTGCGACGGATTCTGACGTCTGCTTAAGTTTTGGGAGTCGAAAAACTATGAAAATTTTGCACTTTTTTCAGTTTTTCGCCTTATAACTCCTAAATATCGAATCCTACGGAAAATGTTGTTCAAAGGTTTCTTTTAGTGCATTAAATTCTGCGTCGATTGGTGTTAAATACGTCAAAATCGGCCGAGCCGTTTAGCCGCAGTAGCTTTCTAAAGTTGGGTCATTTCATCAACATGGTCAAAAAGTTGATTACTTTATTTGACCAGTTTTCGGCTTACAACTCCTAATCGACGCTTACTATACAGAAATGCACCTGTAGTTAGTTTGGAAAACACGACATTCTGCGTAATATGTTTTTTACTAATCAATAATGGCAATTGATTGCTACCTACTTTGTATGGTCGCCATTTCATTGAAAAAAATATTAATATTAAATATTAATTTTAGTGAAATTTTCCAACTTTAACTTTTATAATTAAATGGCGACTATACAAAGTAGGTAGCAATCAATTACCATTATTGATTGGTAAAAAAAAAACATATTACGCAGAATGTTGTGTTTTCAAAACTAACTACAGGTGCATTTTTGTATAGCAAGCGTCGATTAGGAGTTGTAAGCCGAAAACTGGTCAAATACTGTAATCAACTTTTTGGCCATGTTGATGAAAATGACCCAACTTTAGAAAGCTACTGCGGCTAAACGGCTCGGCCGATTTTGACGTATTTAACACCAATCGACGCAGAATTTATTGCACTAAAAGAGACCTTTGAACAACATTTTCCGTAGGATTCGATATTTAGGAGTTATCAGCAAAAAACTGAAAAAAGTGCAAAAATGTCATAGTTTTTCTACTCCCAAAACTTAAGCAGACGTCAGAATCCGTCGCAAACTCACAGGACTCTTATTTGGGACCCCCAAAAGGTATTAAAACACTTTCCAGCGTTAGACGATTTTTTGGGGAGCATATGTCTAATTTGCCTGGGCTATAGCATGATACAGGTTGCTTAATGTGCCATTATCCACTGAAGACTATTAAAGAGAAATAAACACAATCAAATACATTGACGTTTATAATGGACTAGCTATAACCCGCGGGCTTTGCCCCGTTTAACTAATTTTTTAAGATGATCTCGTGTGAAAAGCTTCGTGTGAACGACTACAAGCGCACTCGCCGACGTCTTTCTACAGGTCGGCGAGTTGGCAAGTGGACAACTCCGTGCGAATACAAGCGCACTAGCCAACTCGCTTGCTTCTTACACGCCGGCGAGTAGCATGTAAACTCGCCCCGTGTGAACGAGGCTTTAACATGGGAAACTCCAGAGCCACTGGGGCGGAGCCGATTGGACGGATCACGAAATTGATGGTGTATAAACCTATTCCATGAAATTCTACATGTATGTACCAAGTTTCGTGGCAATCGGATCAGCGGTGTCTGAGTTTATCACTGCCAAATTAAAAATAACAAAAATACATTAAAAACTGGGTTTTTCAAGTTTCTGTTTTCAAGATTCTATTTGTAGCCAGCTTTTGGCTGCTTTTATTAAGTACTTTCAAGAATAGCATAGTAGTTATTTGTAGTAAATTTTATTCTCTTTCAGAATATTACATTCACTTTGGTTGATTTCCCCTCCATTAAAGATATTGGCAATAATCTAAGTGATCTCCAAATTTATAGGGGTTAGAAAATACTGAATTAGATATATTTTTGTTAAACTTTGTACAACTAAATCTAGACTTCTACAGGACCGATTTTGTTACTTAATGGGTCGTTGGAAAGCCTAATTTGTGTAGATTTGCAAATAATTATGAAAGTTTGATTTTATTAGATATTTAAGGTAAAAAAATAAAAAAATAAAAAATAATGCATTTAAAACTCCTTTTATTCCAGGTTTATATTTTCACTTTTATATTTGTAGCCAACTTTAGGCTGCCTTTTTTGAGTATATTCAAGGAATTCATAATAGTAATTTGTAGGAAATTTTATTCTCTTTCATAATATCACCTTCCACTTTGGTCGATTTCCTCGCCGTTTCAAAGTTATTTGCAAAAACGTTAAGCAACCTCCAGGTTTATAGTAGTGAGAAAATACTGAATTAAAGATGTTGTTGTTAAACTTTGTAAAATTAAATCTACAGTTCTACGGAACCGATTTTATTAATTTATACGTCATTGGATAGCCTAATTTGTGAAGATTTGCAAATAATTATGAAAGTACTGTTGAGGTTGCAAGCAAGATCTTTGGCTATAAATCGATGATAAATAACTCCATTTTTTGAAAAATTTGTGTTGGTCGTGATTTAGCTGCGTGCTTTAATGAAATGGAAGCTGGTATTTCAATGAAAGTTCTTAGGTCAAAACAAACAGAATAACATAATTAGAATTAAGTAAATGTATCTACAACTAAATTCCATATCCAAGATATAATCAAATTAATATTTTCTGATTGAGCGATACAGTATCTTGAACCTAACTGATTAAAACTATCAATATCTCAAGTGAAAGCCTTTGAAGTATTTTAAGACGAATACATATAAAATAACATAATTAAAAATAGAGTTAGTATCATTGATTGCAGATAGGTACTAAAACGATTGTATTTATTGTTGATTCGTGATTCAGCAGTGTGCTTTAGGTAATCCGATCTTAATAATCAATAGCTCAAATGAAAGCTGGTATTTCACTTAAGGTTTTTAGACCAAAATGTATAATGTAATTAGAACTGCTGGAATACATCTTTAATTAAAGAGGAAAAAATTCTTTCGTCGAGTAAACATTAGATAAATTAATGATGATGCTTGATGACAAATATGTGCTTGCATAGCTTTATTTTAAGACCAAAATTATGAAATTCGGGCAGGTAGAAGAACTAACCCGACTCGGAAAAGAACAACCAATTATTTTTATAAATGGCAATAATTGGTTTACCAGTATGCATAATCTAATCATACGAAACATGACGTGTTAATAATTCAACAGCTTATTGTTATATTGTTATTTAATTAATTTTTCGTTGATTAAATGTTGTTGTTAACAATTTGCATTTATGTTTAAAATGTATTCCTTATGTTTTATGTTAAATGTGTTATTCTAATGTTATGTACTTAAACTGTACCATTAATATTAGTGAGTAAAGTGGTGTATGGATTTCATAACCATTATTTTACTAGAGACCGTTGTATTTAACCACAACGGGCACTGTTGCTAGTATATAGATAAACCTACTACATAGTTTTTTAATTTTTTGGATCAGCTGTCTGAAATTGTAAAATAGGCATTTGACAGTTCTGGTTGTTTACATTTAAATGTCAAAGCAAATGTAAACATTGTGAATTTTCTCATGCTTCCATAGAGACCAATTATTAATATTTAATTTCAGACAACAGCTGGGGTTTCAAAACAATGTTTGTTTCCCATGTTAATCTTATGGAGAAATACGAAACTTTAAAGGGCCCCAGGGCCTCACTCTCTAATTATTTCCCTAAAAAGAAAGTTTCCTGCACAACTTCACGTATGCTCTTTCCAATGACACCAAAAACATGTCAATCGGTTAAGTAGTTTCACAGGAGTAATTGACACAAAATTCCTGCTTGCGTATTAAATAAGTATAAATTATTATAATTATTTTAAATAACTGCGATCAAGATGATAATATTTCCTTTGATTGAAAATTAATAAAATCCATTAAATGCCAACTACATAATATTAGATTGGATTTATTTAACTAAGAGAGGTAGACATACTTTGAGAATGTACTTATTTGTTTCTAGTGTGATCATGTGTTTAGACTTCTTAATTGTCTAAGATTACTGTAATCAAAAATTTGTTAATGCAATAGGTGGCATTCTTATTTACAAAACCGTAAATACTTAACCATATAAATAAAGAGTAAATCAGGTTCATGTCCATATAGCAAACTAAATCCAAGTCTTAGTTTATTTTTTTAGATGATGGTAAACAAATTACATGTAACATTAATTGATAAAACGTACATTTAATATTTATTGACTAGATGGATTTTTGCTAATTTTTTTACAAAACTGTTTTTCCATGACTAATAACAATAAACCTCAGTGTACTTGATATAATTTCCGGGCTTAAATTTAAATATATATATATATATATATATATAAATATATTAACTAGTTATATATATATATATATACTAGTTGCTGTGCCCGTACTTCGCCACGGGGCCAAAATACTTAAATAGAATAATGTGGGTCTGGTGTCTCTAAACGTAATTTAATAAACATACCTATGTACCATGCAAATTCTACTGACAAATCTTAATCGTACTTATTACCTTTTCAATGAAACTCCCTTGTATTTTTTGCACTTAACTGTGTGGCAGAATCAAAAGATTAACTCAGAGAAAAAAAGAAAAAACATTATAAATAAAAACAAATCCAACACCTGGTCTTATCTTTTATCTATCTATATATTAATTACATAAGCTGATTCTTTGCGTCAAAATTGTGGGGGACTGGGAAGTCGTAGAACGACGGGAGAGGGCTCAAATTAAAGGTCTCGATCCCTTGACGGCGGGAAAAATAGTGAAATTCCCCAAATTTTAACACAAAATTAGATATAACGTAAAATGTTCTCCATAAGAATAGCATTAAAAGCCATTTACTGCAGATTTTTGTTTACTTCAATACAGCTGATAGTGATTTATCAGCAAGTAAGCAATATTACATTTGGATTACTCATTTGCCAGTCAATTCTGCAATGTACTAAATCTATATATAAAGCCAAAAGTACCCATGAACTTTTGAGAAAACTACAAGTGACACCCCTATAAACCATATACTTAAATAAAATGTTCGTAACGACGAGAAACCTTGCGCAAAACTATCCATTATTTCTTAAATTGCCCTATAAAGTTGTTCAAGACTTTTCCCCCTTGATCTGCATTTAACATGTGTATATTTATTTATCATATGTTATTATTTCTTTCTGTTTACTTTTTCATTTTTACGAGAGGTCGTCCAGTGGTCGAAACTCGACCAAAAATATGTAATGTAAACTTACTCACTTCTCTATTTTCACCCCACACTGTAAATAAAACACGTGATTGGAGTTTCTTCCATTTGTTTTGATTTTCTGTTTATATTTTGTTGTTATTTCGTCACCAGCATGGCAACGCATAAGATCCATGTTAATTTTTTCAAATTTTTAAACTCATTTTTTGTGCTTATCTTTGAGCCTATTTAAATTTATAAAGGGATTCTGCACACCTACAGGAAAATAGCTTTCTAACGGTATGCGTAGATTTACCCCACGATGCACACGAGCTGAGAAAAAAGGTTTTAAAGAAACATGCTTGCCTATTAATATATAGATAGATTGCTCAAGTCAACATGGTTTCTTTTTTATAATCTTAATTTTACCATTTCCCAATCCAACATTTGGTCCTAATTCGCAGCCGGATGAAAACCTGGTAACTATATTCATTCCTTGTTAACATTACCCCATTTATAATCTAAATGATCTACTCAGTTCCCTTACAGTCCACTATTAATTTATTGTTTTTGAAGTTTACCTGATTAATCTTTTTGGACTCAGATCACGATATGAAATGAACTCTTTACTTACTTAAATACTATATTTTTGGTGTCAATCAATCAAACAAGCTCAAGTTTATTAATTTTTTGTGCACTTAATAGACTATACATGTCTCTTTTTAGTTAAAGACTTTATTGAAAGAAACTTATTATCTGTATCTTTGATGCACAATTCATCGTTTTGACTTCAAACTGAGATTTTGTGTTTACTCAAGACCTTTTTATATTGTGTGTGCTGCTGGTAAATTTTGTGTTCTACTACTACAATGGCTCCTAAAACTTCTGATTTTAAGTCATCCACATACACTCGCTCAACATCTCTAATTAAAGTTTGTTTTAATAAGCTTAAAGATACCGTTGATGAATACTCTACCTCAAAGGAACAACTCACCCCTATTCAAATTAAACAACTTAATGCTCATTTAAATGAAATTCGTAAAAGAAAAGATGAATTCGACAACAATTTGCAACGGGTTTTAATCTTAGAAGAGGATCCTATCTCTGACGAGACATTGTCTCAAGACCTGGATGAAATTGAAAGTTTATTTTCTCATATCGTGGCTACTATTGAGTTTTTAATGTCCCATCCTGAACCTTCAAATTCTGCTATCTTAAGTGACTCTTCTTCCGTTTCTCTTCACCAAACACCTATTTCGCAAGCAGTACGCCTTCCAAAATTGGATTTACAAAAATTCTCCGGTGACCCACTAACTTGGACAAGTTTTATAAATTTGTTTGATACTGCAATACACCACAACGCGTCGCTTTCCAGTGTCATGAAATTTCAGTACCTCTTAAGTGTACTTAACGGAGAACCCCTCGACTTAGTCAAAAGTTAGAATCTCACTGAAGCTAACTATTTGGTTGCATATAATCTCCTCCGTGATAGATATCACAATGAACGCCGCTTACAATCTTTGCACCTCAATCACATTTTGGACCTTAATACCATTAACGCATTCACTATAACAGGACTTCGCCATTTTGTAAATTGTTTCACTGAACACACGCAAGCTTTAAAAGCTTTGGAATGTGACATTACAAATAACTAGTGTACATGTTGCTCGAATTCGAGCAATTGTAAAGTAGGCTATTACAGGATTTGCAAACCAATAACAATCATACTTAGCTATCAACATTAAAAAAAACACACCTACTTTCCCTGTAGCAGCAAACCTAAGTACTCATATTAAAATTAACTTAATGTTATTTAAATAGGAAAAAAATTTCCATTTTAAGGGAATAATTAATCTTTGTATTAATTAAGCCAGGTAAATGGAAATTCGCTTAGTCTGAAGGTTTGCTGCGGATACACAATTTTAATAACAGCAAAGATTGAAGAACCTGAATTATTACTTATATCCATGAATTTATCTAACAATTATTTTCTGTAAAATATTATTACAGCAGTTCAAAAATATTGAAACAAACTCGGTCAACAAATGATGTTGAAAGAATTCCATACTAATGACATTAACATATAGTTTGACAGTTCCATTTTATCAATGTTAAATGTTTACATTCGGGCATAGACAAAAATGATTCGGGCGAGTGACATATTTGATTAATGTTTATGATCCCTACCGTTCCTGTTCTAATAATCATGCAGTATTTAATATGTTTGAACCAGCTGCGTGGAATTGTGAAATCAAAATTAATTTGACAGCTAGTTCTGCTTGTTAACATTTTTAAATTTTGTGGGTTTGTTCTTTGTTACCATGGATACCATCAATAAATATTTCACTCTTAATTTCTGACAACAGCTGGAGTTTCATAACAAATTTTGTTTCCCATGTTAATCTTATGGATAAATACGAAACTTTAAAGGGCCCCAGGGCCTCACTCTCTAATTATTTCCTTAAAAAGAAAGTTTCCTGCACATCTTCACGTTACGCTCTTTCCAATGACACCAAAAACATGTCAATTGGTTCAGTAGTTTCGGAGGAGTAATTGTCACAAAAAACCTGCTTGCGTATTAAATAAGTATAGATAATCCTCTTCTCTCCGCACTGCTCCTGCGTAAGATGGATGCTGATTTACGCAAAAAGCTTGAAATGTTTCGCTCTTCAACCGAAAATCAGCCGAATTCTCACTCACTTCCCGAGGTCAAAGATATAATCAAATATCTGAACACTGAATGCTCTCAGGCTGAGGATGCAAATCTACACAGCGCCCCCACACTGAATAAAGTTACTAACACTTTTGCTCATGCACCCAAAGACACTACATAAAAGCAAGTACACTTTCGCTCAAGAAACGTTGCTATGGCCACGACCCACACTTCCCCCCATCAGTCATCTCACTCAACAGGAATTAAAAAACCGACTCATTGGCAGTGTTTTGCATGTAACTCAAACGAACACAAGATCTATGCCTGCAGTGTGTTCCAAAATAAATCTCCGCATGAGCGACATAACCTCGTCAAAGAAAATCATCGCTGTGTCTCCTGTCTAGGCCATCATAACCTCAAAGATTGCCATTCACAAACTTCATGTTGTACATGTAACAAGAAACATCACACTTTGTTACATTTCCCTGCACCTCTTGTTAATCAAAATCATTTTAAGCCTGTCAATCCAAATGCGTGTTACCCACATGAGCCTACTCAAACCTCAATGACTTCAACTTCACAAGATCACTCTCAGTCACCTTTTAAAAACTCCACTATACTCTTAGGAACTTTTTTGATAAAGGACACTTCAGTTCAAGGCACATCTCATGAGTTCCGTGCCTTACTTGACTCCGGTTCCATGTGTGACTTAATCACCGAACGAGCAGCTCAACTTTTAAACGCTCGACGCTACAAGTCAAATGTTCAACTTTCTGGACTTGGCAAAAATGCTGCTAAGAGTAACGGGCAAACTTACCTCAATCTTGAAACTCTTTCTGGATGTCTCATATCTCCGCAACATCCAATGCTCATTTTAGACAAATTGACTGTCGACTTACCTCGTGTTCCAGTCTCTCCGGAAGTGTTATCGCTCACTAAACGGTTTTGTCTAGCTGATCCATCATTTCACCTGCCAGGACGCATTGATATCGTGCTTGGTTGCTCTCTCTTCCCTAAGTTACTAACTCATGAAAATTACTCTCTAGGCCAACATATGCCCCACGTAATAGGAACTCATTTTGGATACATCGTGATGGGTTCTGCACCCTGTGAAATACCAAGAAATTCCATACCACAATCTACAAATTTCATTAGTCACACCGTCTCCCTCCATTCATCCAATGATGTTGACCTTCATTCCTCACTTCAGCAATTCTGGACTCAGAATGAACTTCCAAATTGTCAAAAGAAAACTGAAGAAGAAGAACTCTGCGACACAAACTTCGAGTCTACGCACACCAGAGATTCTGAAGGACAATACATCGTTCGTCTTCCCTTCAAGGAAGCTCACTCCCCTCTTGGAGCGTCTCAACCGCTTGCTGAACGCAGATTCCACTCTCTCGAGGGAAAATTCTCTGTCCAACCTCGCTTCTCTCAGGTTTACCACGATTTCATAGAGGACTACATCTCTCTGGACCATATGACCATATGTCAAGATTCCCTTCTTCCCTCTTCGCACTACTTTCTCCCTCACCACGGGGTTCTTAAAGAGAGTAGTAGTACACCCAAACTCCGAACAGTATTTGATGTTAGCTCAAACCCAAGCAACAGGGTTTCTCAAACTCAAGAACTTGTTCCCATTGACTCTTGGCGACACATATTAAGTACTGATAATCCTGCGTCAAGAGGAATTTCTGCTTCTCTCCTTGTCAACCATCCGCTCTGGTGGACAGGCCCTCCTTGGCTCAAGCTCCCCACTTGTTATTGGCTTACCTCGCACTTCACTCCTGAAGACCTCTCTTCGTCAGAAGAAATGAAGAAAAGAAAACACCTTTAGTTGTTCTTACATCAGCTCCTCAAAAGGAGGGGGAACTTCTTTCTGCATACTCATCGTGGAACAAACTCCAACGCATTGTCGCTCTTCTTAATCGCTTCATCCACAATTGTCGTCATCAAAATGACCGCCTCAGTGGTCCTCTCTCATCGTTTGAAATCTCCAAAGCTCGTCTCAAGATATTTCATCATTTTCAACAAGCCACCTTTGCAGATGAAATAGTGTCCCTGCAAAAGAAGCGTGACTTTTACACCAGACTACAACGTGAAACACCATTTCTTGACTCTGGTTAAAGCACTTCGTTGCTTTAAGGCGGGCAGTATGTTCAAGACTTTTTTCCCCTTGATCTGCATTTAACATGTGTATATTTATTTATCATATGTTATTATTTCTTTCTGTTCACTTTTTTATTACATTGTTTTTATTGCTCAAGTCAACGTGATTTCTTTTTTATAATGTTAATTTTACCATTTCCCAATCCAACATTGGATGGAATGGATGGATTGGAGATGGAATTTTGCGTGTTGGTGGTCGCCTCAACAACTCATCACTACCTTCAGATGTTAGACATCCATTGCTGCTACCTAGGAAGCATCATGTTGTTGACCTGCTAATAGACCATTTTCATGTCACACATCTCCACTCTGGACCTCAACTCACTCAAGCTGTGATCGCTCAATCCATTTGGATTCTTTGTGCACGTAGCATTATTCGCTCACGTATATTCAAGTGTGTTACGTGTTTCAGAAATAAACCACGCAACAACACCCCGCTGATACGTGATCTACCCTCCTCTCGCATCACTCCTGCTCGGCCATTTCTCTCTACAGGAATCGACTACTGTGGACCCTTCACAATTAAAAACTTAAATCTCCGTTCTGTAAAACACGTAAAAGTGTATCTGTGCATCTTCATTTGCATGGTGACCAAAGCTGTCCACCTCGAAGTAGTTACAGATCTCACCACTGATGGATTCTTAGCTGCTCTAACGCGCTTTGTTTCCCGCCGTGGACTTTGTGCGGACATTTATTGTGATTGTGGCACGAATTTCGTCGGTGCTGACGCAGTTCTTCGTAAACTGGCTAAACCTCACCTCACAACTCCTCAAGCACAAGACACTATTCAACGTTACGCTGCTACTCGTGGAATCAAGTTCCATTTCAATCCTCCTGCTGCTCCTCATCAAGGCGGACTATGGGAAAGCGCAGTGAAGAGCGCCAAACATCATCTACGACGTGTAATGGGTGAAACAGTTCTCATTCTTTCAGAATTCATTACGCTCACCACTCAAGTTGAGGCCATGCTTGATTCCAGGCCACTAACTCCGCTCTCAAGTGACCCAGCTGACCTTTCAACTTTAACTCTCGGTCACTTCCTCATTGGAACATCACTGGCATCCGTTCCAGAGCCTTACGTCATGGATGTGCCAACAAATCGCCTTAAACATTGGCAATTAGTACAGGCTTTCCTTCTGTACATTAGGAGGAGTTTGCATATTACAAAATGCATAAGAGTCGACATATAAGAGCTTTGCTCGCTCCGCTCAATCAAGTGATGGTTGCCAGATTAAGCACAAGGTATATTCTTTTACCTTGAGATATTCTTTGAGATTGACTGATCGTTACTTATCCATTTTTGTAGAGGAAAGCAGCCTGCCATGGAGAGGTTATTGAACCTTGCGACCTCAAATAAACCTTTAATTGAACCTTGAGGTTATTAATTAAGATTTACATGAGCAATAACTCCTATAATGTAATTAAGTGCGTACGGTACTTTAAGCACTTGTACAATATGTTTTTAACCACTTTTACTAATTTATGTATTTTTATTTTACAAAATAAACTGCTCTTTAATGAAATACAAAGTTTTTTTAATCTTAGTTTAATATTAACTGCCTTGTTTTAAGGCACTAACATGAGGAAAAGGTAAATTTTCAATGTTATAAATTTAAACTGATTTTACTTAAAAACTGTTTGAGATAGAAAAGAAATTTAAATACAAAAGATGTACTAACAAGTACTGGACTAATGAATGTCCATCAAATTTAACATCTAAGCTTTTAAGAATTGAAGGGTGTTTAGCTTTTACAGACCAAAATATTAAGTTTTACACAGTAGATTTTCACTGGAAACTGCTTTAACCCCCCCCCCCCTAAACCCCCCTTGAATCCCAAATTTCGCAAAACCCTGTCTTATCGCACATCCACACCATATATCTACACCTTATACCAAATTTGATAATTCTAGGTCGTATATGTTTTGAGATATAGTGATCATCTGTCAGTGAGTCGTATTTGCCTTTTATGGAGATATAAAGTGTATTAACTCCATGATGGATGTTACAGTCCAACCTCAGTATAACGAATCTGAAGGGACCGAACTGAATATTCGTTATATCAAGGATTTCGTTAAAACGAGGTTCGTTATATAGAGGTTAGGTTTGCAGGAATTTCGCTAAGTCGAGGTTCAGAACCAGCGTCGGTGTATATAGGTCGGGATTTGACCTCATTAAAATAGAATTAAAGTAGCATAGGCTACAATACTTTACAGTACAGTGTTTACATTGTACAGTAGAACCTAAATTATCCGGCATAATAAAGGGGAGGGATCTTGAATATTGCGCAATAATGACAATGGCATTGACCTTGGTACAGGTTAAAAGCTGTAAGTTTAAAATCACAGCTTGTTCTAACCCTCCTAAAACCTAGCCAAACACTGTACTGTGTATTCATAAACCATGTAAAGAACAAAACAAAACAGTACAAAGTTTTGTAAGCTACTGCTCGCGATAGGCCGGTAGGCTACTTACAGTACAGTACTGATTTATCACAACAAAGGAATGTCAATAATAATCATTAACTATAGCATTGGTGTTGCTAGTTGAAACAAATTGTATTGAAAACAATAATTTATTAGATAAGTCATTATAAAAGTGTATAATCATAGCCAACTTAAGGATAACAAAAACACTTGTAAAAGGAATGTTAAAATAACGATGTTGCTATTCTTTCTCTTTGGTTTTGTTTTTATATTCTTTCTTAGGTTTCTCTTTATCCAAAAATTGTACAATTCACCATAGTTATCCCATATCGCCCAATCACAGCTTACTAAACATTACGTCGTCATCAGTCCTCAGTGAATGAAATCAGTTCTCAGTTGCAACATAGCGCGCGCAGCGACAGCAGTAGATGTAAAACGGAGCAGACGAATGTTAGCGCAAGCGATGATGTGACCTTTCCATTTAATTTTATAAAGAAACAGATTTTCCCAAAACAATAATTGGGTGGGGGATTTGTTATATCGAGGGAAAGACGTAGACAATTCGTTATGCAGAGGTTGAATTCGCAATGTAGAGGTTCTGACAATGATAAATTCGTTATATTGAGGTGTCTTATTTTAGCCGAAATCACAAAAAATTTGTTAAATCAAGGCCGTTGTTATGGTTTGTTTGTTATGTAGAGGTAAAATATACATTGTGTCTTATGGAGAGTTCTAGGGGATTAAAAAAAATTCGTTATATCAAGGAATTCGTTATATTGAGGTTCGTTATATCAAGGTTAGACTGTATTACCTTGCAATGCCTTTCCTGAGAGCTGGAGGACAGTTCTCAAAGAACCAAAGAACACGAGGAGAGCAGAATCTGCTATTGGAGGCCCATTCTGTGCTTACTCCTGCAATATTACCCAGCACCTCACTCAACTTTGGCGCCAGCTTCAACCTACAAGTCACCATACAGTCTTATATAATAGCCTAGAACAATGAATACTATTACCTATGTTATTGACACCTCTAAATTGAATAAAGGCAAGGTCTTTACGGATGCATTGCACGACGTCCAAGTGCCACGACGTCCAATAATATTTATTCAGTGCCACGACGTCCAAAACATAATTTTTGAGTTGTTGCACGACGTCCAAGTGCCACGACGTCCAAAAGTACAGTAACTGCCAAAAATATAGTCTTTCTACAAGCTTTGGACGTCGTGGCACTTGGACGTCGTGAAACAGCGCACTATAGAATTGTAAAAAAGTAACATTTGCACGACATCCAAAGTCGCTGCCAGTTGCACGACGTCCAAGTGCCACGACGTCCAATAAATATTTGACTGTTGCATGATGTCCAATATAGCTCAGCGCTGTTGCATGACGCCCAAGCTCCTTCATGATGACCGGTTACGATGACCGGCTACTTGCCGAACAGTGTTCTCTTGTGTAAAATGCTTATGGAACGTTTATTAGTTATATATACATGGGTATATGTTCTTGTTCAGAAATATAAATACTATGAATATTTGAACCATTAATTGAAACATCATAAAGTAAAAAAAAAAAACATAATATAAAGGAAAAATAAACAAGGCAACAGTTGGAAAACTATAAGGTTTACATGGTTTGAAAAATGATGACATTTTGTTAACAACCGATAAACTTCATTATGTTTGGAGTAAGCTTTTAAATACTTATTTTTTCAAGACTAGATGAATGTACATTGATCAACATGATCTTTGAAAACTATTTTTTATACCCTCATTTTAATTTTTACTAGTATGAAGAATACAATTCCTTTTTCAAATTGTTTTTTAGGCTTTAATTAAATGTTCTTAGGTCCAAATATGTTTATTAATAGTATTCACTTAACATTGACTTAATTTTATTTCAATAAATTTTGTGTTTGTGTTTTGCTACACCACTTATTAAATTGCAACCAATGAGAATATAACATAAATAAGTTGTACACAGGGTTCTTTTGTTTCCCCAACTCTAAAATACAACGCACATGAATTGAAAATGTTGTAGGTTTAATAGTACTGTAGCGAATCGAATATCAATAAAGTTAACGTATAACAATTAATTTACATATTCCTAGGCTATAATTGAATGTGTTTACGAAGGAACACCACAACCTCAAAATTCAACAGTATATTTACTCAAGATTTATTGTTTTCATATAGCACAGTTGATGTTGTCAACTAGCGTGGGAGCGGAAGTCCTGATAAAGGCTGGTTCTCGGAAAAGTAATAAACTTGTAGTTTGAATGAAACATTTTTTTAAAATTTTGTACAGGATTCATGGGATCCTCAGCATCAAGTACAAACTGCAAAATGTGTGTCGAAGGTCTGATTAGACCTTCCGAGATTTAGACCTTCAGCAACTGATCCGTTTTTTACCTTCCTTTAATTTATTCTTTATCATGTTGTGCTTCATGTCACATACATAGACTAGAGGGCCGCACATGCCCTTGACAAATAAATTAACATTTTCGCACAAATACAAATCAATATCGTCATTAGACAAGAATTAAAAAATAAAATTTATAAACAAAACCTACCACGGCATATTCTTGAACAAGTATGCCTACAAACCTACGATAAGCATGTTTGTTATTATTATACTTAACCTACAAATGCTATGACTTAGGGCATATCTGCTTTCCTAGATAAAACATGCGAACTAATTGCGAGTGCGACGTGAACTTAGAAAAAGACTAGTAAGAATTTACAACTGTGAATTTCTCAGAATTGATTGACAGTTCAGACGAACCTATGGCCACAGACTACGGAAACCTACAGTATTATTGTATTAGTATACTGTATTTGTATTATTGTGTTACTAGCAGAGTACCCGTCCTTTGTACGGGGTTGACATATAAGTATAAATGCTTATTGCAGTTATGGGAGAGGACACGATTAAAAAAAAAACTGGTCTTTTAATTTATACGGTATCCTATTGTGTAGCACACATCTACCATAGTCCTGATGTTCTACCACTGCACCTAAACCATGGAAAAAAGTAAAGTTCTCATTGTGTACCACAACTTTTTTTTTGCTAGTTGGTTCAAATTAGCTGTGGTCATTAATGCAAACAAACAACATAATAGTGCTGCACCCTGTTTGGCAAGCCTTATAACTTTTTAATGCTGTTTAATATCATAGAACCAACTTGTACAGTTGAAATGGCTGACAAAATTCTTTAATTTCTTTAAATATGAATACTCATAAGGTTAACATGAGAAAGTCCAGAGCCAGAGCCACCGGGGCGGAGACTGAAAGAATTGTTGAGGTAAGAATGGGTCGCCGGAATTTTATCCCCCTGGAATTTTACCCCCTGGGCAAAGCTGACGTCACTATGACGTAGTAACCTGAGCGGCCAAAAGTTTGTTCGCGGCCGGAATTTTACCCCCGCGGATTTGGAAGTCTAATGAAAATAGCCAGAGCGTGATTAATTAGATTAGCGATAAAAACCGGAATTTTACCCCCTGTCCATATAACTAGCGTATAGACAACTGAAGATGTACGGGCCGGATTTTTACCCCCGGATTTTTACCCCCCGGAATTTTACCCCCAGATTTTTACCCCCCGGAATTTTACCCCCTGGCCGATTTTAGAAATTGAATTATTGATTTTCTTATTTCTGTTTTTAATTAATTGTAAATATTTCATTATTTAGTAACCTATCTTTATTTATTTATTTTTTAATCTCATCTAAGTAAACAGAATTCGCTGTTTTATTTTGATCATATTAACCAACAGTTGGCTTCAAAGATCGAATCATCATACTCGAATCTCAAAATTAAAATTAAAAACTTGTTCGATTAGTTAATGTTACAAATAAATTAAGATAGGCTACAATACTGAATAATAAAATGTTTACTCTTAAATTAAAACTGAATGAAGATAATTAATCATTCTCACTAATTTATATATCTGGCAAGGGGGTAAAATTCCGGGGGTAAAAATCCGGGCTGTACATTCTAGTTTTTTATAATTTGATGTGTTCTGATTAAATTCACAACCGTGAAAATATATGTTTAATTCCGCGTTTAATCCATCGAGCTGATGTCGCGAAACTCAAAAGTTCGCGGCCGGAATTTTACCCCCTGGTTTGTGACGTCACGTTTGGCCAGGGGGTAAAATTCCAGGGGGATAAAAATACGCTACCCCTATTGAACATCATAGAACAGAACCAACTTGTTTAATTGAAACAGCTGTTAAGATTCATTAATTCCATTTTTCATAAGGTTAACATGGGGAACTCCAGAGCCACTGGGGTGGAGCTGATTGGACGGGTCACGAAATTGATGGTGTATAAACCTATTCCATGAAACTTTACAATTATGTACCAAGTTTCGTGGCAATCGGTTCAGCGGTGTCTGAGTTTATATACAAACATCCTCTTTTATACTTATAGATAGATAGATTACTATTATAGTATTATATATTGTCTGTGCTATGGCTAAAATATGTTTTTATTACTGCATCAGCTGGAGACACTCTCTGAATATCTGCTTCAACCATGTGTTGTCAAACATTGATCTCGTAAAATAGTGAAATTATTTTTCGTATGCACTAATAGAGCAAGGTTTGTACTAAAAGAAAACCTTCTTTTAGTTTTAAAAATACATGTTTCACAGGAAACATTTTTAACCATTGTAGTAACATCATTATAGCTTAAAAAGTTGATAAGTGATAGTTTACATAATATTTAGCACATTTGACGGATAAACCTTTTTTGAATTCGTCATATTATAAGTGTATGAAAATTCATATATCTGTGTATCAATATCTACTTATCTCATTTCTGTTCAATGGAAGTTATACAATTTCAATGATTACCGGTACTTAAATGGGAAGTCTTACAGCTGTTATAAAACTGTGCATACATTTTATCTTACGAGTAAATTTGCTACCAATTGATATAGTATGACAATTCTATTCTACTGCAGTACTTAGAATTCTACCACTACTCACATTAAACCTACCATATTTACTTTTGGGCTAGTGATTAATTTATTGTATTAATCATACAATATAGTGAATAGTGTAGTCATTTATTTATTTCGTTTCTATGACTTAGCTCTATTTTGTAGAAATCTATTATGCAATCATAACAACAGAAATACTGCATCATTACATTTTAAGGTGACATAGTATTTATTTTACATATAAAAATTTAAGCTAATGCAATAATTAGTTCAATTAGAACAATTGATTATTGAATAATTTAAACATTAATCGAAGACGAAGCGGTTGACAACTTTCAAACAGTTGATTAGGCCTAGTTGCCTTCAATAATTGCAATGCGAACTGTATGCACTGAGGTCGGCATACAGTGTTCACAGTGTGCAGGCACTTTGGACGTCATGGCACTTGGACGTCGTGCAACAGTCAAATATTAATTGGACGTCGTGGCACTTGGACGTCGTGCAACTGGCAGAGGCTTTGGACGTGGTGCAAATGATACTTCTTTACAATCCTACAGTGCGCTGTTTCACGACGTCCAAGTGCCACGACGTCCTAAGCTTGTAGAAAGACTATATTTTTGGCAGTTACTGTACTTTTGGACGTCGTGCAACAACTCAAAAATTATGTTTTGGACGTCGTGGCACTGGGAAAATATTATTGGACGTCGTGGCACTTGGACGTTGTACAACACTCCCGGTCTTTACACTATGTAGTGATAACCTATAGTGATATCAAGTAAAGTGTAAATCAAAAGAAATAAGGAAGCAACATTTAAACCTCACATTTTTAATAGGCCTATTAGTTTTAGATATGTTTCTTAAAATGTTCACATAAATGTTAACGCTAAAGGATGAATAAACATACTGTACTTGATTGACATACTGTCAATCATCAAGGACATTATTAAATAAAATGATCATGGCTAAACAACCAGCTCATCATGATTAATTATTAACAAAGCAGTCATCTCATTCATTCACTCATTTACACACCTTTGCCTCTCCTGGAGTGTCGGCTTCATAATAATCTAATCTATTTATTATTTTGAATGAGCCAAAAGAATATTATTTGAGAAACGTAAACACATCAAGTGAGACCAATGTTTATGGGCTTAACAATCATTTTCTATCGATTTTAATTGTATGGCCAACAAAAACCGTATTACAGACTGTCACAACTGGTGAGTTTTTTAACTGCAGCACATTTTTAAAACTTTAATTTTGCAACAACCAGCCTATTGTCAATTATTCTAGTCTTTATTTATCATTTGCTTCATCATATTAACAATATTAAAAACACGTGATAAATAATCTTGACAAATAAATTATACAGCAGAAATAGAAAAGATTAAAACAATGGACATACATATATGAAATTAGTCATTAGCTCAGCCATCACAGCTGACGTGTGGCTGTGAAGGCTGGTCAGTCATTGAGGAGATGAATACGTCTGTACCAGAATGTGTGCGATCAGCTTTCTGTAACTTTCTGTAACATCCCTTTTTCAGCCATAGTACTTAAGGGTGTTCGATCGAAAATAAAATACTATTATTTTTTAAAGTATAATCGTTAAGGTCATTATAAGGGTAAGAAAAAATGTCACCTGAAATTTTTAAGTGGCCTAATAAGAGAGTTATGGGGCTTTGAAGTGCTAACTCCGTTTGCTTTCCAGCTCAAAAACGGTTTCGACTATATTCACTAAACTACTCTTAAAAATTCCAAAAAATGTATCTTTACAAGCTAAAACATTTTATTTCCCATATCGTTTATAAATAATTTTTTGTAAATTCGATAACTGGTTTATTTTTAAATGAATCGAGAAAATACGCATATCAGAACAAAGCCAATGATGTACAGAATGTATAAAAAAATACTCCAATGGAAAAATCTTAAGCGTTTAGAAGCTGGAAAGAAAACAGAAATCACGTAAAACCAGCGTGGCGTGCGATGTGAGTGTGTACAGTGCTCATACGCGCACTCACGGCGCGCGGGCGCACGCCCCTCCCTCCTCATCCCCCGCACCAGCCGCGCCTACCCTGGTTCCCGCGCGCTCTTCCCTGCTCTCAGCTAGCTGCTGCCAACCTGTCACCGGTCACGTGTTTTGTATTTTGTAGTTATATTTCATTTCTCTTGTCTGTGGTTATTGTTAGGATTGTAAAGGTGCGATGGGAACCAAAAAACCGCATAGTAAATACAAACCACGTAAACGCAGTAAACGCTCGAAAGTGCTTAGAAGAATCCATGAACGGAAACGCGAGGGCGAGGATGTAAACACAAATAACAATAGTTCAAATCTCTCCGAAGAAACTAGAGAGGAAATTTTCGATCGTCTTGTGGCATCCAGGTAAGTTTTATTTGAATAAAATCATATTTAAATGTTTTTATATGTATTGGAAAATTTACATTTTTAATTTCTTCCCCATATATGGAGAAAGTATTGTTTTCGTCAAAATTTTCTAGTTTGAGTTTTGAGTGTATATCTATTTAGGGTCCCACTGAACCCAAAAAAGTGGTACAGTATTCGAAGTGATGTCTGTGTGTCTTTATGTGTCCAGAGCCACAGACCACACATGTAGTCCGATTTTGATGAAATTTGGTCTGTAGGTACTAACTCATGGTATTTCCAGACATGTTTTTTTTATATTTTATTGGAATTGTGAATTTGAATGATGATTTTCCCCATAAAATAACGGGAAATCTGATTTTCTCGAAATTGACCCGAAAGATTTTTTTTATTAAGTATGTAATACAGTAGAACCCCTCATATCCGGCCACCACGGGACCAAGCCCCTGACCGGATAACAATTTGGCCGGATAAACCAACCTACTATGAAAATGACAATTCATACCTAATAATAATAGGTAATCATATATATGCAATCAAAAGTATCATTTAATTCTGTTCTGGGATCATTTTTAGAAAAATAAACATGTTTGTAAAAAGAAAAAAAATATTTGTAGGTTAAAGTCATTAAGTAATGAATGTACAAATATTATGATTCCAGGTAGGTAACAAAACCTATTAAATGGAGGTAAAAATGACAATAAATTGTACTTAAAGATCATTAGGACTTAAATGGTACATGCATTTCTACTCAACATTCTTAACGATTTTGTGAAATACAAAAATTAATGTACTCGTACTGTACTGTACTAAACCCACTTTGGAAATAATCAACCAACTGATCAGAGGTTAAGCCTACTAGCTCAACTGAGTATAGTTACTCAGCAAATAAATGTATAAACAAACAGATAAATAGTGAGAACAATTTATTTTATGACTTGAGCAGTCACAAAGACTAGTGCTTGCATCTAAGTGTCTATAAGCTGTGAGAAAAAAATTTTGATTTTGGCTTCCTGGAAGGGGCCGGATAAACAGAGGACCGGTAAAACCAAGGCCGGATATGAGGGGTTCTACTGTAGTCCTTTACATTCTGAACAAAATGGTACAAATCCCATTTACCGTAAAAATTACAATTTAACAGTTATTGTAACTTGTGATTTTTTACTATAAAATGTCATATTTACTCTCACCGCTTACCGCTCTTACCGCTATTTACTCTTACCGCTTATAAAGGTTGTTTACAAGCTTATGGGAGAAAGTATTTGTCGGAATGCTGATATCGTTTATTATTGTCGGTATTATTATTGTCGCGTCGCTGTGTAACGACTATTTTTTATTAATACAGTAGGCCTAATAATTTTAAACAGGATCCATACAATTCTCTAATGTTGTCTACATTATGACTTGGTTGATTGAGCAAATGGTACTTAATTTTAGGTTGGAATCTACAAATACCTCTGACGAGCTTCAAGACCAAGACAACCAATCCCATTACAGTTCAGACAGTGAGAAATCCTCCGACTACTTACCTCCACTGCTAGTTGAAAAGTGCCATGATGTGGAAGACTATTCAATTATCGGTCGTCAAATTGTTGATATCAGTCATGTGTTGATGCAACTAGAAAAGTTAGCTTCTCATCCAAATGTATGTACGATGGGGAGATACAAATTTGAAAGGGAAGTAGTTAGTGGGCTATATTCAAAATGGGAGTATTATTGTGACAACTGTGAAAAAAGATTTGTTGTCACATCCGAACCAGAAGAAAGTAAAGAAGCGCCTAGTAATGCACTTGTGTGGGGAGCATTGAGCGTGGGTCTAGGCTATGCTCAAGTTGAAGAACTGTTCTCAGTTATGGATATTCCTGTAATGGGGCGACCAAAATTCAAATCCCACGAAAAGAAAATAGGCAAGGTACGTAAGCATATTATTACAAAATATATATTCTACAATACCGTTTCAGGATAAGCGAGTAAGCAAAGTGAAATCCTCTCCATTTGTTTGCTCAATTATGTAATTTTATATTTTTTAACACTTTCACCTTTCAGTATTTAATTTCCATAAACCATATTTGGTTGTCCACAAAATAAAAATTAAAACATAAACTCACCATTACCAATTTGAAACATTTATAAAATAATTTTGTAATAAAATAAGTTTATTTTATAATAAAATAGTTTTACATAGACTCTGTTGTTCACGTTTCTGTTATACCCTTCTGGAAAATTTCGGCTCAATCGGTTTAATAGTTATTGCGTTTACCCTGAACTACAGACAGACAATAACTCTATTTTATGATATTATAAATAATATTGATATTGATGTATCTAGGTAATTTTGTATAATCTTCACAAGTTTATTTTAACCATGGTTTAACAAGGGTGATGTTTGGTTGTCAGAAACAACATTTTTTTGAACCTCTTTCAAATCCTGGTAAATATAAAAATAGCCACAAATTTAACGATGGTACTGGAAAGTCTCATTATGAATTTCTAGAAACTAGTATTTCTTTTATTTGTCAAGTTTCTAAGCACAAAACTATCAATAAGTTACTTATGCATTTCAAACGGTTCATAATTCATGTTCTCTTTAAAAATTGGTCACTACTTATGTAAAAGCATTACATGTTATTTTTATGGGAATAACTGTTATTATTTAGGTTTGGGAAGATACCCTATACTCAAAAATGAAGGCAAACGCGGAAGAAGAGAAGCGCATTGCTTTAGAAAAAGGTAACATCCTGAATGGAACCCCCTTCATTACTGTTATTGGAGATGGTGGCTGGGCGAAAAGGAGCTACAGACATGGCATGACATCAACAGGAGGAGTGGTAAGAAATTTATATCGTTTTCCAAGCAGAGCAATATATGTCTCTAGTGGCAAAATTCACAGGAGGTAAAAGAGTTAACTATTGCTCTAGAGCAGAGGTTCCCAAACTGTGATACGCGTACCCCCTGGTGGTACGCGAGACATTGTCAGGGGGTACGCGAGTAGGACTATGCTAGTTTGCGCGATCTAGTGACGAAGGGAAATTTCGGGTTGCGAGGGAAGTTTTGTGTTGTGCGCCCAGCGGCTACATCACTGACGCTCGCTATTTCGTCTATCGTCTGGCGTCTGCTCATTCAGTGCGCAGTACTTGTGTTTACAAAGTGTTTGTTATGAGTCACACTATTCGTATAATTTAATTAATTAATTATTTCATAGGCAGTTTGAGTTATATGTGAGTTTTTTTATCATAATGGATAAGTGGTTAAGTCAATCTTCAAGCGTTCGGAAAAAGCAAAGAGTTTCATCGCCACTTGAAGAAGGTAATTTTACTCCTGTACCTAGTCCTAGTACATCTTCATCAAAAGAGCAAAGTTCTACTATGTGTTCTGCGACACCATTAGTTCAAAAAACTTGCTCTCAATCAAAAAGGCGTAAATATGATATCAGCTACTTGTCTTATGGATTTACTTATAATGAGGCCCATGACAATGAAGTTAGGCCACAATGCGTAATTTGTTTAGAAACACTTTCTCACCACTCAATGAAACCATCTCTTTTAAAGCGTCATTTCCTAACAAAACATGAAAGTTACAAAGATAAACCTTTGGATTTTTTCAAACGTAAGGAAGCTTCATTAAAAGGCAGTAAGACAAATATAAATTCTTTTACCAGTTTGAATATAAAAGCGGTTGAAGCTTCCTATAAAGTTAGTCTTAGAATCGCTAAAGAGGGCAAACCACATACCATTGGGGAAACATTAATACTACTGTACATTGGTCATTGTGTCAACCATGTTAGGAGAAAAAGAGGCGAAACAGATTGATTCGCTTTCGCTTTCTAACAATACAGTTTCAAGAAGAATAAGTGACATGGCTGCTAATGTAAAGGAAACATTACTCATTAAAATTAAAAAAAGTAATTATTTTGCTATTCAAATTGATGAAACAACTGACGTAACTAACATGGCTCAGCTAATGTGTTATGTTAGGTACGAAGATGGAAATACTGTCGGAGAAGACATGTTATTTTGCGAAAATTTGCCTTCACACACAACTGCAGACGAGATATTTGGAAAATTAGACAGATTCGAGAAAACGAGCTGAACTGGGAAAAATGTGTAGGAATTTACACAGATGGGGCAAATGCAATGGCTGGAGTTCATAAGGGAGTTGTTACTCAAGTGCAGCAAGTAAGCCCAAAAGCCAAATTTATTCATTGTAGTCTTCACCGAGAAGCCTTGGTTACAAAGAGATGTCCAGCGGAACTGAAAACTGTATTAAATGAAGCAGTAAAGACTGTAAATTTCATCAAAGCCAGAGCACTGAACTCACGCCTTTTCCATAACTTGTGTGATGAAATGGATAGCATTCACAAACAATTACTTCTGCACACAGAAGTAAGGTGGTTGTCGAGAGGAAGAGTTATATCTCGAATTTTTGAGCTTCGACATGAAATATAAATTTTTCTATCTGACACAGACTTTCAGTATCGTGACCGTTTTTCAGATGAATTGTGGTTGAGCCGATTGGCGTATTTGGCAGACATATTCAGTATGTTAAATGATGTTAACAGGAAATTACAAGGAAGCTATAACACCCCATTCCAAGTTATGGACAAAATCAATAGTGTAAAAGTAAAACTAAGCTTTGCAGAAGGGGAAGCAAAGAAAAATAAAGTGTCATTGTTCCCATCTCTTGAATCTTTTGTTAAAGAAAACGAACTTCTCCTGAATCAAACAATTTTGAATGATATATCAGATCATTGCAGCTCCCTCCGAGCTAGCTTTACAAAATACTTTCAAGAAGACCTGAGTTCGTACTCATGGATTAAAAACCCTTTTGCTGATATTGAGAAAATTGTTCAAGACAGCTTTTCTCTGAAACTCAAAGAGGAACTTTTTGAGTTAAACTGTGATTCGGACCTAAAAGAAGTATTTAACAAAACCACGCTTATTGATTTTTGGATCCAACGACACTCAGAGTACGGTGAAATTGCTGACAAAGCAGTTGAGTTTCTACTCCCGTTCCGAACTTCCTATCTATGTGAGGCGGGATTTTCGCATCTGCTGTATATCAAAAATAAATACAGGAACCGAATGCATACAGTGGAATGTGATCTCAGACTCAAGTTAAGCCCAATTATGCCAGACATCAGCAGTTTAAGTCGTTCCATTCAAGCTCATCCCTCACATTGAATAACTGATTACTTTCGTGTGACATTCACAATTCTGAATTTTGTACTTTGTAATTTGATTATAATTAAATAAATATATTAATGTAGTTTCTTGCATTTTATCATTCCAACCTACTAAGTTTCAACATCAATAACTAAAAACAAAAGTAATAAAATAGTAATTTTATATAATACTAGCTGTAACCCGCGGGCTTTGCCCCGTTTAACTTCTTAATTTTCAAGATGATCTCGTTTGCATGGCTCAATCACGTCCTGGTTGAAGTTCGTTCGCTACGCTCACTCACCTTTAGGTTGGAGCTCGTTCGCTGCGCTCACTTTCCTTCAGGTTAGCTCGTTCGCTACGCTCACTTGCCTTCAGGTTAGCTCGTTCGCTACGCTCACTCGCCTCCAGGTTGAAGTTCGTTCGCTACGCTCACTCACCTTTTGGTTGCAAATTAGCTGTTGTCATAAATGTAAAAGAAATAATAGTGCTAGTGCGCGCTGCACCCTGTTGGTAATCCTTGTAACTTTAATGCTATTGAACATCACAGAACAGAACCAACTTGTTTAATTGAAACAGCTGTTAAGATTCAATAATTTCATTTCTCATAAGGTTAACATGGGATGGGAAACTCCAGAGCCACTGGGGCGGAGCCCGAAAGGATTTTTGAAATAAGAATATGCCTATATGTTAATCGGGAATGTGAGCTATCATCATGCCAAATTTCAGCCCAATCCGACCAGTATTTTTCGCGTTTACTTTTCCCATACATACAGCAACCACCTCTTTTTTATAATAGTATAGATTAAAAATCTTGTATTGCATTTTATCGTTGAAATTCAGATTTTATAACATAGATAGGTCATAGTAATGATGAATGCATATAATAACTTGGATTTTTGAAAGCAAACTAATGATACGTGTACATTTTTAAATTAATTGTATTATGGGGTACAGGGCATAAAATAACATGTTAACTGGGCGACACTTGTATAAAAATATTGTCTAAAAATAAAAAAATGGAAATTTATATTGTAGTTTAGTTTTAGGTTTACGTAGATATTTTAAACATGTTTGTGTTCACAAATTGTTTAATGTTTGTAGTAGTACACTTCTGAAATTGAGCAATGATTTTTGCCCAAGAGGTTGTGAAGAGAGCCTTGGCCTGTTAAGTCGTTGTAAAACACGTGATTAAGTGAAATTATATGGACTTTTATAAAGCAAATATGATAGGAAAAATCATCAAAAGATGCGTAAAAATGTTTGGTTTTCATGTAATTGATGAACAAATTTTCCGGGGGAGGGCACCCGGACCCCCCTTCTTGCTGGGGGGTATTCCATACCCCCCAGACCCCCCCGAAATGTCGCCCACTCAAAATTCCTTAAAATACGCCCTGGTGGGGTACGCCTTAATACATAGTACGAACTAAGGGGTACATCACCAAACAAGTTTGGGAACCCCTGCTCTAGAGGTTCATATCGAAGGCGATGTGTAGGAGCTGGCCTTAGTCACACATCAGGACCCGGGTGGCACTTGAGCCCTTGGAAAAAACTCAATAGGAAAAGTCCAGGGGGAGTGTTTAAGTCAAAAGTAAACACTAGAGTACAATTGAAATGCAAACGATCTCTAGCTTTCAGCCAGAACGGACCACCAAAAAAGAGAAAACGCTACGGAGGTTCCTACGACTCTGAGTACGGCCCCCTTTGCATCGAACCTGATATGAAACCAGAGGCTTTGAATGAAAAAATGGAAGAACATATGAGAATGCTGTCAAAAAATGCAGAAAATTGTCAAGATATAGAAAGAAAAACTGTTGGTCAGCACAACAACCAGCTGTGGAGGGAAACAAGAGTGAATATGCTTACCGCATCCAACTTCGGGAGCGTTGTGAAACGGCGTGAGCACACACCATGCCATAATCTCGTAAAACGTCTGTTATACTCTCGGGAATTATCTACAGCAGCGGTTTTATTCGGGCGTGTCCACGAAAAAGATGCAATTGAAGATTATGAAAAACTTACTGGTGTTTCAGTTGAACCTTGTGGCCTGTTTATTTCTAAGGAAACGCCTTTCCTAGGTGCAAGCCCTGATGGCCTAGTGGGCAGTGAAGGTATTATTGAAGTGAAATGTTTGTGAGTGAAAATCGGTAAGAGGAGACTTGAAAGAATTTGTGTCTTTAAAAAAAAACCAAACATGTATGGAGTTAAAGGAAGGGAAAGTGATGTTAAAGAGATCGCACAACTATTTCTTCCAAATACAGGGCCAACTTAACATAACGAAGAGGAGTTGGTGTGATTTTATTGTATATACAAGAACAAATGACTTGTTTATTGAGAGAATCCAAATAGACAGTGAGTTGTGGAGTAAAACAATGCTGCCAAAACTTATCCGTTTCTACAACTATTGCCTTCAACCAGAAATGGTAGATAGCAGAATAAATCGGCACCTTCGTGTGTGTGATCCAGCGTACATCATAGATGCCCAAACTCGTAAAGAAGAAGCAAATATGGCTAAGACAAGAAAGAAAAACAAGTAGTGGGCGATTCTCAGGGATCCTGCTTTGTTATTTTTTAGAGTTGATTAAAACTGCTTCAAACATTGTTTTTTATATACAATTTCTCTAAATCATTCCTTGTAATTAAAATAAAAATATTTTTTCCTGGAATTAAAATTTAACTTGGTCAAGTTCTATTTCAGTTAAATGGTACTTTTTCTAGAATTTTAAGTTAAATTTTTATGGTAAAATTAGTCAATTAGTGCAATAACTTATATTAGTAAATAATTGAAAATTTAATTTGTTTAACCTTTGAAAATAAAATTAAATAGATTTTGAGATATTGTTAAATTTCCAATCCATGTTTGCTTGTCCCGTACAACTTTCAAAAGGTGAGATTTTTGTTTTAAATCCCAACCTAATTTATATTATTGATTACAGCTTCAAAGGCATAAAGATAAAATAAAAACAAATGGAGGAAAACATTTGATTAACATAATCATCGATAAATAAACCCATAAAACAGTATTTTATTTAGACTTTTAGAGAGTTTTTAATGAATATTTGTTAATGGATTAACAGTATACAATGTCAACTGGGGGACAGCAACCAACAGTGATGCGTTTTCCAACGAGATGGGCCGCGGAGGCTCAGAACAGAAGCGGGAGTGGTAACAACAACGTTGGGTGAGGTGAGAGTGAGACAGAAATACATCTCGCGCTCTCTCTCACTCCTACTCCAAGAGAGGCTCGCACACGGGCTTGTTCGAGTTAGGTTTAGTACACGTCGCGCGCGTAGTGGCCTAAGTGGTTTAAATTTAATTATAATTTAATAGCCAATCCACCAGTTGAATGTTTAATCACAGACAGATTGTAAACAAGAGACGAAACACTTTGTAAAAATTGATTTAGGATAAATAATTTATTTTTGTGATTGTAACCTGATTAAGGTAGGCAAAGCACTCTTTAATGTGTATACCTATCTAAAACTATAATGTGTAAAATCAAAAACTTTAACTTGAAGTAAATTAGCAGGTTTTTAGCGAATTTCCCATATAGGGAATAAGCTATTACCGTAGGTCTCATGGTAAGACCTAGACTCGGGACCGATTTACTTTTTCGTTTTGAGGTCCCCAGAAGCCAAAAACACCATCCGTTCAAATTCATATATTTATATATATATATTTATATATATATCTTATCTTACTAATATTATAAATCTGAAAGTTTGTGAGTTTGTGTGTGTGTTTGTGTGTGTGTGTGTTGCTCAATCACGCATAAACTACTGGACGGATTGGGCTGAAATTTGGCATGATGATAGCTCACATTCCCGATTAACATTAAAGCATATTATTATCCCAAAAATCCTTTCGGGCTCCGCCCCAGTGGCTCTGTAGTTCCCCATGTTAACCTTATGATTTTTCATATTTAAAAGGAATTAATGAATCTTAACAGCTGTTTCAATTAAACAAGTTTGTTCTGTTCTATGATGTTCAATAGCATAAAAGTTACAAGGATTACCAACAGGGTGCAGCACTATAATTTTTTTTAATTTATGACAACAGCTAATTTCCAACCAAAAGGTGAGTGAGCGTAGCAAACGAACTTCAACCTGGAGGCGAGTTAGCGTAGCGAACGAGCTAACCTGAAGGCAAGTGAGCGCAGCAAACGAGCTCCACCTAAAGCTCACCTAAAGGTGAGTGAGCGTAGCGAACAAACTTCAACCAGGACGTGAATGAGCAATGCGAATACTTATAAAGTTAAACGGGGCAAAGCCCGCGGGTACAGCTAGTTTATATAAATATATATATATATATATATATATATATATATATATATATATATATATATTTATATATACATATATAAATATATATTTATATATACATATATAAATATATATATAAATATTGTATTTGATATTGTTCACGTTTAGGGCTACTGTAATTAATATTAATAAATAATACACCATAGTACCCTTTTTTAAAATTATTTTTAATGACTGATGCATTTCGACACTAAGGTCATGGTCACAGTCTTTTACAATGTTATTAAATCTAATATGTAAACAAAGAAAATAAATACAATCACATGTTTAAATTTTAACTAAATCTATCTTGACTTGGAAAATTATATAATTAAGAATATCGTTATACCAATGGTTTTACTTGTTCATTTTGTCTTAATTCTTGGATTTTATCATAAATCTATACTTATTTAATACGCAAGCAGGATTTTTGTGACAATTACTCCTCCAAAACTACTGAACCAATTGACATGTTTTTGGTGTCATTGGAAGGAGCGTAACGTGAAGTTGTGCAGGAAACTTTCTTTTTAGGTAAATAATTAGAGAGTGAGGCCCTGGGGCCCTTTAAAGTTTCGTATTTCTCCATAAGAATAACATGGGAAACAAACATAGTTTTGAAACTCCAGCTGTTGTCAGAAATTAAAGTGATAATTGGTCTCCATGGAAGAATGAAAAATTCACAATGTTTACATTAGCTTTGACATTTAAATGTAAACAACCAGAACTGCCAAATGCCTATTTCACAATTTCAGACAGCTGATCCAAAAAAAAATTAAGTGTGACGTCGCCGGTGTGACGACGTCTTAACTTGACAGGAGACGGGACTAGTGAGAAATAAAAACTACATAATTAGTTAATACCACGGGCTGCACGGACCGGGATAAAGGTGTACGGTTGCAGGACTAGGACGGACTGACGTAGTGGTTAGATGCACGGGTATAGCGTGGTCGCGGCAGCCAATGGGAATTTATTAAAAATCACCTGATATGACGTCACAGACGTGGCGTGATGTACACACACACTAACACACACTTACATTTTATACAAATCTGGTTTCCTACAAGAAACGCTGTTTTACAAATATAATATTGAATACATAAAATCATTAAATATACTACATCCCTCCCGTGTAATTTTTATACACATCTCAGCAAATATAAAAGCTTATAACAAGTAAAACAAAACTATTAATTTCAAAAACAAACTTCAAAAATCACACATACATTTTTTACAAATCAAGGCGTTCGACTGGTTTTATTATTCTACTGGGATATCTACGTGCTGTTGTAGTAACAGGTGTTTGGGGATGTACAATGGGCGATTGTTGTGGAGAACGGACCATGGGAGTGCTAGGTGAGGAGGGGAAGGAAGTATGACGTGTAGTTGGAGTACTATGATCAGGTGATCGGTTGGTTATACTGTGTCTATTTTTAGATTGGGAGTGGGATTGCTGTAACGGAGTTTTGGGGGGATCAGCTGATGGTACTACTGCCGGCTCACATACGGTTTTAGAATGCGCATTCCTGTCATTGTTACTACTTCCCTGCAAACCTACCAGTTGATCAATATGTCTCTTCCAAACAACACCTGAACTTAGTCTAACTTCATACAAAACATTACTCAATCTTTTATGTACAGTACCTTCTACCCATTTATCTTTTGAGCGGTAGTCTCTAATTAATACAGACTGATTTTGGTACAGGACTCTGGTTTTACTGCCACCAAAATACTCTCTTTGTTTGTTTTGTTTACACTCAACATGACTTGGTAAGTTAGGTTTTAGCAAATCTAACCTGGTCCTTAGGGGACGTTTAAACATCAGCATAGCTGGAGTTTCATTGGTAACAGCATGCACGGAGTTTCTATAGTCAAACAATATACGACTTAGAGCAACATTAAAATCAGTGTTGTCATTTAGTGCACATTTAAGCTTAGTTTTAGCATATCTTACTGAGTTCTCGGCTTGGCCGTTTGATTGGGCATGATAGGGAGGTGAGAAAGTTTGTATTACTCCATTTGACTTTAGGAACTGTTTAAACTCAAGTGATGTGAATGGTGGACCATTGTCACTGTGACAAGTTACTGGCAAACCAAATCTAGCAAACAAATCTCTTAAATGTACAATTGCTTGTTTGGCTGAGGTGGAACCTACTTCAAAAGCCTCCAGCCACTTAGTATGAGCATCAACTACAATTAAAAACATTTTACCTCTTATTGGTCCAAAATAGTCCAGATGTAATCTTTCCCAAGGCTTAGATGGATAGTGCCAATTATGCAAGAAACTTTTAGTTGGGTTTGAACGTTCCATAAGGCAGGAAGAACAGCTGTTTGCTAAGGCTTCTATGTTTTGGTCTATATTTGGCCACCAAATATACGACCTTGCCACTGACTTCATTTTTACGATTTCCATATGACTACAATGTAACTCTTTTAAAACATAATCCCTCATAGAATTAGGAACCACGACTTTGTAACCCCACATTAAAATGCCCATTTCTACAGTCAATTCTTCCTTCCTTTGGAAATAAGGTAACATATCACCTCTCTCTTCCGGCAAAAAACTAGGCCATCCATGCAGGACATAGCTACACACTTTGTGTAGAATAGGGTCTTTTTGCGTTTCGACCTTAACGTGTTCAAAGGTTAGTGGCACTGAGCTTTCAAAAATACAATTTAAATATGTGCCTTGCCATTGGAAATCATTACTTTCCATCGGATGTGGAACTTGTAGTGGTAATCGTGACAGAGCGTCTGCGTTACCATGACTTACTGACTTAACATATTTGATGTCAAAAATGTAGCCTGACAAAAACAAAGAGTATCTTTGTAGCCTACTAGCTGCAAAAACTGGCAACCCCTTCTTAGGGCCAAAAATACTTATTAATGGTTTATGATCTGTACATAAGGTAAACCTTCTGCCATACAAGTACTGGTTACACTTTTTAACACCGAAAACAATGGCCAGAGCTTCTTTTTCTACCTGACTATACTTAACTTCAGTGGGTGACAAAGTACGTGAAAAATATGCAACAGGTTTCTCTACTCCTTCACTTGTTTTGATACTTAACACACAACCTAGCCCTGTTGAACTTGCGTCAGTTGCTAATATTACAGGCAAACTCGAGTCATAATGAGCAAGAATAGGGGCATTTGTCAATAATTCTTTAACCTTGTTGAAAGATTGCATACATTCAGCATTGAAATTAAATGGAACATCTTTCTTAAGCAAATTATATACAGGACTCAGAATGGTAGACATGTTAGGAATGAATTTTCCATAGTAGTTTACTAAACCAATAAAAGCTTTTACTTCAGTTACGTTCTTAGGTACAGGTGCTTTTACTATTGCTTCAACCTTGGCTTGGGAGGTGTGGAGACCTTCCTTGTCGATACAAAATCCCAAATACTCTAATTTGTCTAAAAAGAACTTGCATTTACTCTTTTTGATGGTAAACCCCTTATCATTTAGCCGTGTGAGAACTTCCCGTAACCTACTCAAATGAGTGTTAGTATCTTTAGCTGTAATCAAAATATCATCCAAGAATACTGCCACACCTTCCAACCCTTGGAGTGTCTGTTCAATGACCTTTTGAAAAATGCCAGGAGCTGATGAGATGCCATACGGCATTCTCTGATAGGAAAATATCCCTTTATGAGTACTGATAGTGCATAATTTCTTTGACTCGTCATTTAACTTAAGTTGCATGTAAGCTTGGCTGAGATCAATTTTACTAAAGGTTTGTCCACCTTGTAAATTAGCAAATAGCTCATCGATTCTAGGCAAAGGATATTTTTCAACTTCTAGGAATGGATTTAAAGTTACTTTAAAATCCCCACAGATTCTAATTTTCCCACTTTTCTTTAAAACTGGGACGATAGGCGTCCCCCAAGATGAACTACTTACAGGTACTAAAACTTCCTCAGTTTGTAATCTTTCTAACTCTGCCTCTACTTTACTTTTCAACGAAAAAGGTATCGGTCTAGGTTTGAAATACTTGGGAGTAGCATTCTCTTTTAATTTAAGCTCTACAGGATCTCCCTTGTACTGACCTAACTTGTCACTGAAAACTTTTGGAAACTCTTTTTCCAACTCAACTACGATTTTGTCAAACTGCTCATTGTGTGATAACAACTTAAAATTTTTGTCACTCAACAAATTGGTTTTGAACGATATATTTACCCCTAATGCTTGAAGCCAATTACGCCCCATTAATGGATGTGCGCCTTTTTTAATCACATACAGATCTAGGTTATCCTTGAAATCCTGGTAACTAACATTCACTTTTATTTTACCAATAGGGACAATAGGTTCGTTAGTGTACGAACTTAAGGATAGATCATTAGGCTGTAATTTACAAAATGACAGATTTTTGTTGTAAAAATCCTCACTACAAACACTGACACTAGCTCCAGTGTCAACTTCAAACGTGACTTGTTTACCTTCTACAATAGGATCAATTTTAAGTGGAGCTACTTTAACGTTGACATTACTATTATTAGGCCTATCTACCTCAATTTCGTCCTCAATTTGAAATAGTGTAGAAATATCGTCAACATACTCATCACAACTATCATTAGAATTTATCTGAGATTTCCTGTCAGAAACAAAGTTATGCATTTTGTTGTTTTTACTAAACTGTCCATTAGTCCTTTCAGTTTTCAAATTGTTCTTATCATTCTTAAAAATATAATTTTTGTTTGACTTACCTAACAGCTTTGATCTGCACACTTTAGCTAAATGATTCTTTTTTCCACAAAAATGACATACCACAACACCCAATAATCTGCACTCATTTCTCATGTGACCGAAGCCACCACAACAAAAACACTGCACTGATTTGTGTTGAGGTCGAGGTGTTGACTTTGACGTTTGATTGTGCTGCTGGGCGCCGCCGCTGCTCCCTGAATCTCGTCGTCGTTGTGCCGCTGCCACTCGCAACACCTTGCCGCCGCTGCTGCCGACCGTCAACGCCGCTGCATTCTTCTCCGCTGCTTCCGCTGATGAGACGATTTTCACAGCTTGATCAAATGTTAAACTGGACTCTGATAACAGTTTCTGTTTGATAGTGTCGCTTCTTATTCCACTAACTAGACGATCTCGAAGAAAGTCGTTCAACGATGCGCCAAACTCACAGTGCGTGGACATCTTCTTCAAATTTGCTACATATTCGGCAACTCCTTCCCCCTCTAATTGGTTGCGTTTACTAAACTTGTAACGTTCCGCGATGAATGATGGTTTAGGATGTAAATGATCCTGAATTAACTTTACTATATCTTTAAAAGATTTTGCGTTAGGTTTATCGGGCGTGCACAAATCGCGTAACAGATTGTACGTTTTCTTCCCGACTACTGTCAATAAAGTACTCACTTTTTTGGCATCACTAATCCCGTTACACTCGACAAATAACTCAAACCTTTCAACGTACGAGGTCCAAGATTCTTCACTCCCGTCAAAGTCGCCGATTCCGCCGATGATTCCAGACATTGTATCTTGTTCAAAGAAGACACGAGATAAAATTAACACTGGGTTGTCGTAATCGGACATTAACCCTAATACTTATAAAAATACGGTCGAACAGTTACACCGCACACACGAATAATTAGGTTCTTAATAACGCCATCGTTATCACTGTAACTTCCTCGTCGCCAGTGTGACGTCGCCGGTGTGACGACGTCTTAACTTGACAGGAGACGGGACTAGTGAGAAATAAAAACTACATAATTAGTTAATACCATGGGCTGCACGGACCGGGATAAAGGTGTACGGTTGCAGGACTAGGACGGACTGACGTAGTGGTTAGATGCACGGGTATAGCGTGGTCGCGGCAGCCAATAGGAATTTATTAAAAATCACCTGATATGACGTCACAGACGTGGCGTGATGTACACACACACTAACACACACTTACATTTTATACAAATCTGGTTTCCTACAAGAAACGCTGTTTTACAAATATAATATTGAATACATAAAATCATTAAATATACTACACTTTTCATCTTAAACTTTATGGTAGATTATTTTATTATAAATCTATTTCAATGATTATGAAACAGATTTTTACCGCTGCGAAGCAAAAATTGAAAGTGAGAAGAAGAACATATGCTAATTGCAAACATGCAATGTGTAAATAATCTATGTTGTATTAAAAATGTGTATAGTTATGGATGTTGGTTTGTGTTTAATGATATAAGTTATTAATTATAGAATTTTTATTTTAAGGATTTGGCATATGAGTAAGCCATAAATAACACCATTTCAGAGTTCTGCCAGTTTTTGCCTAACCACTGTAGAGTTTAAAGTAGCCTACACCTTTTATTGTCTACTAAATTGGCTAAATAACTTAGGTACGGTACATTATAAAAGCTGGCAGCCTTTTTACGTTGACTTAAATTGTAAACTTACCTTTTCCCGTCCATGGGCAGTTTGATAGTTAAAAATTAACCTTTTAAACTGGAATAGCAATGTTATGTAAATTGCGAGTATTTCCATTAGTTAATAATCTTTCAGTCGACTTTTTTAAAATCATCGGAAATTATGACTGTTGTTAGTTTTAAACAAGTTATTTGTTTATAAATAACTCCTGTACTTCTTTGCAATTGCTCGATTTCGAGCAACATGTACACTAGTTGGGTTTAAATTTTGTGTTTGCATTATGTTAAGGATGTTGCTTTCATTTTTTCTTGTTGCTAGATATATGTGTAATTCTTCTTTTACATTCATCCTTTCTCCTTTTTGTTCATATTCTAAAATTTTTACACTATCTTCAATTTTTCCATAACTATGGTTATGTGATAAAATGTGTTCCGCGTACATTGATTTTTGAGTTGTCATGTTGTTGGATTTTACTGATTGAATGTGTTCTTTGAATCGGCAAGAAATTGATCGCCCTGTTTGTCCGATATAAAATTTAGAACAATCTTTGCAATTGATTTGGTATATTCCTGGTTTTTCATATTTATTGATTGGTAGCCGATTATTGTTGGACATTTGTTGTATTAATCTGAAGGAGTTATTTCTTGTTCTATAACTAATTTTGAATTTTGACTTGTCAAATGTTTTTCTTAATGGTTTATCGATCGAGGTACTGAATGGGAGGCATATAAAGTCTTTTTTCTGTTTTTCTTCTTCATTCTTGAGTTTTTGTTTTTTGATTTTGTAGATTTTCTTGTTTATTAAATTAGGGTTATAGCCATTGGCTTTTGCTATGTTTTCTATGATTGATTTTTCGGATTCATAGTCTTGTCTAGTCATTGGAATTTGGAGCATTCTGTGTATCAGTGAATTAAAACTTGCCATTTTGTGTTGCCATGGGGCGTTGGAATTTATTGGTATAACGAGGTCTGTTTGGGTTTCTTTTCTACAAATTTTGAATAAATGTTTTGAATTATTTCTTCTAATTGTCAAATCTAAAAAGTTGATACTATTTGTTTGTATTTCTATTGTAAATTTTATTTGGTTAGATATTGTGTTTAAGTAATTTAAGAACTGATTACATGTAGTTTCATTCCCTTTGAAAAGACAAATTACGTCATCTACGTACCTATACCAATATATAATCTCATTTTTGTGTGGATTGCAGTCGTTTAAGATTTTTGTATCTTCCATGTTGTTTAAATATATATTAGCTAGTAGACCAGATAGTGGCGATCCCATGGCGAGTCCATCGATTTGTCTGTAATATTTGGATTCATATTTGAAGTAGTTTTGGTCTGTGACGGTTTTTGTTAGTTTTATTACGTCGCCAATTTTAAATTTTGTTAGCAAATCATTTTGTGATAAATTATTTTCAAGGATATTTAAAGTTTCTTTTATTGGAATGTTTGTATACATGTTTGTTATGTCAAATGAGATGAAAATCGCCTCTTCTGGAATTTCAATATCTTTAATTTGGTACTAAATCTAATGAATTTTTCACAGTATAATCTGTACTGTTTGATATGGATTCGTTAATTGTCTTGTTTAGGTACTTGCACGTTTTGTATGCTGGAGCATTCTGATAATTTACAATTGGTCTGATTGGTATATTTGGTTTGTGTAATTTTGGTTGTCCTCTTAAAACTGGTGCTATGGGATTTATAGTTTTCAAGTTTTGTTTTTCATTTTTAGTTAGTGTTTTGCATTTTGTTATTATGTTGTTCATATTTCTGTTGTATTCTTGAGTAGGATCTTTAGCAATTTCTTGAAATGTGTTTGATTTTATGAAATCCGTTACTTTTTTGTTATAATCTTCTTGTTTCATAACAACTACAGTGTTACTTTTGTCTGCTTTTGTGATTATTGAGTTATTTTCCTTGAGTTTGTTTGATACTGATTTTAAAATGTTCATGTCGGTTTTAGAATTTTGTATAATCTTCTGTTGTTTGTTGTTAAATCCTGTTTTTTCAAGCTCATGAATAAAGTTATATCTAATTGGGTCTTGTAAGTCTTTATCTTTTGTTCGCACAGCTACATCTACTTCTATTAATGAATTTTCCATTTCTTTTTTGTTAAAGTCCAAGTTGATATTATATTTCAAGGATTTGCTTAACAATTTTGTTTCATTTTCATTAAAAGTTATGTTTGATAGGTTCATTAGTTTTGGATATTTAGTCAAATCTTCACTTACCTTATTGGTTTGATTTGGTTTTTGGTGTATAATAAGGTTTTTAATTTTTCTGGAAAAACATTTGACAAGTCAAAATTCAAAATTAGTTATAGAACAAGAAATAACTCCTTCAGATTAATACAACAAATGTCCAACAATAATCGGCTACCAATCAATAAATATGAAAAACCAGGAATATACCAAATCAATTGCAAAGATTGTTCTAAATTTTATATCGGACAAACAGGGCGATCAATTTCTTGCCGATTCAAAGAACACATTCAATCAGTAAAATCCAACAACATGACAACTCAAAAATCAATGTACGCGGAACACATTTTATCACATAACCATAGTTATGGAAAAATTGAAGACAGTGTAAAAATTTTAGAATATGAACAAAAAGGAGAAAGGATGAATGTAAAAGAAGAATTACACATATATCTAGCAACAAGAAAAAATGAAAGCAATATCCTTAACATAATGCAAACACAAAATTTAAACCCAATTTATGATAAAATCCAAGAATTAAGACAAAATGAACAAGTAAAACCATTGGTATAACGATATTCTTAATTATATAATTTTCCAAGTCAAGATAGATTTAATTAAAATTTAAACATGTGATTGTATTTATTTTCTTTGTTTACATATTAGATTTAATAACATTGTAAAAGACTGTGACCATGACCTTAGTGTCGAAATGCATCAGTCATTAAAAATAATTTAAAAAAAGGGTACTATGGTGTATTATTTATTAATATATATAAATATATATAGGGGAGAGTGTTGTACCTTTGACCAGTTTTCACTTAACAATTTTTTGTAGAGACAGGAAAGCTCCAATTATTTTAAAAACAATCAAAGATGATACTTAACTGTTTCGTCGATGGATTAAATATTTTTTCCAGTTCCTTGTCATAAGATTTAACCTATTTTTAGTAATAAAGAAAATTTGTTACATGGTGGTCAAAGGTTCAACATGATGTTGTACCTTTGACCAGTGGGTGTTGTACCTTTGACCAGCATATCGATTTCAGCCCAAAACAGGTAGAAAAAAACTAAATATATATCTTACATGATAGTTTTTTAAAATATAAAACCAGATACACAAAGTTGAACTTATTATTCATTTCATCAAGATTAAAAAATGGCTTATTCTACTTTTTAGGATAAAAAGTCCACTGCAAAATTGAAAAATTCTCTTTGACGTGCTTATTCACCTGATTTGGCAGTGTTGGGGAGCTTGGTGAAGAGCTCCTGTAGGTTACACAAAACAATAGCTTAATATTAATACATTAACATATTTAAATAAAAACCAGTAATAAATACACTGAATACATATGATGTTGTACCTTTGACCTGGTCAAAGGAACACCACTATTAAGTGGTCAAAGGTACAACACTAGCGCTTCCCGCCATTTTATATATATTCTCAAAAGATATGTGATAATATCAGTTTCAAACATCCAAGAGAAGTTAGAGGATTAACATCATATAATAACCCCTCACTTTCACTTTTATTTGTAGAAAAATATACATTTTTATAAAACAAACAATAAGTCAAGAAATTTTTACTTTTCGAAAGCAAAAATGAATAAACTAAAATATCTCCCAACTAACACAGTTTTCAATCTCCAATGCAAGGTGAAGTAATCCTCTGGTGGCTGATCTATGAACTAGTTTCATTAGCTTCCCTATACAGCCTCTAGATTTCACTATATGACTGGTGGTCAAAGGTACAAGATGGTCAAAGGTACAACACTCTCCCCTACATATATAAATATATATTTATATATGTGTCCGTTAGCGCGATAACTCGAGCAAATATGATCCGATTTTGATGAAATTTGGTACAAACGTGTAAACCTACTTTATTCAAACGAGTTCGCGAACCAGCATAATCGGACCATGGGAACAGGGGTTTTTGGGGGGTTTTATGGGGTAAAAATTAAAATTTTTGCAATTTCTTCTCAACCATTTTGTAGAGCTTAAAAAAAGAAATAATTTAGTATATTGAAGTGCTGTTTTATGCCTAACAGTCACGGAGAAAATTAAAAAAAAAGTGTAATTTAAAATTCCCATGTTGTTCTTATGGAGAAAATGAAAACTGTTGTAGTTTACTTGTTTATGGGTATATGTTGATAAAATTTGGCAAATTTATTTATTTCATTTTATACTATTGACATATGGTCAAAAAACACTTTTTACCTTCCCCGTAGCAGCAAACCTAAGCTCTGGTTAAATCTAATGTTATTTAAATTGTGAATAAATATGTCTCATTTATGGAAATATTTTAGTAAAAATGTAATCAGACAAGTTGAAATTCGCTTAGTCTGCAGGTTTGCTGCGGCGGGGGTATTCTTACTTAATAACTGCCTTAAACAAACACAATCTTTCAAATCTTAATGGGTCTTGCATTGGATTTGTTTTGACTTGGAAACAAGTTTTGAACCCTATTAAAAATGTGCAATCTGTACCTAGGTAGTTTTAAAGCCTCAATATCTCGTTTAAAATAATGTTACAAGTCAGGAGCCCCGCGCAACAATAGCCAGGCGCCGTATCAAAAGGGTTGTTTGTTTACACGGGTTTCTCTGTACGTGCCAGTGACAGACAATAGACCCATGTCAATGGACTACGTCAATAGGGTCTTTGACTTCCACCAGAAGCTTCCACGGTGATCTGTAAACACCTTTGTCTAGGCTACTAGGGGTCTCCAGAATGTTCCACGGTAAACTTATATAAGGGACCGTCTTCCGGCACACGGCAGTTGAGTTGAGTTGAGCCTTCCGAGAATCGTCGCAGCAAGCACCCGTCTGTGTTAGTGACCAGTGCTAGTGCTAGTGGCAGTGGCAGTGACAGTGTAGTGACGGTGTAGAGACAGTGTAGTGACACTAGTGACAGTGTAGTGACACTAGTGACAGTGTAGTGACACTAGTGACAGTGTAGTGACACTAGTGACAGTGTAGTGACAGTGTTGTAACAGAAGTAGTGATAAATCCTGTAGAGGCTAGCTGTAAGTAGAAACATTGTAAATTAGAATAGGCATTAGCTAGGTTTAGATAGGGTTAGTTAGGTGTTAGGTAATTTTAATATTTGTAAATAGAGAATAATACGTGTAAATAAATAAGTAATATAAAATCGCCAAGTTTTTATTGTAAGAACCTGTCAAGCCCGCAACAATTGGTGTCAGAAAGCGGCATTATTTTGGCGATTTTAATTGTAAAATATTGAGTTTAATTTTAGTTGTAAGATTCAGGGTCTTCGTTACATAGTAGTAATGTGTGTCGTAAATTTGTTTAAAAAAAAAAAATCATTTATTGTAAAATTATTTTAATTGTTTGGCATAAAAATGGCTTTCAAAGGTGTGAAACTTGATGAGTTAAAAGTAGCTGATCTTAGGAGAGAATTAGAAGAACGAGATCTTGATACTAGTGGAACTAAATCAGCCCTTCAGGCACCCAGAAAACGTTTTATTTGAAACATCAGATATGAATAAAATGCTTAAGAACTTAGAGTCAAAAATGTCAGAAAATAGTAAAACATTAGAGTCAATGTCAGAAAATAGCAAAGCATTAGAGTCAAAAATGTCAAACCTAGAAGCTAATATCGAGTCTAAAATGTCAGAAAATAGCAAAAACCTAGAAGCTAGCATTGAGTCAAAAATGTCAGAAAATAACAAAAACATAGAAGCTAGCATCGAGACAAAAATGTCAAATGTAGAATCAAAAATGCTGAACAAATTAGGTGAATATTCTAGCAAAGTTGATAGTTTAGAAAGTAGAATAAATTAAATCGATGAGAAAGTTAACTGTATAGAAAAGAATCTAGAAGATAGGTTAGTTGATTAGCTTAGGCAGGAGATGGCTGCATCGGGGAGCTTCACACCTGCGTCATCGGCTAGCACTAGCGAACTTCAGCAGGATAACACCCTAGATACGATCTCCAAACCAGCGCCCATCATTGCTGCCGTTGCCCCTCAGAACATCGTTCCTCACTTCGATGGCAAAACTCCCTGGGAGGACTACATGCTTCTCTTCGAGACAGCGGCTATGGTTCATGGGTGGACCGAGGAGACAAAGGCTTCAGCACTGTGCCTTGCACTACGGGGTGATGCACTAGCTGTTCTGCATGCTATGCCAATGGCGGAGCGGAAGAATTTCGCAGAATTAGTAAGAACATTGGACATGTGCTTTGGACATCGACATATGGACCAGCTCTACCGATCACAGCTGCGGAACCGGATCCAGAAGCCCAGCGAGTCACTTCAGGAGTTTGAAGCCGACATTGCTCGCCTGGTGAGAAACGCCTATCCATCGGTCACGGATGATGTCTACGAGAGTTTGGCGGTGGATAAATTCCTAGACGGTCTACGTGAACCTGAGACTCAACAGGCAGTGAAACTCGCCAGACCAAAGACCCTGAGTGACGCACTGACACAGGCACTGGAGTTCGAGGCTGTGCGACAGTCGGTGAGGGGCCAGGCTCGAGTCCGCGTGGCAGACGCAGAACCTACAACTCCACTGGACATCGAGGAGCTAGTAAAGAGAGTGCTGGAGGCACTAAAAACTCGTCGCCGGCAGATATGCTGTTGGAGCTGCGGACAGATGGGACATCCCCGGAGTAAATGTCCTTCGACCACATCAGAACCGAAGCAGGAAAACTAAGGAGGGTTGATGGAAAGGGGCAACCGTCAGCCCGCGATTTGAAAGCCCCGAGGAAAAGTGTTAAAGTTGCTTCACTGGGAAGTCAGTCGAGCAGTTTCTACGTCGACGGAAAGGTGAACGGGTGTCTCCAAAGCTGTCTTCTGGACACCGGGGCGACTATGACCATCCTGAATCCAAACACGGTGTCGACGGAAGATATTTCACCAACATCATGGTCTCTACGTACAGCTACAGGTCAGCTGGCTCAGGTCTATGGGCAGACGGTTGCTACCTTTCACATCGGCGGCTGCGTGTTTCAACACTGCGCACTTGTTGCCGACATAGACAAGGACGTGATTTTGGGAACCGATATAATGGTGAAGTTTGGATTGAAGTTGGACATGTCAAGAGGATTAATGACTCTCGGAGATGAAGATGTCATACTTCGGCGTGGAAAGGATATCTCTGCACGCGTCCTTCTTTTGGAAGACACAACGCTACCAGCACGCAGCCAAGTCATCGTTCGAACTACTGTCGAAGGAGATTTTACTAGTGGGCAAAGTGTTCTTCTGGAGCCAGGAAGTGACAGTAAATCCCAGCTGGGACGTGGTGTCTTTGTCGCCAGATCCTTATTTAACTTAGGACATGAAAATCCGGTGCAACTGATGAACTTGAATGGTTTTCCTGTTACGATAAAAAGAGGAGTAACGATCGGAACGTGCGTGGCTGTTAATTCGGTGGTGCGTCAACTAAAATCATATCCGCCATCTCCAAATGGATTGCCGAAGGAGCTAGAAGATTTCGTGGAGAGCACCTGTCAGGAGCTGACGCATCAACAAAGTACAAAAATAAAGGACTTTATTACCAGATGGCAAGATGTCTTTGAGTACGGAAGTGGCCCTAGAGGAAGGACGAATATAGTACAACACAAGATAGACACCGGAGAGGCAAAACCTATACGTCAGGCCCCTAGACGACTCCCACTGGCAAAACGTGACGAAGCCGAGAGAATCATAAAGGAGATGGAAGCGGACGGTGTCATCGAGCCTTCTAGCAGCCCTTGGGTGTCACCTGTGGTACTAGTGAAAAAGAAAGATGGCTCAACAAGATTTTGCGTAGACTACCGCCTTCTCAACAATGTCACCAAGAAAGACAGCTACCCTCTCCCCAGGATTGATGACACACTCGACACTCTGGGAGGATGTCAGATATTCTCAACCTTAGACCTCAGAAGTGGCTACTGGCAGGTCGGGCTCGCTCCTGAGGACAAGGAGAAGACAGCGTTCTCTATTGGGACAGGACTTTGGCAATTCACTGTGCTGCCTTTTGGACTTTGCAATGCCCCTGCTACTTTTGAAAGGCTTATGGAGAATGTCCTCAGGGGATTGTCATGGGAAACATGCCTGGTATACTTGGATGACATTATCGTCCTAGGCAAATCCTTCGAAGACCACCTGAAGAACCTGGAGAATGTCTTCATGCGACTGCGGATGGCTAATCTCAAGTTGAACCCCAAGAAGTGCAACTTGTTCCGCAAACAGGTCAATTACCTTGGCCATGTTGTATCAGACAAAGGAGTATCTGTGGACCCAGAGAAGATCAGAGCTATCACTGACTGGCCAATACCTCAGGATAAACACCAAGTTAGGAGCTTCCTTGGGCTGTGCGCTTACTAAAGAAGATTTGTAAAAGGATTTGCTAATATTGCCAAACCACTAACTAAATTGACCGAAGACAAGAGAACCTTTGTTTGGGACAACGACTGCGAGAAATCTTTTGAAGAGCTGAAGGCCAAATTATGCAGCACACCCATATTGAGCTATCCACGACCAGACGGAAAATTCGTACTAGACACGGATGCCAGCAATACCGCCATTGGAGGAGTCCTTTCTCAACTTCAGGATGGAGAAGAACATGTGATCGGATACTTCAGTAAGGTACTGTCAGCACCTGAACGAAATTACTGTGTCACCAGGAGGGAGCTTCTGGCAGTGGTGAAGTCCATAGAACACTTTCACAAGTATTTGTATGGAAGAAGGTTTCTCTTGAGAACGGACCATGCCGCACTGATGTGGTTGCTAAGATTTAAGTCTCCAGAAGGACAGGTTGCAAGATGGTTAGAAAGGTTACAAGAATATGACTTTGAATCAATCCATCGTGCGGGACCGAGCCACAGGAATGCAGATGTACTATCTAGAAGACCGTGCGGGGACAACTGCTTGCACTGCACACGCAAGGAAGACAAAAGTGCATCAGTTCTTCGCGTGACTGCCATTGACGACGAATGGGACAGTAAGAGACTGTCTGAGGACCAGAAGGAAGACCCAGACCTAAGACACGTCATACAGTGGAAGATGGACAATAAAGGAAGACCGTCGTGGCAGGATATTGCTCCATTGTCTAAGAATGTCAAGACCTACTGGGCGCAGTGGAACTCGATATTAATGGAAGAAGGAGTTTTGAAGCGAGTCGTCGAATCGGAGGAAGGGGGGCACCGAAAACTCCAAATAATAATTCCAAGGAGGAGGGTTCCTGAAGTGCTAAGGGAAGTGCACGATGGAATTTCTGGAGGCCATCTAGGGGTACATCGTACACTGGTGAAAGTAAGGGAGCGCTTCTACTGGGCTAATCAGAAAGATGACGTCATAGACTGGTGCAGAAGGTGTGCGACCTGCGCAGCATCAAATGGCCCTGTCAACAAACGAAAAGCCCCAATGAGGAAATACAACGTAGGTGCCCCGTTTGAGCGCATCGCCATTGACGTAGCAGGACCGTTCCCCATGTCCGATTATGGAAATAGATTCATTTTGGTCGCAATGGATTACTTCAGCAAATGGGTAAAGGCCTATGCATTGCCTAACCAGGAAGCGGTAACAGTTGCAGATATATTAATCAAGGAAATGGTGAGTAGATTTGGCGTCCCGCTCGAACTTCATTCTGACCAAGGAAGAAATTTTGAGTCAGCGGTATTCTCTAGAATGTGTGAAGTTCTTGGTATCCGGAAGACTCGAACAGCACCTCTTCATCCACAGTCAGATGGCATGGTAGAGCGCATATGGATGGGAAGATACCTGTCAAAAGTCGTCTCCGATCATCAGCGAGACTGGGACCAATACCTGCACCTGTTCCTACTTGCGTATAGGAGTTCGGTCAACGAAACCACCGGCCAGACTCCAGCCAACGTAGTTTTCGGCCGAGAGCTCCGTCTTCCATGCGACCTGCAGTATGGTTTGAAGCCAGACGAATGTGTGGTTGGTGAGGATTACGTATCCAATCTGCGGAAGAAGATGGACGAGATACACGAGAAAGTCCGTCGCAACATATCTGGAGCTAGCGACAGGATGAAGGAGAGGTACGACGTGAAGGCCGAGAAAGGACCGAGAAAGGTCGTGGATATTCGCCAAAACTCCAGAACTCGTGGGAAGGGCCTTATGAAGTTATCTCCCGATTAAATGACGTCATCTACCGGATTAAGAAGCAACCAAATGGCAAACCCAAAATAGTCCATTTCAACAGGCTTGCACCCTACAAAGGAGATCACGGCCAACAAGATGAACAACAAGTTTGCAACATCTCAACCGCACCAAGAGACGTCGTGCCCAAGAAACGTGGAAAGGCGGAATTGAAACTGTTATATAAGGACCTCTTCACCTTGCCAGTGGATTATGACTTGGCCCACTGCGTAGCAGAAGACCTGAGAGTGTCGCGAGGTATTGCCACAGTCTTCAGGAAAAAGTTTGGAGGGACTGAAGATCTTGAGCGTCAGAGACCCGCCATTGGCACCACCCTTCACCTGAAGCGCAATGGACAGCATTTGTTCTACCTCGTTACGAAGGAAGCGTCAAGCCAGAAGCCCTCCTACGAATCGTTGAAGAAAAGCCTGCAAGACCTGCGAGACAAGCTTCTTCGGATTGGAATCAAAAAGCTTGCCATTCCAAGACTGGGATGTGGTTACGACAGACTGGAATGGAAGACTGTAAGAAATATGGTGCAGGAACTTTTCGAGGACACTGGCATCGACATTGTGGTCTGCGTATACAACCCATGGGGAACCGGAGACATTATTGGTCCAGAAGATCCCAAACTTCAAGAGAAATCTGTTCTGGGGCAGAACAGTCTTAAGGAGGGGGCAGTGTTACAAGTCAGGAGCCCCGCGCAACAATAGCCAGGCGCCGTATCAAAAGGGTTGTTTGTTTACACGGGTTTCTCCGTATGTGCCAGTGACAGACAATAGAACCATGTCAACGGACTACGTCAATAGGGTCTTTGACTTCCACCAGAAGGTTCCACGGTGATCTGTAAACACCTTTGACTAGGCTACTAGGGGTCTCCAGAATGTTCCACGGTAAACTTATATAAGGGACCGTCTTCCGGCACACGGCAGTTGAGTTGAGTTGAGCCTTCCGAGAATCGTCGCAGCAAGCACCCGTCGGTGTTAGTGACCAGTGCTAGTGCTAGTGGCAGTGACAGTGTAGTGACGGTGTAGAGACAGTGTAGTGACACTAGTGACAGTGTAGTGACACTAGTGACAGTGTAATGACAGTGTTGTAACAGAAGTAGTGATAAATCCTGTAGAGGCTAGACGTAAGTAGAAACATTGTAAATTAGAATAGGCATTAGCTAGGTTTAGATAGGGTTAGTTAGGTGTTAGGTAATTTTAATATTTGTAAATAGAGAATAATACGTGTAAATAAATAAGTAATATAAAATCGCCAAGTTTTTATTGTAAGAACCTGTCAAGCCCGCAACAATAACATTGTTAGTACATGGTGTGGCAAAAAGATCTGACGGTTTTAAAATATAAACAACTCAAACGTTTAAAGTGATTTAATGCATACAGATTGGAAATTATGAACATCTATAAAAATAACTAAAAAAGGGTAAATTTTATCAGTTTAAGAATTGAACATTACATCTTTAAAGTTTTGTCTATCTTGGGACATGCATTCTTCCAATCTTGCACTAAAAATGTCCAACAATTGCTCTAACACTGCAAGGGCAGAGGTTGGCTATTTCTTGGCATATGGTTTCCTTCAGGTCATCCGATGAGCAGGTTTTGTTTGTGTACAATCGTGATTCCAGCAGTCCCCACAAAACAAATCACAAATGCTGAGATCCGGGGAGTGAGCTGGCCACATAGTGTCCCAAAACGTGAGATGACTCTGCCATGAAACTTGATTTTTAAGAAGATCATTACCTCATCGGCTGTGTGGGCAGTTGCTCCATCCTGCTGGAACCAAATTCTGCTGCGGTTTAGCGATTTATGCGTATTTCGAGGATTAGGAAGTTTTTCAACATATTCAGGTATCGAGGCAAATTGACGGTTACAGTTTGACCGTTCTCTTCAAAGAAGTATGGGCGTATAACGCAATTTTTTTATCACACCACATCACACAGTGACCTTGGCACTATGAAGAGGACATTCATTCAGTTCTTCTGGATTATTTTCTGACTAATATCGGAAATTCTGTTTATTCATATAACCACCCAAATGAATGTGTGCTTCGTTGCTTATAATGACAATTTAGTCATCTGTAAGCAAATCAATCATCTGCTCTGATTATGCGCTTTGCATAGTCACTGTTTGCTTCAACTGTTGCACGATAGCCATTTTGTATGGATGAAAGAGCAGGTCATACTGTAATATTCTTCTTACAGAGCGGTCAGACATGTGTAGAACTCTGGCTTGTTTACATGCAGGCTGCCGAGGACTGGCTCCACCACTTCTTTCACTCTCTCGACATTCTCTGGCGTCCGGCCTGGCCTTGGACAACCTGTTGATTTATTTTTCAATTCTGAACCGGTAGTTCTGAAGTTACCCACCCACTCCAAAATATTGTTTATAGTTGGGACTTTTCCTTTTGGACCCACATTGAAACATCTACGGAACTGCTGCTGAACACACATAAATCGCCACTATTAAAAAAAGCTTCCACAACAAACGCACAGTGCTCACCCATCCTCCACTCTATGCTACTAAAAATTTCCGCACGTAGGCTATGGAAAGCTCCTATCCCCAACAGCGTGTGCTCGAATTGATCCGCGGTCAATCAGGTTTTGGATCATTTAAATTGACCCGGGGGTCTGGTAGGTAGATAATAGGGTTGCTTGAAACATTTGGTCTGACCCGCGAGTCGTTGAGGAAGGCATGGGAATTCTCCCCGTCCTCTACGGGAAGAATAAGTTGAGTAATAGACTTAGCATTTTCTTATATACCCACTAATATGACCCACTAAAATTAGCTACTATTAGCTAATTTTAGCAATTTAATTGATTTGGCTTAATATAGCTAGCCTAGTTTGGTCTTTTATTTAGATTATTGTGTGTATTCAATTCCGTCCAAATATTCAATAAGTTTCTATATCAAACCGTTTCTACAATTGGAAAAAAGTTAACATTATAATTTTGTATTAAGGTTGTCAATTAATTGTTTTGTATTCAGTGAGGATAGCATTTCGGAATTAAATTAATTTACTTAATTGCAATTTGGTTTGCATTAAAAAAGTAAACAGTTTTGTACCACGTATAATCTTATCACCATAAAATAAAATACAGGGTGGGGCAATGAAAGCGCCCCAATTTATAACCAGTACAAACTCAATAATATTCACCCTATGGATATTAAATAGCACATCAAAACACAGCTTATCTTTTGCCATTTTAACTTTACAAAGTCATTTTTCCATTTCTTGAGAACGAAATCCTGCAAGTGACGTCCTTGTCCTACTTGACATTAGGCACTTGAAAACTCCATCAAATACTCCCCCAGCATTTCTTCAGGAATCACTTTAGTTTTTGGACAATTCTTAGCTTCGGTTCAAGCAAATCTGTGGGGTGACATTGAAAAACCTCGAACTTCAAGTAGCTTATTAGAAACCCCCCCCCCCTCCAAAAAAAAGGAGCCAACGTAAAGCTTTCAATAACAACAGCTTCCTGCCAAATCTCTTTGGACTTTGAGTTACAGCGACACGCACTCTTTCAACATCTTTCAGAGTGATGAACTAGCAGTCGACGCGAGCAGACGTCATTCACGCTCGTTGCTAATACAAACTCTTGAGTGAATACAATTTAAAGGCTATGTATGTGTCAAAGTGTTATTCTCGTTTGCATATTTACTCTGGATTATAATTACTTTTTTGGCTGCAAATATTGGTGTACAAATGTTGTGCAATATCTATGTGGGATACCTATAGTGTAGTTGTAGTTATGTCAGGCTTAACCTCAAACTTAATATGAGTAATTGTGGAAAGTGCTTCAGACAGGTTAGTAGGACTGCTAAAAATAAAGTTTATTGTAAGTTGTGTAAGGGATATTTTCACGGAAATTGTGTAAATCTACGCGAGGCTGACATTGAGGTTATATCAAGTAGTGGCAGTTGGTTGTGTGACTCATGCAGTAAACACAGACGACTCAGTCGTAGTACCTCTGACTCTTGCCCTATAAACACTGACACTAGTACTAACACAGCGTCTTCTTCAACAATGGCACTAACAATAGAATCTATTCAGCCCTTACTGGAGCAAATTAAAAAAGATATATTAGATGGTCAAAATAACTTGGAGAAGCAGTTGGGTAAATCTCTAGAGCAATGCTTTGAGAGAATTAATGAAAATAATGGCCTAATTAGGAAACAACAAGAAGCTATTATGGAACAACAACTTAAAATCTCGAACTTAGAGGGTGAGAATAAACTTCTTAAAACTAAACTGAAAGAGCTAACCAAACGTCAAAGTGATCTCGATCAGTACTCTAGACGAAACACACTGGAGATATTTGGTATTCCAGTTTCTCCTGATGAATCCGTTAAACAGACAGTTATTGACATTGGGGCTGCTTTGGGTGTCGATATCAGTGAGAGTGGTATTGATGCTTGCCATCGCTTCAATGGAGGAAACAACAGACCAACACCTGGCATCATCGTAAAGTTTGTTCGTCGTGAGGACCCGGATAACATACTTAAAATGAAAAAGAAAAAACAGGACTTTTCCACTAGACACTTGGCTGGACATACAACGGACAACCCTATCTACATCAACACTTCACTGTGCCCGGAAAGGAGAGTGCTGCTGGGTAAAGCTCGTAAGCTAAAAACTGATTTTAAATTTAAGTATGTGTGGGCAGACAGAGCTGGTAGGGTTAGGGCTAGACAATCTGATGATGAAAACTGTAAAGCTATCAACATAGACGATGAGGAGGATTTGAGGTTACTCATACAAAAGTTGTCTAGTAATATTGCAGGTGATGTTGATATTGGCTCAATCTCCTCAGAGAATGCAATTCATTAGTATGACTCGACATACATGTTTTCCTTGGCCTAAGACCTCTTTATGTTTGTCTTATGAATATAAGAAAATATGTTTTTGTTAATTCATTAGCCAAAAGTGAATTGAATTGTTTTTTCCTTAAATCATGTTGGCCTAGTTATTGTTTTGTTTGTAGCTGTTTTAACTGCTATAATTTATCTTATGAGCATTATTCATTACTGTTATACTGCATATATATAACTAATGAGTGACTCCATTAGTGAAATAACTATTTATTATCAGAATGTCCGAGGTGTTCGTACCAAAACTGAGGACCTGTTTTTAACAGCCTTAAATGAAAACTTTGATATAATAGCCTTGACAGAAACTTGGTTAACAGAAGGTATAAATAACAGCGAGTTGTTGGATGATAGGTACATTATTTTTAGGCATGACAGAGATACAGTAGGCACAGGCAAGTCGCGTGGAGGTGGTGTATTGTTGGCGGTTCACCGTCGGCTGCAGGCCACACAGCTGACTGTAGCTGACCACCTGCTGCCAGTCAGCATCGACTCTCTCTCACTTGTAGTGCGCGTACCTTTATCTAATTTCCTACTTTGTATACATTTAGCATATATACCACCTCAAAGTACCGCATCTGTTTATTTATACTTATTTAATACGCAAGCACGATTTTTGTGACAATTACTCCTCCGAAACTACTGAACCGATTGACATGTTTTTGGTGTCATTGGAAAGAGGGTAACGTGAAGTTGTGCAGGAAACTTTCTTTTTAGGGAAATAATGAGAGATTGAGGCCCTGGAGCCCTTTAAAGTTTCGTATTTCTCCATAAGGATAACATGGGAGATTATTTTTATTTACAGAAACATATGTTTGTTACTTGAAAATAGTCAAAGTCTACTACATAATAATTGCTGTGTATTATGACTTTTAATGTATACCTACTACATTTCAATGAAGGATTGTGTACCTTAAAGTTTACCCATAATGGATCTTACTACTTTATTTTAATGCTGGGAATAGTAAAATTTAGTGGAGAATAAGTTAGGTACCATGATTTAAAAACTTTACTATAATAATTTATGTATTTAAATCACAAATCTTTGACATTAATTCATTTGAAACTAAACAGCTGATCGACAAATCAAACAAATCATCTACTTCATGTGAATAATGTTATTACACAAACATAGTTTTTTTAACCAATATCTTGATTCTTTTTTACTTGTGGGTGTATTTTGAGTTTGCAGTTATGAAAGCACCAAGCCAAGTAACTTTTTTCAAATTTTCTTTATAAACTAACAGTATTAATGAATTACTACATAAACTTGACAAGTCAGGAAATTAATTGTCAGTTTACCAAGGGGAAGAAGAGTGGGTCCTTGAAACAGACGAAGGCGCAGACACCCAGTGGATTACCAAGACACAGATTAGACTAATAAAAGGGGGCAGTGGTTTTATTGATGAGGAATATTAATACATCAAAAAGGGCCTTATTAATGGCACAAGGCTTTGTGATCAGAATGGTTAACAACTTAATAGAATGTAAAGTCTTAACTGGAACAAGTGAGTGGGGACATATTTTGATTTCGAGGATAAAAATTTACCCGTCTGAAACAAACTTACCTTTTAAAATGGAAAGATGCTAATTTCTGTTACCTTTGGCATTTGCAGCGCTGTTCTTACCCAGACCAATTTCAGTCACGAGCAACTATATTATATGTTGTTTTAAGTAGGCTACATCTATTAATAGGATAAGCATATTCGTTACGGAAAACTCTGACCGAGGTAATCTTCCTGAAGGTAACTTTAAGGCTAAAATCGTAGTATTCATGGAAGTGCTTTTGTGATAAAAATATTTTTTTTAGTGTTTATTTTTAAAAGTGTGTTTTCTTCAAGCAGCATTTTTATGACCCTCAAAATATGCTACATAGGCCTATTGGTTTGATATGATAAAATGTTTTGTTAAATGTATTATAAAATCTTTAAAACATAACTACCCTATAACCTTGCTCGCTGCCTATAACATACTTGAACTTGAACACTTATTAATTTACTAAATATAATACACATACAGCTAGGAAATGGCTGGACAGCTTCCCTTCCAAGGCTTCATTATTATTGTATTTAATTTTCGACGTTGAGTCAATATATGATACGATGAATTTGTTTTCTAAATTCATATGTTATTTTGCGGCGCATTGAGCCGCACAGGTTCACTAGTAAAGATTATTTCTCATCTTTCGAGTTGTTAGGTGATTTAGCCTTCAATCAATGTTTAGTTATTGGTGATTTTAATATACCTGAAATAACTGGTCCCGAGTATGATTTTATGTCTGGTAGTGGTATTGCAAGAGATTATTATAACTTTGCATCATTTTATAATTTTGTCTCGTTGAACGATATTGTTAATTGTAGCAGGGTTACCTTAGACTTGGTTCTAAGTAATATTCTCTCAGTCGTTATCTCTAGGGCTGATGTTGATCTTTTACCCATAGATATTTACCATCCCCCACTTAATATAATTTGCTCAATTGATTCTTCTCGAAATTCAACAACCGCACAATTAATAAATAAACCATATTACTGCTTTAAGGAGGCTAATTTTCATAAATTATATTGTTCTATTAGAGATCTTGATTGGAATCCTTTATATAATGTTAGTGATGTGAATGTAGCTGTAGATATGTTTTATTCTTTAAAATGGTGTAAATACCTGCTTCGTGGTAATCCTAATGTTGCTAGTGTCGCAACTAGTTTCGACTTTTTACAAAGTCATCTTCAGGCGAAGGTGTCAAGGATGTCAAATGGTGGTCACTTCATATGAAGGTCGTCATTACACATAAATGTACATAAAAACACGAACACGAACACGGACATTAACACGTAAAAACGGTACATTTAACACGATTAAACGAACAACGGTAACTGTAAAGGAATGATGTGACACGACCGGGATGGATGCAAGGTCTAGACTACCGGTCAACGTGGTCGGTCGGTGCGATGACGTCACTCCTTTTATCTTGTTATCAGTCAGCTGTTGTAGGTCCCATCCCATTCATTCCTGACTCTTTCTCTAGTACTTTGATAGCCGTATCATAAATATAATTTGATTGGAAGGAAAGCTTGTCGTTTAAGATGTTTTGTCTGTCAAGTTTTACAGCTCGGTATATTTCGAATTCTTCTAGTGTGTTTCTATTAAAATGGTTGTTAGATAGATGCAGTACTGTCATGTTGTTGTCGATATTTGTATAATTATGGTTATCTGAGACTAAATGTTCGGCAAAAGTTGAGGTTTGAGCGGATGTTGTTTTTCTTGGTAAATGTTCTCTGAATCTTTTTTTGAAGGAACGAGCTGTCTGGCCAATATAGTATTTAGAGCAGTTGTCACAATTTATCTTATAAACGCCAGTCTTATCGAAAATTGGAGTTGTCGTTTGGGGCCGTTCTTTTAATAAAGACCCAAGTTTGTTTACTGTTTTAAACGATACAGTGACGTTGTTTTTGGCCATAATATTTTTGAATTTAGTACTTAGAGATGAGCCGTACTCCGTTGAAACATAGGTTTTTTTATCTTTTGTTTTTGATGTTTTTCTTTTTTGGTGTTTGAGAATTAATTTATCAATAATATTGCTCTGATAACCGTTAGCGACAGCAATGTGTTTGAGAATGTTTATTTCATCGTTGTAGTTCGATTGACTCATTGGCACTGAAAGCAATCTATGTACAAAGCTATTGTATGCGGCTATTTTTTGTGAATGGGGATGATGAGAGTCTGCGTGGATGGTTTGGTCTGTAATAGTTGGTTTTCGGTAAATTTTGAAGGTAAATGCTGAGTTCTGTTTTGTTATGGTTAGATCTAAAAAATTCAAACTGTTGTTTTCCTCCTCTTCAAGCGTGAATTTCATATTTTTGTGTATGTTACACATATAGTTGTTCAACAAAGAGAGTTGTCTACTATTGCCGTTGAATAGTACGATGGTATCATCGACGTATCTGTGGTAAAAAACTATTTTTAGCAGAAATATTTTTAAACAGTTTTGAAAATGAACATCTATTTTCACCTGACAACCGTTATAGGGATAAAATAGTTTTTTACCACAGATACGTCGATGATACCATCGTACTATTCAACGGCAATAGTAGACAACTCTCTTTGTTGAACAACTATATGTGTAACATACACAAAAATATGAAATTCACGCTTGAAGAGGAGGAAAACAACAGTTTGAATTTTTTAGATCTAACCATAACAAAACAGAACTCAGCATTTACCTTCAAAATTTACCGAAAACCAACTATTACAGACCAAACCATCCACGCAGACTCTCATCATCCCCATTCACAAAAAATAGCCGCATACAATAGCTTTGTACATAGATTGCTTTCAGTGCCAATGAGTCAATCGAACTACAACGATGAAATAAACATTCTCAAACACATTGCTGTCGCTAACGGTTATCAGAGCAATATTATTGATAAATTAATTCTCAAACACCAAAAAAGAAAAACATCAAAAACAAAAGATAAAAAAACCTATGTTTCAACGGAGTACGGCTCATCTCTAAGTACTAAATTCAAAAATATTATGGCCAAAAACAACGTCACTGTATCGTTTAAAACAGTAAACAAACTTGGGTCTTTATTAAAAGAACGGCCCCAAACGACAACTCCAATTTTCGATAAGACTGGCGTTTATAAGATAAATTGTGACAACTGCTCTAAATACTATATTGGCCAGACAGCTCGTTCCTTCAAAAAAAGATTCAGAGAACATTTACCAAGAAAAACAACATCCGCTCAAACCTCAACTTTTGCCGAACATTTAGTCTCAGATAACCATAATTATACAAATATCGACAACAACATGACAGTACTGCATCTATCTAACAACCATTTTAATAGAAACACACTAGAAGAATTCGAAATATACCGAGCTGTAAAACTTGACAGACAAAACATCTTAAACGACAAGCTTTCCTTCCAATCAAATTATATTTATGATACGGCTATCAAAGTACTAGAGAAAGAGTCAGGAATGAATGGGATGGGACCTACAACAGCTGACTGATAACAAGATAAAAGGAGTGACGTCATCGCACCGACCGACCACGTTGACCGGTAGTCTAGACCTTGCATCCATCCCGGTCGTGTCACATCATTCCTTTACAGTTACCGTTGTTCGTTTAATCGTGTTAAATGTACCGTTTTTACGTGTTAATGTCCGTGTTCGTGTTCGTGTTTTTATGTACATTTATGTGTAATGACGACCTTCATATGAAGTGACCACCATTTGACATCCTTGACACCTTCGCCTGAAGATGACTTTGTAAAAAGTCGAAACTAGTTGCGACACTAGCAACATTAGGATTACCACGAAGCAGGTATTTACACCATTTTAATATATTCAACGTAATCCGGAGGCTAAATTCTAAAATTTTATTCTTTGTTATTTTCAATTATTGATCAATGTGTTCCTAAGCGTAGTTTTGTCCATAAAAGCAAATATCCTGTTTGGTTTACAAAGGATATAATTGATTCTATTAAGCTTAAAAATAAGTATGCTAAAAAACGAAAGTTTTCTAACTACCATAATGCCTTGTTTAGAACTATAAGATCGGAAATAAAAATAAAAATTAGGACAGCATATACTAACTATTTGATGTTTGTTGAGGGTAGCATAAATGTTAATACTACTTCTTTTTGGAACTATGTCAAGTCCAAGAAACATGTATCTAGTTTTGAGTTAGGGTCTTCTGCCATGAATTACATGAATGTAAATGTTCCTGTGGACAAGGTAGCTGAAACATTTGCAACTCATTTTGGCTCAGTATTTGATAGAAGACAACCTGATTATTCTAACTTTATTTTTTCAAGATCTATAAAGGGTAGTAAACACATTCATTTTTCAATTTCTGAAGTTCAGTTGGCAATCAAACAGTTGAAATCAAAAAAGTCATCGGGTCCAGATAATATCCCCTCATATGTTGTCAAAGGGTGTGCGGAAGGTCTATCTCAGCCACTTTGCTATTTATTTAATTTATCAATGTCATCCGGTGTTTTCCCGCAAAAATGGAAAGAAGCCAAGGTCGTTCCAATATACAAATCAGGTAAAATTGATCATATTGAGAATTATCGTCCAATATCCTTAATAAATTCCTTTGCAAAGGTTTTTGAGACTCTTATTTATCGCTTTATTTATACCAGTATAAAAAGTCAAATCTCCTCTCAACAGCATGGTTTCCTACCTCAGAGATCAACTGTTACAAATTTATTGGAGTTTTCCTTTGATATTAACACAGAACTAGATTTGGGAGGCAGAGTGGATGTTATTTATACAGATTTTTCTAAAGCCTTTGACAAAGTTAACCACGAAATATTACTTTTTAAATTATCTAGTTTTGGATTTTCTACTCTCTTTGTTTCCTTTGTGGCTTCATACCTAAAAGACAGATTTCAATATGTAATTGTTAAGAATGTCAAGTCTGAGTCATACTTATGTAGCTCAGGTGTTCCCCAGGGCTCCAATTTGGGTCCTCTCCTGTTTTTGATCATTATTAATGATCTTCCTGAAATATTAACTGACTGTAAGAGTCTTTTGTATGCAGACGATCTAAAGATGTATAGAGCCATTAGAGGAGGGAATGATGAGCATATGTTACAAGCATCTCTTAATCTTCTTTCAATGTGGTGTCTGGATAACCACCTGGAATTGAATATTAAAAAATGTGTTACGATGAGCTTTACAAGAAAAAAGTTATTCAACCCTTTTCCGTATTCAATAAATGATTTTAAACTTAAAAGAGTTGACCAAATTAAGGATTTAGGAGTTACTTTTGACTCGTATCTAAGATTTGATAAACACGTTGAATTGATTATTAATCAGTCGTATAGAATGTTAGGTTTTATAATTAGAAATACCAAGAATTTCAGAACTATTGACCCCATTATTAGATTGTTTTACTCATTTGTTAGAAGTAAGCTGGAATATTGTGTTTTAGTTTGGTTTCCTTTCAACTCATACCACAAAAATGCAATAGAAATTCTCCAAAATAAATTTCTACGATACTTGTTTTTAAAAGGGTATAATCAGAGATGTGACTGGCATATGTCAACTGATTCATTGAGAGGATTGTTTGATTTCCAAAGCCTTACATTAAGAAGGGAAGTTTTAGCATTGATTTTTCTGTATAAAATCCTAAATAACAAAGTTGATAGTTTGTTTTTGTTGAGTAAGATTGCTTTTTATGTTCCTCGTAATAATTCAAGGTCGTCAATTTTATTTTATATCCCTCGTTGTAACACTGTTCAATTTTACAGTTTTTCACTTTTTACAGGCTTACGTTTATTAAATGTCCACAATAGTAATATAGATGTTTTTTCTGACACTATTAAGCAGTTTAAATTTAAGATAAACGCTTTGCTTACGTAATGTAATCCATCCCTTTAGATTTGCAGCCAAAATAAGTGAAATTTTCAACAACGTTGTCCATTTTTATTAACTTGTATTCACTCTTTTTACTATTATCATCACTGGTTTTGTATTGTCTATTTATGTGCACTTTTTGTAATTTTTTTTGTTATTCACTTTATGTATTAATATTGTATTATTTGTCATTATAGCTGTTTTGGGTTTATACCTGTAGCTATTGTAAATTGTTTATAAATAAATAAATAAATAAATAAATAAACATTTGCTGGTGTACAAAGAGTTTTTCGGCACCCACCGATTATTTTTAAGGTTTAAGCGTTTATCCTAAATAATTTTACCCAGTTCACCATTGTTTTCCAATCTGGAACAGTGCCATGTTGACCAAGGATGGAATGTGGTCCAAACTATCTCTGGGTTTTTGCACAAGAACCACTATTTTAAAAATAGGTTTGCACATCAAAATATCAATGTTAATAGCCTTGGGCATAATATTTACTAAAATGGCATAGTTTAATTGATGTTTTAAGCACAGCTGATAATTCTTTGTTGCGACAATTAACATGTGACAGCTAAAACAAATTGTGGCGTTCTCATTGCCCCACCCTGTATAAATAAATTGTAAAATAACATATAAAATAAATCGTATGTATATTAGTTTGTCTGCCAGCATCTCGTTTACACATTACTAAACCATCCTTGCAATCGTAACACACCTTTAGAGAGTAGTTTATCTCTGGCTACAAATGTTTACTTTAAAAATATTCAATTTTACTGCAAATATTTACTAAGTCTTAGTGCTATGACTATGAGCATTCAATATGGTTTAGAGTACAAGTAACTATATCAATGATTAAAATATAAAACTAATACTATTATGTCTTAATAATCTCAATCAAGTCAACATCTTACAGCAATATCAAGTTTTTTCAAACTGCATACTTAGTCTCGGCCGGGTCGAGTTTTCGGAATTCTTCACCCAAATAGACATCGTTACGCAAGGCATTTAGAGAAGACGTTAGTCAAATTCCTTATAGGACGAGTGTACCTATGTATACCACCTCCCTGTGAATGAACTCTTTTTATATAAAACATCCTATATCACATGGTTTGGATACTGAAAATAAAAGGTTTTGGACAAGGCAGCGTAGGCATACAATATGCGTGTGGCCTACATGAAAATATTACATTTTATTCAATATTTCATGGTTTTCTAAAACGATCTGGAATATTCTAGGAGGTCTTATAGCTTTATGAATTAACTATAGAAGTGCGTGATAGTAGTTTATCTGGAATGCTCTGCTAGAAAGAATAATCCAGATTTGTCTAGATTGTAGTAAAATTATACCTAGATAATCTTACAGCATTTTACATAATTCGGGAGTGTTTTTTTTTTAATAACCACACCAAACAAGGTTGGTATGTTGGTCTTGAATAGTATAAAATATTCCTCCCACTAATAATTTTATAATCGCCATTGTATTTTGGTATGGATATCGCGTAGTTCGCCGCTAGTCTTTTAAACACATTGTCAATAAAATATAGACAATTATTACCTTATTATTATTACCTTCTTCTTCACCAAGACCAGCAATGCCGGATAGGTTGTGTCAATTAGAATTAATAAAAATAAAATAAAATACTGACTGATACGCTTGTATCTTACTATTTACATGTATGTACACGTAACTTATGGCGGTGGATGTAGCCTCAATTTAGTTTCGGTTTAGTTTTTAAAAAACTCATCCAGGCTATAGAGTGGCCTTCCTACTAGCCATGCCTTCAACACTTTGTCAAACTTCCTTGTTTCAAGGTTCTTGATTTCTTGGGGCAAATTGTTGTAAATCTTGAGCGCTATGGTCAGGAAAGCATTTTTAGTTTTAGAGAGCCTGCAAAAGGGAAGGTCTATTTCCTGATTATGTCTTGTTCTATACGTATGGACTGTATTTCTGGTCGGAAAATTTTGAATGTTGTTTTTTACATATGATGCACATAGGAGAACAAAGTGGCTGTAAACTGTTAAAATTTTTGTTTCTATAAAAAGAGGCTTGCAGTGGTCCAATCGTTTTCTAAACGTTATTATCCTGATAGCCTTCTTTTGCTCTAGAAGAACTTCATGGCAGTTAGGCGCATGCCCCCAAAGCAGCAGGCCGTAGCTTAGCACACTATGGAAGAGGGCGTGATAGACGACCAGTAGGTATTGTGGTGTTACCAGCTTAGACTGCTTTCTTAGCAGACACACAACTCTCGATAACCTTCTGCATACAACTTCAATATACTCAGACCATGTCAGTTTGGGGTCAATCGTGAAACCAAGCAGATTAACTTTAGTTTCAATCTGAGGATGTCTAGTTAAGGTGCACACGATCTTTTGTGTCTTACCCTCATTCAGCTTGAATTTATTGGCTGAGAACCATGTCTTGGCTTCCTCAAAAAGAATTTCTGCGTTGTCGAGAGCTTGAGCAGGAGTAGAACCTGTTGACAAAATTGTAGTGTCGTCTGCAAATCTTAGTGCTGAGCCACTCAAGTCAAGGTCATTGATTGAGACCAGAAATAGAATTGGTCCCAGTACCGATCCCTGAGGAACGCCATGTTGGATTGGCAAAGGTTTTGACTGAGCACCGCTAAGTGATATCACTTGCTGCCTATTTTCCAGGTAGGACTTAATGGACAAGAGAGCAACGCCCCCCACCTCGTAACGTTCAAGTTTCCCTGTCAAGATGCTGTGAGATATACAATCAAAAGCTTTGCTTAAGTCGCACAGTGTCAAGGCCAGCGAGTCAGATGCTTCAAAAGCCGCTTGCACTCTGTTGACCAGTTATGTAACAGCAGTTGTTGTCGAATGGCTCCTTCTGAACCCGTGCTGTAAGTTTGAGAACAGATTTCCAGATTGAAAGTGATTTACCAGCTGATCTTTAATGGCAGACTCAAAAACTTTACTAAAGACAGGTCACCCTTTTTGAATATGGGAACCGTACGAGCCACCTTTAGAATATTGGGAAAGGCCCCTACTTTTAAGCATTTGTTGATGACAGTAGCTAGGGAATATGCAATTTCACACACCACTGCCTTAAGGACTATTGTTGTCATTCCATAAATATCTTGACTACTTGTAGGTCTTAGCCCTGAGACTAAATTAACTATATACACAGAATCTACTGGTTTCCATTCCGTCAAGCTAACATGAGACATCAGTTGACTTATACTATTCAGGGGATTCAGATCTGTATTTGGAATACTATTTACAATTTCATTGACATTATCAAGCAGGAACCTATTAAACTCATCCGGGCTAGCGTTGCTCAGCATGGTTTTGGATTTGGTTTTTCCCCTGGACTCATTTACAAGGGACCAAGCTGCCTTACAGGGATTTAAAGCAGTTTCAATTTGTTTAACATTGAACAACTTTTTGGCCTCATCGACTTTAAGTTTATAAGAGTTCTTAGCTTTACTGTACATAAGACGAAGTTGTTCTTTTCTGTATTGACAGGAGGCCGATAGGTATCTATCTCTTAAGGCTAAGACTAAATTCTTATACCTAGCCAGATCTGGTGTATACCATATCTTAACATCTTACTTTCCCTGTTTAACCTTAGCAAACTTAGGCCTATTGGATGAATTTCTCACTGTCTTAGAAGGGAAGTGATGGTAAACTATCATTGACTAGATTAAAAAATTGCTTAAAAGACTCTTCAGGATCACTAACCTGTAAGACGCAGGTCCAGTCAATCTGTGATAGGCTTTCTCTGAACTGTGGAAGGTGATCCTCTTTAATTAATCTAAAGCTTCGTGCATACTCTAGGTGCCATGCAGGGAAAATAGGAGTGCTACTCACCAAGCTGTTGTATGTACTCATTATCACTGCTCCATGGTCCGCAATCAGAGGCTCAGTCACCTCAACCTCGTAGTCCCACAGGTTCAGGTTCGTTGCAATCGTGTCCAGACATCGATCTCCCCTTGTCGGTGCAACGCTGGTGATAAATAGGCCGTGTGCTCGTAGTATGTTTGCAAAGGTTCTTGTGTGGGCTTCGTCACAATTTAGGGCGATGTTAAAATCTCCTCCCAGTATTATTGTTTTATTCAAACTTGAAAAGTCGGAGAGACAGGTGTCCAGCCCTTCAAAGAAATTGCCAATGTGGCCATTTGGAGATCGATATATGCTCAGAATTATTATTGATGTTTCTAATAGTTCAATGCCAGTCACTTCGAGGTCTAGATCGACACAATAACTTTCCAAATCAAGGGGTTTTATTTCTATGTCTTCATTTGCAAAGATAGCCACACCTCCACCTAGACGTAATCTTCTGCAGTAGCATGCCACTAGCTGAAAGTTTTTGAAATTAGAGTAAAAATCAATTTCCTCTTACGCCAACCAATGCTCACTTATTTATACATAGGATGTTAAGATATGACTCAGAGCAGAAGACTGGCATCAAATTGAATTTAGTCCTTAGACATTGTACATTTAGAAAGGCTATTTTATATACATTAGATTTATTTACATTTGTGAGGTCACTAGACTTTGGTTTTAGTTGGAGATTACCTTGACGTGGTTTAGGCCTAGGCCTAGTCTCCCTTGACTCTCTGACACTGTTTTCCCCGAGGCTATTCTGAATAAAAAACGTTTGATCGTGACATTTTTTGGCCAAACTGAACTATTGAGAAATTCTTCCTTAGCGGCAAAGTCTACTCCTATCTTGAAACTATCACTGATCCCTTTCGTTTCGAGCTTCTCCACTTCACAACCAATGTTGGGGAAGTTTTCAATCACAAATTGTTTAACTGCATCAACTGATGTTCCACTTTTAACTTTACCTAGGTGAAACCAGGCTTTCTTCGTCCCTGATATAAAATCACTGTGTTTACCCGAACCAATTACAACTTTCCGAGTGTTTTTATTAAACTGTGACTGTCTAACTTTCTGTTCAAGATGGCGAGTCGCTGTTGCTGTTCCTTTAGCCATTCCTACTTGTGTTCGTTCTGGTTGAACCTTCTTCTGCTTCTCGCTCGTCTGCATATGTGCTGGCTCTTTGCTCTTCTTTGTTTCGTCTGCTGTAGACCTGTTTGTACCAACTGCAGTTACATTTGCATAGCTCTTGTTATTATATTTATTTCCTCTTCTTTCCATTCAGTACTGCTTGCATTTTCAGCACCAATTGAGTTTTCAAGCGTAACCATATTATTTATTTCTTCCTGGTTTCCTCCCGAATGTTTTGGGACAGAGGAAGCCATGTTGTGACTTGTCAGGGTTTCGTGGTTGCTTTGAAGCCCAGCACCCAAACCATCATTTTGTCCTGAGTTGTCCGCCTGGGCGTGGTTGTCAATTTGATTTAGGTTGTCCGACGACGTCGTCTGTCAAATCATACGTCACATCCTGTCTAGAAACACGTTTCAGGGAATTTTGATAAGAGGTTAGGTTGGAATTAGATTTATCAGTTTCTATGCAAGTTTGTTGAGTCGATAATTTAGAAGGGCCTGTTGGCAGAGATTTTTGCAGTAAAATAAACATTTTACCTAAAATTTTCTGTATGTCTAAGTACTCATCACAGTCGGTCCAAGACTTCTTCAGCTCCGAGAGCCTGGTGGTGCAGGGATCACAGAACCACATCACTGTATCTTCTATTTTCTTGATCGTCTTATATTTCGTGCTGTCAACATTAACACATCGTCCATGGAACCATTTCTACAGAACCCGTCACAATTTAGAGCCATATCGTTATTTTTAACTTCTTTATTACACTGCCCGCACAGATCGACATCCTCATCCACCGCCATCTTACCCGGAAAAAAATTTCCCGTCCTCCCTCAACGACTCGTGGGTCAGATCACATGTTTCAAGCGACCCTATTATCTACCTACCAGACCCCCGGGTCAGTTTGAACGATCCAAAACTACCTTCTGAGCGCGGATCAGTCTGTATGCATTCCCCCAACAACCCCCACCACTCACTCGCTTGACAGCATAGCAGCTAAAACCATCAGATCATTTGGCTGCTCCCTGTACTATGTCAAACTAAGTTATAGCTTTTTTCTCCGCAGATTTAACTTTGTCATATTAGTAATTCCCTTGTTATGTTCCATATAGAAATAAATCCCAATGCAATTCAAAGAGGCTACTCCTTTAATTTCAATGTGAGAAAGTCGATTCTTTTGAAAATGTAATTTAGAACCTTGTTAAACCAAGGTCTCAATTTGCTGAGAGACTGATTTTTTAATTGCTGAAATACTTTTTTTTATTTATTTAATTTTACAGTTATGACATTGACTATTGGAGGTTATGTGCTTAATCCTATAGCCTATATTAATAGGCAATCATGTTTCTTGAAAACCTTTTTTTCTCAGCTTGACTGCATCGCAGGGAAAATCTGCGCATGCTGTTAGAAAGATATTTTCCTTTAGATGTCCCTATATAAATTAAAATAAGCTAAAAAGTAAGCACAACAAATTAATTTAAAATTATATAAAAATTTACATGAGCCTTATGGGTTGCCATGCTGGTGACGAAATAACAACAAAAACAAAATATAAACAGAAAATCAAAACAAATGGAAAAAATTCCAATCACATGTTCTATTTACAGCGTGGGGTGAAGATACCCTCGCCGAAGCAAACCTGCCGACTAAGCGAATTTCCATTTGTCTGAATTGATTTTCAATGAATCTATTTAAATAACATTAGATTTAACGAGAACCTAGGTTTGCTGCTCCAAGGAAACTAAGAAAGTGTATTTTTTTAGTAAATATATCCATAATATCCATAAATCCAAATCCAAATATATCCATAATCAAGCAAACCACAACATTTAACAATATTCTCCATAAAAATAACATAGGAATTTTAAATTTAAAACTTTTTTTATTTTCTCCATTACCAATAACCGTAAAAAAACCTTTTGATACACTACTAGAGAGAAATTGGGATATTTTGTGTTTTGACGGTCAAAAATGAGAAAAACCAATTTTACCCCATAAAACCCCCTGTAAAACCCCATTCCCATGGTCTGATCATGCTGGTTTGCGAACTCATTCAAGTTTATCCAGCCTTACGCCTTTAAACTAAATTTCATCAAAATCGGACAAAAATTACTCGAGTTATTGTGTTTACGGACGTATATATATACATATATAAAAATGTGAACGAATGGTGTTTTTGGCCTCTGGAGACATCAAAATAAAAAAGTAAATCGGTCCCGGGCCTAGGTCTTACCATGACACCTACGGTAATAGCTACAGTAGACTCCCTCTTATCCGTACATCTTTTAACCGGAAATCGGTTTGACCGGACTGCACTCGGTAGAAGTGACATCTCTTTATCCGGATAATTTTTATCAGCACATCAGTTTAACCGGACTAGATTGGTAGGAAGTGGGCGGTACTGAAACGACTGTTCTCCTGGGAAACATTTGAGACCAGTGATTACATGTCTAAATACAATGCTCTCCTAATTTTAAGTCAAATACTGTATAGAGTATGCATTTAAACGGTCCGTTTAACAAGATTTTGGGGACGACCGTTTAACCGGAAAACCGTTATCCGGACTGGCCCCGGTCCCGAGGAGTCCGGATAAGAGGGAGTCTACTGTACTTCCCTATAGGCAAATTCGCTAATAGAGAAGTCTGTACATTATATATTTTTGGTAGAGTTTTAAACCACTGGACGACCTCTAGTTGTTTTTAAAACCTAATCATATTTATTTGTTGCATTGATTTTGTGAATAATACAAGCTCATTTTGTTATTTTTTAATAAATCCTAGGTTTTGCCAATGAATAAATTTCATTACAGGACATTGTCCGTGCTATCACAAATCTTGAATCGCACGGGTAGTTACTATACCCCAGAAATTTATGTTAGCTTATTCATAGCACCTGTAACCAATGAGTTATCGCAGCGCCACTATTGGAATGTGTTTGGCCTTTTATATCATAACCAAACTAAACTTACCACAGCAATGTATTAAAAAAGACTTGCTTTCTGGACAGTAATTTCACCTGATGGTATCCAATGCTCGGAAGAGATGTACGTAGCAGATATCCGGAGTGGCAGTGGGTTGGTTAACAACAAGGATGTGCGATATATGGAACAGGAACAAGAGTGCTCGAGCATAACTGTGCTTCAATTGGGCCCACACCGTCAGGTATCCCTGGGTAACAATAATTATACTAAAGTCAAACTGCTCGCTGAAGTGAAATGAAAATCCTTTATTGTCCTAAGTGAAGTGTACCTTAGTGAAATTAATGACACTATCAAAAACAAAGTTGTTGACCTGATAAATTACCATTTACTTTAGCATAAAACGTTTCCATTTGTATGTATTTATTAAATGTACACATAAACTCACCCTATCAAGGACTCATTTGTATTCAAATGTGTCTTGTGTTGAGGATTTGTGAATTTTTCAAATGCCTGAACTGTGGAATCTGTTACAGTTACAGCCCAGAATGTGTTTATTATTTGTACAAATGAAATTTATTATTTACACAACACAATAGATGATTATCAATATATAGTTTACTGCAGACAACAAACCACATTGCATTGCAATCGTCAAATATATAAACAATAGACAAAGCTTTATTGTACACAACGCCTGATACAATAATTACAAAAGTAATTCCCAAGCTGGTACATGGTCAATTTATATCTAGGTTCCTTAATCTAATTATACCCTAACAAGAGTGAAAACCATTAAGATTTATCTTAAAAATACCCCCGCCGCAGCAAACCTGCCGACTAAGCAAATTTCCATTTTCCTGAATTGATTTTCAATTAATGTATTTAATTAACATTAGGTTTTATGAGTACAGTAGAACCCCTCATATAAGGCCTTGGTTTTACCGGTCCTCTGTTTATCCGGCCCCTTCCAGGAAGCCAATATCAAATTTTTTTTCTCACAGCTTACAGACGTTTAGATGCAGCCACTAGTCTTTGTGACTGCTCAAGTCATAAAATAAATTGTTCTCATTATTTATCTGTTTGTTTATACATTTATTTGCTGAGTCACTATACTCAGTTGAGCTAGTAGGCCTAACCTCTGATCAGTTGGTTGATTATTTCCAAAGTGGGGTTAGTTCAGTACAGTACGAGTACATTGATTTTTGTATTTCACAAAATGGTTAAGAATGTTGAGTAGAAATGCATGTACCATTTAAGTCCTAATGATCTTTAAGTACAATTTATTGTCATTTTTACCTCCATTTAATAGGTTTTGTTACCTGGAATCATAATATTTGTACATTCATTACTTAATGACTTTAACCTACAAATATTTTTTTTCTTTTTACAAACATGTTTATTTTTCTAAAAATGATCCCAGAACAGAATTAAATTATACTTTTGATTGCATATATTGATTACCTATTATTATTAGGTATGAATTATCACTTTCAAAGTAGGTTGGTTTATCCGGCCAAATCGTTATCCGGTCAGGGGCTTGGTCCCGTGGTGGCCGGATATGAGGGGTTCTACTGTACCTAGGCTTGCTGCTACATGAAGGGTAAATTGTGTGTTTTTTCGTAAAATACAATTAACTTACCTAGTATAAAATAAATAAATTTACTAAGTTTGATCAAAATATCTCCATAAAGAAGCAAACTACAACATTTACAATATTCTCCATATGGATAACATTTTTGAATTTTCTCCGTAACCAATAATTGTACAAAAACACTATGATATACTAAATTATGTGTTTTTCAAGCTTTTTAAAAAGGTATGGGAGAAATAGGGAAATTTTGTGTTTAGAGGGTCAAAAATTAGAAAAACCAATTTTTACCCCATAAAACCCCCTGTAAAACCCTGTTCCCATGGTCCGATCATCCTGGTTCGCGAACTTATTCAAGTTTATGCCGCCTTACATCTTTAAACCAAATTTCATCAAAATCGGACAAAAATTACTCGAGTTATCGTGTTCGAGGACACACACACACATATATATATATATACATATATAAAAATTTGAACGAATGGTGTTTTTGGCCTCTGGGGACATCAAAATGAAAAAGTAAATCGGTCCCGGGCCTAGGTCTTACCGTGCCACCTACGGTAATAGCTACAGTAGACTCCCTCTTATCCGTACATCTTTTAACCGGATATCGGTTTGACCGGACTACACTCGGTAGAAGTGACATCTCTTTATCCGGATAATTTTTTTTCAGCACATCGGTTTAACCGGACTAGATTGGTTTCATCTCCCATTTCACCTGTTGTTTGTCATGAGCAAGTAGACATTTCAAAAATTTTACTATGACGTTTGCATTCATTTCAAAACACACTGTACGGCCATATCCTCGTAAAAGCTGTTTGGTGACTTTCTAAAGCCATTTAACGTCTAGAACTGTGTGCAAAACCCCCCACTCCCCCATTTATTTGTCATGAACAAGTAGACATTTTTAAAACTAACCATGGCTATTGCATTCATAAATCTCAAAACATATTGTAGGCTACGGCCATATCCTCCTAAAAAATGTTTACTGACTTTCTAAAGCCAATATTAATGTCTATACAGTACCTGTGTCCAACTGTCCAAAAACCTCCCATTTCACCTTTTATTTGTCATGAGCAAGTAGACATTTAAAAAATTAAACTATGACGAACTTGCATTCATGAATTTCAAAACATAGGCTTACTGTAAGACTATGAAGCCCTAAAAAGCTCCTAAAATCCCTTTGGTGACTTTATAAAGCCAATTTTAACATCTAGAACTGTGTCCAATTGTCCAAAAACCGATCCCATTTCACCTGTTATATGTCATGCAAGCAAGTGGACACTTTTGTAACCTTACGTTTTTCTCCATTTCATAGATTTGTCACAATACGTATAGTATGAAATTCAGTAATAGCATTGACTATATAAACTTCAACACTAGTGTTTATATATATAGTCAATGAGGCTACTGGTGCTACCGCTGATGGCTGATGCCTGTGTAAGTTAGTAGCTAACAGACAATTTGACAACTGGAAACATGAAATCAGCCGTTTCCCCGTCCTCGCTGTCGCGCTCGCTTAAGTCAGCTGACTGCTCTACTAAGAATTGGATGATGCGTACAACTTTCCATAGCGTATTATTGTTTAATTCGTCGTGCTATTGTCCCCCAAAGTTTATTTATGTGGAACTTAATACTACTCCTACCATCGCTTATTTAGTTTAATGAAAACTATATTGATGTCTATTTCATAACATTGTTCGTTTTATGGACAAAATGTACGTGTTTAAATTTATTTTTCCAGGGTCCAAGGGGGGGGGGGGTTTAGCCCCTGTAGCCCCCCCTTGGAACCGCCACTGTCTGGCTCAAAATCTCTTTCAGCTTATATGTAAAATTTGATTTTGATAAAGTTCTGTATGAATTAGGTAAATGATTGTAGATTTTTAATCCCATGTAAAGAGGCCCAGTTTCAAATTTTGTGTGTGAATGTTTAAAATATATATAACGTTTGTTAAAATTATTTCTTGTTTGATAGTTATGATTTATTTGATATTTTTCATAAAAGAAAGAATTTGCATGAACATACTTTGTTTGCTCTTTCATATATATAAAGAGATGGTAATGTTAAGATGGAATGTTTTTTAAAAAAGGTTTACAGCTTGTTTTAGACCTCTGATGAAAAGCAGTATTTTTTTATTACTATTGTGCGCTGCTTTCGATTGAATAGGTATCATCGTAATAATTTTAGAGCCATTCCCTCCAAACCAATATTTTTCAATATGATCAGCAGCAACCTGTGATCCACACAGTCAAAAGCCTGGATAAGTCACAGAAAACTTCTGCAGTCAACTTCTGCTTTAAGGACACTACTAATAAAAGTATATTAACATTTTATTTGCATATAAATATAATCAATATCATAGACATACTCATAAAACATACTCCCTTAGTAGATTTCCCATCCTTATGGAACAGCTGAATCCAATTTTACTGTTAGTTCTGTCCAGTGTACTGTAGAGTCATGTTTTGTTTACATTTCGTTTATTACTATTTCAATTTCAGTAATTTAAAACCTCGTATAATCAAATAAAACTATCTAATCATAAACAATAACTTGTCTACTAGCTGTATAACCAAACAGTGAGGCACAAATCATGATAAACTAACCCCAAAATAATAGAAACAAATTGTAAACAAAACACAACATCTACAGTACACCAGACAGAACTAACAATACAATTGGCCTCAGCTGTTCCATAAGGATGGTAAATAATAGACTAACCAACACAAGTAGACTTCTCATCCCATTGTAAATTTTGAAGCACGTTTTTCGTGTCTAGTTCATGTACGTGACACATGGGCGCTAGTGTCGACAAAACTTTGTTTCTATTATTATTATTAATTTCTTGATTTGTGCTTTACTGTTTGGTTATATAACTAGGGGACAGGTTATAGTTTATGATTAGATCGTATTATTTGGTTAAACGAGGTTTTAAATGGCTGTAATAACGGGAAACAAATTGTAAACAAAACACGACCTCTACATAAATCGTACAGAACTAACAATAAAATTGTCTTCAGCTGTTCCATAAGGATGAGAAATCTACTAAGGGAGTATGTTTTATCTATGGGTAAATCTACTAAGGGAGTATGTTTTATCTATGTCAATATCCATCTAAGCATTTGGTCAGGGTAAAAGTTTTTTTTTATTACTAAACAGTTTTTTCTTCTCTTGAAAAACCCAGTGCTGGAATTTTTATTTTTCAATGTTTCCTAGAGTTTAGATATCACAGCGGTTGTTCATGAAAAAAAGCTAAAATATCAAAAGTACTGATGTATTTAAATTAAAATATTTTCTGTAGTGGTTTTCAAGATCATAACTTACATAAATCACATCTATAGCAAGTTTATCTCTTTTTCATAATCAACAAAAATAGGAAGGTTGTACATCTACTAGTACTTTATACATTATATCATTAGTAACTACAGTAGTGTAGATTTTGCTTGAATTCGAGCAACTGCAAAGTATTACAGGAGATATATTATCAGGTGATGTGAATATTATCACCTGATAATATTTATTACTTGATTTGTTTGTAGGCCTAAATATTGTACTTGTTCTTAATTAAACAGTGTACACAAGTTTCAATTTCACAAGCACACGTGAAAGCAAGGAGAATAAGGTGGGCAGGACACGCACTACGGAGAGAACGAGGTTCACTACTAAAAGAAGCAAGTATAGGAAAGCCAGAAGGGAAACGACCATTAGGAAGGCCCAAGAAGAGATGGTGGGATAGTGTTTCCAGGGACGTCAGAGAAGTGGGGGCAGAAGTGGAAGAGGCAGAAGATCGAGAGAGATGGAAAGCAGTTGTTGGTGCGGCCAAATCCCGCCTTGGGCATAAATGGCCATGGGAGTGAGTGAGTGAGTTCTTAATTAAAACATGGTTGTAGTTTTGAATTAATAAAAGCCATACTTTTGGTTTACTAAGTCTTCCTTACATTAATTTTATTCATTCGTTGATAAACTCAGTGCTACATTACAATGGAGAAATTCCTTAGACCAGACAAATTAGAAATTAATCCGGAATCTCCAACTGCCTCAGAGGAATGGACGCATTGGTTACAAACATTCAAAGATTTTCTAACCATGGCAGAATTTGTTGAAGACAAGGACAAACTGAAACTGGTAACTAATCGGTTATCTTTTACGACTTATAGATTTATCAAGGAATCTGAAACTTACCAAGACGCTTTGAGAGTTCTTAACTCAATTTAAAGCGGCGTTTTCCTAGCGACGCGATTAAGCCTGTTACGCTGCGTGCTTCGTGCTCCGCAGTTGCCGGAACCACCGATCCCCTTTAAACTAATGAGACTGTTTTCCTAGCGGCGCGGTGCGCGACTAACCACGAACTGCGCAGTGCGCAGCGTGATTGGGACCACTGCCTCGAGAGCAGTCAGTTTCGAACCACGCTGCCGAACTGGGCCATTGTTTACATTGGAAATATGGAGAAAACGATAAGTTGTAGTGATGTTACCAAGTTCACTGTTGATTATGACAGTTTATTAATTGACTGTGTGTCCGAGTTTGAAATTCTGTGGAAAATGAGCCATCACAAGCTTTGGAGTGGGATAGGCCAAAAAAATTACCGCAATCGACTTTACTTAAACTAGGTGGCGTTCGCAGAGGCATCCACAAAATTGAGCGGAGTCATCAAGGGTTTATATTATATTGTTTTGGTCATACTGCAGTAATACCAGTCGTTTTTAATGCATGCTTTACGGGTCTAAAGTAGCATTTTTACTCTTTAGGAAGAAAAATAGTTTTTAGCCCCTATGGAGTAAAAATCAGCTGTTGTCAGCTCAGTTTTAAATTTCTATTGTAAACGATTGCATGTATCGAAATATGTATCGATTCGTGCTTTGTAATTATTTTAACCTACAGTCTACATAGTCTCTTCCCATAGCGTTTTAGCATTGCAGATACATTAATCCATTCCCACACTCAACACGCTCACCTTTACTCTTCCTTCACCACCCACCAAGTCGTGGACCCATTTCCCTCTCCTCCCATAGCATTTTAGGATTGCAGATACATTAATGTAATTGCCAAAGACAGTTCCCACACTCTGCACTGCAAGCCTTACTACTTCCTTCACCATTTCCTACGACATAGAGTTGTTTCCTTCCCTTCTCATAGCATTTTTGGATTAAAGATACATCAATCTAACTGCCACATACGGTTTTCACACTATGCTCATACTTTACTAATTTCTAAGCCATTTCCTACATCGTGGACCTGTTTTCATCACTTTCCATAGCAATTTAGTATTTTAGATACGTTAATCTAATTGCCACTAACATCCCCACACTCCGCACTGCTAGCCTTTACTACTTCTATCGCCATTTTCTATGTATTGGGGATGCTTCCATCCCTTCTCATAGCATTTCAGCATTGCAGTTACATTAATCGAACTGCTACAAACGGTTTCCAGTTCCCACACTCCACACTGCTCACCTTACTACTTCCCTCGCTTCTTCTTACGTCGCGGACCTGTTTCCCTCTCTTCCCATAGAATTTTAAGATTGTAGATACCTTAATCTAATCGTCATAAACAGATCCAACACTCCGGACAGCTCACCTTGACTACTGCCTTCACCACTTCCTACGTCCCTGACCTTTTCTCTCCCTTCCCAAAGCATTTTAGGATTGCAGATCCCTTAATCTAATCGTCATAAACAGTTCCCACACTCCAGACAGCTTGCCTTGACTACTTCCTACACCACTTCCTACATCGTGGACCTGTTTTCCTCCCTTCCCACAGAATTTTATGATTGCAGATACCTTAATCTAATCGTCATACACAGTTCCCTCACTCCGGACTGCTCGCCTTTACTACTTCCTTCACCACTTCCTACGCCACGAAACTGTTTCCCTCCCTTTCCATAGCATTTTATGATTGCAGAAACCTTAATCTAATCGTCATAAACAGTTCCCACACTCCGGACAGCTCGCCTTGACTACTTCCTTCATCACTTCCTACGTCGCGGACCCGTTTTCTCCCTTCCCATAGCATTTTATGATTGCAGATACCTTAATCTAATCGTCATAGCAGTTCCCACACTCCGGACTGTAAGCCTTTACTACTTCCTTCGTCACTTCCTACGCCACGGAACTGTTTCCCTCCCTTTCCATAGCATTTTATGATTGCAGATACCTTAATCTAATCGTCATAAACAGTTCCCACACTCCGGACAGCTCACCTTGACTAATTCCTTCATATTTTCCTACGTCGCGGACCCGTTTTCCTCCCTTTCCATAGCATTTTATGATTGCAGATACCTTAATCTAATCGTCATAGCAGTTCCCACACTCCGGACTGCTCGCCTTTACTACTTCCTTCAACACTTCCTACGTCGCGGACCCGTTTTCCTCCCTTCCCATAGCATTTTATGATTGCAGATACCTTAATCTAATCGTCATAAACAGTTTCCACACTCCAGACTGCTCACCTTTAGTACTTCCTTTAGCACTTCCTACGTCACGGACCTCAAGCTAGTGTCGTCATTTAATTATATTTATGATTCATACCGTTTCTGTTCTAATATCTGTGGAATAATGCTATCAGCTATTTATTTATCTACTGCATTCAAAAGTCAACAGCTGATCATATGTCTTTGTTTATGTGTCAAATACTGCTTCCATAAGGATTACATTGAATCTTTGAGACCCAGTGGGGCGGATTCCTGAGAGTTATTTTTAACGCCATATAGATGTTGGCACTCACCGATATGGTCTTTATCACCATCCAAAATTTGAAAACGATTGATTCAGCCGTCTAGGAGGAGTTTGCGTATTACGAAATGCATAAAAGCCGACGTATAAGAGCTTCGCTCGCTTCGCTCGCTCCGCTCAATTAAAAAGTTTCCTTAAATTTGACTTCATTGTCTATCAGGTGCCTATTAATAAGAGTACTAAAAGCACCCTCATGGCTCCTAGATCTAAGTCAAAGTCAAACTCAAAATAAACTTTATTCGTATAAATACATAGCAGTATCAGAATAGAGTCACATATAACTAAAAATCACATACTTTCATCATACTTTTCTCCGATCCATAGCAGAACGCTACTGTGGAAACCACGAATCTGCTTGTTACGCAACGCATTGCCGGATTTCTTGGAAAACACTTTTGCGCAGCGTAAAATTTTAATCACGCTGTTCCTGGCCACGCAGCGTTCTTTGGATTAATCGCGTAGCACGCAGCGCGGTTACTGAAGTTGGAGGAAAACGCACCTTAAATCAAACAAAAGAACTAAATATTCTCAAGATATTTAGCAATGACTAGAAAACAGCAAACAAGGCTGAGACTATTGACAAATATGTGTCGGAACTGAAACTTTTGAGCCAAGATTGCGTTTCTGAAGCTAAACCTACATTTTTTTATGTACATTCGTCACGCTTTTATCAATGGCTTAGCCTCGTCATACATACGTCAGAGACTATTTGAAAATAAAACTTTAGACCTAGCTGAAGCAGTGAAACAAAAAACAAGCAGAGGTCTTGAAATGGCTCAAGCTCAGGCATAATTTCTTATGACTTTAAAAGATTTGACTCAAAGATTATGGAAATACTCAAGATGTACATAACAGATTATATCAATTTATCCAGGCTCTCTCGGTTTTTTCCATTGTAATATTTACGCCAACCCAAATTCAAATAGTAAATATTTAATTTTAACCAAGTCAGTAAATGTTTGTAGCAAACTTTATTGACTGTTTACTATTACAGTAGACCCCCTCTTAACCGACCCTAATGGGACCGGACCTAGGTCGGATAACTCAAATGGTCGGATAAAACGGACAATCCCTAAATTCATAACATAATGAAGTGCTATTCATTTGGAAATATATAATCATAATATTAGTAAGATTATTTTGAAGTCATACTTGCATTATTTTTAAAATAAACTACTCTTATCTCCTTTTACATATTGATAGAAAAGTCACAAATAAACACAAAACACGGTTAAGTCAAATAGGCCTACTTTCAGTGGAATATATTATAATACTAGGCAAGAGTAAATAAAATTCCTATTTTAATAACTTTAGTACTGTAATGTATTAATTGATGCTTTCAAATACATCGTAATACAGTACAGAACCTTTTGTCAACATTAAAGATACAAGCGACCATTTTGTTACAAAAAAGGACGTTTATTTATAGCCTCTCACTGGAGGCTTGAGGCACAAAAACTATCTTGACCTTGGAGTTGTTAACCCCCCCTTCCCTGCCTTCCCTACAAGTTGCGTTGTTTGTTTACTCCGGCGATAAGATAATCAGTTCTCAAAATCGTAACGCACTTTATGATGTTATAAATTTGCCGCACAGATAACAAATCAGATCAGATGTGCTCGAGCTACGAACGATGATGACAATCTGACAATAGGCTATGCTATATCTTTTTTGATCAACACAAAATAACTTATTGTTAGTCATATCCTGTGGAGATAAGCGTATGGTTCAGTTCTCATCGCCCAGCGTGGGAGCGGAAATGCCGAGATTCCTAGAAAGCGGCGGTTAAACTGAGCTGCTCTCAAAGCAAGATCAGTTAAAACAAACTGTATTATTTTACGATCAAAGGCGGATAATCCGATTATCGGTTAATACTAGGTCGGTTAAGAGGGGGTCTACTGTAACATATGTTCTTCTTCTCACTTTTAATTTCTGACAACAGCTGGAGTTTCATAACAATTTTTATTTCCCATGTTAATCTTATGGAGAAATAAAAAACTTTAAAGGGCCCCAGGGCCTCACTCTCTAATTATTTACATGAAAAGAATGTTTCCTGCACAACTTCACGTTACGCTCTTTCCAATGACAACAAAAACATGTCAATCAGTTCAGTAGTTTCGGAGGAGTAATTGTCACAAAAACCCTGCTTGCGTATTAAATAAGTAATATAGATATTGTCCAAGCGCTTTTTTCCATTGGATTTAATGATAATTTCCATTTGCGGTATGCAAACACAAATTCAAATAGTAAATATTTAATTTCAACCAAATCAGTAAATGTTTTTACATCATACTACACAGAAACAGGTACTTTTCCATCTGTATTGATAGGCTGGAATGTTGCCATTTGCCGTGGCTACACAAGGAATAATAACATAATGTACTTTTACCATGCACTAAGTCAGCCGATGAAATAAACAACTGATTGCAACGGCCTATTTTATTTTCTGAAATATAAAAATATTATAATTTATGTTATGTCCTATTGTGTTATGAGTATAAATGTACTAATTTTTCTGTGCAGTATGATGTAAAGTATTGTAATGTAATAACTTATTATTATTACTTACTATAACTTATCACTTACTTATTATTAGTAATGTAATATATTAATACATGCGTTTCCTTGAATTGCAACCTAAATATTAACAGCAATTACATTATCCAGCTGATCATAATGTAAACAAATATGTTCTTCATAAGGATAACATGGGAACTTTAAAAGCCACTGAGGCAGAGCCCAAGGTACTTTAAACAATATTTAAGGTAAATCTACGCGAATTGCTCTTTCCAATGAGATATAAATGGTCAAAATCGGTTAAGAAATGGCGGAGGAGTTCAAAGGACAAATTTTGTGTTGATGAATTAATTATTTAGATTAGATTAGAAATTGCATAATAGAAACTAACTGTACCTTTTCATTGATTTCATCTTTCATAGTCTGAAATTGCTTGATAAGAGAATGAGTGTCATACATTCCTCTTAGGTGCAGAAACAATACTTTCTTGGAACTGCAATAGCAACCTTCAATGGAGCTCTGGAAAAATAACACTAAATTACATTTTAAAGCAGTTAAATCAAATTATATTTTAGTATGTTGATGACATTCAACAAAAGAAGTAACCGTGCAAAATGATACAATGAGATACAAGAAAAAGAGAGTAATTGTAATGATTAAGATACATTTCAAAGTCTAATTGAGTTTGAAAAATGGACAGAATAAAATGACCGCCCCTCTGCCAGATAAAAGCCACATCAAATAAACGAGGCGATGATATAAATCAACCATAGTCCGATCATGCTGGTTGGTGAAATTGTTAGAATAAATGAAGGTTTACACGTTTCTGCAAAATTTAATCAAAATAGGGTCATCTCGTCACAAGTCCTGGTTTTACCATGAGACCTACGGTAATAGCTTACTAACTATATGGGAAACCCGCTACCTAATTAATTTCTAAAACACTATAACACAAATTATAGCTTTAACACTCCCTTTCTCTCAAAATCATCTTTCCTTGACAAGATGAATCTTGCAAATACGTTTCGTGGTTGATTCAGAATCTTTGGGCAAAAAGAACCCCCTTTGCGTTTGCATATAAGAGGATACGTTTTTATGTACAAAGGATTAACTGAAATATTGTTGAAATCTCATGTTAAGAAATCATTCTATGGATTTATTTTTTCAAAATTAATTTGCTGAATTCCAGTCAAAACTTTACTAGAAGTTAGAGTTTAATTAGTCAAAACCAAACCCAACATTTCAGGTGTTGAGATGTGAATTAGTGTAAAAATATTGGAGTTTCCAAATAATATTTAAGTGATCCTTGTATAAATATTTAAATACCAAGTTAAAAGTTACCATGGTTTCTGGATCTACACCGTGATCAGCAACAACTGTTGGGTTAAACACTTGATATCCCAGGATATTATCAACGAGTCCAACTTTGCAGCCTTTCATTTGATAAGAAGACATTCCAAAGAATGAAACCACAACAGTCTTATTGCCAAGGTATTTTGAGAGATCTCTGAAAAATGATAAATTACTTACAACTTATTCAGTAATCTAAATCATCGTTTCCAGTCTGACGTTGCACCTAATAATTAATCAATATTTGTATTTTTTGAGAAGCTGGTTAAGGAAATTATCCAACTAAAACCAAGAAAAGTTAAGAAGTAAGTTATTATATTTTTGAGAAGACCATAAAAAAGGAGCAAGATAATGAACATTAAGATTGCCATACCTCAGACAGCTCAATTGTTTTTGTCTGGAAAAACATTTAAAAAATACAGTACATCTCTGAATTGTTTTCCCGATTGAGCTTTGGGGCACTGTCTGTATTATGATTCAAAAAAAGTCATGCCTAACACCCCACAGAAAGTTTGGCCAAATAAATTATATTGGCTGAGATGTTCAACAGTTGAAATGGCAGTTACGGTATACCTGTTTTACACAAAAAAACAAGTAAAGCTGCTCATGTTTGTTCTTAAAATAAGCCTCGATCATTCAACAACTGATTTTTGTTATCTTCTCTGCCCCGGTGGAGGGGAGGGGAACGGCCCCCTATAATCCTCTCTGGTGGTGCCCAAGCATTATTTATGATTTTTTTACAGTGAGTGCTCTCGAAGATATCAAATTTATTTGTGAATCACTGTGTAAGTATGCAATGTGCATTAAAAAGTAACATCAAAATATTTTCTTGTCACGATCCTTATTCTTGATAGATAAGCTAATAAGCTATCTAACTTGCCAAGTATATGTTTTGAATCCCACCTCACATAATGATATTATTTGCTCGAAATTCAATTGTTGTATTTCATGAAAATTTTAAAAAAAGCATTTCATGCATTCCCAAAGTGATAGGTATTATATCAAATGTATTGTTATTTTATCATTGTGCATGAATACACAAAACAGTTTTTATTTCAACACTATATAAAATACTTACTCTTGATAAGTAGAAAAGGGAAAATTAAACTTCTTTGGCTTCATGATCTATAACTACTATAAACTTTCCCTAAATGATATCCTCTATTCAATTGCGGGTCCTTGCAAAGTAAATTTCTTCTCTTAGATAGTTTAATCGAGGAGATCTGAAAAATACCATACAAGGCATAAAATTAGGCTTTTGAATATGATTAAATATATTTGTAAATACTTTATAGGTTATTATTCAATAAACTGTGATATAAATTAATTGCGAACTTTCAACGGGTCATAAATTTTGTTGAAATACAATGCAATTAAGGCTCGTGCCTTATATAAATATACTAACACAAAATAAGTTAGTTAAAAGAAGAGATTATAACATTGAAACACTTTTGTCTTAAGAAAGAACTACAATAAAATTAAATATAAAGTTTAAACAGTCAGCTGATCATATGATAATTTTAACATTCAAAGTATAGTTGAGACAGTATAGCAGATTCAAATTAATGGCAAAACCATGTAGCCACATACTCCCCTCCCAGTGTCAACGAGGAACGTAACGATGCGGGGGATGAACACTACGACCTAATCTTGTAAAAATCTGTGTTTTTTTAAGGTCAACATCTTCATTTCTGTCTTTGGTCTTGTCTACTTGAGTTTCTCTAGGTTGCATGTCATTTTTTCTTACGTTAATGGTCGTATCGTTCATAGAATCTTGAAGGAGGAATGCCGGTTTGAGTCGGTCAATAGAAATCGACGTAGGTCCTCGTGGAGTAAGAATAGTAAACCACTTGTCAGATCGCGAAACCACTTGGTAAGGGCCATCATAGACAGCTTGCAACGGTCTTCGGGATGAATCATGACGAACAAAAACATGGTTGGATGTTCTTAATTCTGGATGAACAAAGACCTTCTTAGAAGAATGGTATTTGGCTTCTATTGGTTTGAGATCATTCATTTTTCTTTTCAGATTGTACACTAAATCAGGAACATTTGTTGAGGTATCTTCTGTGGTTTGAAAAAGATCGCATGGCAGTCTGATGGACTGACCTAGTGTCATTTCTGCAGCAGTAACATTGTGTTCTGGAATAATATAAGATCTTAGTCCCAGTAGAACCATTGGTAAAGTCTGTGTCCAGTTAGATGTGAGTTGAGCTGTTAATGCAGATTTCAGATGTCGGTGCCATCTCTCGATCTTTCCATTAGCTTCAGGGTGATACGCTGTAGTTTTAATGTGATGGATACCAAGATGTTTTGTTAATTCCTGAAATAAATTGCAGTCAAATTGTCTTCCTCTATCTGTAGTAATGTTTTGAGGAACTCCAAATCTAGCAATCCAGGTAGAAAGAAGTGCTTCTGCAACTGTTCTAGCAGTAATATCCTTGATAGGCGTTGCCTCGACCCATCGGGTAAAGCGGTCTATGATAGTTAGCAAGTACGTAAATCCTTGAGAAGGTGGCAAGGGTCCAACTATGTCCACATTAATGTGAGAAAAACGTCCATTAATGTTGTTGTAAGCTCCAATCTCAGAAGTAGTATGTTTCCAAACCTTTGATTTCTGGCAAGCTACACATGTGTGGTTAATGGTGATGTACAATGATTGATAAAATAATATAATTAGTATTTTAGAGGATTTATTGTCTGGACAAAAGGTACAAGATCAAAAGAAAGAAAAAGGTAAACAAGAAAAGTAAATATTAGTTAACAATAATTGCTAACATGTGTTTTAAGTTCAAATCAATTGAATACTGACAGATGGTTAGGTACAGCCACAATACTCCCCTCCCAGTGACAGCGCAAAGTTTCATGTGAGGTATTTGGAAGAGAACCTCACAACACGTCCCGAGCGGGTTTTTCGTTCAGGGACAAGTCCAGAAGGTCCAGGTTGGGCTGAAGGCTGTTGAGTCTTGATGTTTCTAGGTCTCGTTGGTGGTGAGTCTGTTTCAGGTTGTTTCACCAGTTCATTATCTGACTCCATTGTTTTATCCATCTGAGACTGTGTAGGTTGAAGATGATTTTGAAGAATAAATGCAGGTTTCAGCCGATCAATAGAAACGGTATCTTCACCCCGTGGCAATAATATGTTAAAATACTTGTCACCTCTTGAAACAACTTTGAAAGACCCTTCGTATGTTGGTTGAAGAGGCTTTCTTATTGCGTCATGACGAATAAAGACATGAGATGAGGTCATGAGATCAGGATGGATGAAAATAGATCGTTTGTGATGATGGCGAAATGGTACAGGACGAATTGATTTGACATGGTCTTGAAGTCGAGCAAGTAGTTTAGGGATGTCATTCGGCAGCTTGGAGTCTTCAAAGAAATCAACAGGGAGGGTGATTGGTTCTCCGTAGACGAGCTGTGCAGGTGAAACTCCTATTTCTGGTATTATGTTTGAATGAAGTCCAAGCAGAACTGATGGAAGTTTGGAAACCCAGTCTGCTGTCAGTTGTGCTTTGAGAGCCGATTTTAAGGAGTGATGCCACCTTTCAATAGCTCCATTTGCAGCAGGATGGTAAGCTGTAGTTTTTATGTGATTTATGCCAAGCATGGCTGTCAATGATGAAAACAATTCACAATCAAACTGCCTTCCCCTATCAGTAGTAATAAAGCGAGGAACACCGAAGCGAGATATCCATGAGTGCAAAATAGTGGAAGAAACTTCTTCTGCGGTGATGCATGAGATTGGTATCGCTTCAGTCCATCTTGAAAACCTATCGATGATGGTTAACAGGTACTGATATCCTCTTGAAGGAGGTAAGGGTCCAACAATATCAACATTCAAATGAGAGAATCGTTTTTCGGCAGTAGGGTAGGCACCGAGTTCACTAGAAGTGTGCCGCCATGTTTTACAGCGTTGGCAAGGAATACAAGTTTTGGCCCACAATGAAACATCACGTTTCAGCGAAGGCCAGCAGAATCTCTCTTGAAGTAGTTTGACTGATGCGGCAATTCCAGGGTGAGATAGATTATGAATGGAGTCATAGAGAGGTCTTCGGTAGGCATGAGGGATGAAAGGTCGTAGAGTTCCAGTCGAAGATCGCAAATCAATTGAAGTCCATTATCAAGAATCATAGTTTTGAATGTAAATGATGATAAGTTGGATTGTTGGATGTGTTTGAGTTCATTACATACTTCTTGAGCATGAGCGATGTCTGTAAGTGATACAGTTGATGACAGTTCAATTTCTGTAATCCTAGAGCATGCATCTGCAGAAAAATTTTGTTTTCCGGGAATGTAACGGATATCAGTAGTGAATTGACTAATGTAGTCAAGATGTCTTTGCTGCCTAGGGGTCGCCTTTTCAGGGCGCTGTTCAAATGCGTAGCTGAGAGGCTTGTGATCCGTCAGAATAGTAAAGTGACGGCCTTCTAGGTAATGTTTGAAGTACTTGACTGCTTCATATGCGGCCAGAAGTTCACCGTCATAAGTGCTATAGTTCTGTTGAGTTTTAGTGAGGATTTTAGAAAAGAAACCTATTGGTTCTGGAGTATTTCCTCTCATTTGCTGGACAGAAGCCCCGATCGCGAAATTTGAAGCGTCAACTGAGAGGATGATGGGAAGATTGCTGGAAGGATGGTAAATCAGAGTAGCATTAGCCAGTTCTGTTTTCAACCTGTTGAAAGACTCTTTGGCGCTATCGTTCCATTGTATTTTGCTTTTGTCCTTTCGTTTGGGCGATGAACAAAGGTCGTACAGGGTCTTTTGTGTTGTTGCTGAGTTTGGTAGTGATCTCCTATAGAAGTTAACGATTCCTAAAAATCGTCTCAGTTGATCAACTGTGTCAGGAAGAGGATAGTTTAGTATCGTTTGAACACGTTCAGGTAATGTAAATATTCCACTTTTGTTGATTCGATAGCCAAGGAATGAAATCTCCGAGACAGAAAACTCACATTTTGATGCGTTAATGCAGAGGCCGTGTTTGGATAGACATTCAAAAAGAAGGCGAACATGTTGCTCGTGTTCCTGTTCAGACTCAGAAGCAATTAAGATGTCATCCAGATACGAATATGCAAACGTAAGGTCTCGTAAAACATGGTGAATGAAGCGTTGGAAGGTTTGACCTGCGTTCTTTAATCCAAATGGCATGCGTAAAAACTCAAACAAACCAAAAGGAGTAATAACAGCTGTTTTAGGTACGTCATCTGGATGAACAGGGATGTGGTGGTAGGCTTTGACAAGATCTATTTTAGAAAATATTGTCTTGCCTTCAAGCTGTGAGTTGAAGTCTTGTACATTAGGTATCGGATACTTATCCGGAACGGTAATGTAGTTAAGAGCTCGGTAGTCACCGCATGGTCTCCAGGTGCCGTCCTTCTTTGGTACCATGTGCAACGGACTTGACCAAGAACTCTTAGAAGGTCTACAGATACCTAAATCAATCATTTTCTGAAACTCTAATTTAGCCTGAGAGAGTTTGTCAGGAGCTAACCGTCTGGCTTTAGAGGTAACAGGTGGTCCATTGGTACTGATTGTATGGAAGAATTCAATGTCTGGTGTTTTATGTCCAGGTATGTCTTTCAGTAATTCAGGAAATTCATGTAATAGGTGTGAGTATTTACTATTTGGGTCAATCAGATAAATCTCAGAAGATACTGACGGTGATGGTGTTGAGCCACATTGAAAGAGGTTCGTTTTGTTGTCTGTTAACTTTTTATTTTTGATGTCAATTAAAAGGCCGAATTCTGCTAGGAAGTCTGCACCAATTATTGGTTGTTGGACGTCTGCAATAGTGAAAGGTCAACAAAATGATCTGCGGAGACCTAGGTCAAGTTGTAAAAGTTTCTCGCCAAACGTGGGGATATTTGAACCATTAGCTGCATAAAGTAATTTGGCAGATGTTTTTGGCTTTTGTTTGCTATGTGCAGGTAACACAGAAATGTCAGCACCTGAATCAACAAGAAATTTTGTATTAGTCAGCCGATCGTAAACAAAAAGACGGCGAGGTTGATGTTTTGCGCTATCTCCCGCCGAATCAAGATAGTGCTGAGTTAGTTTTCCGAATTTTTGGACGGGGAAGAATGGTAGTTGCATGGAGTTGTGCATCTTGTAGCGTTTTTACCGAAGTTTCTATGGTACCAGCAGACAGATTTATTTCGTTGAGGAGTTGCGTCACGGTTCTGATATTGGTAAAGTCGAGAACCAGATTTTGAACGGGAGCGTAAAGATAAAATTTGGTTGGTTAGTTCGGTGATTTGGTTTTCTAGGCGAGATAATCTATCAGGTTGTGAGCTTGTTGATGTTTCACCTTTCAAGGAATACATGTGCTGAGAATGAGTGGGAGAGTACTCCATGATTTTATCAGCCATGGTTGCTAGATTGTCTAGAGAGTCGGAGCTAGATGCTAATATTGAGCTGATCTGAGGGGGAAGACGTTTAAAAAATAATGTTTTTAGGAAATCGTCTTTAACTTGGGAACCTGCAAGAGTACGCATTTCCCTAAGAAACTGAGAAGGTTTTTTCGAACCAATTTCTAGTTCGTCAACCAGTTTAGTGAATTTTCTGCTCTCTGATTCTTCGAATTCAGAGATCAGGCGATTACAAAGGTCTTGATAAGGTGTTTGGCTAAGTGGTTTCTCTAAAAGATCTGAAAGCAATTCGGCAACATCGGTATCAAGATTTCCAAGAATGTGGTAATATTTTGTTCGTTCTTGAGTGATATTTTTTACAATGAATTGTGCCTCAACTTGACGTAACCAGGACCTTGACATTTTTCCTCCAAAAGGGTGGAATTTTGACTGTTAGTTTCGAGAGATTATTTGAATTGGTTATTAAATTGGGATCAGTGACATTTTCTTCAGTGTCTGACATTTTTAGGTCTAAACTAACCTGGTTTTGTTCTGACTGACGAAAGTTGAGGTTTCTTGGAGATGCTGTCCTGTCTTGAAGGATTTACTTTTATGTTGCTTCAATTATCACGTCGTTGGTCACCAGTGTGGTTAATGGTGATGTACAATGATTAATAAAATAATATAATTAGTATTTTAGAGGATTTATTGTCTGGACAAAAGGTAGGCCTACAAGATCAAAAGAAAGAAAAAGGTAAACAAGAAAAGTAAATATTAGTTAACAATAATTGCTAACATGTGTTTTAAGTTCAAATCAATTGAATACTGACAGATGGTTAGGTACAGCCACACATGCTTTGGCCCAAAGTCTGACATCTTTATTCATGGAAGGCCAAACAAAACGTTGTTTAATAAGGTCCAGAGATCCTTTGATTCCAGGATGTGCCAGGTTGTGAAGGGAGTCAAATAACTGCTTTCTGAACTGCTGAGGAATAAATGGTCGTAGCCTTCCAGTATGTGTGTCACAACACAGCTCTGAGCCATTAGGAAGTAAAATATTTTTGAATATCAAAGAAGTTGTGTTTGAGTACTTCAGGTTTTTAAGTTCAGCATCTTGAGATTGAGTTTCAGAAATTTGTCCAAATGATATAGATGAAGGTAGGTCAATAGCACTTATTCTTGACATGAAATCAGCAGGAATGTTTTGTTTTCCTGGAAGATACCTTATGTCGGTAGTGAACTGTCCAATGAAGTCTAGATGACGCAATTGCCTTGGACTAGATGTATCAGAGGGTTTATTGAAGGCAAAAGATAGAGGTTTGTGATCTGTATATATAACAAAACTTCGCCCTTCAAGGAGATAACGGAAGTGCTTCACAGATAGGTATGCAGCCAGGAGTTCCCTGTCATAGGTACTGTATTTTTTTTGAGTTGTTGTAAGGGATTTAGAGAAAAACCCAAGAGGTTCAATTGAATTAACGACAATAAAAAGTACAGTAAGGGGTCACCAAATAAGGCTCGTGCCTTATATAAATATACTAACACAAAATAAGTTAGTTAAAAGAAGAGATTATAACATTGAAACACTTTTGTCTTAAGAAAGAACTACAATAAAATTAAATATAAAGTTTACAAACAGTCAGCTGATCATATGATAATTTTAACATTCAAAATATAGTTGAGACAGTAATTAGCAGATTCAAATTAATGGCAAAACCATGTAGCCACACAATCATCATGTAACACATTGGAGGGCCACGGGTTTCGGGCCCTACTAGACACCATAAGAACGTAATGGACAAGGCAACACCAGGCAGCTGGCGGCGCTTGACTATCAGGGAACGATGCATTGGTAAAACCAAATCCCTATCACATCGGAGCATGGTGGGCCGATTTGAGCTGGCGATTTGGATTCTCAATATTCTCATTGGGAGTGCTGAGCGCTACAGTAGCTTTGTTTACATCCCGCCGTGTATGTTGTACACCAACCGGCAAACGGGTTATAGTTGTAATATTTTATGAAATAACAAGCTCCTATACCCGTGCTTTGCAACGGGAAGAAAATGTGACCTAGAGAGCTGATAAAATCTATTAAAGTGGTGCTGATGTGTGTTTTAAAATACAGCAACTCTATGGTTTAGTTTGAAAATATAAACTGATTTAAAACTGTAAACCCACTTACTTTCAAAACCCTACTTTTGATGTTAATAGATCCATAAGAATATGACAACATACCTTAGTAGCAATAGAATCAATTGCTTCATATTGATGCTTCATGAATGACATGGTTTACCATAATTCTTCAATTTTAGTCAAGCCTCTTCACATGTATCTACTTACTATATGAATTAAAAAATGAAACTTTGAGCAATACTTTACAAAACGTATACAACCTCACTTTAAAACCAAACATAACCCTTCTTAATCTACAACATTTTATTTCAGTAAATAAACAAACACCAGTTCATTGTACTGACCAGCTGTTTCATTAAATAAATTAAATTAAATCATTTAAACATTGGAAGCATGCCAGGCAGGCGTAGCCCTTTGGAAATCAGCCTGTGGGGCAGAGCCCTTAGGAAATTCGTCCATATCAATACTTTTCGGCAAATCTGCATACTCTAAGCTTCATTTTGATGTGCCATATATGCCTACATATATGCCTACATTTTTATTTGGTAAATGACCTTAACCGTTTACACAAAATTTGATTGTATAACTTTAATAATATAATAGAGCCATATGCCTACATTTTTATTTGGTAAATGACCTTATAACCGTTTACACAAAATTTGATTGTATCACTTTAATAATACAGGGTGAGGCAGTGAAACGGCATGATTCCAATACCAGCTGACAAGGAATTGGGGGCTATTAGAGCACAGTGGAAATGGCCATAGGCGTCTAGAAAAGTGGAAATTTCAGTAGCCATGGAGCGTTGGACGAGTGCACAACACACGTTAGCTGGAAAGGCATATTTATAAAAACGTGTATATAATGTTTGTGCTCAGCGCGCTTTTTGTTGTGAGTTCAGTCTATCGCAGCGGGCTCCCGTGCCATCAAGGAAAGCTACCCTCCTTTGGGTGAACAACATTGAAGCCACTGCTAGCACGATAAAGCGCTATAAAACGATTGCAGACTTTATGGAAACGCTAAAAACCGTCATGGGGCATTTCAATTCATAATTCAAAAATGTGTGCAAAACCTAATACGCCATTTTACTGACACTGTATTAAACAATATTTTTATTTTTAAGGTGAAACATTAATTTCCACTCATGTACTTAGGATTTATGTTAAAACAACTATCTTTTTCTTCTAAATAAATTATTCATGATTTTTTTAAATCGTGCCGTTCCACTGCCTCACCCTGTATAATAGATGTTAACACCTTTAGTTAGTTTTCTAATATTATTCGTACAGATTTATTAGAGTAGCTATATTATAGTTTTAGTGATCATAAATTTAAAGGCCTGATGGTGATGTTATTGTGAAGTGTGTTTGTGTTCCTGGTTCAAATGGGGATAGGCCTACTTCAACGGTACTGCAATCTTCAGAATTGATTGTGAGTTATTCTTAAAAAATGCAGTTCTTGCCATGATTTCAATAGTAAAAAATAATTATTAGCAGAAAATGACGTACCATTTTTAACCAAACCAAACTTCTAATCAGGTGCATCAAATGATAAAAACCCAATCGAATTTATGTAAAAAATTTCAAAAAAACCTATTTTCAAAATTCCATGACAACCAAACCCCCCGGAATGATCCCACCCTGCATTGTCCCACCCTACTGTTCAGATAAAGCGCCGCCACTGTCCATCAAGCTCCCGTCGCAGCCAAGCTAGTTAGTTCAATTCTGAAAACATTGTAGTGTTCCTTACTTCACCCACTACAATTCTAGCCAGCATAGTGTTCCTTACTTCACCTACTACAATTCTAGCCAGTGTATTGTTCCTTACTTCACTCACTACAACTCTAGCCAACGTAGCTAGTGTTCCTTACTTCACCCACTAGGACTCTAGCCAGCGTAGTGTTCCTTAATTCACCCACTACGACTCTAGCCAGTGTAGTGTTCCTTACTTCACCCACTACGGTTCTAGCCAGCGTAGTGTTCCTTAATTCACCCACTACGACTCTAGCCAGTGTATTGTTCCTTACTTCACCCACTAGGACTCTAGCCAGCGTAGTGTTCCTTAATTCACCCACTACGACTCTAGCCAGTGTATTGTTCCTTACTTCACCCACTAGGACTCTAGCCAGCGTAGTGTTCCTTACTTCACCCACTACGGTTCTAGCCAGTGTAGTGTTCCTTACTTCACCCACTACGACTCTAGCAAGCGTAGTGTTCCTTAATTCACCCACTACGACTCTAGCCAGTGTAGTGTTCCTTACTTCACGCACTACGGTTCTAGCCAGCGTAGTGTTCCTTACTTCACCCACTACAATTCTAGCCAGCGTAGTTTCCTTACTTCCCCTCATAATTTGGAAGAAAAGAATCCTCCGAATTATGACTAATTCCCACCCTAGAAGTTCTTGTAAATCACTTTTTCAAAATTTAAAAATCCAAACACTCACAGGACTATACATTTATGAATTATTAAATTACATACATACGGTAATATAAAAAAATAACTTCCTGATTTTATTCAAATTCACACACAAGTATAGTACAAGAAATAAAACAATTTTTAGATTGCCAAATCACCGTTTGACCTTTGTCCTTTGAAAAAAAGTCCTTTGTACACAGGTTTAAAAATGTACTTTTAATACTTTTCATTGAAATGGCGACCATACAAAGTAGGTATTTTAAGCCAAGTATGAATGGAAATGAGTGTAGGATGAGTGGCAAGATCTTGTAGTCTTACGAGTGACTAAGGCAGACATATTCCTTAGACACAGCTGTTAATTAAAATCCCATACAGCTAATGACAACTAAGGGACCTACAGTTTATAGTGGAATCCAAACCACATTTTAGCCTTGGTATTAACGAATTGGTCTAATTATCAGGATAGTACGGCGGATAGTCGTAGAACTCACTAGTGCGGACGTTAATCCACACCAGGGAGTATCGCATCCACAGTGCATTCCTATAAATATCCACAATTCGTGACCTCCTAGTAGCTAGAATACAGGATGATGCCACCGTCCCAGTCTAGTATAATAAACTACCTGTATGTTATAAAAAAAATAGTTCAAACTAGTTTTAAGAAACATTAAAAAATGAACTCCTTGAATGTGCTTTTTATTACATAGAAGAATTGTATAACCATCCCTTAAGTAAATTTTTAGTTTTTAATTTTCTTAAACAATTAACATAATTTGGCTAGGCTTTTTTTCTGTTACTTTGAACCTTGCATTTTTCCTGTCTAGGCTCAATTTTGACAATGCACCTGTTCTATATGTTATCACCACATATAAAATAATGTTATGAGCAAATTATAAATAATGTCTAATGTCTAATGTCTAATGTCTAATGTACACTACAATTCTAGCCAGCTAGTGTTCTTAATTCACACCCTGTGACTCTAGCCAGCGTAGTGTTCCTTTCTTCACCCACTAAAATTCTAGCAAGCATAGTGTTCCTTACTTCACCCACTACCAGTGGCGTAGCCAAGGGGGGGGGGTTTGGGGGTCATAACCCCCCCCCCCCTTGACGAAAGGATTTTGTCCATAAAATAACCATAAAAACTCCTAATACTGTATAAATGGACATTATTTTGATGATTAATTTGCTTTTCACAATTAAAAGTCAATTACAGTAGTATTGCGCAATCATAATAAAGTAAGTTGTCATTGATTCTCGGTTCAGTAATAAAAACTGTAACGTTTAAAATCATAGCTAACTCAAATTTTTACTCAAACAAAAAAATTTCCAAACACTGTACTGTACAGAAATGAATCGCGTAAAGAACAGAAAAATAAATAAGCTATTCATAGGCTTACTGTTGGCCATAGGCTGGCTACTGCTACGTGCTGTTTTAGGACAGAATAAGTGTGATCTATGACACAGCGCACAGCCTGTTATGCTTCCATTTTATTTTTTTGAATAAAATGTTCAAAAACAATAATTTGAGAACATACTGCATATAAATAATATTGGTAAAAAGTAGTTAAATTAAATATACAATGCATATCAACACATTAGACTAAAGAAACACAATTTATAAAATGTTCTTGGTATTGGATAATGAGGTTATGTAACATAATTTTAGAAGCATTTAAATTTACCACTCTGGTTTATCGAGGTTCTTAATAGACAATAGATAACGTACCTACTAAAAGAAAAAAACTGGACCTCACTGCTATTTAGCTTATTATGTTTAGTTCTCAAGTGGAACTGTGCAAATGAGGAATATTAAAAAATCAAATGTACTAGAAGCTAGAGGGTATACATAGCAAATCAACTACCTACTGTGCTTACATTGTTAGATCACATCTTACACCTGTTTTTTTATGGCCATTAGTTATTTTTTAAATGGCCCTAAACAAAAACTTACTAGGTGGCGTTTTCGCAGAGGCATCCACAAAATTGAGCGGAGTCATCAAGGGTCCATATTATATTGTTTTTGTAATACTGCAGTAAAAACAATCGTATGTAGCAGTAAAAGTAGCATTTTTACCCTTTAGGGAGTAAAAATCGTTTTTAGCCTCTATCAAAAAAAAATCAGCTGTTTTCAACTTATTTGTAAATGTCTATTGTAAACTATTGCATGTATCGAAATATGTATCGATTCGTGTTTCGTAATAGTTTTAACCTACAGTCTACAGTCTCTTCCCATAGCATTTTAGAATTGTGGATAAATTAATCCATTCCCACACTCAACACTGCTCACCTTTACTACTTCCTTCACCACCCCTGCACGTGGACATGTTTTCCCCTCTTCCCATAGCCTTTAAGGATTGCAGATACATTAATGTAATTGTCAAAAACCGTTTTCACACTCTGCACTGCTAACCTTACTACTTCATTCGCCATTTCCAACGTCATAGACCTGTTTCCTTCCCTTCTCATAACATTTAAGTATTAGATACACTTATCGAACTGCCCAACGGTTCCCCCACTCTACACTGCCAGCCTTTACTACTTCTTTCACCACTTCCTACGTTGAGGGGTCTCTTTCCATGCCTTCTCATAGCATTTTAGGATTGAAGATACATTTATCTAACTGCCACAGACGGTTCCCACACTATGCTCATACTTTACTATTTCCTAAGCCATTTCCTCCATCGTGTACCTGTTTTCATCACTTTCCACAGCATTTTAGTATTTTTAATACATTAATCTAATTGCCACAAACATTGACCACACTCCGCACTGCTAACCTTTACTACTTCTTTCACCATTTTCTATGTCGTGGACATGTTTCCACCCTTTCTCATAGCATTTTAGCATTGCAGGTACATTAATCTAACTGCTACAAACGGTTTCCAGTTCCCACACTCCACACTGCTCACCTTACTGCTTCCTTCACCTCTTCTTACGACGCGGACCTGTTTCCCTCTCTTTCCATAGAATTTTAAGATTGTAGGTACCTTAATCTAATCGTCATAAACAGTTCCCACAACCCCGGACAGCTCGCCTTGACTACTTTCTTCACCACTTCCTACGTCACGGATCTGTTTCCCTCCCTTTCCATAGCATTTTAGGATTGCAGGTACATTAATCTAACTGCTACAAACGGTTTATAGTTCCCACACTCCACACTGCTCACCTTACTACTTTCTTCACCTCTTCTTACGTCGCGGACCTGTTTCCCTATCTTTCCATAGAATTTTAAGATTGTAGATACCTTAATATAATCGTCATAAACAGTTCCCACACTCCGTACAGCTCGCCTTTACTACTTCATTCACCATATCCTACGTCACGGACCTGTTTCCTTCCATTTCCATAGCGTTTTAGGATTGCAGATACCTTAATCTAATCGTCATAAACAATTCCCACACTCCGGACAACTCGACTTTACTATTCCCTTCACCACTTCCTACGTCACGGACCTGTTTCCCTCCCTTTCCATAGCATTTTAGGATTGCAGATACTTTAATCTAATCGTCATAAACAGTTTCCACACTCCGGACAACTTGCCTCTACTACTTCCTTCACCACTTCCTACGTCACGGACCTGTTTCCCTCCCTTCCGATAGCATTTTAGGTTTGTAGATACCTTAATCTAATCGTCATAAACAATTCCCACACTCCGGACAACTCGACTTTACTATTCCCTTCACCACTTCCTACGTCACGGACCTGATTCCCTCCCTTTCCATAGCATTTTAGGATTGTAGATACCTTAATCTAATCGTCATAAACAGTTTCCACACTCCGGACAGCTCGCCTTGACTACTTCCTTCAGCACTTCCTACGTCGCGGGCCTGTTTTCCTCCCTTCCCATAGCATTTTAGGATTGCAAATACCTTAATCTAATGGTCATAAACAGTTTCCACACTCCAGACAGCTCGCCTTGACTACTTCCTTCACTACTTCCTACTTCGCGGACCTGTTTCCCTCTCTTTCCATAGAATTTTAAGATTGTAGGTACCTTAATCTAATCGTCATAAACAGTTCCCACAACCCCGGACAGCTCGCCTTGACTACTTTCTTCACCACTTCCTACGTCACGGATCTGTTTCCCTCCCTTTCCATAGCATTTTAGGATTGCAGGTACATTAATCTAACTGCTACAAACGGTTTATAGTTCCCACACTCCACACTGCTCACCTTACTACTTTCTTCACCTCTTCTTACGTCGCGGACCTGTTTCCCTATCTTTCCATAGAATTTTAAGATTGTAGATACCTTAATATAATCGTCATAAACAGTTCCCACACTCCGTACAGCTCGCCTTTACTACTTCATTCACCATATCCTACGTCACGGACCTGTTTCCTTCCATTTCCATAGCGTTTTAGGATTGCAGATACCTTAATCTAATCGTCATAAACAATTCCCACACTCCGGACAACTCGACTTTACTATTCCCTTCACCACTTCCTACGTCACGGACCTGTTTCCCTCCCTTTCCATAGCATTTTAGGATTGCAGATACTTTAATCTAATCGTCATAAACAGTTTCCACACTCCGGACAACTTGCCTCTACTACTTCCTTCACCACTTCCTACGTCACGGACCTGTTTCCCTCCCTTCCGATAGCATTTTAGGTTTGTAGATACCTTAATCTAATCGTCATAAACAATTCCCACACTCCGGACAACTCGACTTTACTATTCCCTTCACCACTTCCTACGTCACGGACCTGTTTCCCTCCCTTTCCATAGCATTTTAGGATTGTAGATACCTTAATCTAATCGTCATAAACAGTTTCCACACTCCGGACAGCTCGCCTTGACTACTTCCTTCAGCACTTCCTACGTCGCGGGCCTGTTTTCCTCCCTTCCCATAGCATTTTAGGATTGCAAATACCTTAATCTAATGGTCATAAACAGTTTCCACACTCCAGACAGCTCGCCTTGACTACTTCCTTCACTACTTCCTACTTCGCGGACCTGTTTTCCTCCCTTTCCATAGCATTTTGGATTTGTTGATACCTTATTCAATCGTCATAAACAGTTTCCACACGCCGGACATCTCGCCTTGACTACTTCCTTCACCACTTCCTACGTCGTGGGCCTGTTTTCCTCCCTTTCCATAGCATTTTAGGATTGCCGGACAGCTCGCCTTGACTACTTCCTTCAGCACTTCCTACGTCGCGGGCCTGTTTTCCTCCCTTCCCATAGCTTTTTAGGATTGCAAATACCTTAATCTAATGGTCATAAACAGTTCCCATAACCCGGACAACTCGCCTTTACTACTTCCTTCACCACTTCCTACGTCACGGAACTGCTTCCCTCCCTTTCCATAGCATATTAGGATTGCCGGACAGCTTGCCTTGATTACTTCCTTCACCACTTCCTACGTCGCAGGCCTGTTTTCCTCCCTTCCCATAGCTTTTTAGAATTGCAAATACCTTAATCTAATCGTCATAAACAGTTTCCACACTCCAGACAGCTCGCCTTGACTACTTCCTTCACCACTTCCTACGTCGCGGGCCTGTTTTCCTCCCTTCCCATAGCTTTTTAGGATTGCAGATACCTTAATCTAATCGTCATAAACAATTCCCACACTCCGGACAACTCGACTTTACTATTCCCTTCACCACTTCCTACGTCACGGACCTGTTTCCCTCCCTTTCCATAGCATTTTAGGATTGCATATACTTTAATCTAATCGTCATAAACAGTTTCCACACTCCGGACAACTTGCCTCTACTACTTCCTTCACCACTTCCTACGTCACGGACCTGTTTCCCTCCCTTCCGATAGCATTTTAGGTTTGTAGATACCTTAATCTAATCGTCATAAACAATTCCCACACTCCGGACGACTCGACTTTACTATTCCCTTCACCACTTCCTACGTCACGGACCTGTTTTCCTCCCTTTCCAAAGCATTTAAGGATTGCAGATACTTTAATCTAATCGTCATAAACAGTTTCCACACTCCGGACAACTTGCCTCTACTACTTCCTTCACCACTTCCTACGTCACGGAGCTGTTTTCCTCCCTTCCGATAGCATTTTAGGTTTGTAGATACCTTAATCTAATCGTCATAAACAGTTTCCACACTCCGGACAGCTCGCCTTGACTACTTCCTTCAACACTTCCTACGTCGCGGGCCTGTTTTCCTCCCTTCCCATAGCATTTTAGGATTGCAAATACCTTAATCTAATGGTCATAAACAGTTTCCACACTCCAGACAGCTCGCCTTGACTACTTCCTTCACCACTTCCTACTTCGCGGACCTGTTTTCCTCCCTTTCCATAGCATTTTAGATTTGTTGATACCTTATTCAATCGTCATAAACAGTTTCCACACGCCGGACAGCTCGCCTTGACTACTTCCTTCACCACTTCCTACGTCGTGGGCCTGTTTTCCTCCCTTTCCATAGCATTTTAGGATTGCCGGACAGCTCGCCTTGACTACTTCCTTCAGCACTTCCTACGTCGCGGGCCTGTTTTCCTCCCTTCCCATAGCTTTTTAGGATTGCAAATACCTTAATCTAATGGTCATAAACAGTTTCCATAACCCGGACAACTCGCCTTTACTACTTCCTTCACCACTTCCTACGTCACGGAACTGCTTCCCTCCCTTTCCATAGCATATTAGGATTGCCGGACAGCTTGCCTTGATTACTTCCTTCACCACTTCCTACGTCGTGGGCCTGTTTTCCTCCCTTCCCATAGCTTTTTAGAATTGCAAATACCTTAATCTAATCGTCATAAACAGTTTCCACACTCCAGACAGCTCGCCTTGACTACTTCCTTCACCACTTCCTACTTCGCGGACCTGTTTTCCTCCCTTTCCATATCATTTTAGATTTGTAGATACCTTAATCTAATGGTCATAAACAGATCCCATACACCGAACAGCTCGACTTTACTACTTCCTTCATTACTTCCTACGTCGCGGACCTGTTTCCTTCCCTTCCAATAGCATTTTAGGATTGCAGATACCTAAATCTAATTGTCATAAACAGTTCCCACACTCTGGACAGCTTGCCTTGACTACTTCCTTCACCACTTCCTACGTCGCGGGCCTGTTTTCCTCCCTTCCCATAGCATTTTAGGATTGCAAATACCTTAATCTAATGGTCATAAACAGATCCCATACACCGAACAGCTCGACTTTACTACTTCCTTCACTACTTCCTACATCGCGGACCTGTTTCCTTCCCTTCCAATAGCATTTTAGGATTGCAGATACCTAAATATAATCGTCATAAACAGTTTCCACACTCCAGACTGCTCACCTTTACTGCTTCCTTCACCACTTCCTACGTCACGGACCTCAAGCTAGTGACGTCATTTGATTATATTTATGATGATCCATACCGTTTCTGTTCTAATATCTGTGGATTAATGCTATCAGCTATTTCTTTATCTACTGCATTCAAAAGTCAACAGCTGATCATATGTTTTTGTTTATGTGTCAAATACTGCTTCCATAAGGATTACATTGAAACTTTGAGACCCAGTGGGGCGGATTCCTGAGAGATTTTTTTAACGCCATATAGATGTTGGCACTCACCGATATGGTCTTTATCACCATGCAAAATTTGAAAACGATTGATTCAGCCGTCTAGGAGGAGTTTGCGTATTACGAAATGCATAAGAGTCGACGTATAAGAGCTTCGCTCAATTATTCTTTTCTAAGGTTACGGTTGTGGCCCTCAAACCCCCCCCCCCTCCAGATCAGCTTTGTGAAACCCCCCTCTTGACATAATCCTGGCTACGCTACTGCCCACTACAATTCTAGCAAGCAGTGTTCCTTACTTCACCCACTACAATTGTAGCCAGCGTAGTGTTCCTTACTTCACCCACTACAATTCTAGCAAGCATAGTGTTCCTTACTTCACCCACTACAATTCTAGCCAGCGTAGTTTCCTTACTTCCCCTCATAATTTGGAAGAAAAGAATCCTCCGAATTATGACTAATTCCCACCCTAGAAGTTCTTGTAAATCACTTTTTCAAAATTTAAAAATCCAAACACTCACAGGACTATACATTTATGAATTATTAAATTACATACATACGGTAATATAAAAAAATAACTTCCTGAATTCATTCAAATTCACACACAAGTATAGTACAAGAAATAAAACAATTTTTAGATTGCCAAATCACCGTTTGACCTTTGTCCTTTGAAAAAAAGTCCTTTGTACACAGGTTTAAAAATGTACTTTTAATACTTTTCATTGAAATGGCGACCATACAAAGTAGGTATTTTAAGCCAAGTATGAATGGAAATGAGTGTAGGATGAGTGGCAAGATCTTGTAGTCTTACGAGTGACTAAGGCAGACATATTCCTTAGACACAGCTGTTAATTAAAATCCCATACAGCTAATGACAACTAAGGGACCTACAGTTTATAGTGGAATCCAAACCACATTTTAGCCTTGGTATTAACGAATTGGTCTAATTATCAGGATAGTACGGCGGATAGTCGTAGAACTCACTAGTGCGGACGTTAATCCACACCAGGGAGTATCGCATCCACAGTGCATTCCTATAAATATCCACAATTCGTGACCTCCTAGTAGCTAGAATACAGGATGATGCCACCGTCCCAGTCTAGTATAATAAACTACCTGTATGTTATAAAAAAAATAGTTCAAACTAGTTTTAAGAAACATTAAAAAATGAACTCCTTGAATGTGCTTTTTATTACATAGAAGAATTGTATAACCATCCCTTAAGTAAATTTTTAGTTTTTAATTTTCTTAAACAATTAACATAATTTGGCTAGGCTTTTTTTCTGTTACTTTGAACCTTGCATTTTTCCTGTCTAGGCTCAATTTTGACAATGCACCTGTTCTATATGTTATCACCACATATAAAATAATGTTATGAACAAATTATAAATAATGTCTAATGTCTAATGTCTAATGTACACTACAATTCTAGCCAGCTAGTGTTCTTAATTCACACCCTGTGACTCTAGCCAGCGTAGTGTTCCTTACTTCACCCACTACGACTCTAGCCAGCGTAGTGTTCCTTACTTCACCCACTACAATTCTAGCCAGCGTAGTGTTCCTTACTTCACACACTACGATTCTAGCCAGCGTAGTGTTCCTTACTTCACCCACTACGACTCAAGCCAGCGTAGTATTCCTTACTTCACACACTACAATTCTAGCCAGCGTAGTGTTCCTTACTTCACACACTACGATTCTAGCCAGCGTAGTGTTCCTTACTTCACACACTACGATTCTAGCCAGTCCCTACGGAATGATGTCTCTTTAAAAGACTAGCTACTCCAAATTAAACTCATGTACCATCCTTCAGTGCATAGATTTTAAATTGAAACTGAATTGAACTAAATTGAATTTTAAATTAATTGAAACTCTATACACATCCTTAAATATTTGTCTTATTAACAAAACTAGTCAACATTATCAAAGTTGAAATTTAGACATTAAAGGTACACTTTTAGAATAATCATAAAATGGGGGAAGCTGACGCACCATGATGCATAGTTTCAGGCATCCATTTTAACATGTTTGCTCCGATGTGGCCACTGGTGGCGCACAAATGAAATTTCAGTCAAAGGTAAATTTGTGTACAAATTACTAAAGACTAAAAAAAAACTAAAGTGTGTATTAATAAAATATAAAAAATTAGATATAATAATATAAAATATATATAATTAGATATCTATATCTATAAAAGAGGAACTATGTATGTATATATATGTGTATATACGTTATAGACTCCGAAACCGCTCGACAGATTGTAATGAAACTTTCAGGCATTATTAAGCATCTTTCAAGGATGGTTCGAGTGAAGTTTGGTGCAGATCCGTCAAAAGGGCTCTGCCCCAGAGGGTTTTAAGTGGGCCAATGTCACGTCAGACTTTTTGATCTAGAATGTTTACAAATAAATATAATTTAAAAGCAGATGTTTACTTTCACCAACTGTTTTGTACGTTTGAATAACTACAACATTCTGTATTAGCACTAGTCATGATTTGAAATAGTGCCACAGTGTTTCTACAGATTGCAGCACAGAAAACTATTTTACTTTTGAATAAGTCCAAATGTATTAAACCCCAATCGCAGCACACCTGTGCACTTAACAACGTTTAAATTCTCCAATGTTAAATATTAAAACATAAAAAGCTTTATAAAAGTACTGTATTATAAACAATAAAAGGGATGACTTTTTTAAATGTATGACAACAGCTTTGCAACCAAAAGGTGAGTGAGCGTAGCGAACGAACATCAATCTGGAGGCGAGTAAGCATAGCGAACGAGCTAACCTGAAAACAAGTGAGCGCAGCGAACGATTTCCAACCTGAAGGTGAGTGAGCGTAGCGAACGAACTTCAACCAGAACGTGGTTGAGTCATGCGAATACTTATGAAGTTAAGCGGGGCAAGGCCTGCGGGTACAGCTAGTAATAATATATATATATTATAATTTCTAAAGTGTTTTTTTTTTGTCGGTACGCCATAACTTCCTTATTTCTTAACCAGTTTTCATAAATGAGGTGTCATTTTTAAGCTTTTTTTACCCACTACATCAGAAAAATATACAAATCACTCATATTTCAGTAGTTTTTTGTAAAAACAATGTATTATATCATTCTGCAGGTAATTTAGACTTGAAATGTTTATTTACGTTATTCCATCAGTTGAAACATGTAAATTAAATTAATCAAAACAAACAAATATTTATTTCTCAAATCCGAGTGTTTTGCTTTTACTTCATTCATAAAGACCAACAAACTTAGTCTGTGCTTTCTACAATAAATAAAGCCAGAGATGAAATCAGATTATTCACTTTAAAGAAGTCTAAACAAGAACAACTTAAAAGTAAGTACCCCAAGGATTCTTTAGCTTTTATATTTCTTTGTTTACGACATAGGCCTAGCCTTCATTTTGACAAACCCAACTTAAATTTGTCATTTTAACATATTTAAGAATTGTATATTTAAGAATTCCATCATCAAATATTACCTCTTATCTTTTCTTTACTACAGGTTTTAATGAATGGTTATATTGTGCCGAATTTATTACCGAAAGGAAATGGTTTATATCAGTTATCATTGGACGTATAACGCTCTGTTGTATCCATTCGAGTTTTTTTTTTTTTTTTATCACTAAGCCCTTTAAGCCGGGTTTTCCTAGGCGCGGAGTTGGCGAGCGGAGAGAGGAACGCGGAGAGCGGACTCCACTTGTCTTAGGCAATTTAATGTTACTGTTTTCCTAGAAGCGGAGCGGAATGCCATGTTAATTTCAATTCCGCTCTCCGCGTTCCTCTCTCCGCTCGCCGACTCCGCGCCTAGGAAAACCCAGCTTTAGGTTAATTACGTCATAAGCTAAAAAGAACTCTATTATCATGTTGATGAGAAACCTAAGCATGATCCAAGATTGGTCGTAGCTCACTTGGGCACCTAACCTACACTATCAAAGCGAAGTTGGCCGACTCCGGTCAAACTATCATACTACGCAATACAGTAGTCTGTATCCTTTCAAACTGACTAAGAAGGAATTTCTTAAAAGTTACCTTTGCCATGACTTTAAATAAGGCACATGGAGCTAACCAAGGAATGGTTGCATGTGCCAGACTCTACTTTTTTACACATTCAGTTTTTATGCCTTTGTCAAGGGTGCACCTTTTCAGCGAAAACTTATGTCTGTGTAAAAAGAAAACCATCAAAACAAAAATCTTTTATGGCCATATTATTAGTTCAAACTACCTAAGTGTTGAAATAGGTCCTGTATACATGTGAATGTTAATAACTTGACATTATATTTTGAAAAGGTTTATTATCTAAAATGTAGACCCACATCTACTCCTGAACTAAGGACCCATACTTAAATCAACAATGCATTTACTACGCAGAATTAAGTGTACAGTAGACTCCCTCTTATCCGGACTCCTCGGTCCCGAGGCCAGTCTGGATAACGGGTTTTCCGGTTAAACCGACGTCCCCAAAAATTTGTTAAAACGGACTGTTTACTGTGATATTCGACTTAAATTTAGGAGAGCATTGTATTTAGACACGTGATCACTGGTCTCAAATCTTTCCCACGAGAACAGTCGTTTTAGTACTGCCCACTTCCTGCCGATCTAGTCCGGTTAAACCGAAGTGCTGATAAAAATTTTTCGGTTAAAGAGATGTCATTTCCGCCGAGTGTAGTCCGGTTAAACCGATGTCCGGTTAAAAGGTATCAAGGGATAAGAGGGAGTCTATTGTATGTTGTTTACCTCAATAAGTGGGATTTGAGAAGGATTCAGCGCAAATGCTTCGCACAGGTCGGCTAGTATAATTAGATTTAATTCATTATTTTTATCAACTGTACACTACTTGTACAGTTTCAGTAACAAAATAAGATAATAAGTTGCTAATTAAATCCTATACCATCCGTGGTACATGTCGACCTGTCATCATGTCGATATAATCGCGGTTCAACGTGTGCCACCTGTGGCCACGCCGAGTACTGCGTTTAACAGCGCATCACGTAGTTCCATAACGCCTGCTTGAGAGCAGCACCTACTAGACGACGAGCTAGTTGATGGTTGTATCACTAGAGCATACGCATAATAAACTCGTCTTCTTCCAGTGGCGATGCATAAAGCCTAAGTGTTTGGTTATGTTTATAGTGCTTGTTTGAGTAAGCTATCGCATTTGAGTGGTATTTATAGTTTCTTTAGTGTGTAAAATGGGTGAGTCTGATATTGATGGTTGTCTTGATGAGACACTGACTGATTGCTCGATATCTGGAAATGAATATATGTGCCTTTAGAGGACGATTGCAATGGAGAGACTTTGACAGTACAAGTGAAGTGGGCGATTCAGAGGGTAGTCCAGAAGGGGAAAATTTAAACTAACTTGACGAGAGTGATGATGAAGGAGTCAATGAGGTGCAAGATTTAGAAGGGATGGAAGAAAAAACCAGGGATCACGTACTGAACGTGATGAGAGATATCCATAATAATTATGATAGAGAAGGGTGAGGTTCATTTGTCCGAGTTTTCAACTGTCTGAGTTTGTTAAAAATTACAAAATATTAGAAAAATCAGTTGTCTGAGTTTTGATAAATAACTAAAAATATTTAGATAAATCAACTGTCCAAGTTTTCATTCGTCCGAGTTTATTAAATTATTTTTAAAAATATCGAAATATCAAGTGTCCGAATTTTCAACTGTCTGAGTAGAGTCAACATCAAAAATGTGACACCGCGCGCTGTGAGCGGTGCTCAGGCTCCTGGTCAGATGCCGATGTAAACCTCTTCTGTGAAGAATTTGGGCGTTGTGCGAGAGCACCTCACGTCGACTTAAGAAAAATTTTAAAACTAATTTTATAATTTTTTTATCATATTTTTTTTTTATCACAAGACTAATTTTAAAATTTTTTATTATAAAATTAAACTGTTATCACCTAACACAACCAACCAAACTTGCTGATAATATAAAATACCCCCGCCGTAGCAATCCTGCGAATTTCAACTTGTCTGATTACATTTTTACTAACTCTTATTTTCATTGTGACGTGCCAAATGTCTATATTTTATTTTGTTAATTATCTCAAACGATTATCACGAATTCCACTTGATCAATTAAAAAATAATAGGTGATGTATTTTGATTGTTTTCTATAAGTTGATGACCAGGCCATAAAATATCTTGGAGTATGGCTGGACAAAAAACTTAATTGGAACTACCACGTTAATCAAAAACTGTCCCAAGGTTATGCACGCCTTGCAAAGCTTTTCCCTTTAATCAATAGGAAATCTACTCTGAAGCCAGCTTGTACAGTTCTAATCTATAAATCAATAATTCGGCCCTTGATTACATATGCATCTCCTATCTGGGGATTAGCTATATCAAAAAACAAACTCTTCAAAATTCAAGTGATTCAAAACAAAATTCTAAGAATAGCGGTGGATGCTCCCTGGTTTGTTAGAAACAGGCATATACATGAAGAACTAGGAGTGGAGTCTATCTCGGCCTTTATTGAAAAAACCACCTCAAAATTTCTAAAATCTTTAAACGATGTTCCTGGTGCATTAACTTTTCATCTTGGTGAAGCAACTGAGAACAGGAGGCTACGTCGAAGGCTCCCTCAAGATCTATTGGAGGAATGAAGCCTAAAGAAGATTAAATTATTCTCTAAATTAATTATGTTACAGGTTGACTCAGGTTTGGGCGAACCCACGATGTTATTATAGTTAATTTCTTATTAATTTTGTTAACACTTCTGTGTATAATGTCTACATTAAACCAGAAATAAATGATGCTGTGAAAAAAAAAATAGAACAATGACTATTCTTAATTGTTATTAAATGTGCCTTTTCGTTGAGAATAGAATCACAAAAGAAGACTAAAAAAAATTACAAATACCCCCTCCGCAGCAAACCTGCAGACTAAGCGAATTTCAACTTGTCGGATTACATTTTTACAAAAATATTTCCAGTAAATATTAAAATGACAGAAGGGAAACAGGCTATTTTTATAGGGGTTTTGACTGCAAAAAACTGTAAACGGATAGAAATCTATGGGCAACTTTGTGAAGTTTATGGGGAAAACATTATTACTGAAGGTGGAGTTCGTCAGTGGGTCATCAAATTTAAGAATGGCCGAACTGATGTTCAAGACGAAGAGCGAATTGGAAGACCCAGCATTGTGACTGCCGAACTTGTTGAAAAAGTCGATGCCGATGTCCGTAAAACTCAAAAGTTCACAATAACAGAACTCTCCATGGGTTTTCCACAAATTTTGCGAAGTTTGTTGCACGAGATCATAACCGAAAAGCTTGGTTACCAAACTGTAACCAAAGAGTCCAATTATTTTTTTTGCACGCACTTCACAGTTTGCGGTATTTTCAACTAACACAGACATTTTAAACTGTCACAGTAACTCAACGGAGTACAGCAGAAACCTCTTACTAGCACGGCTAGATGCCGACTGAGCTGCATGACGAACTAACACCAAGATGGACGCGCTAGCCCCGCCCCTAACGGATACAGACAAAATCGTAATCTACTATCTGGATAGCCCTCGTACTATGGGAAAGAAGGGGAACAGGTCCATGACGTAGGACGTGGTGAAGGAAGTAGTAAAGGCTAACAGTGCGGCATGTGGGAATACTTTGGGGTAGTTAAATTAATGTATCTGCAATCTTAAAATAATTTTGGAAGGGAGGTAAACAGGTCCACGGAGTAGGAAGTGGTGGAGGAAGTGGTAAAGGCTATAGACATCCCAAGAACAAAACAACCGCAGAAACGAAAAGACCACATGGTTCGCGCCGGTAGGTGTGGCGTACCCTTAAAACCTTCACGGCTCGAATTGGCCCAGGGTTCTTTTGTTTCTGGGATGTCTATAAAGGTGCTGAGTGTGGGAACCCTTTGTGGCAGTTAGATTAATGTATCGGAAATCCTAAAATGCTATGGGAAGGGAGAGAAACAGGTCCACGATGTAGGAAGTGGTGAATAGTAAAGGATAGCAGTGTATAGTGTGGAAACATTTTTTTTATTATACCTATAAACATTTTCTCTTTTATTGCTTTATTAAAAACCATGAAACATGATTGCTCCGCTCAACTGGCTTTCACTGCTATGAAAGCAATCCTAGTTTTATTGGGGAAGAGTTGTACTGTCTTTAAATAGACCATATTATTAATTTTAATATGTATCAGCTGACTGATTTGTTTGATTTTGTTATGAGTTTTTGGAATTGGTATTAAAACAGGGTTTATGTAATGTTGGTTTTATTAGCGAATTTCCCATATAGGGAATAAGCTATTACCGTTAGGTCTCATGGTACGACCTTGATCCGGGACCGATTTACTTATTCGTTTTAAGGTCCCTAGATGCCAAAAACACACACACACATATATATATACAGGGTGAGGCAATGAGAGCACCCCGATTTTCTTTCGTTGTCACATTATAAATATAAATAAAGCAACAATGAATGAACAGCTGTGCTTATAACATCAATCAAACTTTGCCATTTTAGTAAACATTGTGCCTGAGGCTTGTAACACTGAGATTTTGATGTAGGAACCTATTAAAAAAAGTGATTCTTGTGCAAACACCCAGAGTGTTTGGACCACATTTCATACTTGGTGAATATGGCGCTGTTCCAGATTGGAAAATAATAGAGAACTGGGTAAAATTATTTAGGATAACAGCTTTAACCATAACAAAAAATTGGTGAGTGCAGCAAAACCCTTTGTACGCCAGCAAATGTCGAAAGAGTGTGAGTCACAGTAACTAAGTCCAAAAAGAGGTTTGCCAGGACGCTTTCGTTGTTGGAAGCTTTACCTTGGCTCTTTGCTTTCTTTGGGGGTTCTTCCTATAAGCTACTTGAAATTTAAGGTTCTTCAAAGATGCCTTACAGATTTTCTTGAATTGTCCAAGAAACAAAAGTGATTTCTGAAGAAATGTTGGAAGGAGTATTCAATGGCATTTTCAAGTGACTGAATAGGAATGTCAAGTAGGACAAGGACGTCACTTGAAGCATTTTGTTTTCAAGAAATGGAAAAATGACTTTGCTACGTTAAAATGGAAAAAGATAAGCTGTGTTTTGATGTGCTATTTATATGTATGGGGTACTATAGTATTGATTTTGTACTATTTATAAATTGGGGCGCTTTCTTGCCTCACCCTGTATATATATAATGGAAGATTAAAGAACAAATTCGCTAAAATGAACCGATTTTGATGAAATTGGGTATAAACGTGTAAACCTACATTTATTTGAATGAATTCGCAAACCAGCATGATCGGACCATGGGAACGGGGGTTTAAGGGGGGTTTTATGAGATAAAAATGGGATTTTTCCCATTTTTTACCCTAAAATTTTGGAATTTCTTTCCCAACCATTTTGTAGAGCTTAAAAAACAAAATAATTTAGTATACTGAAGCATTGTTGTATGCCTAATGGTTAAGGAGAAAATTCAAAAAAGTGTAAATTTAAAATTCCCATGTTATTCTTATGGAGAAAATGAAAACTGTTGTAGTTTACTTGTTTATGGATATATGTTGGTCAAATTTGGCAAATTTATTTATTTCATCCTAGATACTATTGAGGTTTGGTAAAAAAAAAAACACTTTTTACCTTCCCCGTAGCAGCAAACCTAAGCATTTGTCAAATCTATTGTTATTTAAATTGGGAATAATAAATATGTCTTATTAATGGAAATATTTTAGTCAAAATTAAATCAGACAAGTTGAAATTCGCTTAGCCTGTAGGTTTGCTGCGGCGGGGGTATTTTATCTTTAAATAGTTTACAAATGTCCAACAGTGTTTTTAAACAATATAGAGGTCAGTGGATTGCCGAGACACAGAATGAACTTCAAAAAGGGGGCAGTCGTGTTATTGATGAGGAATATCAACACATCAAAGGGCCTCATTATGGCACAAGGCTCCAAGTGACCAGAATGGTTAACAGCTTAGTAGAAAAAGTCCTAACTGGAACAAGTGAGGTAAGTGGGGGACGAGGATAAAAATGTGCCCATTGGAAACAAACTTACCTTTTAAAATGGAAAGAAACCAATTTCTGTTAGCTTTGGCATTTGTAATGACCTTAAATTAAGCACAAGGGCAATCACTAAAGAGCAGCACTGTTCTTACTCAGACCAGTTTTCAGTAATGGGCAACTGTATGTTGCTTAAAGTAGAGCTACATCTTTTAATGAGATACGCATAATCATTCAGGAAAATTCTGACCAGGGTAATCTTCCTGACAGTGACTTTACGACTAAAAACGTAGTATTCAAGGAAGTATTTTTGTTATTAAAATATAGTTTATTAGTTATAAGTTTTAAAGGGGTTTTCTTCAAGCAGCATTTTTATGTCCTTCAAGTATGCTTCAAATTGGTTTTATATCATAAAATGTTTTATTTAATGTATTTTTAAATCTTTTAAAAAATTACTATCTGACATACTTGAAAACTTAATAAGACACATACAGCTATGAAATTGCTGGACTTCTAAGGCTTTATTGCTGTATTATTTTTTACATAGAGTAAATATATAACATAATGTTTTTTCCTCAATTTATATGTTATTTTGTGGAACGTTAAACCGCACGGGGTCACTAGTTCATATTTAAAAGGAGTTAAAGAATTGTGTCAGCTGTTTCAACAACACAAGTTGGTTCTATGATATTAAATAGCACTAAAAATGTATAAGATTTACCAACAGGGTGCAGCACTCCAGTTCAAGTTCCAGCCATTTTAAATGTTCATAAAATCATGAACATTTAAATAGGGAATGTATAAATTGCATTCTTTTAACTCTCCTGGCATATTTTTTACAGCTTCTAACTTCTGTTTCTCAATCTACAAGACAAGCCCTGCTATCAGGTCTGGTGCACCACTCATGAGGACCTCCTCTCTGTAGGCCTATTAGAGCTGGCAGGACTGTTTTTGGGTGTGCCAAGAATCGAACCCGTCCCTTACGCACCAAAGTCCGAGACGCTAACCACTAGGCTTAGCAAAACACACTTCATTGTTTTGTTGTACGGTATTAAAAAATTATTACTATAGTAAATGGGAGTAAAACAATTTTAAGTTCAAGGATCAACTTAAGAGAATCAAAATAAAGATAGTGTTGTCTTTAATATAAAAGTACAAAAACCATAAGAACAAGTAGGTGAGAACTCCCAGAAACAGAGTAAAAACAAACTTAAGACAGAATCATTGAAAACATGACATTTTTGTGGCTTCTGATCCCAATCTGAACTAATATCATAATAGATATTTCTTGTACTAGTATTTTATAAAACTTGACAAAAGATTGCCAGATCCTTCTAGTAAATTGGCTGTTATCTGTAATTTCAGCTATAATATTGGAAATGGCTGCTATTATCGATATACAAATCAGAAACTGTTGTTTTTTGCCAGAATGAATTCAAGAGACGAGACAAATTGACCTTGTGTGTGTGATAGCTGTGTTATGTGATAAGACGAGTAGGCCTACGTATATAAGTTAATGGATAAATTCTCATAAAAGTCAGTAGTTTTTGTTTTTTAACTAACCAATTTTGGGTCTAAGTTAGATTTTGAATCCGTAACTTTTAGCGAATTTCCCATATAGGGAATAAGCTATTACCGTAGTACCTACTCATGGTAAGGCCTGACCCTGGGACCGATTTAATTTTTCGTTTTGAGGTCCCTAGAGGCCAAAAACACTATCAGTTCAATTTCATATAGGCCTATGTATATATGTATGTGTATGTATATATATATATATGTGTCCGTTAGCGCGATAACTCGAGGAAAAATGATCCGATTTTGATGAAATTTGGTACAAACGTGTAAACCTACGTTTATTCAAACGAGTTTGCGAACCAGCATAATCGGACCATGGGAACGGGGGTTTTGTGGTGTTTTATGGGGTGAAAATGGGAAAACCCCCAAAAAATGGAGCTTAAAAAAAGAAATAGGCTAATTTAGTATATTGAAGCGCTGTTGTATTCCTAACGATCACAGAGAAAATTCAAAAATAGTGTATTTTAAAATTCCCATGTTATTCTTATGGAGAAAATTAAAACTGTTGTAGTTTACTTGTTTATGGATATACTAGCTGTATCCGTGGGCTTTGCCCTGTTTAACTTCATAAGTATTCGCATGGCTCAATTACGTCCTGGTTGAAGTTCGTTCGCTACGCTCTCTCACCTTTAGGTTTTTCAATTTCTTTTCAAACCGTTTTGTAGAGCTTAAAAAAAGAAATAATTTCGTATATTGAAGCGCTGTTGTATGCCTAACGATCACAGAGAAAATTCAAAAATAGTGTATTTTAAAATTCCTATGTTATTCTTATGGAGAAAATTAAAACTGTTGTAGTTTACTTGTTTATGGATATATGTTGATAACATTTGGCAAATTTATTTATTTCATCTTATTACAATAGACGTATGGTCAAAAAAAACTTTTTCCTCCCTGTAGCAGCAAACCCAAGCACTCGTTAAATCTAATGTTAGGTACGGTATTTAAATTGCGAATAAATATGTCATGGAAATATTTTGGTAAAAATGTAATCAGACAAGTTGAAATTCGCTTAGTCTGCAGGTTTGCTGCGGCAGGGGTATTTAAACATCAACCAGGTCATTTAATTGTACTATCGGTACCAATATATACCTATTATTTTACTTGATGTAATCTAGTTTCATTAAGTATTTTTTATAACTTGCACATTGCTTTGTGTGACTGTAATGAATTAAAACCTCATAGATGTAATGTATGATAGATGTTGTATTTCATCTGTGAAATATGCCCAGCACATAATGAATTGCCTTTGAAATTTTAATGGTGGTGATAAGTACCACAAACTCATTATTCAACTAACTTAAAGTATAGGTCTATAATACAAATGTTTCATAATAAAACATAATCTGTAGGCCTATCATCACTCCATTGGCTTTAGGTCTTCAATAGGCCTATTTTGTTACAATATCAATGTTTCAAGTAGGTAAATAAATTTTACCGATTTGATTTTTTTTAGGTAGGCTAGTTAAATTACTTTACGCTTAGGTACAATAGGTTTAGCCTACACCTATTGTCGACTTGACAATATTCAAACAAAGTGTGAATTTATTTCAAATTATGTACTTTCAAAACATTACCAAATCATAAATCATAATTTAAATGTATACAAAATTTTCGATTTCAGGTACTTTGGTATTACCTATATGTAGGCCACCCTTAGGCTATACAACACGCTGTGGCGGTTAAGTTAGGTTGGGTTATCATAAGTTTGTAGGACTTTTCTCGTATTGGTACGAATCAAACGATACCATATGAGTCATACTTTATATTTATGATAGAAAGTATGACAGTGCGCTGTCGTAGGGTGGCCACTGTATAATATCAAGTAGCGGGACCTAATTTTAAATCTTTAAAAAACTTTATTAGGCCTATTGTTTCTGGCTTAGAATAAGAAAGTGCAAAGAACTAGGCCTAATTAATAGGCTAATTGTCCAGAAATAACACATTGAAATCAAAAACACACACCAGTAATATATGGTAGTTGTTTATTCAAGCGCAATGGGTTTGTTACAAATTTGTACAGTAAAATTTTATTTAACTAACAGTCAATCACCAAGTGTTCTCTATTAAGACAAAACTTTAAATAATTTAGCTTCTCTTAGAAATATAGGCCTTACTGTTGATACATATCATCTAGGTAATTTAAAAAATATAAATATGTAATTATTTTTGGCAAATAGAGATTGCTTTTCAATATGCCAAAATAACTTTTTCTTTGTTATATCATCTTGACAAAATTATTTCATATTTATATTGTCTAAGATCCTAGATGTTTAAAGTAGAATACACATTACATTCAGATAGTATGCATAACAAAATAGGAAATTGCAGATGAAACATTAATTCAGGCAACCAAATAGCCTTACTATGACTATAGAATTTAAGTTTGAATAAATTCAACTTAAAGTTATTACCAGACAATCATAAACCATAGTTCAATACAGTGGAGAGTCAAAAATCCGAACCAATTGGGACCGTAGGTAGTTCAGATTACCGATTTGTTAGGATTTCCAAACATAGCCTAGAAATGCCTAATATAAACACATAACTAGGCCTACAGTATTTTTTTTTTGTCCTTGGACGCTAGGCACGAGCCTGGGATTGTTTTGCCCATTAGGCCTACTTCAGGCTCGACCTAGGGGTTGCGGCATTGTCACTTAGATAAAATCCATTGGTGACTTGGCGGGGATCGAACCCGGGACCCCAGGGACTGAAGTCCCGCGCTATAGCCACTACGCCAGCTCGTTCCCCCAGGCCTACAGTATTAAAAAATTATCCTTATCCTAGAACTAACTGTATTTTTAAGGCCTACAGTATTAAAAATACAGTTAGTTCTAGGATACAGAGAATGAAATGAAAACAATGATTTTTGTACTTAGGTATTTTCATTACCTACATTACTGTAATTTGTTTCTTGAAAAAATATGTACATTGGAAATGAACAAAACACAGACTGGCTCGGCCCGTTCACTCATTTCCCTGCCGAGTGCCGACTGTTCTGCCTGCAAAATTGTAAAACATCTGTTGTCTCTGTGCTTCTTCATTATTTTAAAACTCTCAGAAGCGGTTCGGATTTTTGACGTTTTAGATTTTTTACTTCAGATTTTTGACTCTCTACTGTATTTTTTTAAACTCCAACAAAAAATTCTATCTTAAATATTTAGGCTATACAACTAGACATTCCATACCCATGTTAAAGTTGTCGCCAGTTTTGAAATCAAAATGGATAATAGTTTAATTGGGCCAACGACAGATTACGCTGATATCTGCCAAATATGCAAACTTTTTAATCAAGTCAACCTAATAAGAATTATCGTAAGCTATAGCATCTCTTATGTCACATTAACTATCTCATTACAACAAGAACTAAGGGAAGTTTTGACACTAGCGCAATCTGTGACCGGCTCACAGAACTATGTTCATTTTGAATTTTAAAAATGACAACAGCTGGTCCATAGATGGGATGTCTACTTTGGTGTCGAAAAGTCAATGATTCTACTGTACTCAATCGATAGGATGTTTATTAATTTAACAAAAATGTGTTCAGACATTAAAAACCACAAAATTATAAAACTATTTCAAACAAAAAGTATCATATTACCTTATTAGAATTCAGTGCCTATTTAAAAGATTTAAGTAGGAACCTGTTCTAAAAAATTGTTATTAAAAGTAGAACAAAATAACTATTTTAATGTTTTGATGTTATAATTAAAAAATGTTGACATATGCTAGTCTAGTTATTACCAAATTTTTAAGTTGGGTAGGCCTACAAGCTTATTAGATTTTAACATAGGTTATAGTTGAAGGTAATTCAGTTCCATAGGTAAGCCAAAGCATAGATACATTTAGTAGAATTAGGCCTATTTCAAAGAGTAATGACAGCCTTTTGACATAATATAGTGGTTTAACAGAAAAACTAAAAATTTAATTTAGATCTTTATAGCATACATAGGCCTTTCTTTAACCCAACACATTAATAATTGGCTCACCTACTTTTGCTACAGTTGTAGATCTGATAGAAATTTAGTTTTTACCTTGAGGATGTTGTTAATTTCTGTCAGCGATGAGTGATAAGAATCAAACGCTAATTCCTCAACCCTACATATGTCTGATACACCAGCGGGATCAATAGATTCTAAGCTAAGAGTAGTCATTAAATTTGTTACATCACTGTCAATGCTCAAGGGTTCTTTCCAGGTTTCTTCCGTTGCATTTACAACACTTTCTAATTCTTGTAGTGCTTTTTGAGTTACAGTCAATAGCTTGTGTGCAACTCGAACACTAAGAGTTGATGGACTTGTCTTATCTGACATGTAAGGAAGTGAAGAAACACTGGAATCCTTCTTCTTTTTACCCTTCTTAATTTTTTCAACATTGTATGGCTTGGCAAGCTCAAACATCACACCACAAAACAGGCAAGAGATGGAAACCATTTCAACGATGACAGTCAGAAGATTAAGAAATCTGCAGCGGAGTTCCAATTGAGAATAATCACTACTTTTAGATTCTGTATTTAAAATTGATATAGCTTCACTCAATTTCAATACAGGGTTGGCTTCAATTGCAGAAATTTCTTCTTTCGAAATAGTACTTTGATCTTCTACTTTCATAATCAAGACAATATGGAGAAGGGTTTGTAGTAATTCAAAGAAAGGTAGCTCCAGGAAGTAAAACAATCTAGAGTCTGATGGAGTGAGAATCACATTTTTTGGTAGTTTAGAAATTTTTTTTTGTGAGAGGGAAGTAAATAAATCTTTTATTTCTTGATGAAGATGTTTGAGTGTTCCCATAGATTCTTCTTCGCTTTGCTTAAAAGACACTCCTTCACAGTTTCCATTTTCAACAGTCCTAGGCTTATTCTTAGATGCGAGTTGAACCACTCCTCCAATAATTCTAAGTGTAATTGATCTGGTTCGCAAAAAGTCAACTTCATTTTGAAATGATGTTTGTATTAGCTCTTGAGACAGCTGTTTACTGGGAGGATTACTTGTCCAGCACAAATCTAAATCTCTATTGTCCTCCAAGCTATGAAAACTAATGCTTTCTTTTTCTGGTTGGATTGACATTTGCTCAATCATCTGTAAACTACTCTGATATGATGATGCCAGAAAAATTTCCAGAAGCATCTTCTCTACGGTCACAGATGAATAATGTAATGAGTTGTTGAGGCGCTCCCTAAATTTGATGAACTCGTGAATTTTTGTAAATGATCCGAACTTGTACAAAAATGTCAGGTGATCAGCACTGTCTTTATAGTTGGAAGTAAAGAACTTAAGAGTCAGTTCTATGAGATGTGAACCTAAATAGTACAGCCCTGTTGATAGGAGAGGTGTGCACATTAGGTAGCCCATTGAGTCCAACTGCACGTGTTTGACGTCTAGCAACTCATAGACTTTTTCTGCGGCTTTGCTGACTCCAAGCACATTATACAACTTGATAAGGAGTACTTTAAATTGATGGTTTGAGGGACTCTTAGACAATGCATGTTCTAGAATAGCTATAGCTTTCCTTAGGTATACAGAGTTATCGGTTTCCATCCACAAATCGTTCATAATTTCAACTATCAGGATGATGAATGGATCATTGTGTCGAACATCTGTTGCAAGCAAATTTTGACTGTTGAATTGAGCTCCATGAAAGTAGTAACGAAGAAGGCAGTCTGAAAGTTGCATCTTAGCTGAGTTAGTGAGCTTGTCATGAAAACCAAGGTGACGTGAAATGTGCAAGTTTGAAATGTACCTTAGCATTTGTTCTCTGGAAGTGGGCAGCTGGCCATCTTCCAATCCAATAAATTTCCAAATACCACCAAGGAAAGAAGCTACTTGAGGTTCTGTTAGTGCATTCAAATAAGGCCTCAAATCATTCAAAACACAAGATTTTGAACCAAAGCAATAAAAATAAGCCTGTAGTAACTCTGTAATTTCACCAAAGTGTACATTAGGATCAATGCCTTTCTCCTGAAGTTGAACATACAATTCTAATATTGCAAGATAGGGGCCACGCAGAGGATGTTTAGTATCTTGATTCTTTTTCTGGATGGCATTCAAAAACTGTACACAGTCGCTAATTGTTTTATCTGATGAATTATAATCACTAACTCCATTGCTACTTGCATGTAGGTCTACTGTATGTGAGACAGTTTGAAAATAGTTCAGATATAATGTCCAATTATCCATGTCATCAATCAATATTTTCTTAATTTCAACATTTGCCCGACTCCAACATTCCATTTTCATCAATAATTCAACTCTCTTAGTAGGAACAGTTAGTGATGAATGCAACATCTCACCTAAGGGTCCCTCAACTACTTGAATCGCGTCTTCAAGTTTATTTTGCATTTCTAAAATCATAAGGTATAGTTGGACTTCTTGTTCAGCTTCAATCTTATCATCTTTTACAAACTTCATAACCATCTTCTCAGCTAGTGGCAGCTGTACACTATTAGCAAGTTCAGGACCAGCTTCATGGGCTTGCATTACAATGCTCATAACAGCCCAAAAATAGTAATGATTTTTTAGCTTTAATTTGTACAGCGTCATAGCAGTTTGTTGTTGTTTTTTGTAATTACAGACACGAACATATGCCATGAATAAATGTGTCAGCAATTCTTCATTTTTTGGTTCTTTCTTGGAGGCTTCTGAGTAGATGTCACATATCATTTCTGGTTGGTTCATTTCACGGTAACAAATTGTCATTGCTTGTAACGTAGAGTCATCACACTGAAAATCTTTACGGACTGAATCTAGAAGCTGTAAACATTCAATTTCCTTTCCTAATCTCAATAATGCTAGTCCTTTTAAAACTTTAGCACACTGAAAGTTAGGTTGTTTCTTTAAAACCTTTTCTGCTTCTTGAAGAGCCTTTTTATTGTTCCCATCATCCAACCAATTATAAATTGGCCTAAGACGCCTCTCAGCAACGCTACTATCCACATGATTTTTTGAAGCCATTTCTAAATGCACCGTCCAGGTTGATGGCAAACAGTGTGAAACAATAATTATTGTAAATTAAATTAAATGTATTAATGAAGAATAAGACCATCACAGATTCAAAACAGTGTGGTCTCTTTAGATATACAGGCCAACTAACTACAACTGCATTATTGTAGTAGGCCAACATAAATTTATTTTAATTGCTTGCATTTCTGGTCTTCCTATAACCTTACTTTAAATTATTTTGAAGATTTCGATTTAACATCCAGGTTATTAAGACAGAACGGTTGTGAAAATGCCAAAAGAATATTACGTTTTGAAGAGTAGGCCCTACCAAGAGCTAAATTGTTGAAATTAATATTCTACCTGGTTTATAACTTAACCATCTTCATCAACTTAAACTTAGATCATGAGGTTATGAACAGATTTTATGAGTCAGAAGTTTCATCAATAGGAGTTCAGAATAATCCGAAGTAGGCCTATAGGCGAATATCAAAATTCCCATTAACAGTGCGGTCTTCAAAATTTCGTTCTACGTAGTTTACTCAAACATGTTATTAAATTTCTCACGTACTTTAGACACACTACATAAAGCTAACAAACTTACTTGATGATGGACTGAATAGAAAACTGCGGCGGTGGTGGGGTCGGCGAAGCGAAGTAGCTAAAGCATTCCCTACTATTTTTACGCTACCCTTTTGGGATCAGGTTGACCACTACAACACTAAAAGCAAACTTAAATACGACAGTTGTCATTATAATCCATAATCCATCAATCTATATAGATATAGATAGATAGATTATGATGATAACTAATTAAGTATTATATATACTTAATACAATAAGGATTTTCTCTCCAACATCCTTTTTCAACTGTACTACTTAACTGGTTTTAGCACATTTTCCTACAGTGAAGTAGTTATAACCGTAAGTGGCCACGGTCATGGCCACGGTCATGGCCACCCTTAACTTCAGGCCATGGCCTGGTAGAATTGGCAAATGTAATAATCGGTTATAGAACAAAAAATAATGCTTTTCAAATCATCAATAACAACGTCAATAAACTACCACGTCAATAAAAAACTGTCCAACAATCTTGAAAATGTCTTACGTACCCAGAGGGCATTTGATGAAGCTAGTCAATCGGATATTAGCGAACCCTGAACGACAACAACTGCAAATTCCAAAACATGCAGCTTTAAATAAGAATAACTTCAAGAACAACACTATCGCCGAGTCTGTATCCCATCAAGATGAACACCAGAGTCAACAGCTACTTTTTTAGGAGAAGCCCAGTTAACAAAAGCAAAAAGGAAACTAATAAGCAGAGGTGGGAAGCAATTTGTGAACTCAAGAAGAAAAATAGTTTAAATCTAAAAATCTTTCATCAGAATACAGACCGGAAGTAACAAAATTGAGAGGCTTAATCAACTATTAGATTCAATATCTCCGGATGTAATGGTTGTTCCAGAACATGGTCAGGATGCAGAAACCATTAAAAATACTCAGGTGAATGGTTATGGTCTTATATCAGCTTTTTGCAGACAAAACGTTATTAAGGGTGGAGTAGCTGTATTCAAGAGCGACAATTTAGAGAATGAAACCAATTCCCTGGATATCGAACATCACAGCATTCCTATGTTAATAGAGGTTTCTGCAGTGTCTCTCAGTATTGGCAGGAGGAAATCTGTCCATATTCTGGGTGTTTACCGTCCACCGAGAGAGGACAAGGAATCTCTGACCTTAGCTCTTCAAACACTTTCAAACATTTTGGACCAGTGGGTCTCTCCTAATATTTCAATAGTAATCATGGGAGATTTCAATGTAGACTGCATGGAACCATCCTTAAAGAAAACTGCACTTGAATATATTCTATCAACCTTCAATGTCCTCAGACTACAGCTTCCACCAACAAGGACTACTAGCATCTCGTCCACCTCTATAGACATGTGCTGCGTCTCTCACCATTTCAATAATAATGTTAATGTCGGGGTTATACACACTGGTATTTCGGACCACAGTGGCCAAATGTGAACTGGGCCTCAGTATCGACAATATAAAGCCATATTCAACTGTTGGTAGAGTCATCAACCCAAATAACTTGGACTGTTTGAGGACACTACTTGCAGCACAGGACTGGCAAGACGTTATGCAAAGCAACCTTGTTGAAATGGCGTTTGACCACTTCCTGGTCATAATTACCATGGCTCTCAACGCTTCATGTCCACTCAAACTGTCAAGAGCAAACCCACGTAATCCAATCAAGCACGTTTTTAATGAAGAAGCGGCCAAACTGTAAGACACCTTCCTTCAGGCCCATGAAACCTACATTAAGACAGGGAGAGAAGAGGACAGGATGACTGCCAACCACTTCAAGAAGGTCTCTGACTTATTTTAAGAGACCTGAGACGAGAGACTACAGCAAACTATATTAATCAGTCTAACTGCAAATCAAAGGCAGTTTGGAGGGTCATAAATAGTGAAAGAAGGTCCAAGCTACAAGATAACATGGAAATTAAATACTTGACGCTTCAAGAAGGCCACAGAGTGGAGGATCCTTCAGAGCTTGCCAATGCGTTCAACTCATACTTTACATCAATAACTGATGTAACATTGAACAACAGCCAGGCCGGGAGATCAAGTACCATAAAGACAAATTTGCCAGATATTACACACGCATTAACAGATCTAATACCCACGACTGAGAAGGAACTGCGAAAGGTTGTTGGCACAATGAAAAGCAAGAACTCTTCGGGGCTAGATGGATATTCATCCAGGATGGTGAAGCACTGCTTGTCCGAGCTAATGAAACCCTTACTCCATGTTGTCAACCTGAGCCTTGCCAGTGGATGCTTCCCCAGTAAACTGAAGACCACTAAGGTGATACCACTACATAAAAAGGGAAATAAACACGAGCTTGGGAACTTCCGCCCTATTTTCTTAGTATCTTTGAAATAACCTTTTCAAAGATTATTGAGAAAGTTATACTCTCCCGAATCGAAGACCGATGGAACAGCATCGACCTAGAAAATCAACACGGCTTCCGAAAGAAGAAATCAACTTTGACGGCCCTTGTGGACTTGGTAGAGTATAGTCTTGATCAGCTTGAGAGTGGTGAAAGCATTGTTGGAATATTTCTTGATCCAAGCAAAGCCTTCGAATGCCTCAGCCATGATCTCTTTCTTAAACACCTTGGAATAATATTAGACTCTAATCTCAGATCAACAGCCTCTGTCAGAAATTAAGCAGCAGTATATATGCTTTAAGACGCATATTAAAGCCATTAGCACATATGATGCAGTAAAAACCACCTATTTTGCTTTACTGGACAGCCGCATTAAATATGGAATAGATCTTTGGGGCGCCACTGCTGGGAAAAACCTACAACGTGTGTTAGTTCTGCAGAAAGAGGCTGTTCGGGTTATGGCGGACTTAGAATAAAGGGCAAGTTGCAGACAAGCATTCGTGGACTTAAAGATATTAACACTAATAAATACTTACATACTTGAAGTTGTCACCATGGCCTGCAAATCAAGATAACCACGGAATGATAATGTTCACCAGCACTTTACCCGGCATGCCTGTAATTTCAATCTACCTACACACCACAGTAGAAGATATGAGAGTAAGCCTTCGAACATCGGAGCCAAATCTTTCAACCACATGCCAGCTGAAATCAAGAGTTCCAGTCCTGAGAAGCTGAAGACAGACCTCCGGGATTGGCTGCACCACCATCCTTTCTACGGCGTTGGAGAGTTCTTGGACTGGCAAGCTCTATAGATAAATTATTCTGAAAGACACTCTCGAAAGAAGCTTCTGTAATATTGTTGGTATTGCTATAACCAGCTGATCTCTAGTTGTTAAATATCTTATGTTATGAGTTCTCAGAATAAACACTTTCTTGTTTCGAATTGATTATTTAATTAAAATAGTTTTAATTAATACATAAATGAACATGGTGTCAGTAGTACCGAATCCACTGGACTTAAGTGACCCAACGCGAGTACGAGAAAACTGGGAAGTGTTCAAGAAACAATGGAAGAGCTATGTAATATTAGCTGAAGCAGAAGCATTAGGTGGTACAAGGTTAAGTACACCTAAACTGAAGATGGTCATGTTTTCAACAGTAATTGGCCGTGATGGACTATGTTTGATTGAAAGAATACTTGGCTCCAATGAATCAACCCTGGATCAGGTAATTGAAGCTTTGGATAAGTATTTTTTAGGGACAAATAATTCTTTGTATGAGAGATTTATTTTTAATGTCATTGTTCAAAAGACTGATGAAACGATTAAAGACTTTATAGGTCGTCTAAAAGAGCAAATACGATTGTGTGACATTGATTCTTTAGCAAATCTCAACAAGACAGGCCTTGAAGATACTCTAATTTGCGACCAACTTGTTGTAGGTATAACCAATACTGAATTAAAAATAACACTTCTCTTGCTCTTCTTAAACAAGACTCAACACCTTGGTGAGAAGAATGTAGAATTTTAAGCATGGCACGTCTCAAAGAACGCGGAACTACTGATGGAACTTAACGATTCAACTAAACCATTATTAATGGAAGAAATTGCAAATTTACTCCAAATTAAATTTACTTAAAACAGCACGTGATTACTTAAGGACCTGGTAAAAAATGGTCATGACATGGGTTTGAGGACAGTTCAATTTTCAACACATTAAGACTAGTGTTATAAATTTGCCATTGGTTTAATCGAATCAGAATTAAATTTGGTTTATTAACATAAAATTATACTATCCTGGTAGGCTTAAAATAGGTTAATCCTCTCACCCAAGAAAGTATGCAAGTGTCTAGTTAATTAGAACACAAGTTAGGCCTATCTTACTAATTTGGAAATTCAAGTAACAAATGTTGTTGCAATAATATTAAGAACTAAGAGATAAATGATAACGCCAACATTAAAAATAGCTTATATTTATATTTTAGGATTCAAGAAAAAATAATATAAAATAAAATATAGTATTGGTTGGTTTTGTTCTGGTTCGTTTTGAGGTTATATCGTTATACCTGGGTTCCCTCCCACCCACTACCCAGGTAAATAAGTCTGTGCCAAGCAACAGACGACAGACCGCAGTCATCAACAAGATGGTTCTTCTTCTTCAGTGACCAATTTTTTTCGTTTGCAATAAGTGATCAGTCAGGCTGTAGACGCTTGTCTTGTACAAAACACCCCCGCCGCAGCAAACCTGCAGACTAAGCGAATTTCCATTAACCTGATTGGATTTACACTAAAATCCCTCCATAAAAATAGCACATTTATTTCCTATTTAAATAGAATTAGTTTAACGAGTACTTAGGTTTGCTGCAACAGGGAGGGTAAAAAAGATTTTTTTATAAAATGATAATAGTTTAGTAAGAAATAAAAGTATTTTCCAAAATCAATGAAAATATGTTCATAAACAAGCAAACTACAACAGTTGACTTATTCTCCATAAGAATAACATGGGAATTTCAAAATTACAATTTTTTTGAATTTTCTCCGTAACAATTAGGCGCATAATAACGCTTCAATAAACTCAATTATTTGTTTTTTTAAGCTCTACAAAATGGTTTAAAAAGAAATTGTGAAATTTCGTGTTTTTAGGGTCAAAAATGGGAAAAACCTATTTTTACCCCATAAAACCCCCCATAAACCCCCGTTCCCATAGTCCGATCATGCTGATTCGCGAACTCATTCAAGTTTATCCCGCCTTACACCTTCAAACCAAATTTTATCAAAATCGGACAAAAATTACTCAAGTTATCGTGCGGATGGACACATATATATATATATATATATAAATTTGAACGAATGGTGTTTTTGGCCTCTGGGGACATCAAAATGAAAAAGTAAATCGGTCCCGGGCTTAGGTCTTACCATGAGACCTACGGTAATAGCTACTTCCCTATAGGGAAATTCGCTAAAAACGACTTTTTGTAAAAATGATGGTCAACAAAAAGCTCAGAAAGTTCCAGCTTGACTCAGGTGCAACTTGTAACGTTATGGGGCTACGAGATCTAAAAACTATTCTTGACAATGAGAATCCTAAACTTAATAGTAGTTCCACTAATTTGTGTTTCTATGGCGGGTCATCCCAAAACTCACTAGGCAGCATTGTGCTTAAAGCAAAATTCAAATTATAAAAGGTTAAAATACCTGCTATTAAGCAATCCAATTTTGTTGTTGACACAACTAGTTTCGGTGTCTGTGTGACACCATCATCAGGCTGCACAAGGACAGTTTTCTTTCTTCATACGAAGAGTTTTCTTTCGTCATATTACACGAAAATAATAAATAATCATTTAAACACGACACAAACACGAATACGAGACATTTATGGTAACTGATCAGTTAAGAAAACAGACGACGCTAACCCGACGGAGTTTGAGTCCAGACTGCGGGTGGTCAGTGCAGTGGTGTACGTCCGTTGTCTTATCATCCCAGGTTGCGTCCTGTCAATCACTCAATCACACCTCCCCTCTCCAGTAAACCGATGGCGGTGTCATACATAAAATTAGACGAGAAAAATTGTTGGTCATTTAGTACATTATGGTGGTCGGATTTTACTGCCTTATATATCTCGAACTCTTCCAATGTGTTAATTTTATATCTGTTTTTAGAAAAATGTAGAATATCCATATTGCTGCTAATGTTGGTATAATTGTGGCCTTGGGATATTAAATGCTCGGCAAAAGATGATGTTTGGTGGGCTGTTGACGCTTTTGGAATATGCTCTTTGAATCTTTTTGTAAAGGAACGTGCTGTTTGGCCGATGTAATATTTCGTACAATCGGTACAATTGATCTTGTAAACGCCAGATTTATCAAAAGATTGCGTCATCGTGGGGCTGCGTTCCTTTAACAATGAACCAAGCTTGTTTTCTGTTCTAAAGGAAACAGTGATTTTGTTTTTTGCCATGAGATTTTTATATTTATTGCTCATAAAGGTGCCAAATTTTGCAGAGATGAAATTGTTCTGTTTATTATTAGTTCCTGTTTTATTTTTATGTTTGTAGATGAGTTTATCCACAATACTACTTGGATAACTATTTGATACGGCTATATGTTTTATTGTAATTACTTCTTCGTTGTAGTCCTGTTCATTCATTGGAATTGTGAGCAATCGGTGTATGAAACTATTATATGCAGCTAATTTGTGTGAATACGGATGATGCGATTCTGAGTGAATGGTCTGGTCAGTGCATGTTGGTTTCCTGAATATTTTAAACTCAAATTTATTTTGATGCTTTTTTATGGTGAGGTCCAGAAAATTCAAACAATTATTGTTTTCTTCCTCCAATGTAAACTTCATGTTGCTGTGAATGCCACATAAGTATGCGTTGAGTAACGACAACTGTCTACTGTTTCCGTTGAACAAAACAATAGTGTCGTCTACATATCTGAAATAAAACAGGATCTTTTCTTTGTAGCGGTTGGAATCAGAAAATAAATGTTTATTTTCCAGGTTGTTGAGAAAAATCTCTGCTAAAATACTGGAGAGGGGGGAACCCATTGCCAGCCCTTCTTTCTGGGAATAATAGTCATTGTTGAATCTGAAGTAGGTAATTCTGATTTAGTACTAATCTTGTGAGTGAAACTAACTCATTTACCGACTCTCTGGATAAACTTGAGTTTTTAATGAGGTTTTGGTGTAAGAGAGCTATTGTTTCTTGAACGGGGACGTTGGTGTACAAATTTACGATGTCAAATGATGCCAATTTGTGGTTATCTTTAACAGCATGGTTCTTAATTCTATCAACAAGTTCTAGGCTATTTTTTATACTATGACTATTTTCCAATAAAATTTGATCCTTTATTATTTTATCTAGCTTCTTGGCTATTTTGTAGGCTGGAATTGGCATAACGGCCTAACGTTAACATCGCCGGCGTGTAACCCGTCGAATCGTGGACGGCGGTGTTTATGGCGAACTGAAGCTCGGCGATATGGGCGTCCCATGACCTATGATTCTCTTTAACGAACTGAGAAATCATGGTCTTCACAACGCGGTTTGACTCGTTCCACCGGGTTTGATTGCGGACTGTAGGGAGCTGTGTTCGTGAAAGTTATGTCCCAATCCGTCGCCAGGTCCCTAAAGAGGTTCGAAACGAACTGAGTCCCGTTGTCGGTGATTATGGACTCAGGTGCTCCGTATCGAAGGAGCATCTCTTTAGTCTTGCTGACAACGTTCTTGGCCGTTGCCGACCCGATAGGACATAACTCAACCCACTTGCTGTACGTGTCCTGGATCACCAGCAGGAAGCGGTGGCCCTTGCCCGACCTGGGTAGCGGACCCACTTGGTCGGCAGACACCGTGTACCATGGACCTTTTGGGGCCCGGAAGTACATCTTCCCCACCGGTTTCGTCTGCGCCACCTTGTACTTTTGGCAGGCATCACAGGATCTCACGTAGGCTTTCGTCTCCCGACGCCATCCAGGCCAAAAATATTCGGGCCCTACACGGCGAAGTGTTTTCTTGACACCAAGGTGTCCTGATGTAGCGTCATCGTGGTTCTGTCGTAGTACCGCCTCTACTTGCCCTGGAGGAACGCACATTCTCCAGGACAGCTTACCACCACTCCCATGGCGTTGGGAGGTTCGGTAAAGGCGGTTCTCCACGATTTGATATCGCGGATAGCGTCGAGGGTTTGCGGTCACAGCTGCGTACAACCGGTCGTACCAATCAGTCGGAGGGACGTCGTTGGCTTCGTCGGGGCGTGCGTCGGATTGCGTCGCGTCACTCGGTTGGTCTTCCGGTCTCGTCGATTCCCTGCGTCTGGTCGTGCGTCGCTCGCGAGGCGCGTCTGTCACCTCCGATGTGAGATGACTCACCACGACCAGGCCCGATTGACCCTCGTTGGTCACGGGTTGCCTCGATAAAGCGTCGGCGCCGCGGTTCAGGGTGCCCTTCCGGTACTTGATCTCGAAGGTGTACTGCTGAAGTTCCATCACCCACCGCGCCAGGCGTCCGCTAGGCTCGTGTAGCCTCATTAGCCATTTCAGCGCGACGTGGTCGGTTATGGCGACGAACTTGTAACCCTCGAGGTACGGCTTGAATTTCCGGGTCGCCCAAACCAGAGCAAGACACTCTAACTCCGTCGTTGTATAGTTCTTCTCTTGGTCCGTAAGCAGTCGGCTGGCGTACGCGATTACGACTTGCCGGATTCTTGGTTCTGCGTGAGAGCGGCTCCAAGACCGATGGTCGACGCGTCGGTCTGGAGGACAAACGGGACCGAGAAGTCAGGACAGGCCAGGACAGGGGCGGAGGTAAGGCGTCGTTTAAGTTCCTCGAACGATTCATCCTGGTCAGGGCCCCACAGCCACCGAGCGTTCTTCTTCAGTAGTTGTCGCATCGGGGCGGTTACTTGGGCAAACCTGTCCACGAAACGACGGTACCAAGACGCGAGACCGAGAAAGCTCCGAAGGGTTTTGCGTTAGTAGGTCGCGGGAACTCGGCGATAGCACGGACCTTCTCTGGGTCGGTCGATATCCCCTCGTTGTTGACGACGTGTCCGAGATATCTGAGCTCCTTTTTGCAGAAGTTACACTTATCTGGGTTTAAACGTAGGCCAGCCTTTCTAAGGCGTTCGAAGACCACCCGGAGGATTTGCAAGTGCTCAGTAAACGTGGCGGACACCACAACGAGGTCGTCGAGGTAGGCGAACACCTTCGGCTCAAGCTCTGGACCGATGACCTTGTCCAGGAGGCGTTGAAAGGTCGCTCAGGCGGAATGGAGTCCAAAGGGCATAACCGTGAACTGGAATAGGCCTAACCCGGGTACATTACATTTACATTTACATTTACATTTGTTGTCATGAGAGCCGAAGCCCCCTGACTGCTTACCCGGTACCTATCCTTCAGGACATACCCGGGCCCCATGATGTAGGCCGAAGCTTACGCATCAACCTTTAGCACATCATGGGCGGATGACTTAAGGTCATCAGGCTCGCCGGCTGCCGAAGCAGACCCTTCGGAAAGAGGGTTGCCCCTCAATCCTAACCAGGGATTCCGGCTGCTTGTTTAAGCGTCACTCCACCTGGGTTCCACTAGGTCGGAACCTAGAGGTCCATAGTAGAGCGCCCCGACGCATTTAGTGCAAGCAACACTCGGGACCTATCTAATCCCTGACAGGCAGAACCCGCCATCAATAGCCAGGAGGAAGGAGACCATCAGCACGCTGACGGGGGGAACCCCAACCTCCCATTTACACCGCTGCCCGATCGAGGCCTGACCCATTGCTGGGAACCAGAGATATCCAGAGCGATAGATCCCCAGATACCCCTGGCGGGCTCGGACCCAGCACCCGATCTACTTCGTTTGCCCGTCAGACCCAACATCACTGCCAGGCCATCAGGGTTTCCCAAAAGGAGGCAGGTATAGAAGTGGGACCCACCCGGATGAACCTATCCACCAGAGGTGGCGACACCCTTGACTCAATTGAGGTTCCGGGAAGAACCCCCCACACTCAAGATAACCATACCGTCCGTGCTCAGAGACAGGGATAGGTTTGCATAAGTACCTACAAACCGTTGCCCTCACACTGCGGAAAGTTACGTTGCCCTTGAGTGTCCCCGTGAGCTGCGGGTACTTGCCCGTTTTCACCTCCAGGAAAGGTTACTTCCAAAGTCGAGGATTTGCCCACTGAATGCTGGTCGCACACAACAAGCAGGCCGAATCCCAAAGAACCACAGACACAGGTAGGTTAGAGATTATGATGTACTTCCATCTCTCCTAGAGCTAAACACCCCTCCATCCTGGATAAAGGAATGTCACTGGGACCCGATGCCCAGTCGACCATATCTGTGGCCAACTTGAAAATGCCGATACCAACACGGAGCATTTACCTCCCCTCTGGGGGCTAGGTATTTCACCTCCCAGGACGAGGCTACTTCCAAAGTCGAGGATATGCCTCACAAAATGTCAGTCGAACACAACAGGTAGGACTCAGTCACAACCACAGTTACAGGTAGATGAGGAGAGGCGGAATTAACGGCATCACTGAGAGCTAAACACCCCCCCCCCCACCCTGAATGGAGGGAATGTCACTGGAGGCTCCCCCTAAGGGGCTGGCGCTTACCAGTCGTCCATAACTGTGGTCTACCTGAAGTGCCGGGTCTGACACCGGGCAGTTACCTCCCCTCTGGGAGAGCTAGGGTCCGCGTGGTCGCCCAGGCCACGAACCCACGCAAGCGTGAGCCCCCTGCGGTTCCTAACCCGGGTACGGTGAACGCGGTGATCGGTCGGCTTTCCTTCGCTAACGGCACCTGCCAATAGCCTTGCTTCAAGTCCAGTGTACTGATGTATCTCGCCGGCCGTAGTTTCTCCAGAATGGCGTTGATTCTGGGCAACGGATACGCGTCGGGGACAGAGCATTCGTTAACTTTGCGCATATCGATGCAAAAACGAAATTTGCCGTTGCTCTTCCTCGTCAGCACGACTGGCGAACTCCAGGGGCTATCCAATGGTTCGATAACACCATCGCGGAGCATCGTCGCCACCTCTTCGTCGATGATAGCTTGCATCGCGGGATTTCTGGGATAATACCGCTGCTTGACGGGGGCGGCGTTTTCTTTGAGCCGTATCGTGTGCTCAGCCAACGCCGTCTTCCCCGAAACGTCGTCAAACAGTGGTAGTTCGCGTTCCAGGAATTCCGCGAGTAGTACCAGAGGGGAGGTAATTGCCCGGTGTTGGAACCGGCACTTCAGGTAGACCACAAGCTATGGACGACTGGACAAGCCAGCCTCTTTGGGTTTACCCAAAGTGAGAGTACCCAGTGACATTCCCTCCATTCAGGGTGGTGGGGGTGTTCAGCTCTGCTAGTGTTGATTAAGTTCATAGATCTTTCACCTGCCTGTAGCTTGTGGTTGTGACTGAGTCCTACCTGTCGTGTACGACTGGCATTTTGTGAGGCATATCCTCGACTTTGGAAGTAGCCTCGTCCTGGGAGGTGAAATACCTAGCCCCCAGAGGGGAGGTAAATGCTCCGTGTTGGTATCGGCATTTTCAAGTTGGCCTCAGACATGGTCGACTGGGCATCGGGTCCCAGTGACATTCCTTTATCCAGGATGGAGGGGTGTTTAGCTCTAGGAGAGATGGAAGTACATCATAATCTCTAACCTACCTGTGTCTGTGGTTCTTTGGGATTCGGCCTGCTTGTTGTGTGCGACCAGCATTCAGTGGGCAAATCCTCGACTTTGGAAGTAACCTTTCCTGGAGGTGAAAACGGGCAAGTACCCGCAGCTCACGGGGACACTCAAGGGCAACGTAACTTTCCGCAGTGTGAGGGCAACGGTTTGTAGGTACTTATGCAAACCTATCCCTGTCTCTGAGCACGGACGGTATGGTTATCTTGAGTGTGGGGGGTTCTTCCCGGAACCTCAATTGAGTCAAGGGTGTCGCCACCTCTGGTGGATAGGTTCATCCGGGTGGGTCCCACTTCTATACCTGCCTCCTTTTGGGAAACCCTGATGGCCTGGCAGTGATGTTGGGTCTGACGGGCAAACGAAGTAGATCGGGTGCTGGGTCCGAGCCCGCCAGGGGTATCTGGGGATCTATCGCTCTGGTTATCTCTGGTTTCCCAGCAATGGGTAAGGCCTCGATCGGGCAGCGGTGTAAATGGGAGGTTGGGGTTCCCCCCGTCAGCGTGCTGATGGTCCCCTTCCTCCTGGCTATCGATGGCGGGTTCTGCCTGTCAGGGATTAGATAGGTCCCGAGTGTTGCTTGCACTAAATGCGTCGGGGCGCTCTACTATGGACCTCTAGGTTCCGACCTGTGGAACCCAGGTGGAGTGACGCTTAAACAAGCAGCCGGAATCCCTGGTTAGGATTGAGGGGCAACCCTCTTTCCGAAGGGTCTGCTTCGGCAGCCGGCGAGCCTGATGACCTTAAGTCATCCGCCCATGATGTGCTAAAGGTTGATGCGTAAGCTTCGGCCTACATCATGGGGCCCGGGTATGTCCTGAAGGATAGGTACCGGGTATGCAGTCAGGGGGCTTCGGCTCTCATGACAACAAATATAATATAATATAATATAAAAATTCCGCGAGTCGCGTGTCTTCGTCGGAGGTCAATGTCTGGATAGCGTTGACCGGACAGGAAGGGGGAACGTCGTCGTTGCGGAGGCTCTGTACGGCGGTGTGTACACTGACAAGAGCGAGGTCAGTAATACACCGAATGCCGAGTACCACCTCCACACTCAGGCTCGGGACATGTAGGGCATCCCACGAATACGTCTGGCCCACGATTTCACCGTCCACTCTGTACCGATCCGAGACACGGCAACTCGCTCCGTTGGCTATACGTAGGTTGACGTCAGTCTGGTCGGGTATGACGCCGCAAGTCCGAAGGTGACGCACGATCTCCAATCAGACTGACTGACGAGCCGGTGTCGACGAGGGCGCCGAACGTCTCACCTGAGATGACCACGTCGACGAAGGGTCGGTCATCTCTGGGGGCGCGTTGGCGGCTGACGGTTCCCGTGAATTGCGTTATGAAATGGAGCTTACGGCTCCACTCGGAGGTCGTACGGCGTCGGGCAAATCGCTAGTCAATCGTTGCGGCTATCTGACGTTACGTAATGATCGTGTTCCGTCGTTGGACCGAAGATCGTGATGCGCGACGGAATATCTTGCCTGGGCGATGGGATGTTGGCTAGCAGCTTTACCAACACTTCGAGGGTTCGTCGAACGGGTGAAGGATGTTCGGTGGGAGTCCCGAGTATATCTCGTACGCTGGCCGTCTCCTGGTGCGTGGAAGGAGGTTCCAGCAACTGCGTTCGAATTCAGATATCATGGGCCGCAGAGGCGGTAGTCCACGATATCGAAGTCACCGTCGGGGTCATCGGCTGACCGATGCTTCCCAACGGGTTCTTCCAATAATCACAAAACCGTTTGCTGCTATATCATCCCAGCCTTCGTTAACGTGTTGTGGAGAATTTTGCCTAACTTTTAGAATGACTCTGTAGGGCCGACGAGTATTCAATCTGAAGCCAATGTGATATAAATACTCGTATTAAACTGTAAACTATCTGGCTAAGGACGTTGGTAAATAATAAAATCGAATCTAATGTAAAAAGCAATTCCTACAGAGTCGTCGGGCCTAATTAATATAACTGGACGGATAATTTAACGTGAGAGGTTTAAAATAAATTTAATATTAATTTACGTGACTGATTGTTCAAATCAGCCTGCTCCCAAGACTTGATTCTTTCACCCGCCAAAGACGGGGTTTAGAACTTAGACGACAAGTCCGGGGTATTAAAACGGTGAAAACGAGATATAATTTAGACGTGATAATTATTTGTTAAGCGAACGGAGAAATCGTAATTTCGAAAATAATTAATTAAAACTAAATAAACGATAGCCACCGCTAGTCACTGGCAGGCAGGAACTAGCGGGTCAAGACTCAAGTTAAGTTATTAAATTTAGATAATTCGAATCGGGACTTTAATAAAGCGAATACGAATAATAGATTTAGAATTGCGTGAAATGAAAATAACGTAAAACGTGAAAAGGTCCTAACTAAGTATGCTAGCTAACCTTCGTAACAAAATCGTACAGTCGTGTCGATTATCGTGCGAGCGTAGATGTAACGACGAAGTTACTTCGAAGACGGCGTACGAACGAATAATAATCCTGTCTTGGAGTAAAATCCTTCATTCCTCCCCGCTCGAAGCTTACGCGCTCAAGCGGCGAACTCAAGTACTACTAAACAACAGCTGATCGCAAATTCACTTGTTGAGCTGGTCTAGTTTCGTCTGTCGTCTGTCAACAAATAAACACCAGTTTGGGGTTATGTCGTCGGCGGCGTTAAATATCTGTAAAATCGGCCGGTTTAACTTTATTATGTGAAACGAAGTGCTATTATGAATAAATATGTAGTTGTGGATGTGTTTGTGTACTTCACTGTGAATGAAAATAGGCCTACGTTCTTTGGCCCATAGCCCAAGCTATGGCCAACACATAGGGCTCGGAGTAGGCTATTGTGGTTAAAAATCGGGTAAGTTCTGATGTTCATTTATTCGCAGTACGTTTTTACCCCCCTTAAAATTTGGTACCTTACAGAAGATTGGAAAGAAAGAAAAAAAAATCCGATGATCCTAGTACAGAGGGTACTAGGTGAGGGGAGAGGTGTTGGTTAGGCACAGAATGTGCCTGGAAGGACATGGATTGAAGCTGACAGCAGGAAGACGAATCCGAAGATATTTCAGGAAAGCGGCCTGGTGAATAAGTCTCTGACTTAAACCAGGGGTGGTGGAGGGACCGCTGGGCTTCGGCCAAACACCTCTCTCTCTCTTCCGGCCTGGCCCAAGACATGGGTTTGGGAGAAGATCAACTTCTTAAGAACCAAAGAATCTGCGCTGGAGTTTGCCAGAATGTGCCGAAGGATAGGGAAGAAAAAAAGCATGAATTTGAAAATGCAGGAAGACAGGCTGGAATTTGAAAAGAAAAATGTTAGGAAAGAAAGATAACATTAAGAAGATTGGAAAGAAAGAAAAAAATAATCCGATGATCCTAGTACAGAGGGTACTAGGTGAGGGGAGAGGTGTTGGTTAGGCACAGAATGTGCCTGGAAGGACATAGATTGAAGCTGAAAGCAGGAAGAGGAATCCGAAGATATTTCAGGAAAGCGGCCTAGTGAATAAGTCTCTGACTTAAACCAGGGATGGTGGAGGGACCGCTGGGCTTCGGCCAAACACCTCTTCCGGCCTGGCGAGTTGGCGAAGCATGGCCCGACTCCTAGGAGTCGCAATAGCCCAAACCTTTTCTCCCTTAAGGAGATTAGGCTGTATTTAACAAGCCAAGTTTAAGGGACGTTGGATGGATTTGTACTATCAACCATAGATTGTTGATAGCTAGGCTGACATCCCGGGTCTCGACCTAAAAATCCTAGGTCTTGACCTGACGTGTGAAACCAAAACACAAAAAACAAAAAAAACCCAAAAAACAACAAAGCAAAAAAAACACAAAACGTTTCACACGAGTCCCGACGTTCACTGCCAGAACGTGCCTGCCTACCCCTGGCATTGAAGTGGAATCAAGGGAAATCAAGTGGCGGTCTGTGGAACAGAGGCGGTGTTTGTGGGGTCTTTGAAAAACACGAAGGCGGATTGGGTGTCCGGGGACGTCATGGCTTGCCCATGGCAAACGGCCCTGAATCTGAACTGGTCACCATCGTGAACCAGACCTCCCCTAGCATTCTGGTCGGTGTAATGGGGGACGCTAGTGGGGATGCCTTCACATGCCAACTCCAGACCTAAGCTTGATGGCAGCCACTGCTGTGAAATTGAAAACAGTGGGGGCCACCGTTAGTAAGCAGCCTCGCCACGCTGAAAGTGGTGCTTCAAAATTGTCGGAAATCGGCTCAAGAACCATGGGCAAATGCGGGTGCCTGCGACTGTGATAGGTGGGCATCGGTGTCGGAGGAGGTTTGGCCTGATTGGTGAAATGTAGGGCCTCGGCCGATGGACGGCGCAGGAGTGATTGGCAATAATCCTTTGAACCGGGGAACTCAAAAAAACCCCCAACACCAATGAATTTGTTTTGTAGTTTTCAGGTTACAGGCTGAAATATTTTAATAGAAAAAAAAAGAAAAACTTTTGACATACTAAACAGCATTTTGAATTTAAGAAAATCATGGATCAAGTAGTGAAGGAGAAAATAAGACGTAAGGAGGAAGAGGAGGCCAGGAAACAAGAAGCTAGAAAGGCTGATGAGGACCGGATAGCGGCTGAAAAAGAGTTTCTGGAGAGACATGAGAGGAAAAGAAGGTTGAGTAGCTCCAGGATGCCTGGGTTAGGAGAAGGCTATCGTTCGGGATCCAGCAGTATGGCGGAGTTGGAGTCCGAGGCGGAGAAGCTAAGAAGTACGAGAATTAAAAGTCCGGAGGAAAAGGAGAAAGAGAAAAAGCGAAAAACCAGGAAGACTGAGGATTTGGAATCGGGTGAGGAAATTAAGGAGGATGATGAAGACCCATTAGTAGGATTGAGCTTGGTATTGGAGAAGATGAAGGGATGGTTCAAGCAGCCAACCATCATAAAAATGGTGACAAAGCCTCAGACGGAGAAGTTCGGGAGGTACCTAAACAAGTTCCAGGAAGAGCTGATTAGGGCTAGAGAGGAGAGAGTCAGGATGGAGACTAGATTGGAGGAACGAACAGAGTTTTTGAAGATTGTGAGCTCAACTGTGCGGCATGAGATGGTAAATCTGACGGATAAGATCGGATCAGGCGCAGGTGGAGTGAGCTACTCTACAGCTCTGAAGAAGGATTCCCCAACCGTTCCTAGAGTTACGGTGCCAAAGGTCACAGGCGTGAAAGGCCCCGTGCTTCCACCGCCTAAGATTGTAACAGTGAAGAGTGACAACCAGGAGAGCGCCGAAGTTCTAAGCACTCTTAAGAGGTTAGTGAAACCGCAGGAAATAGGATTAAAGGTTGGAAGAATAGTTAACATCCGGAATGGAGTCATCGTGGAAGCAGAGAACGAAGAAGGAATAGACAATCTGATGAAAGAGAAATCTCTAGCGGATGCAGGTTTAAAAGTTGAGAAGCCGACAAAGAAGAGACCCGTCATAATGATTTATGACGTGAACGCTGAGCTGACAGAAAACGAGGTTAAGGAAGAAGTCTTCAACAGAAATATGCAAGGTAGTGAAATTGATCAGGGGCAATTCATACAGGAGTTTGAGGTGCGACATAAGTACAAAGACGTTAAATCAGCTGGGAAGAAGAATCACATCGTGGTGGAGTGCTCTGTGAGAGTACGAAACTGGCTACGAAGGCAGGACAAGATATTTGTAGAATGGCAATGCTGTAGGGTTAAGGACTACGTAGACATAGCCAGATGCTTTAAGTGCCAAAGGTTTGGCCACATAGCGAAGCGTTGTACTGCGACAACGCCTAGCTGCTCATACTGCGCTGGTGAGCATGACTACAAGGTGTGCCCTAATAAGAAAAAGAAAGAAGCAGTCTGTTGTGCCAACTGCAAAAGAGAAAATCGAGGTTATCTGAGGCACGATGCAGGGTCAAGAAAGTGTCCTGCTTATGAAAAGGCAGTGAAGAGGAACAACGAGAAGATTGATTATGGATTGTAGGATAGCCCAGTGGAATTTAGGTAGGGGAAAGGCAGCTACAGATGAGGCAATTAGGAGGTGTTTACAGGAAAAGATTGACGTTCTTCTGGTTCAGGAGCCATACACACTGGGCAGAAAGGTAAAGATATCAGGTTGTAGGGTTTTTCATGATCGAAACGGAAGGGAGGATATTTGAAGCGTGATCCTTGTGTTCAATGAGAAGATCGGAGCTATCATGGAAGCCAGAGAAACGAATGGAACGTGCGTCAGTGTTAGGCTGGAATATGATGGAAAGGCTATGCAAGTGATCAGTTTGTACTGTAGGCCATCGGAACCCATAGATGGGCATATGATATGGTTAGCTGATAACATTAGAAAGAAAGGAAATAAAGGAGTGCTGTGTGGTGGGGATTTGAATGCGGGGTCAGGGTTATGGCTCAGTGGATCAACGAATGAGAGAGGATCTAAGGTAGAAGATGTTGTACTGGCTTGGGATCTGCAGGTTCTTAATAAATTTAGTAGGTGGACGACGTTTGAAAATACACAGGGAGGCAAATCAAACATTGACGTGACATTGGTGACAAGGGATCTTTCAGGAAAAATGGAGGACTGGTTAGTTCATGAAGAGACATTAAGTGATCATCGGCTAATTACTATAAAATTGCGAGGAGATCAAAGTAATCGGATTATCCAGAATGAACAGAGGCAAGGATCATACTGCTTAAGGAAGGTAAATTGGGCGAAATTTGACGAGGCTCTACAGAGAAGCAAGCATGAAATGGAAGTTGAAACGGCTACAACAGAGGTTCATGCAGAAAGGATTACAGAAATGACGTGCAAACTGATGGAGGAGCAGTTTCCAAAAGCGAAAGTAGGAACAAAGGAGGTGTACTGGTGGACAGAGAAATGAATTACGAGTGAAGATGAGGAGGATAAGTAGGATCTGGAATAGGACAGGAAGGGAAGATGATAGGAGAGCGTTTGTTAGGTCAAGAACAGATTACGTTTGGGGAATCAGGAAGCAAAAGAAAAAGATGTGGGAAAAGCTTATTGCGGAGGAAGAGGGTGACCCGTGGGGAAAGGTTTATAAGATTGCTGCAGAGAAGCTGAAAAAGGATACTGTGCTGGTTAGCCTGGAAAAAGAAGACGGTACAATGACAGAGACAGTGCAAGAGACCCTAGGGAGAGAATGATACAAGGATTGCTGCCAGACGACAGAGAAGAGCAGGATACAGAGGAACAAGCAAGAATTAGAAGTAGGATGATTGATGAAAGCACTGGAATAGATGAGGAAGATTTCATGGAAGGAGAGCTAACTGCATGTGTTTCACTGCTGAAGGATAGGAAAGCCCCGGGAGTGGATGGAATAAAGAACGAAGTAGTTAAGAGAATGTTTGGAAGGATCAAGGGGACGCTGTTAAACCTGTACAACAAGATGCTGAGAGAAGGCAGGTATCCTGATGTGTGGAAAACAGGAATTGTCAAAGTGTTTCTAAAGGGCGAGGAAAAGGACCCAAGTAAGGTAAAATCGTACAGGCCAGTAACCCTCTTACCTGTCTTAGGAAAGTTAGGCGAAAGATTAATAGTGAAAAGGATGAAAGAATGGATGGATAGGGAAAATAGGGCAAATCCACTGCAATATGGATTCACGGAAAGTGTTGGAAATGTAGACGCACTTCTGGATATGAGAAGAGAAGTAGAAGAGACAGATGAAAAGTACGTAGTAGGCTTGTTCCTGGATATTTCTGGAGCCTTCGACTCCGCCTGGTGGCCAGAGATTCTGAGAGTTTTGAGGAGATGGCGATGTCCGAACAACATCTACCGATTGGTAAGGGACTACCTCCGAGGCAGAACCGTGACACTAAGAGCTGGCAACGGAGAGGTGAACAAGAACATCACTAAAGGATGCCCCCAAGGATCTGTGGTGGGCCCTCTGTTGTGGAACATCCTGTTCGATGGGTTTTTGAGGCTGCCTTTCGAGGAAGGTATCTCCGTGAGAGCCTATGCGGATGACGGACTGCTTTTGGTGAAGTCGAACACAAGCCATGGTCTAATGAGGAAGGCATCAAGAGCCTTGGAACTGGTCACTAGGTGGGGGGAAGATAGGAAGATGACTTTTTTGAGGGAAAAGACTGTGATGGTGCTCCTGAAAGGAAGGTTGGTTGAACGATTCATCCGTTTCGACATGGGTGACGTGACGATTCGGTGTTCAAATGAGACTAAGTACTTAGGAGTCGCAGTAAGAAGTGGATTGAAATTTGCAGGACATTATGAGCAAGTAATCGACAAGACTATGAAGGCATTCGGAAAGTTAAAAGGACTGGCCAAGGCAAACAACGGCATGAGATGCGAGAACTTGAGAAGATTGTACATCGGTGCGCTTGAACCAATGATGCTGTACGGCTGTGAGATGTGGGGCCAACGAATGAGGGGACGAGGTGAGAAGTCTAAGTTGATGAGTCTGCAGAGAAAACTGTTGTTGGGTGTGATCAAGGGCTACAGCACGATATCCCACGAAGCTGTCCGAGTGATTGTTGGGGTCATCCCGCTTGACTTGATGGTTGAAGAAAGGATTAAGAGAAGAAGGGACAAAGATGAAGGTATCAACATCAAGTATAGCATGAGGATCCGAAGAGAAGAAACACTCGTTGACTGGCAGAGACGGTGGGAGTCTAGCACAAAAGGAAGGGAAACCTTTGCGTTCGTTCCGGATGTGAGGTTCAGAAAGAAAGTCCATTGGGAAACCGATCACTACACGACACAGTTCGTCAGCGGGCACGGCAACTTCAAGGCAAAGCTGAAAAGTTTCAACCTCGTCGATGATGATCATTGCACTCATTGCGGAGAGCTGGAGACATCGAATCACGTACTGATGGAGTGCCCATTCTATGAAGAAGAAAGAAGCGACATGAGGGAATTCCTCCAACAAAAGACATGGGATTGGGAGAAGATCAACTTCTTGAGAACCAAAGAATCTGCGCTGGAGTTTGCCAGAATGTGCCGAAGGATAGGGAAGAAAAAGCATGAATTATGAATTTGAAAATGCAGGAAGACAGGCTGGAATTTGAAAAGAAAAATGTTAGGAAAGAAAGATAAAATTAAGAAGATTGGAAATAAAGAAAAAAAATCCGATGATCCTAGTACAGAGGGTACTAGGTGAGGGGAGAGGTGTTGGTTAGGCACAGAATGTGCCTGGAAGGACATGGATTGAAGCTGACAGCAGGAAGAGGAATCCGAAGATATTTCAGGAAAGCGGTCTGGTGAATAAGTCTCTGACTTAAACCAGGGGTGGTGGAGGGACCGCTGGGCTTCGGCCAAACACATCTCTCTCTCTCCGAAGATATTTCAGGAAAGCGGCCTGGTGAATAAGTCTCTGACTTAAACCAGGGGTGGTGGAGGGACCACTGGGCTTCGGCAAAACACCTCTCTCTCTCTCTCTCTCTCTCTCTGTCCCAAAGTTATGCAAGCCTTGCAAAGCTTTTCCCTTTAATCAATAGGAAATCTACTCTGAAGCCAGCTTGTACGGTTCTAATCTACAAATCAATAATTCGGCGTTTGATTACATATGCATTTCCTATTTGGGGATTAGCCATATATAAAAAAAACAAACTCTTCAAAATTAAAGTGATTCAAAACAAGATTCTAAGAATAGTGGTGAATGCTCCCTGGCTTTGCCATAACCATAATGTACCTTAACCATAATGTAAAGGTTAGGAACAGGCATATACATAAAGAGCTAGGAGTGGATTCTATCTCGGCCTTTATTGAAAAAACCACCTCAAAATTTCTGAAATCTTTGAACAATGTTTCTGGTGCATTATCTTTTCATCTTGGCGAAGCAACTGAGAACGGGAGGCTACGTCGAAGGCTCCCTCAAGATCTATTGGTTGAATGAAACCTAAAGAAGATTAAATATATTTCTCTAAATTAATTATGTTACAGGGTGTCTCAGGTCTGGGCAAACCCACAATGTTATTGTTGTTAATTTCTTGGTTATTTTGTTAACACTTCTGTGAATAATGTATTGAACCAGAAATAAATGCTGTAAAAATCAATAACAACATTTCAAAAGAAAATATAGCTAACCAAAATCAAGACAATATAAGAATACCCCCGCCGCAGCAAACCTGCAGACTAAGCGAATTTCCATTTGCCTGATTGGACTTACACTAAAATGTCTCCTTAAAAATATCACATTTATTCCCTATTTAAATAACATTAGTTTAACGAGCACTAAGGTTTGCTGCAACAGGGAGGGTAAAAAGGTTTTTTTTAAATGTTAATAGTTTAGTATGAAATGAATGCATTTTCCAAATATGATCATAAACAAGCAAACTACAACAGTTTACTTATTCTCCATAAGAATAACATGGGAATTTTAAATTTACAGTTTTTTGGAATTTTCACTCTAACCATTAGGCGCATAATAACGCTTCAATATACTAAATTATTTGTTTTTTAAGCTCTACAAAATGGTTTGGAAAGAAAATGCTAAATTTTAAGTTTTTAGGGTCAAAAATGGAAAACCCCATTCCCCCCCCCATAAAACCCCCCATTTCCCCCCGTTCCCATGGTCCGATCATGCTGGTTCGCGAACTCGTTCGAATAAACGTAGGTTTACACGTTTGTACCAAATTTCATCAAAATCGGATGATTTTTGCTCGAGTTATCGCGCTAACGGACATATATATTTATATATATTTATATATATAATGAATTTGAAGGGATAGTGTTTTTGGTCTCTAGGGACCTCAAAACGAAAAAGTAAATCGGTTCCGGGTCCAGGTCTTACCATGAGTACTACGGTAATGGCTAATTCCCTATAGAGGAAATTCGCTAAAAATCAAGGTATTTATGAAATCAAATGTTCTAATAAATCCTACATTTGGCAAACAAGTGGAAGTTTTGAAAAAACCATTCAAAGAACACAATTCAAGCTTTAATATCAGGAAATCGCACAACGACGAAATCTAACTTTGCAGAACATTTGATACAAACAGATCATGAATACACGAAAATTAAAAAACCCTTGAATATGAATGGGGCAAATCAAAATTAGGTGCATGTTAAAGAAGATTTTCAAATACTGTATACAAAAACTATAAACAACACCCAGAAAATTTACTAAACACAATGAACATCAACAAATCCAATACAATATTTGAATAAAAATCCTGCAGTTAAATTAAGAGAGAAAGTTATTATGTATAGTAAAAACCCATTTAAAACAGAAGAAATCTAGCAATCAAAACCTATGAACTCAGGCGTGGGGTCCCAGTTTATCGACATCCCAAAAGATCGACACTGAAATAGTCCGGATGTCTGTAAAGTGGGATGTCGGTTATTTGGGATGTCTACAATGTGGGACGGTTGTGTAAATTTCCCCACTTTATCGACACGCAAAATGTCGACAAGCAAAACAGATCGACAAAGAGCGGGAGATTCAAATTGAAGGTGAACAGCTCTTGCTGAACAGATCGGTTGAGTATAATGAGAGTCGTTCTTTTTTTAACTCCGAACGACTTCTATTCACGGCGCTTGCAGTCTCCTTCAAATTTGTCAATGCTATATCAACTATCTTGTGTATATAATATGTGTTCTGCCGTTTGAAGGCTTTACAATAATTTGACATTTGTCACATTTGTATTATGATTCATTGAGCGGAGCGAGCGAAGCGAGCGAAGCTCTTATACGTCGACTTTTATGCATTTCGTAATACGCAAACTCCTCCTAGACGGCTGAATCAATCGTTTTCAAATTTTGCATGGTGATAAAGACCATACCGGTGAGTGCCAACATCTATATGGCGTTAAAAAAGTCTCTCAGGAATCCGCCCCACTGGGTCTCAAAGTTTCAATGTAATCCTTATGGAAGCAGTATTTGACACATAAACAAAGACATATGATCAGCTGTTGACTTTTGAATGCAGTAGATAAAGAAATAGCTGATAGCATTATGCCACAGATATTAGAACATAAACGGTGGTATGGATCATAAATATAATCAAATGACGACACTAGCTTGAGATCCGTGACGTAGGAAGTGGTAAAGGAAGTAGTAAAGGTGAGCAGTCTGGAGTGTGGAAACTGTTTAAGACGATTAGATTTAGGTAGGTGTATCTGCATTCCTAAAATTTTATGGGAAGGGAGGAAAACGGGTCCGTGACGTAGGAAGTGGTGAAGGAAGTAGATTTAGGTAGGTATCTGAATTTCTAAAATTCTATGGGAAGGGAAGAAAACGGGTCCGTGACGTAGGAAGTGGTGAAGGAAGTAGTCCAGGCGAGCTGTCCGGAGTGTGGGAACTGTTTATGACGATTAAATTTAGGTATCTGCATTCCTAAAATTCTATGGGAAGGTAGGAAAACGGGTCCGCGACGTAGGAAGTGGTGAAGGAAGTAGTCGAGGCGAGCTGTCTGAAGTGTGGGAACTGTTTATGACGATTAGATTAAGGTATCTGCATTCCTAAATTCTATGGGAAGGGAAGGAAACAGGTCCGCGACGTAGAAAGTGGTGAAGGAAGTAGTCAAGGTGAGCTGTCCGGAGTGTGGAAACTGTTTATGACGATTAGCTTAAGGTATCTGCATTCCTAAAATTCTATGGGAAGGTAGGATAACGGGTCCGCGACGTAGGAAGTGATGAAGGAAGTAGACAATGCGAGCTGTCCGGAGTGTGGGAACTGTTTATGACGATTAGATTAAGGTATCTGCATTCCTAAAATTCTATGGGAAGGGAGGGAAACAGGTCCGCGACGTAGGAAGTGGTGAAGGAAGTAGTCAAGGCGAGCTGTCCGGAGTGTGGAAACTGTTTATGATGATTAGATTTAGGTATCTGCATTCCTAAAATTCTATGGGAAGGTAGGAAAACGGGTCCGCGACGTAGGAAGTGGTGAAGGAAGTAGTCAAGGCGAGCTGTCCGGAGTGTGGGAACTGTTTAGGACGATTAGATTAAGGTATCTGCATTCCTAAAATTCTATTGGAAGGGAGGGAAACAGGTCCGCGAAGTAGGATGTGGTGAAGGAAGTAGTCAAGGTGAGCTGTCCGGAGTGTGGAAACTGTTTATGACGATTAGATTTAGGTATCTGCATTCCTAAAATTCTATGGGAAGGGAGGGGAACAGGTCCGTGACGTAGGAAGTGGTGAAGGAAGTAGTCAAGGTGAACTGTCCGGAGTGTGGAAACTGTTTATGATGTTTAGATTTAGGTATCTGCATTCCTAAAATTCTATGGGAAGGTAGGAAAACGGGTCCGCGACTCAGGAAGTGGTGAAGGAAGTAGTCAAGGCGAGCTGTCCGGAGTGTGGGAACTGTTTATGACGATTAGATTAAGGTATCTGCATTCCTAAAATTCTATGGGAAGGGAGGGAAACAGGTTCGCGACGTAAGAAGTGGTGAAGGAAGTAGTCAAGGAATCCTAAAATGCTACGGAAAGGGAGGGAAACAGGTCCGCGATGTAGGAAGTGGTGAAGGAAGTAGTAAAGGCGAGTTGTTCGGAGTGTGGGATCTGTTTATGACGATTAGATTTAGGTATCAACAATCTTAAAATGCTATGGGAAGAGAGGGAAACAGATCCACGACGTAGAAAGAGGTGAAAGAAGTAGTAAGGTGAGCAGTGTGGAGTGTGGGAAATGGAAACAGCTTTTAGCAGTTTTAATGTATCTGCAAAGCTGAAATGCTATGAAAAGGGATGGAAGCATGCCCCACGACATAGGGAATGGTGAATGAAGTAGTAAAGACTAGCAGTACGGAGTGTGGGAATGTTTGTGGCAATTAGATTAACGTATCTAAAATACTAAAATGATATGGAAAGTGATGAATACAGGTCCACAACGTAGGAATTAGCTTAGGAAGTAGTAAAATATGAGCATCAGCATAGTGTGAGATCCGTCTGTGGCAGTTAGATTAATGTATCTTCAATACTAAAATGCTATGAGAAGGGAAGGAAACAGGTCAATGACGTAGTAAATGGTGAAGGAAGTAGTACGGCTAGCAGTGCAGAGTGTGGGAACTGTCTTTGGCAATTACATTAATGTATCTGCAATCCTAAAGTGCTATGGGAAGAGAGGGAAACAGGTCCACGACGTAGGGTGTGGTGAATGAAGTAGTAAAGGTGAGCAGTGTTGAGTTTGGGAATGGATTAATGTATCTGCAATGCTAAAATGCTACGGGAAGAGACTGTAGACTGTATGTTAAAATGATTACTAAGCACGAATCGGTACATATTTTCTATAAATGCAATCGTTTACAATCGAAATTTACAACTGAGTTGACAACAGCTAATTTTTACTCCATAGAGGCTAAATACGATGTTTACTCCCTAAATATTAAAAATGCTACTTTAGACCCGCAACGCTTGCATTAAAAACTACTGTTTTTACTGCAGTATGACAAAAACAATATAATATGAACCCTTGAAGGCTCCGCTCAATTTTGTGGATGCCTCTGCGAACGCCACCTAGTTATACTGTTTTTTTTTCGTGAAAGAAGGTATCTAGTTAAAACTTGCTACCTAGGCCAAACTTTGCTTGAGGATGAATATGGTATCCATCCAAAGTGTTTTCAATCATAAATTTATTTGAAATATACAGGTTGTTCATTTGAAAACTTTCCATATCTGTTGTGTGCAAAGGTAAGGCTTTTAACACTTGTTTGTTCTCATTTCCCCCTAATTTGGACATGCAAAATCCAATAAAATAATTTTCAATTTTGAAAAATGCCCCAAAAGGGCCCAATTTGGGAGGTAGGGGTGCTTTTTGAGAAATGTTCAAATGTAAACATGGGTTGTGTGATACCTCAATTTAAAGTAACTTACTAATCACCCCGATCATTTTTGTGCAAAAAATTTTAATTATCTTTAACCGTATTTACAGGGTGGATCAAAACGTTTTACAAAAGGACTTTGAAGTTAACTACCGTAATACCCTAACTACTGAACGGAACAGCGCCAAATTTCTTTCCAAGCTTATTCATGAGCTATTCTTTAAGATAACTTGTAGTAAGGGCATTTTCCATGTTATTTTCTAATTATAAAAAAAATCTCGAATTTGAAGAATAAAAGAAAGCTAAAAACTCAAAACTGTTAATAGCAAGCTAGGCCTATAACAAATCTTCTATACAGTATATATAAAATCCAATGTATGTTTGTATGTATGTGTGTATGTTTGTTTGTCCTTTATGGACTCCAAAACCGCTCGACAGATTGTAATGAAACTTTCAGTTATTATTAAGCATTATTTAAGGATGGTTTGTGTGAAGTTTGGTGCAGATCCGTCAAAAGGGCTCCGCCCCAGTGGCTCTGGAGTTTCCCATGATAACCTTATGAGTACTCATATTTAAATGGAATTAAAGATTCTTAACAGCTGGTTCAACTAAAGAATTTAATTCTATGATGTTCAATAGCATTAAAAAGTTAATAGGTTTACCAACAGGGTGCAGCACTATTATTTTTACTTTCTCCCTCTATACCATAGTATATGGAGAAAGTATTGTTTTCGTCAAAATTTTCGATCTTTGATCTTTCAAAAAATCTTTGATGTAAGTAATCTAAAAGCAAAATAATATTTTACTTGAAAAATTTTTGTGTGCAGGGGGTGCAGGAGGAAAAGGTGTTTGGGGTAAACCAGGGTCTGAACTAGTCGAAGAAGACGTCGATATGAATGATCCGAATTATGAAAGCGACTCTTTGGATAACGGTGATGTTGAGTTGAAAACTATCATTCCTGAAGCCTCTGCAGATGAAATAAGAGTAAGTATTAGGCACAGTACACAGTACTTAATTTATATCTGTTAGGCATATGACTAACCGAACGAAGCACAAGCATACGATAGGCCTAAACTCAGCGATCACATAATAACAATAGAACAGACCCTTGGAGTTTAAGCTGTCGCCAATTTTTGTGAGCTGTGGCTAACAAAGATTATGAGATGACTGCGCTTCTATTGGCGAGTGTTGGCCATTTAATTCACCTTCGGCTGTTGGATGGGTATTTATGTTGGCGAGGGTGTCTAGCCGACCTGGAAACCGGGAATCGTACGTGAATTTTGATGACCGGGGAAAAAATTTGTGAATTGTGTGTGAATTTTATAAAGAACCAGGAGATTTATGTTTGAATAGTTGTAAAAAAATCCGTACGAAATTTCCAATTTTTTTTCGTAGTTGAAAATTGTTATTGCCTTGATCAAGAGAAATTATCGATTTTGCCGTTATTGCAGCAAATTATATTAGAACAGTTTTTGCTGCAATCGTGGGAAATAGCCAGAGGTCTTGACAGGATCGCTGCAGGTGATTACCATTGTCCAATATAGGTGTTGCCACGATCACGGGAAATCATCATGGATTTTTCCGCAATCACCAGAAATCATCATGGATGTTGCTGCAATCACAGTAAATCATCACTTAACCTGTAACCTACCTATATACCTATAAATATGTATATATATATTATACGTATATGTATATTATATATATATATAATATATATATACATATTATATAACAAGCTGTACCCGCGGGCTTTGCCCCGTTTAACTTCATAACTATTCGCTACGCTCACTCACCTTTAGGTTGGAGCTTGTTCGCTGCGCTCACTTGCCTTCAGGTAAGCTCGTTCGCTACGCTAACTCGCCTCCAGGTTGAAGTTCGTTCGCTACGCTCACTCACCTTTTGGTTGCAAATTAGCTGTTGTCATAAATAAAAAAAAAATAATAGTGCTGCACCCTGTTGGTAATCCTTGTAACTTTAATGCTATTGAACATCATAGATCAGATCCAACTTGTTTAATTAAAACAGCTGTTAAGATTCATTAATTCCTTTTAAATATGAAAAATCATAAGGTTAACATGGGAAACTCTAGAGCCACTGGGGCGGAGCCCGAAAGCCCGATCAGAATAAAAACTACTTAGTTTTCCTATTTAATGCCCAAAGAATCGGTGTACCGAATTTCAACCTCCTAGGTAAATGGGAAGTGGGAGAATTAGTGATGAGTGAGTGAGTGAGTGAGTGAGTGAGTCAGTGAGGGCTTTGCCTTTTATATAGGCCTATTTAGATATGTATTTAATCGGGAATGTGAGCTATCATCATGCCAAATTTCAGCCCAATCCGACCAGTATTTTCCGCGTTCACTTGTCACAAACATACATCCATACATCCATCCATACATCCAAACTTTCTCATTTATAATATTAGTAGGATATATTACAAATTAAAAAAACATAGTTAACAAAGTCCCCTTTTTAAATAATTATTTTATTTTGACTGACTATTTTAAAAAAGGTTCTTTGTTAATTTTGGTTTTAATTTTTATTTATTAGTAGCCCTAACCATGCAAGAAAATATATATCTTAATATATAAAAGAAAGTTGTGTTAGTTACAGCGTTTATAACTAGAAAACTACTGAACCAATTGGCATGAAAATTTACAGGGATATTCCTTAGGTACTAGAATAACATAATAGCCTGTTTCCGTTTCAAAAACCCTTAAGGGTAGCGTCCTAAGGCCCTTTGCAGTTTACGTGTTAATCTTATGGAAGAATGTTTTATTTTGTTTACTATGCCATGTTTGTCATTTCTTGATTAAATTAAATTAAGGAAACAGCTGTTGTAATGATAACCTAATTTTTAAAAACAAATCTATGCATAACAAATGAGAGCTATCAAATAGGTTTCTATTCCATTTGTTTTTTACGAATATGTGTTGTCAAATGTAACTGCCTTGACTGAGCTCCAATATTGGCTTGAAAAGTGGAGGATAAAAGTCAACGAAAACAAGTCCAAACATATTGTTTTTTCTCTGAGAACAGAGTACAATCCTCCAGTAACCATTAATAATGTAGCCTTAACGGAGGCAGACAGTGTAAAATATTTAGGTCTAACTCTTGACAAAAAATTAAATTGGATATCTCATATCTAGTGCAAGAGACAGGAAATGGAATTAAAAATTCGTAAACTCAATTGGCTACTAGGTACGAATTCAAAATTATCATTGGCTAACAAAATTTTACTGTATAAAATTATGATCAAACCAATTTGGACATACGGAATTCAACTTTGGGGGACCTCGAGCAAATCCAAAATCGAAATTCTTAAACGATTTCAGGCTAAGACGCTGAGAAGAATTATTGGCACACCCTGGTTCGTATCCAACACTACAATTAGGAATGACTTCAAAATTAAATCAGTGAAAGAAGAAATTACAGACCTTAGCAAAAAGTATCAAGAAAAATTAGAATATCATCCGAACAGTCTTGCTGTTAATCTGCTGGACAATAGTCAGTGCATTACCAGATTAAAAAGTGTTGTGCATGTGCTGGACCTAAGCTACAGATTTCTGTAAATATTTATGATTTGATCCAATTTTTGGCAAGACTTGTTGATGAACAGGTGCTTGCTTCCTGACATTGTTTTGATAAATGTTTTACTTATTGTTCTCATATTTGTTTGAACAGATTGTAAAATAAATTCTGATAAAAAAATGTAACTGAAGGCAAGTGAGCGCAGCGAACGAGCTCATCTTGAAAATGAACGAGCATTTGACATAAAACCACATTAGGACAGGACGACGTCTGTCGGGTCAGGTAGTTAAATATAATGTGAAATATCCTTTTTAAACAAACATTTTACGTATTTAACTTTTCTTTCTATCTCTTACCGTTTCTATCTCTTACCGTAAAAATTGCAGTAGAAAAACATAATTTTCTATGGTAAAATTATAACTAGTTGGCTAATAAAACACATTGCATTTGCTCAACGATGTAGTAGGATTAATTACAAATTGATCAACTACTTTTAATTGTGTCAGTTCATCTTGGACCATTCATCCTGTCCCTTTGTCATTGGTAACTGAGAGTAACTGGAAAACTTCCTAATTCAATCATTTACAGCTATTATGACTTCAATAATCTCGTTTAAGTGACTAATTGAATGATATACGGTTTAACGAAAAATAAAAATGACTTAGAATAGGCTATATATGAGTTCCTGTTAGGAAATGTAAATTAATTAAAAGTGTTAATTAATCTATTTCGATTATTTTATTTAAAAATCTAAAGATCAACTGTTGTATGAAACATTTCATAAACATATACATATTTACATAATACATATTAAATAAACAGGCTGTGATTGCCGTAATGTCTTATTTGAACCGTTTTCCTATTAACTTTTACACTTAATCATGCGATTGAGGTCCGTGAAGTTGGCGTACCCATATTAGCGTATCCACTTTTGATCATACCAATCGTTAGTTCATCGTTAGTTCTCGATAGTTCCCAAATTTTTTCGTTAGTTCTCAAAAAATAAAAAAGTTATAGCCTATTATAAGTGGGTACGCTAACTTCACACTTCCGGGTTCTAGCACGCGCCGTTTTCTAAGGAGAAATGTTTACATCTATATACCAATCGTTAGTTCTTCGTTAGTCCTCGATAGTTCCCAAATTTTTTCGTTAGTTCTCAAAAAATAAAAAAGTTATGAGGCATACAAAGTGGGTACGCTAACTTCACAATTGTACAATTTCCAGCGGGAACAGTTTTTTTACTATAAATGCCTATATCTATATACCAATCGTTAGTTCTTCGTTAGTTCTCGATAGTTCTCCAAAATTAACGTTAGTTCTCAAAAAATAAAAAAGTTACGAAGCATAAAAAGTGGGTACGCCAACTTCACAGTTATAGAATTTCCAGCGGGCACAGTTTTTTACTATAAATGACTATATCTATATACCAATCGTTAGTTCTTCGTTAGTTCTCGATAGTTCTCCAATATTTACGTTAGTTCTCAAAAAATAAAAAAGTTAAGAGGCATACAAAGTGGGTACGCCAACTTCACAATTATAGAATTTCCAGCGGGCACAGTTTTTTTACTATAAATACCTATATCTATATACCAATCGTTAGTTCTTCGTTAGTTCTCGATAGTTCTCCAAAATTAACGTTAGTTCTCAAAAAATAAAAAAGTTAAGAGGCATACAAAGTGGGTACGCTAACTTCAAAATTGTACAATTTCCAGCGGGAACAGTTTTTTTTACCATAAATGACTATATCTATATACCAATCGTTAGTTCTTCGTTAGTTCTCGATAGTTCTCCAATATTTACGTTAGTTCTCAAAAAATAAAAAAGTTAAGAGGCATACAAAGTAGGTACGCCAACTTCACAATTATAGAATTTCCAGCGGGCACAGTTTTTTTACTATAAATACCTATATCTATATACCAATCGTTAGTTCTTCGTTAGTTCTCGATAGTTCTCCAAAATTAAAGTTAGTTCTCAAAAAATAAAAAAGCTACGAAGAATAAAAAGTGGGTACGCCAACTTCACAGTTATGGAATTTCCAGCGGGCACAGTTTTTTTTACTATAAATGCCTATATCTATATACCAATCGTTAGTTCTTCGTTAGTTCTCGATAGTTCTCCAATATTAACGTTAGTTCTCAAAAAATAAAAAAGTTAAGAGGCATACAAAGTGGGTACGCTAACTTCACAATTGTACAATTTCCAGCGGGAACAGTTTTTTTACTATAAATGTCTATATCTATATACCAATCGTTAGTTCTTCGTTAGTTCTCGATAGTTCTCCAAAATTAACGTTAGTTCTCAAAAAATAAAAAAGTTAAGAGGCATACAAAGTGGGTACGCACTCTTCACAATTATAGAATTTCCAGCGGGCACAGTTGTTTTACTATAAATACCTATATCTATATACTAATCGTTAGTTTGTCGTTAGTTCTCGATAGTTCTCCAATTTTTTCGTTTGTTCTCAAAAAATAAAAAAGTTAAGAGGCATACAAAGTGGGTACGCTAACTTCACAATTGTACAATTTCCAGTGGGAACAGTTTTTTTTACTATAAATGCCTATATCTATATACTAATCGTTAGTTCTCGATAGTTCTCCAATATTTACGTTAGTTCTCAAAAAATAAAAAAGTTACGAGGCATACAAAGTGGGAACGCTAACTTCACAACTATACAATTTCCAGCGGGCACCGTTTTCTGACTATAAATGCTTATATCTATACACCAATCGTTAGTTCTTTGTTAGTTCTCGATAGTTCTCCAATATTTACGTTAGTTCTCAAAAAATAAAAAAGCTACGAGGCATACAAAGTGGGTACGCTAACTTCACAATTATAGAATTTCCAGCGGGCACAGTTTTCTAAATAAAAATGCTTATATTTATATACCAATCGTTAGTTCTTCGTTAGTTCTCGATAGTTCTCCAATATTAACGTTAGTTCTCAAAAAATGAAAAAGTTACGAAGCATAAAAAGTGGGTACGCCAACTTCATAATTATAGAATTTCCAGCGGGCACAGTTTTTTTAAATAAAAATGCTTACATCTATATACCAATCGTTAGTTCTTTGTTAGTTCTCGATAGTTCTTCAATATTTACGTTAGTTCTAAAAAAAATAAAAAAGTTACGAGGCATACAAAGTGAGTACGCTGACTTCAAAATTATAAAATTTCCAGCGGGCACCGTTTTCCGACTAAAAACGCTTAAATCTATATACCAATTTTTAGTTCCATGCATTGTAATTTGATTCATCTTCACACAATGAAAATCAAAGTAACACTGACATTAGAATAACTATCACATTATGATTCTCTCGAAGAGAAAGGATTGCTTATCAGTTCCAGGATAGCGCTTATCTGTGATATCCGCAATAGTAGTTGCAGGTGTCACTCGGTTAGATTATTTTTTAGGAGTGATAATTTTGATTACGTTATCAAAATGATTAACAGTTGAATATGTTCAGTTAATTAGAACATCCAAAAAAGACAACGCTTCCAAAAATTGGTTTTAGATAAGCAATGAAATCATATTTATACCTACTTAGTTGTGTGAAAAAGTGCATTTTATAAAAAGTCCATCATGGAAACAAAATAAACTATCCATCAAAATGAAAACCAGAGTCTGCTAAGTAAAATGGTATAAAGTAATTTATAAGCAGTGATTATTTGAATTGGATTAAGCAGATAAAATATGTACGATCAAAGAACTTCTGTTTGGTTAATTAAACTAATCGTTTGTATTGTTTGTATTTGTTTGTGTTCGGTATTAGTATTATCAAATTACATCATTAAACGTAACACGTTACGAGTGACAGTTGCACGGATCGAGACTGGAAGGTCATACGGACTTGAACAAACTGGAGACTGGAGTAGTGGATGGAATAAATGTGTACAACACATTACTAGCATGGCGTATTGGGAATGGCGGGGTCGAGACAATATTTATTTAGTTGTATAGTAGTATACTGTAAGCATTTTTCGTTGAATGAAGGTGCGCCCTGGAAATCAGAAGCATTAAATAAGTTTATCTATTGATTATTGGCTATACGTATATTTATTTAATTTTTTTAGAACTAACAAAATAAATGAGTGAGCCCATCTTACGATTAATATTAAGATATAGGCACTTTTAGTCAGACAAGGGTGCACGCTAGGAATGATTTGGGTTTGAGGTTGGCATAACCACGTTTAAGACCTTATTGCCTTTTTATTTTTTAAGAACTAGTAATAATATTGGGGAACTAACACGACATAACGAAGAACTAAAAATTGGTAAATAGATATAAGCGTTTTTAGTCAGAAAACGGTGCCCGCAGGAAATTTTATAAATATGAAGTCAGCGTACTCACTTTGTACGCCTCGTAACTTTTTTATTTTTTTGAGAACTAACGTAAATATTGGAGAACTATCGAGAACTAACGAAGACCTAACGATTGGTATATAGATATAGGTATTTATAGTCAGAAAAAGGTGCCCGCTGGAAATTGTATAATTGTGAAGTTAGCGTACCCACTTTGTATGCCTCGTAACTTTTTTATTTTTTGAGAACTAACGTAAATATTGGAGAACTATCGAGAACTAACGAAGAACTAATGATTGGTATATAGATACAGGCATTTATAGTCAGTAAAAAGTGCCCGCTGGAAATTCTATAGTTGTGAAGTTGGCGTACCCACTTTTTATGCTTCGTAACTTTTTTTATTTTTTGAGAACTAACGTAAATATTGGAGAACTATCGAGAACTAACGAAGAACTAACGATTGGTATATAGATATAGGTATTTATAGTAAAAAAACTGTTCCCGCTGGAAATTGTACAATTGTGAAGTTAGCGTACCCACTTTGTATGCCTCTTAACTTTTTTATTTTTTGAGAACTAACGTTAATATTGGAGAACTATCGAGAACTAACGAAGAACTAACGATTGGTATATAGATATAGGCATTTATAGTAAAAAAACTGTGCCCGCTGGAAATTCCATAACTGTGAAGTTAGCGTACCCACTTTTTATGCTTCGTAACTTTTTTATTTTTTGAGAACTAACTTTAATTTTGGAGAACTATCGAGAACTAACGAAGAACTAACGATTGGTATATAGATATAGGTATATATAGTAAAAAAAACTGTGCCCGCTGGAAATTCTATAATTGTGAAGTGTGCGTACCCACTTTGTATGCCTCTTAACTTTTTTATTTTTTGAGAACTAACGTAAATATTGGAGAACTATCGAGAACTAACGAAGAACTAACGATTGGTATATAGATATAGGCATTTATAGTAAAAAAAACTGTGCCCGCTGGAAATTCTATAACTGTGAAGTTGGCGTACCCACTTTTTATGCTTCGTAACTTTTTTATTTTTTGAGAACTAACGTTAATTTTGGAGAACTATCGAGAACTAACGAAGAACTAACGATTGGTATATAGATATAGGCATTTATAGTAAAAAAACTGTTCCCGCTGGAAATTGTACAATTGTGAAGTTAGCGTACCCACTTTGTATGCCTCATAACTTTTTTCTTTTTGAGAACTAACGAAAAAATTTGGGAACTATCGAGGACTAACGAAGAACTAACGATTGGTATATAGATGTAAACATTTCTCCTCAGAAAACGGCGCGTGCTAGAACCCGGAAGTGTGAAGTTAGCGTACCCACTTATAATCGGCTATAACTTTTTTATTTTTTGAGAACTAACGAAAAAATTTGGGAACTATCGAGAACTAACGATGAACTAACGATTGGTATGATCAAAAGTGGATACGCTAATATGGGTACGCCAACTTCACGGACCTATGCGATTGCGTTTACCAAAGTTTGTTTAGCGCCTAAGCTAAGTTAGACAATAAACAACAATGAATTTTTAAATTTTAGCTAATAATCTAGCGCATAGAATACTTTTTCGATTCTCATTTTTTACTATGTTATAATTGATGATTAATGTCTCATGGCACACACTCTTATATGTCGCTCTAAACACAGATTGTTTAAATTCCTCTTAACGCTGATGTTTTAACACTAAATACACAATTTAAGCTAGTCGGCTGGCAATAGCCCATTAAATTTAGTAAATAAATTAGCTTTGATGGAAGAAGCAACCACCCCTTCATACATTGCAATGTAATTACTAACGTTGATTGTTTCAACTCTTATAATTTAAACCAAAACAACTGTAATGCTATATATGATTTTAAAATATTACACCAAAACATAAGAAGTTATGGTAAAAACATTGACGAATTTCTAGTTTTATTACAAGGTATTAAATGTAGATTTAATTGTATTATTCTAACGGAAGCATGGTTGAATCATCAGGGAATCCAAGATCTTATGCATGGTTATAATAGTTTCAGAACCTATAACAATCTGAATCAAAGTGACGGTATCGTTGTCTACATCGATGACTCGTTATCAGTGTCCTGCAATCAGCTGCTAATCGGTGGCGTGGCTACGAGCTTGTCCTTGACCTTCGACTGGGCCGGAGCTACATGTAACCTGCTTTCTTTGTGTATACCGTAGTCCGAATACATCTTTACTGATTTTTTAACGACAACTTAAAATAATTATTGGAACTTAACACAATAAGTTCTCAGATAAATGTCTACGCAGGGGATTTGAATTGCGATATTTTTCAAACTAGTTTTAACTCAGAAGAAGAGCGGTACCTCGATATCCTGTCCGACTTAGGATTCATTGCTTGCATTGATAAAGTAACACGTCCTGCTAGTAAGACATGCATTGACCATTTTTTCATAACTTTGCCACCATCTTTCACAGCTTCCTCGGCTGTGTTGGAGACAGAAATAACAGATCATTTTACAACCTATCTGGAATTGCAATTCACCAGGTCGAAAAATATAGAAATAAAAAATTGTACTTCAAAGACAATCAATTGGCAAAGCATTGGCGTGGAACTAAATTCATCCAATTGGAACAATAGGAATTAAATTCGGTAGACGTGGACGAAGCTTCAGAAATGTTAAATAAGATTATAGGGCAAATTTGAGATAAATATACAATTATTGAAAATAAATCAGCCAAAGCCTCTAAATTAAAACCATGGATAACTAATGGGCTCCTAAAGTCAATACGCTATCGAGATAAGTTAAGTAAGCAGCTCCGACATCATCCTTTCAACACGCATTGTGGACAAGGTTTACTAGATACCGGAACATATTAATATCATTGATAAAGAAAGCTAAATACAGGTTATATAAGACTAAAATTGATGAAGCTAACGGTGACTCAAGAAAGTTCTGGAACATTACTAGTGGCAATAAGCTGGTATGACGCCACTTTAGGCACGTTTTTCCCATGTTATTCTTATGGGGATTATTTTTGGCCACTTTTTTAAAGACCCTGATCTTTGCCTGTACACCATAAATAAATGTTCAATACCATTGTACAACTTCATTACTATTTCAAATCCACATCCATTCGCATGTATATTCTCAAAATCGAGCGAGGTTTGTACGCGAACTCGGGCACGCTCGCGGCTCATGGTGTGCTCCTGACCCATGGTCGGGCTCCTGCTTCTCGCTTCTTGTCTCTAGTGGCGGGTCGGTGAAATGGCATCCTTTGAGGAAATCCTTTGCCTGACTACTTGGGAACCCAAGCCATTTGACATACAATAAATCACCCTTTCTCCTAATTACCTTTTCTACCAAATACATGTCTTTATACTTGGTCTTTAACAACTCCTCTGTATAGAAGCCTCCCCTGATTATATTGCCATTTTCATCTTTCAAGATATAAGTCACAGGCTTTGTATTCTTAACTTCTGCTATTGTAAATAGCTCACCTGTCCAATTTGGGGTATATCCTTTACTAAAAACATGTTTATACATGGAAATCCTTACGCTATCACCTACCGTAAACCTAATGTTACGGTACCTAATGTTAACCTTATATCTTGGCTTTTTAACTTGTACTACTTTAGAAGTCAACCTCTCATGCACATATTTACTATTCTTAATACTCACTTGGTTAGGCTTCATTCCTATAGATCTATGCACTTTATTATTATATTTTCTAATTAACTTTGGAAGTAAATCCAACCATTTATAACTCCCCTGAGCACTTAATTCCCTATATAACCAATTCTTTAAAGTTCTCTGAAACCTGTACACAATTGCAGCCTTAGTTGTAGAAAAAGTGTGATAGTGATTAATATTTAATTTTTTCATTAGTTTGCTAAAATATTGATTAAAAAATTCTTTTCCATTGTCAGATTGGATGTTTTTAACCCCCTTTGGAAGAATGGTTTTAATGGCTTCTGTAACCACCAATCCTGTCTTATTCTTTAGTGGAGCAGCATAAGCTTTTTTAGAAAATGTATCTATTAAAGTTAAAATATATTTATTGCCAGAATTCTCTCTAGCATAGTTTTGCATATCAATTAAATCTATTTGTATGGTTTCGTTTATACCTAATACTTTAAAAGACCTTCTAATGAAATTCTTTCTTGCAGGCTTATGAAGTTCGTAAGCAATTTCATTCATTTTTTATAACATCACTCTTTCCTTTAACTGTAAATATATTACCATTAGCCCCAATCAATAGATTATCTTCCATTCTTTTAATTACATAGTTTTCTGGTATATATGGTCTATTATCTATATACTTAAATCCACTTAAAGATGTGGGGTCAGCAACTAATAAATCAGGATTGTATTCCATCAAATTAAATTTTCTTCCTGCATATACAAATTTTGATCCATCATAATACATAGCTTGTGACATTAAACAAATATCATCTAAATATTCCCCCATTGGCAGATTCCTTATAAATTGTTTTTTGGCATCCCAACATTTTTATTTTTTATCAAAAGTTATAGTCTGTTCTTTTGTAACACAATCAGTGTCATCAATGGTAGGTTTAACACGTACTAACCTTTTATTATTAAAATCCCAATAGCTTGCTTCCATTTTTGGAACTTGTGAAACATTCAAAGCATCTTTAATATCTTTACCTTCCATTAAATCGCTAAGTTTCTGTTTCTTAGCATTCCAAACACCATTCTCTGATTATAAAAATGCATAATTATTATCGTCTTGTACAAATTTACCATCTTTTCGTATTAAAGTCTGTTGTAAAGTGGGTACATCATTTAAACTTTCACCCCTTTCCACATTAGTAATTTTCCGTTTCTTAGCACTCCAAACACCATTCCCTGATTCTAAAAATTCATAATTATTATTGTCTTGTACAAATGTACCACCATCTTTTCGTATTAAAGTCTGTTGTAAAGTGGGCACATCATCTAAACTTTCATTTCACCCTTTTCCACATTAGTCATTTTCTGTTTTTTAGCATTCCAATTTGTATTCTTAGATTCTAAAAACTCATATTTAGTTTTACCTTGTAAAAAGACATCACCTTTTCTAGTTAATGTCTGTCCCAAAGTTGATACATCATCTACAAACTCCCCATCTTTAACATTACCAATTTTACAGTTTAAACAATTCCAACTATCGTCTTGTAAATCTAAAGTAGGTTCACTACTAGCGCTGGGTTCTGCAGGCTTATTATATGGATTATACAGGGTTGGGCAAATGTGTGGATACCCCTAGTTAACTTTTTAACGCGTTGCAATAGGAAAACCAAACTCGGCACATATTTACAACATAAGAAATTGCACTTTTTCATCAAAGTTACAACTTTGCCCCAGCCCCCAAAATGGGGTATTTTGGGGGCAGCCCCAAATTTTCAAATGTAAACACCTATCATGTGACCCCTCATTTTAATGGGTTTATTAAGAGAAATTGAATGGCGCAAACCAGAGGTCAATATCGCACGCCTAATCAAAATGGCAGCCATTTTAATTTAACATTAGCAATCATGATAAAGTATGGACACCCCCAGTTAACTTTATAACGTGTGGCAGTGGGAAAACCAAACTCGGCACATGTTTACAACATAAAAAATTCACTTTTTCATTAAAGTTAGAACGTGTACCCGGCCCCCAAAATGGGGTATTTTGGGGGCAGCCCCAAATTTTTAAAAGTAAACACCTATCATGTGACCCCTCATTTTAAATGGTTTCTCAAGACAAATTAAATGGCGCAAACTAGAGGTCAATATCACACCCCTAATCAAAATGGCAGTCATTTTGGAATATCCCCTATTAATTTTTTAACAGATTATAGCAGGAAAACTAAACTCAGCATACCTTTGTGAAAAAAGAGAATTCACCTTTTGGTCAGTATTAAAATATATAATTTTTAAAGTTAACTGGGGGTGTCTAGACTTTATCATGATTGCTCATCTTAAATCATTAAAATGGCTGCCATTTTGATTAGGCGTGGGATATTGACCTCTGGTTTGTGCCATTCAATTTCCCTTGATAAACCCTTTAAAATGATGGGTCACATGATAGGTGTTTACATTTGAAAATTTGGGGCTGCCCCCAAAATACCCCATTTTGGGGGCTGGGGCAAAGTTGTAACGTTGATGAAAAAGTGCAATTTCTTATGTTGTAAATATGTGCCGAGTTTGGTTTTCCTATTGCAACGCGTTAAAAAGTTAACTAGGGGTATCCACAAATTTGCCCAACCCTGTATAAACGATAAAATGTATCTATAAACATATTTTTATTTAATAAATAATTCCACTTTCTCTCAATTCCTCAATAATGGAATCTATTTCATTATCCACTCCTGAGTTACCGGCTTGGCGACTTAGCCAAAGAAGTCTTAACCTATCTACAAGCTCATTAGGATCGTCCCAATAAATATAGTCTATTTTATTACCAGTCACTTGTCTCAAACCTTCACCAACAGATTTAAATAGAGGATTAATTATATTAAAGTATTTAGTATGTCTATTACTTGAAATTGGTGCACCATCTTTGTAACTCTTTAAATGTCCATTTGTAGCTTCCAAAATCTCTTTATAATTTTGTAAATAGGCGGAGTATAATCCTCAGGTTCTTTTAAAGTTAACAATTCCTACAAACCTTTTGTCCCCTTGTAGGTTTTATTTGCAACTGTAACATCATCATTGGCAATATCAACTTCCTTATTTCCAACTAGCTGTTTGCCCGTTCTACGTACGGGAATCTTGTGGTACGGTAAGTTAAAACCTTATATTCAGAACAGGAGTTGGTTTGCATATTTAATTTGCATTTTTCCAGATATGATGGCAAAACTATAATTGTTTAGGAATACATATAGAAGGTAAACCTTCTCAAATACAATATCTGAAAGTTTCAAAGCCAAAACGAATGCTTCGCAATTAAATGTCACCCGATCGTGTTAGTCCATATTTGATATCTAATGATGAAAGGAATTGCTTTACAGTATAGATCTATGAGGCATAGCCCTAAGGTAGGCCTGTAATTGAAAGTTACTTTTCACACTGGTTAAAAGTAGTTAAAACACTACCTCAACCTCACTACTGCACACTTTATTCGGGTTGAAATTTCTATTAACAATGGTGTTCTCGTCTTTTCCACGAAAAATAAGGACATTAATGCGTTACCAATAATCATCGACATATAAAACTAACTAGTTTTATATGTCGATGCCAATAATAGACATACACACACAAATACAGAATTGAGTCCACTCAACATTTTGGAGTCCAGACAGAAAACGCTAAAAACTATACAGTAAGAAGACATCAATTAAATTTAATAAGCAATAAGGTGCAGTGTTTATAAATAAATAGTGAAAATAGTGATGCGTTTGTATGTAAAAATGATTCTTACTGCTACCAACGTTTACATTTTAGAAAATAACTGTAGTACTTACGACTAATTCAAACTGTCCTTCTAATCAAACTGTATTATAGGTGTTAATCTGTTTGCAAATATATAAATAAATAAACAAATAAATACACAGGCCACAAAACATGTAACATGTAACGTTAACAACGTAAAGCTTTGAAAAATTACTATGGTTTGCTAAAAAAAAAAACTTTCACTAGATGTGGTGCAGTACCGAAGTTATTAATCTCCTTTGGTTTTAATTTTTTTTTTTTTTTAGTTTTCGAAAATCAAAGTTATTTCCCATTAATAGCATTATTTGTAAGCAGCTTTTAATGTTAACATATTAATGACAGTTTGAAGAAACCGCCTTTATCCAAACAAAGGTTTCTTATTTAAAAGATTACGTAATCTCTAAACAATAATCGGTACATATATCTAGCAAACATTCGGAGGAAATGTGAAGAAAAACGCACAAATCTGGGGTTTTGTACGTTTGTAGTTTTATTTCCTAAGTAGGAAAAGTACCGATATCGTTGTCGAAATTTAAGTAAGTAGAAACCAAAACTGACACATTTGAAAAGCGAGTTTAGCTACATCTGTTAAGTTAAACCTCTGTTACGGTACGATCACATCGAAATCAGAAAGATCTTCCAAGATCGCAGCAACAACCACGATCACCCACTACAGTTGTGATTTTTTACTTTGCACTTAACACAACTGTCCTTGAAGCGCTGTCAATGAGTGGAAACCTTTGTAATCTACAGTATTGGTGACGATGATTAAAAAAATTTAAGTTTCCTTGCACTAATACAACACTGATTCACGGTATTTTCCCCGGTTATCAAAACTCAAGAACAATCGTTGCACTTGCGATTAATTAAAGCTGATAAGTAAGGCACATTGTTTTTAATCTCACTTGGTTTGGATGTGCTGACAAAACTTGATCGGAAATGGTTGCAGTATTTGTAAACAACTTTGAATGTAAACATATCAGTGACAGCTAGAAGTGAGAACTAATCCAAACAGCTGATCGTTATTTCATAAAATGTAATAGTAAACATTGGGAGACAATTTGAAAAAATCGATCAAAATTGGGTTTTTGGTGGTTTGTTATTTTGTTTTCAAAGAAGCGAGGCCATGTTTTTATAGCCAAAGACACTCTCACCAATCCAGTAAATACGGAAAAATGATTAGAACCTTGATCGGTACTCTAATTTTCTAGGAGTAGGCCGCGTAAAATGACATTTTGGCGTTACAGAAGCAGTCACAGAATGGACAGACAAACAGACAAACAGACATACAGACAGAAATTGAGATAAGACTCGTTTCGGCTTTCTTAGGCTATGAAACGTAAAAATAACCAAAAAAATGCATGATTCTAAGCAATGTACAGACAAAACTGTAATTTTATTTATATAGATGAAATATTATTTGCTTTTCGTCTAATACCATATGTAGTGTCTGTCATACTACTTTTACTGAGGTAATTTCCTAAATAGTCTGATGCTAAAAGACCAAAATCTAATTTCTGTGGGGTGTGTGGTTGTAATGGTTGTAATCTTGGTATTATTGGTATTCTAGATGGAGTCATTGGGAGAATCTCCATTCGAGGCCTCTCTGTTTTGGCGATTTTTATTAATTCTTATTGGCTCTATTAAAGGTTGGAATGTTTGGAACCTCTCTTCAGCCTCAAGAAACTTGCCACGTTTTAAAGCTCTATATTTTTCTCGTATTTGATTTGCAGAGTCAACCAATTCTTGTTGACCAAATCTTCCATTTTTTTAATAGAAAATTTTAACTTTAGTCCTATTGATTTTAGGAACCTAGCATTTTGTACACTTATAGATAGCTGCCCACTCTTATAAATTCTCATATCTTTTTTATATTACAAGTAATTGTAGTTTCTTCTCCGTTAAAGTCAATTGCCTTGTCGTGCTGATCGGCAAATGTAATACTGACACTATCTAAACTTCTCTTATTTACAGGAAAATATATAATATTTCTTGGAACTTCAATAATTTTGTAGCCAGGAGGAGCTTCTGGATAAAAACTATGTATGGTGTGTGAATTGTTGCCATTTAAATAGGACCCATTTGCAATATTACATTTTACTCTAATCACATTTACATTATTAATGTTTATTTTATTTGTAGATTCAAACTGAACACCAGGAGTAGAAACACCTTTAAATCCCAATAAAACAGACCCTAAACATGGCTTTGTAAAATCAAACACGTGGCTAGAAAGTAATGTCGCTTTCATAGTTTTATTATTAGCTGTAAGGAAAAAGTCTGGGATTTGCTTTTGAATTTCCTTTGCAAGCTCAACTAAACCACCTCATATGTTCCTTCAGAAATTTCTATTGTAACTGGAGCATTGTGGTCATAATTGAAAACATCATCACCTTCTCTAATGGTTAATTTGTTGCCTTTAAGTTGATTTAATTTTGGAATAAGCCCTCTGAATAATATTGTTTGGAGATTTCTGGAATCCCTGAAGAGAACAATGAAAACATATTTCTTATAATCCGTCAAATCTCCAAGGTATTGAATTTCAAATTTGAAGATAATATGGTGGATGCTGCACATAGACTCTCAAAAAACAAAAACAAGCCTACTGAGCCACGAAGTATTATCATTAAATTTTGTCGGCGACTCGATATGGAGGAGATGCGCAGGAGATCTTGGGTGAAGAGACCGTTCCCCGCGACGGAGTTGGGCTTCAACAGCGAGAGACGAGTATACATCAACCTATCACTCACCAAGGAGTCCCGGGTGCTGTGGGCGGAGGTGCGAAACTTCAAGGACAAGCACAACTTTAAGTACGCATGGATCACCAGCGCAGGCAAGATGTTTCTCCGGAAACGAGAAAATGAACCAGCTGTGTTTATCAGTGATAAATCTGATCTTGATAAGCTTGTGTGAATTTCTCAGCATATGTAGCAGGTATTTATATATTGCATGTACGATCTTATGTATTTATTGCACTTAGATTTTTTACAGTATTTATGGTTGAAAGTTTATTATTGTTATTAGATATTTATAGTTCTATTATTATTATATTAATTATTTATCAGTACCTAATTAACTCATTGCATGGCATGTATTAATAATTTAATTCAAGTTTATTACCAAAATGTTCGAGGATTAAGATCAAAAACCACACAGTTTAGATTGGGTATATTAGGTTGTAATTGGGATATTGTTGCAATAACAGAAACTTGGCTTAATGACTCCATTTTTAGTGCAGAGTTAGTAGTGGAGAACTGCCGGTTTTACCTCACTTTAGACACGTTTTTCCCATGTTATTCTTATGGGGATCATTTTTTGGCCACCAATTCCAAAAATCCTGATCTTTGCCCAAATATCCCTATAAAATTGTCAAACCTTATTTCTTAGTTATTCCCTATAAATATATTCGATATTAAGAAAAAAATAAAAAAAAACTAATTATTTCATTTATTGACCCATGCATGTGTATATGTATAGTAGTATAGTTTGTCGGTGCCGTTTTTTGCGCATCGGCATTTTTGGGCCAACTCCCCGCCCATGCCTAATTGCTAGTACATCTACCATTCCCCTTTCTAGTTGATGTATTATATTTCTGTCTTATCTTATCTATATATTAGACGTATGAGTTGTTTAATATTGTTAGTATAGTTTGTCGGTGCCGTTTTTTGTGGTGCGAGGTTTTTGGGCCAACTCCTCCCCCCCTCACCCCTCACCCCCTCACCACTCCCCTCTGCCCCATGCACAATTGCTAGTACATCTATCATTCCCCTTTCCAGTTGATATATTATATTTCTATTTCAAAATCATGTATGTGCGAACTCGGCTCATGGCGTGGGCACGCTCCGGGCTCCTGCTTCTTGCCTCTAGTGGTGGGGCTGTGAAATGGTATCCTTAGTGGAAATCCATGAATTCTGGCTACTTGGGAACCCAAGCCATTTGACATACAATAAATCACCTTTTCTCCTAATTACCTTTTCTACTAAATACATGTCTTTATATTTGGTCTTTAACAACTCCTCTGTATAGAAGCCTCCTCTGATTATATTACCATTTTCATCTTTCAAGATATAAGTCACAGGCTTTGTATTCTTAACTTCTACTATTGTAAATAGTTCCCCTGTCCAATTTGGGGTATATCCTTTACTAAACACATGTTTATATTTGGAAATTCTCACGCTATCACCTACCTTATATCTTGGCTTTTTAACTTGCACTACTTTAGAAGTCAACCTCTCATGCACATATTTACTGTTCTTAATATTCACTTGGTTAGGCTTCATACCTATAGATCTATGCACTTTATTATTATATTTTCGAATTAACTTTGGAAGTAAATCCAACCATTTATAACTCCCCTGTGCACTAAATTCTCTATATAACCAATTCTTTAAAGTTCTCTGAAACCTCTCCACAATTGCAGCCTTAGTTGTAGAAAATGTGTGATAGTGATTAATATTTAATTTTTTCATTAGTTTGCTAAAATATTGATTAAAAAATTCTTTTCCATTGTCGGATTGAATGTTTTTAACCCCCTTTGGTAGAATGGTTTTAATGGCTTCTGTAACCACCAACCCTGTCTTATTCTTTAGTGGAGCAGCATAAGCTTTTTTAGAAAATGTATCTATTAAAGTTAAAATATATTTATTGCCAGAATTCTCTCTAGCATAGTTTTGCATATCAATTAAATCTATTTGTATGGTTTCATTTATACCCAATACTTTAAAAGACCTTCTAATGAAATTCTTTCTTGCAGGCTTATGAAGTTCGTATGCAATTTCATTCATTTTTTATAACATCATCCTTTCCTGTAACTCTAAATACATCACCATTAGCCCCAATCAATAGATTATCTTCCATTCTTTTAAATACATAGTTTTCTGGTATATATGGTCTATTATCTATATACTTAAATCCACTCAAAGATGTGGGGTCAGCAACTAATAAATCAGGATTATATTCCATCAAATTAAAAATTTTTTCTCCATATACAAATTTTGATCCATCGTAATGCATAGCTTGTGACATTAGACAAATATCATCCGTATGTTCTCCCTCTGGTAGATTCCTTATAAATTGTTTTTTGGCATCCCAACATTTTTCTTTTTTATCAAAAGTTATAGTCTGTTCTTTTATAACACAGTCAGTTTCATCAATGGCAGGTTTAACACGTACTAACCTTTTATTATAAAAACTCCAATAGCCTGCTTCCATTTTTGGAACTTGTGAAACATTCACAGCATCTTTACTATCTGTACCGTCTATCAAATTGCTAAGTTTCTGTTTCTTAGCATTCCAAACACCATTCTCTGATTCTAAAAATTCATAATTATTATCATCTTGTATAAATTTACCATCTTCTTTTCGTATTAAAGTCTGTTGTAAAGTGGGCACATCATCTAAACTCTCACCCTTTTCTACATTAGTAATTTTCCGTTTCTTAGCATTCCAAACACCATTCTCTGATTCTAAAAATTCATAATTTTTATTGTCTTGTACAAATGTACCACCATCTGTTCGTATTAAAGTCTGTTGTAAAGTGGGCACATCATCTAAACTTTCACCCTTTTCCACATTAGTAATTTTCTGTTTTTTAGCATTCCAATTTTTATTCTTAGATTCTAAAAACTCATATTTAGTTTTACCTTGTAAAAAGACATCACCTTTTCTAGTTAATGTCTGTCCCAAAGTTGATACATCTTCTACCAACTCCCCATCTTTAACATTACCAATTTTACGGTTTAAACCATTCCAACTATCATCTTGTAAATTTAAAGTAGGTTCACTACTCATGGTTGCCGCCCTGGGTTCTGCAGGCTTATTATATGGATTATATAAACGATAAAATTTATCTATAAACATATTTTTATTTAATAAATAATTCCACTTTCTCTCAATTCCTCAATAATGGAATCTATTTCATTATCCACTCCTGAGTTACCGGCTTGGCGACTTAGCCAAAGAAGTCTTAACCTATCTACAAGCTCATTAGGATCATCCCAATAAATATAGTCTATTTTATTACCAGTCACTTGTCTCAAACCTTCACCAACAGATTTAAATAGAGGTTTAATTATATTAAGATATTTAGTATGTCTATTACTTGAAATTGGTGCACCATCTTTGTAACTCTTTAAATGTCCATTTGTAGCTTCCAAAATCTCTTTATAATTTTGCAAATCAGCCTGAGTATAGTTCTCAGGTTCTTTTAACGTTAACAATTCCCATAAACCTTTTGTCCCCTTGTAGGTTTTATTTGCAACTGTAACATCATCATTGCCAATATCAACTTCCTTATTTCCAATAAAAAATTTATTTGCTTCTCGTCTAATACCATATGTAGTGTCTGTCATACTACTTTTACTGAGGTAATTTCCTAAATAGTCTGATGCTAAAAGACCAAAATCTAATTTCTGTGGGGTGGATGGTTGTAATGGTTGTAATGGTTGTAATCTTGGTATCATTGATATTCTAGATGGAGTCATTGGGAGTATCTCCATTCGAGGCCTCTCTGATGTGATTTTCTTTAATTCTTTTAATGGCTCTATTAAAGGTTGGAATGTTTGGAACCTCTCTTCAGCCTCTAGAAACTTGCCACGTTTTAAAGCTCTATATTTCTCTCGTATTTGATTTGCAGAGTCAACCAATTCTTGTTGAATGTTTTTCATCTTTTATTTACATTTTATTTATCTCATTTGACAAAGGATTGTACTCAAACACTTTATCATGTATTATCAAACAATATGCAGATGTATTTGCTGGCACATTTTCTGCAGTTTCAATCTCTAATTTAATATCAACAATTCCTTCTTTCACTGTTTCGTTCTGTCTAGAACAGTCTATTACAATTAGTGGATATTTCTTCATAAACTCAGCCCTACTAATCATAGGATCTGGGATAGTATTATAGTAAGTCTCTCTAAACCTCATAAACATCTCATAAGCTTTAGAGACATCTCCATTTTCAAAGTCGAGATTTAAATCACTATAAGGATAATATTCAGAGTTTAGAAATACTTTGAGATTTTTTAATTTACAGTGATCAAATTCATCAGTTCTTTTTCGTGCACTATTGTCCCTAGCTGTTTGGAAACCAAATATAATATACCTAGGCTTCTCCAAACTTGAAGATGTCTTTACTGACCATGTATGTCTTGTGGTATTGGGATATGATGGAAGTTCATGCAGCTCTAAACTTCTAAATGCAATTTGCAAATTTTTATTTTGCAATAACATCTTTTGTAATTGTAACTTCTCTCCATCTGATGGTATCACATGTGGCATGACCCATTGAATAGAGTTAAGTGTAATTTTGGGAATCGTATCAGCAGTGCCACTGGCTGGAGCACTAGTGGTTGTTAATATACAATTCAAATCATTTTTGGATCTTTTCAACACCAATTCTTGTTTGACATTTACTAATACCTTATTAAAATCCTCAAATACACCCATTAACAGCTCTAATGGCAAACATGTACTAAACTTGCCACCTTTATGGAACTCTTTTAAATTTGTGTCAGAATCAAATGCTACATTTGACAATTTAGTAGTTTTATTGTAAGAGCTCAATATTTTCATAAGACTAGAAATTCCTGGGTTTCTTACAATGTCTATTTCTTTACCTGCAACTTCGTATCTAATTTCATCAAATAAGAACGCAAATGCATTATTTATAAAATGACCTTTTTCATGATTTTCAATTTCTCCCTTAATATACAGATAACTCCTACACGGGAGAGTTAGCAAATCTTGATTATTAATACATATTCGAATTTCATCAGAATTATTTATTGCTAAAGTGTTGTGGGGAACATAGGAGTGATTTGTAATTTTAACCACACTATCGTCGAATTGGGATTTCCCTGTAACGTCTAGAAAATCTTCCATTTTTATTAATAGAAAATTTTAACTTTAGTCCTATTGACTTTAGGAACCTAGCATTTTGTACACTTATAGATAAATTCTTATAAATTCTCATATCTTTTTTATATGACAAGTAATTGTAGTTTCTTCTCCGTTAAAGTCAATTGCCTTGTCATGTTGATCGGCAAATGTAATACTGACAACATCTAAACTTCTCTTATTTACAGGAAAATATATAATATTTCTTGGAACTTCAATAATTTTGTAGCCAGGAGGAGCTTCTGGATAAAAGCTATGTATGGTGTGTGATTTGTTGCCGTTTAAATAGGACCCGTTTGCAATATTACATTTTACTCTAATCACATTTACATTATTAATGTTTATTTTATTTGTAGATTCAAACTGAACACCAGGAGTAGAAACACCTTTAAATCCCAATAAAACAGACCCTAAACATGGTTTTGTAAAATCAAACACGTGGCTAGAAAGTAGTGTAGCTTTCATAGTTTTATTATTAGCTGTAAGGAAAAAGTCTGGGACTTGCTTTTGAATTTCCTTTGCAAGCTCAACCACCTCATATGTTCCTTCAGAAATTTCTATTGTAACTGGAACATTGTGGTCATAATAGAAAACATCATCACCTTCACTAATGGTTAACTTTTTTCCTTTAAGTTGATTTAATTTTGGAATAAGCCCTTTGAATAAAAGTTTGGATTTAGTATTAATTAATGCTTCTCCATTTTTACCTACTATAACTTTAAGTTTTCCATTTAATAACCGGTTTAAATCATCAACTGAGATATCTCCTTTTGGTAATGTCATTTTCTCTACTTTGTAATATGTTAAAGTATTTAGTGGTTTTTTAACATTAAATATTGAATTATAACTTTGAAAATCTACCAATCCAATAACATAATCATCATTTAATTCTATGGGAGGAAAGAATACTGACTTTAGCTCTGGCTCTGTACCCGAAAATGTTATAGTAAATGAATCCATTTTTATAAAGAAATATTTTTTATGAATGATAAACATAAAATTCCACAAATAGAACTATTTAAATCTTGTATTTGATCGGTTGTATGGTAGATTTTATATCCCTCAAAATATTTAATTACTTCTTTTGGAGGTTGGATTCCAAATGGGTCAAAATAAATTACAATATCTTTATTTTTACGATATGCTGTCCAATGTGTGCCAGATGAGCTATCTAAATTAACTATTCCGCACTCTTTTACTCTTGGTGTTAGATTTTTTAGCTCGCTTTTTAGGTACACTCCCCTGAAGTGAGGCACGTCTTTTGCGGCCTCTAACAGCTGGTAGTTGTCCATCTTTTTTATTAAATTTTAATCCCATTCCCATCTTTGCTTTTGCCTTCATCAAATTTGTCACGGCATAAGCAGCTGCTCTTTCAGCAAGATTTGCATCCTTGGCCGTTACTCTAGTCCAAGCTAAGTCTGCTAATCTCATGTCTGCTTTGTTCCGAGCAGCAGTATCGGGATTATTCATGTAGAATATGTCATGCTCTTTACAATAAGAGTCTAGTTTATTTTTTGGAGGTACATTTTTAGCTAAATTCTCACGTACATTCGTCCCAGGTCCACAGTATTGATATGTTGGTATGTGAAGTGGAAATGGAAGGTTATTTATAAGAGTATTCAATAACCCTCGACCTCTGTAAGGCTTTAGGAATAAACCTTTGCCCTTTTTACATGTTTTCTTATTAACATTTTTTACCATTTTTATTATATAAAAAATGTCTTTTATTCAACAAAAACACAAATTTAAAATAGTACATACTAAAGAAAATATACCAAAGAAGTTGGGTCTATTTCCTACCAATATTCGATGTGTTATTTGCGGTCCAAGTGGAAGTGGGAAGACGGTTGTAATTTATAACCTAATTGTAAGAAAGGAAGGATTAAAATTTACAAACTTATATTTAATATCCAAATCGTTAGAACAAGAAAAATATAAAAAAATAATTGAAATATTTAGTTTGTGTGATGAAGTGAAATTACACACGTTTACTGACTGTGAAATCACACCAAATGATGTAAAATCACAGTCAGTTGTTGTATTTGATGACATAAATAGTCCAAATATTACACAATTTTTCTCAATGGGTCGACATAAAAATATTAACTGTTTTTACTTGTGTCAATCTTACAGCAAAGTACACAAACATTTACGTGATAATGTAAATTTCCTAATATTATTCAAACAAGATGATTTAAATTTAAAACATGTATATCACAATCATGTTGGTAATGACTTTTCATTTGACCAATTTAAAAATCTCTGTCATCAATGTTGGGATAAAACTAAATATGGCTTTTTCGTAATAGACAAAGAAAGGTCAAAGAATAATGGCAAATATAGATTTATGTTTGACCAATTCTATCAAGAGGATTGTAAGGGTAAATAAATGAAAGATTTTTTTAACATTTGCATTTATTATACATCTACACATTTTGAACATCGATTTTATAATGACCGAACGCAAGAGTATTGATGCCATCTTCTAGAATAAACCTCTTGTCATCGTCAAAGGATAGTACTTTTTTATTCATGGTTAAGGTTTGAAGATGATGATTTATAGATTTAATTCTTGTCACATTCTCATAGTAATCTTGCCCAGTTGCAAGGCAGTTCAAATAATGTTGATGTCTGAGGAGATGTTTAACAGTGGCACCATCAGCTCCTTTAGCTTTCTTCACCTCTAAAGCTTGCTTGTCTTCTTCATATAACCATTTTAGAGGAATGTAAGAATATAACTTTGGTCTTAAACCACAATATTCATACATAATATGACCACCTAATTCATCTTTAAACTTTCCAGTGACTTTTTTATTTTTATCAGAGTATAAGAAATGGTCTTTACTATATCCAGAGGTATCAAAATAGTGTAAGTCACATTCTATTTCCTTGTAAAAGTCCTCTGTAACTATAGCATACATTAATGAATCTGTATCTGTCATTAGAAATCTTTTGTTCTTAAATTTTGACATGTAATTATAGTGGAAATCATACATTATTACTTTACTGATATCCAAAATGGTCATCCCTAAATATATTGGTTTATTAAACTTTACAACTAATTTATTTAAATGTATAGCATGTAAATTGTTATCAAACTTTTTGCTACAGTCAAACCTTGGATTAGTGACATATTTTGTTAATAGTGACTCATCCTTGAGATATATATCACGAAACTTGCGTTGATTCATGATTGTTCGACCAAAGAGACTATTATTTAACAATTTATAAAAGTCTTTTTCGAAATCAGTTTTAGCACATTTGCGTTTTTCAATATTAAAATTAATATAGGGCGCAAGCCATTTAGACTGTCTAAATTTTAAAATTCTATGGTATTTTGTTACAATCAAACCCAATTCCTCATATTTTTGTAATGCTTTATAATGTAAAATATATTTAGTTTTGTCATTTAAATTAGGTATTAATTTGCCATTCATTTTCTCTGGTGCTAATGGATAGTCATTATGTAAATCATGTAAGCTTTTATCATATTTTAAATCAACTTCTAAAATGTATCCAAACTCATCATTTTGATTATATTTGTAGTCTATCTCATTAGTCCAACTGAATCCATCCACAGGCAGTGGCTCGCACATTGCTGTAGAGTATAGTGAGTTACAATCTAAATATATTAAATAGACACTCTCTTGATTGGGATCATAGTGTTCACCCATATATCTATTATTTGCTTTAGCGTAACGTGTAGAAATCATACTGACTCCTCCTCTGATCGCACTTTCTATGAACAAATGCATGTCAACATCTTTGAATATTTGTAATTTTATTCCTGTCATTCTAAGACAGGCCTCCCATGTAAGTCCAGGAAGTGAATACATATGTACAGGGTCAAGTTTGTAATCTTTTAAACACAGGTCTCTAAATGTCTCAAACACATCAGCCAGTAGCAATACATCTGTTTTAAGATATAAATCATGATATTCTTGTAAATTATGTATATTAAAATGGGTCCATACATTTTTAGCATGTTCATATTCATTGGGAGAGATATGTTCTTTAGTTATAGAACTGTAAAATGTTTCAATTGGGGGTAGAGACTCTGCGAACTTATCTGGTCCCGTCATATATTCATAGGGATATACACCTTTACGTTGTAGTAGTGGATTTTGTATGAATCTAAATGTGTTCAAATTGGAAGCCAATTTATATAATGGAAGGGACAGAAAGTTGTATGAATCTAAAAATACTAAATCATCAACAGAGAATGATATATATTTTTCCATATCTTTAGCTATACAATTTAATTTACGTTTATTAAACTTTCCCAAATGTTGCATTATTATGTGACCATCATAATTTTTCAAGTTATGGAAGAATACTGGTATTTTCTTTGTTACTTTATAGTTTAAATTACAATCATTGTGGGCAGCTCCACGGTATTGTCCAGAGGAATGGCAATGATCTCTCACCCTATCAAAATATAGGGGCTTTTCACAAATGTGACAATGTGTTGAGTTTTGGAAAGATACCTCTTGCTCAGGGGTCATTTGAAGAGGAATATATATTGCCATTTGATTTTTAATATAATCATAAGCCTGAAATAATCTTTCAAAAAACACATCCATAACATTTGTGCCACTGTACAACTCTTCAGAAATAATTTTTGAATCTTTTACTACGACAAATGCAAATCCCGATGGAATATGTATATTAGAGTTTATAAAGCATTCAAAATCTGCATAAATTACATATGGGGCTTTAAGTTGATATTTATAGTTTTTAAATTGTAATGTATCTTGTTTAGACATTTCCACTCGTTGAGCATCAAAGCTTTTACAATATGTTACATGACGTTCTAATATATCATTAGTGTAAAAATGTTGTAAACACAACTTGCAAAAATGCTGCTTATGGCCATGTTTTGTAGAGTGGAACATTAACCTATCAAAATCACGAATTAAACAATAATGTGATTTACGACCTTCTTGTAATAATAATAAATCTATGTGAGTATTACTATTTAGTTTAGTCGTTCTTAATGGATATATAAATTTATCATATTCAACCCCAAATACATTAATACTTATATCATTCTGTGTTTCAAATTTATCTATATCAGATATTTTCACAGGATACTTTATGTTTGTCATATTCAACTGACTTTCATAGGGTACATAATTAGAAACCCTTTCAGCATTGTTTGCATACCTTGGATGTAAAGCTGCTAAAATCGACCAAAGAAAGCATCTATTGTCAGAATTCTTTATATTTAAAACAGCATGTTTTGATTGAATACTTTTTGGTGTGGGGATATATGACTTTGGAGTTAGGGGTTTATACTTGTAAACATGCAACTGCCAATATTTAGTATGGTCATATATCCATCCACTGCCTTGGGCTTGATATTTGTGTATGGAAGCATCAATCTTTGAAAGTGCATTTTCAATTTGAAGCTTTAAATCTCTCTTCTCAATAGTTAAGGTAGTAAGACTTCGAAAATCTGCTATACATTCTTTTTCATTAACTAATTTACCATTTTGATCCATTGAATATTTTATAAATTTGATTCTCCTAACTAAAGTCCATTTTATCGGTAGAGGACAAGACTTGAGATTATTTTCAAGTTCAGCTCTAATCGATTCACCCACAAATTTAATCATTGTGTATGGACATTTCATACAAGAATTGACATGTCTTTTAAAATGTCCAACAACATTTTTCTTACAAAAATTACAAGTCTTGTGACTTTGTAATATATGCGATTTTAGAGTCATGTTATTTTCACAGATTAAATCACAAACTTTGCACAGTTTCACCTTCATTTGATGAATTACCTTGTAGTGACGAATCATATTACTTTTGGTGGTGAGCGACACGGAGCAGTGTTGACAGGTGGGCCTCATTTTTATATATAACAAAAAAAATTTGTGTCACTTCTATTTATAGACTTTTCGAAAATTTCAAAATTTTGGAAATTTTAAAAATTTTCAGCTAGAAATTAAAAATTTGTAAAAAATTACTTCAACAGATCCAAGACTAGCAAGGAGCAAGCCCAAGTGAGTGACGTTTTCACCACGTCACCACTAGAGGCAAGAAACAACCAACACAACCATGAGTCAGGAGCGCGCCCACGCCATGAGCCGAGTTCGCACATACATGATTTTGAAATAGAAATATAATATATCAACTGGAAAGGGGAATGATAGATGTACTAGCAATTGTGCATGGGGCAGAGGGGAGTGGTGAGGGGGTGAGGGGTGAGGGGGGGAGGAGTTGGCCCAAAAACCTCGCACCACAAAAAACGGCACCGACAAACTATACTAACAATATTAAACAACTCATACGTCTAATATATAGATAAGATAAGACAGAAATATAATACATCAACTAGAAAGGGGAATGGTAGATGTACTAGCAATTAGGCATGGGCGGGGAGTTGGCCCAAAAATGCCGATGCGCAAAAAACGGCACCGACAAACTATACTACTATACATATACACATGCATGGGTCAATAAATGAAATAATTAGTTTTTTTTTATTTTTTTCTTAATATCGAATATATTTATAGGGAATAACTAAGAAATAAGGTTTGACAATTTTATAGGGATATTTGGGCAAAGATCAGGATTTTTGGAATTGGTGGCCAAAAAATGATCCCCATAAGAATAACATGGGAAAAACGTGTCTAAAGTGAGGTAAAACCGGCAGTTCTCCACTACTCCGCAGTTCCCCGACCAGTACCAAGTGTACCGTAGGGACAGATGTCAATTGCGGACTGGAATGTCGAGGGGTGGAGGGGTGTTAGTTGGAGTAGCTTCTCACATCAAATCCCGTAGGCTTCATTTTTTGGAAACTGAGGGAGAAAATATTTGGCTGAAGTTGGAATTCCCTAATAACATATCTTTAATTGTGTCTGTTGTTTATTTTAAGCCTAACAGTTCTCTCAATGATTATATTAACTATTTTGAAAAAATCGATTTGTATAATATAAAAAAAGAAAAGCTTTTAATATTAGGAGATTTTAATTTACCAATAATGGGGAAAATGTTTGATCTAGCTACAAGTGGTGAAATTTGTAAGCAATTGTTGTTTTTTATGAAAAGTTATTGTTTACGTTTACACAATGACATTAAGAATGTGAATGGAAGAACTCTGGATTTGGTCTTATCTGACATAGATAATGTTGATGTAACTGAAGATGCGACTGCGTTAGTGAATGTCGATAAGCATCACCCACCTTTACATGTTACTTTTAAAATATTCAATTCATCTAAGTGTGGTTTTAGTTCATATAGTTGGTTCCGTAATTATAAACGATCTGATTTTCTTTCAATGTATAATGGCTTTAAAAATATATCTTGGTTACAGCTTTATAGTGAGAAAAATGTAGATAGTGCTGTGGAATTATTTTATAAAGAAATCAATAATGTAATTGATTTATGTGTTCCTGTGGTAAAAAAGTTTAAGTCTAAATTTCCTCCATGGTTTAGTAAAGATTTAATTGCCTTAGTAAAGAGGAAAGAGAAATTGTTGCGAAAATATAATAAATATAAGATTCCACAGTTTTATAATGAGTACAAGGAACTACGTAAAACTATCAAGAAGGATATAAAAATTGCTTATAGAAATCATATTGATGGTATTGAAAATGGATGTAATTTTGATCCTAAGGTATTTTGGAGTGAAATTAATAAGTTGAAAAATGTATCTAACTTACCAGCTGCAATGTGTATAGATGGTGAGGAGGTGGAGGGGGGAGAGCAGATCGCGGAAAGCTTTGCTAAATATTTTAGTTCTGTTTATGATCCTTATCAGTTGGACGGCTCGGAGTTGTGCAGCCGTGCGCTCCGCTCCCCGGTGTTGCCAGGGGTCCCGACCATGACACTCGTAGGGATCACTCGCTCTGAGGTGCAATCAGCTCTTCGCAAATTAAAGCCAAAACGTTCTGTAGGATCAGATGGTATTCCTCCTTACATTTTCAAAGCATGTGCGGAACACTTTGTCGCTCCTTTGTTGTATATTTTTAATCTTTCTATTTACAACTCTTACTTTCCTACATTTTGGAAACGTGCTAAGGTTGTCCCTATTTTCAAAAAGGGTCAGAAGTCAGAAATAAAAAATTATCGGCCAGTGGCAATTCTTAGCTCACCTGTCAAGGTATTCGAGACCATAATACATTCAAGGTTATTTGTTCATGTAAAGAGTTTCATCAGCCCGCACCAACATGGTTTCTTTCCTGGTAGATCGATCACGTCCAACTTGATTAATTTTTCTGAATATTGTTTGTCGGCAATGGATTCTGGAGATCAGGTGGACGTAATTTACACAGATTTCGAAAAGGCATTTGACAAGGTCAACCATTTGACACTGCTTTCAAAACTAAATTATTTTGGACTTTCTAGTCCTCTTGTTAAATTGTTTTCTTCGTATCTTCATGATAGAGTTCAATATGTTTGCTATGGTGGATTTTCATCTTCTGAATTCCGTGCATATTCAGGGGTACCTCAGGGTTCAAATTTAGGCCCACTGCTGTTCACAATATTCATAAACGACATATCTGATTGCATCCGAAACTGTGAATATTTGTTATATGCTGATGATTTGAAAATGTTTCGTAAAGTTACTTGTGTGTCAGATTGTTTGAAAGTGCAGGAAGATATAGATCGTCTTTTATCGTGGAGCGATAACCACTTGAAATTTCTTGTAGATAAATGTTTTGTAATGTCTTTTACAAGAAAATCTGAAGTGAATAAAATAGTCTTCAATTATTCAATGAGAGGTAGAATTGTTTCTGTCAAATCAATTATTAAGGATCTGGGAATCACTTTTGACTCAAAACTCTCTTTCATTCACCATATTACTTCCATTTGTAAATCCGCTTTTTCTATTCTGGGGTTCATACGTAGGTCGAGTAATTTCTTGAGAAATACTGGTGTAATAAGGTTACTGTATTGCTCGTTGGTAAGATCAAAGTTGGAGTTTGGGTCAGTTGTATGGAACCCTCATCAGCGCTATCTGTCTGATACTATTGAAAAGGTTCAGACAAAATTTCTCAGGTTTTTGTATTACAAAGAGTTTGGCCACTATACTACTAGTGTTCCCTATTCTGAGCTGTTATCATTGTTTGAACTAGATTCCCTTGATAAGCGGCGGCGAGTGTCTGTGTTGGTATGCCTGCATAATCTGGTGAGCGGTAAGCTGGATAGCGGGGCCTTGTTGTCCAAAGTCCAGTTTAATGTGCCTCGGCACAGTTCTCGTTGTCGCTTCCTGTTCTCCCCTCACTACTCTCGAACAAATCTTGGAGCAAATTCGCCTGTAAATGTAATGACAAAACTGTATAACTCTGTTTCGGCGTGTGTTGATATTGATTTGTTTGGCTGCTCTTTGAGTTTATTCCGCGGGCGTGTGCTGGGGGTGCTGGCTGACTGAGTGATTGTACTGTGTTGTGTTTTTACACGGCACTGTGCCGTATTGGTCGGCCGGCGCGTTTGGTGCGCGCTTGCGGGGTGGACTTGGCGAGCTGGCCTGCGGATTAGTGTTGGCATACGTTCCAACTGGTTGCTTCTGCACAGAAAACTATATAATATTTTTTTAACCGTTCTCTGAGAGTTTTGTTTTCGTTACTTTATTTATTGATACGTCTATTTATTGTTTTTATGAAATGTTATTATTATTATTTATTGGTTGTTATCTTGTCTTAGTAGTTAAATATTATGTAAATTGTGATGTTGTGTGTACCTACCAAGAAGACTGCATGGACTTTCTATAATGGACTTAAAGATTAATGCTGCATTGTAATTGGGCTCTATGCCTGTAATGTAGTATTGTTATCTAAATAAAATAAATAAATAAAAATAAAATATAAGTTTGGATTTAGTCTTAATTATTATTTCTCCATTTTTATGTACTACAATTATTATTTTGCCATCTAATAACTGGTTTAAATCATCAACTGAGATCTCTCCCTTTGGTAATATTATTTTCTCTACTTTGTAATATGTTAAAGTGTTTATAGGTTTTTTTAACATTAAATATAGAATTATAACTTTGAAAATCTACTAATCCAATTACATAATCATCATTTAATTCTATGGGAGGAAAGAACACTGACTTTAGCTCTGGCTCTGTACCTGAAAATGTTATAGTAAATGAATCCATTTTTATAAACAAAAATTTTTTTATGAATGATAAACATAAAATTCCACAAATAGAACTATTTAAATCTTGTATTTGATCAGTTGTATAGAAGATTTTATGTCCCTCAAAATATTTAATTACTTCTTTTGGAGGTTGGATTCCAAATGGGTCAAAATAAATTACAATATCTTTATTTTTACGATATGCTGTCCAATGTGTGCTAGATGAGCTATCTAAATTAACTATTCCGCACTCTTTTACTCTTGGTGTTAGATTTTTTAGCTCGTTTTTAGGTACACCCCCCTGAAGTGAGGCACGTCTTTTGCGGCCTCTAACAGCTGGTAGTTGTCCATCTTTTTTATAAAATTTTAATCCCATTCCCATTTTTGCTTTTGCCTTAATCAAATTTGTCACGGCATAAGCAGTAGCTTTTTCAGCAAGACTTGCGTCCTTGGCCGTAACTCTAGTCCAAGCTAAGTCTGATAATCTCATGTCTGCTTTGTTCCGAGCAGCGGTATCGGGATTATTCATGTAGAATATGTCATGCTCTTTACAATAAGAGTCTAGTTTATTTTTTAGAGGTACATTTTTAGCTAGATTCTCACGTATATTCGTTCCAGGTCCACTGTACCGATATTGTGGCACGTGGACACTGAATGGAAGGTTATTTATAAGAGTATTCAATAACCCTCGACCCCTGTAAGGCTTTAGGAATAAACCTTTGCCCTTTTTACATGTTTTCTTATCATTTTTTACCATTTTTATTATATAAAAAATGTCTTTTATTCAACAAAAACATAAATTTAAAATAGTACATACTAAGGAAAATATACCAAAGAAGTTGGGTCTCTTTCCTACCAATATTCGATGTGTTATTTGTGGTCCAAGTGGAAGTGGGAAGACGGTTGTAATTTACAATTAAATTGTAAGAAAGGAAGGATTAAAATTTACAAACTTATATTTAATATCCAAATCGTTAGAACAAGAAAAATATAAAAAAATAATTGAAATATTTAGTTTGGTTGACGAAGTGAAATTACACACGTTTACTGACTGTGAAATCACACCAAATGATGTAAAATCACAGTCAGTTATTTGATGACATAAATAGTCCAAATATTACACAATTTTTCTCAATGGGTCGACATAAAAATATTAACTGTTTTTACTTGTGTCAATCTTACAGCAAAGTACATAACAAGATGATTTAAATTTAAAACATGTAGCCTATATAACAATCATGTTGGTACCTAATGATTTTTCTTTTAACCAATTTAGAAATCTCTGCCACCAATGTTGGGATAAAACTAAATATGGCTTTTTTTGTAATAGACAAAGAAAGGTCAAAGAATAATGGCAAATATAGATTTATGTTTAATCAATTTTATAATGACCAAGAGATCATGTGCCATGCCATGCCATGCTAAGAGATGGTGTTGATGCCATCTTCTAGAATAAACCTCTTGTCATCGTCAAAGGATAGTACTTTCTTATTCATGGTCAAGGTTTGAAGGTGATGATTTGTAGATTTAATTCTTGTCACATTCTCATAGTAATCTTGCCCAGTTGCAAGACAGTTCAAATAATGTTGATGTCTAAGGAGATGTTTAACTGTAGCACCATCGGCTCCTTTAGCTTTTTTGATCTCTAAAGCTTGCTTGTCTTCTTCATATAACCATTTTAGAGGAATGTAAGAATATAACTTTGGTCTTAAACCACAATATTCATACATAATATGACCATCTAATTCGTCTTTAAACTTTCTAGTGACTTTTTTGCAACTACAGGAGGAATAGTACACTTACTATATATTGTTAAATGAAAGCAATACAGATTACGTTAACTGCGTGTTTTATTGATTTGGCGAATAAAACCATCCTGGCCTTTTTACTGACACAATTCTTTACATGGAGCTTTAATTATATGTTGTATTTGATAATTGATAAGTACCTGGAGACCGAGCTTTGCTCGGGGAAAATCATTCCCCCACTCTGCGATGCAAGCATTTACATTCCTTCAACATTTCCTACGTCATGGGCCTGTTTCCTTCCCTTATCATAGCATTTAAGAATTACAGATACATTAATCTATCTGCCACAAACGGTTCCCAGTTCCCACGATCTGCGATGCTAAACTTTACTACTTCCTACGCCGTGGAACTATTTTCATCTCTTTCCATAGCATTTTAGTATTTTAAATACATTAATCTGATTGCCACAAACATTTCCCACACTCCGAACTGCTAGCATTTACTACTTCTTTCAACATTTCCTATGTCTTGGACATGTTTCCATCCCTTCTCATAGCATTTCAGTATTTCAATTTCAGATACATAAATCTAACTGTTACAATTGGTTTCCAGTTCCCACACTCCGGACTGCTCGCCTTCACTACTTCCTTCACCACTTCCTACGTCTCAGACCTGTTTTCCTACCTTCCCATAGCATTTTAAGATTGTAGATACCTTAATCTAATTGTCATTAACAGTTCCCACACTCCGGACTACTCGCCTTTACTACTTCCTTCACCACTTCCTACGTCTCAGACCTGTTTTCCTCCCTTCCCATAGCATTTTAAGATTGTAGATACTAGATACCTTAATCTAATTGTCATTAACAGTTCCCACACTCCGGACTGCTCGCCTTTACTACTTCCTTCACCACTTCCTACGTCTCAGACCTGTTTCCCTCCCATCTCATAGCATTTTAGGATTGTAGATACCCTAATATAATCGTCATAAACAGTTCCCACACTCCGAACTACTCACCTTTACTACTTCCTTCACCACTTCCTTCACCACTTTCTACGTCGCGGACCTGTTTCCCTCCCTTTCCATAGCATTTTAGGATTGTAGATACCTTAACCTAATCGTCATAAACAGTCCCCACACTCCGGACCGCTCACCTTTACTAATTCCTTCACCACTTCCTACGTCGCGGACCTCTGTTTCTCTCCCTTCCCATAGCATTTTAGGATTGTAGATTGTAGAGCACTTTCTGACCCTATATAAGAACCATCCTTGGGGGACTTAGTCAGTTGGGCCTCCGGGCCCGCCCCCGCCGGTTGGTGCCACCGGTGGGTCCCTTCCCCCGCACTAGAGGCGTGTTGAGCTCGGTGCATCCCGTTCCCCAGCACTAGAGCCGTGTTGAGCTCGGTGCATCCCGTCCCCCAGCACTAGAGGCGTGTTGAGCTCGGTGCTTCCCGTTCCCCCGCACTAGAGGCGTGTTGAGCTCGGTGCTTCCCGTTCCCCCGCACTAGAGGCGTGTTGAGATCGGTGCTTCCCGTTCCCCCGCACTAGAGGTGTGTTGAGCTCGGTGTATCCCGTCCCCCAGCACTAGAGGCGTGTTGAGTTTGGTGCTTCCCGTTCCCCTGCACTAGAGGCGTGTTGAGTTCGGTGCATCCCGTCCCCGCACTAGAGGCGTGTTGAGCTCGGTGCATTCCGTCCCCGTACTAGAGGCGTGTTGAGCCCGGTACATTCCGTTCCTGTACTAGAGGCGTGTTGAGCCCGGTGCAGCTGGTTGGCGTGTTGAGCCCCAGCATCCGTTTTATTTCAGTTTAAGTCCCCGGTGGCCAATGGAGCTGCCTCCCGGGACCATGAATCCGTCTGGAGGGGGATTGAGAGGCCCACCTCCACTATGTAAGAAGAGTGCCGTCTAGGAGAGATGGCAGTTGACATCCATCAGCGTTGCTGGCGACATCGCGAGGAGCTGCTGCGCTTGGGAAAGCGATCCGCCCAGCACGTCTCAGGCAGTCCGCATCCGACAGTGGGACAGGCGACCTCGTAAGGATCTGCTGCGTTTGGGCTCTGGTTGGTGAGCCGCCCAGCACTTCTCGAGACAGGGGAGTCGACGTCCGACAGCGAGACTGGTGGCATCGTGTGGAGCTGCTGCGTTTGGGCTCTGGTTGGTGAGTCGCCCAGCACTTCCCGAGACGGAGCCAGTTAGAGGACTGCAGGAGCTGAGAGAAGAGGACTGCAGGAGCCGAGAGAAAGGGTCTGCCGGAGCCGAGAGGAGAAGTCTGTAGAGCCGTGCTGTTAGGACTCTTGAGAGCCGTGGAGCAAGTGGGAGAAGCCACAGGTTGGGCTTCACGAACAGAAGAGATTTGTATATATTGTATATAGTTTTTGTGTAAATAGTCCTGAAATAATAAATGTGTTGTAATCCATGCAAGTGTTCAGTCAATCTGAGTCCTGAAAACCCCGAAAAGGTCTGAATGCTGTACAAAGGTAAAAACCTGAGAAAGTACGTAACATATTTTGGCGCCCGAACAGGGACCCGATTGATTGACACTTGTTGAACAGACCAGGGGAGGACTTATTGATATTAGGAGAAAAAGTGCATGAAAATAATTCACATAATGTCCGGGGATGAATCAGATACGGAGAGTTTGTCCACCCAGCAAAACAAGGGAAATCCTCGATTCCAACTGATCTCGAATTCCAACTGCAGCCAACGCTATGGAGGCCAGACGCACCCTCAGCAGTTTCATAAAGGGTGACCTGAAGCCACCGAAAGAGACAACCTCCACAGAAGAACCCAACAAGGAAGGAATTATGGAAGGAGCCGCAATGGGAGGAACAACAACGGGGATATCCACAAGGGGAGAGACAGTGACAGGAGGGTCAACTCCAAGTCCAGCTGGTCCATCATCTGGGCTGGTCGATCACGTGAGTACTATCGATAGCTCAATTTGTAATACAGTACGGAAAAGGAATCTGTATTTTGACGGGGAAAAAGATGTGGTGCTATTCTTGGAAAGGCTGAATGAGTTAAAAGAGGCGTATGATATGAAAGCAGATAGTCTGTTGCTAGCGCTACCAGAGCTGTTGAAAGGAAAGGCTTTATTGTGGTATCGCTACTATAAGTCGTCTTGGGAAACATGGGGTGATTTTGTGGGGGCATTACAATTAAATTTTCTTCCAACAAGATACAGGGAAAAGTTAGCCATGGAAATCCGTACTAGCACCCAAGGCCCTAATGGACGCGTTGCAGAAAGTCAACAGTCCCGGAAGGTCAAATAATTTATACCTGTGCCGCTAGGTCAAAAACTACAATGTTTGCAGTGTCTGTAGATCAAAAATCCCAGTAAGTCAAATAGTACAGTCCGGGCTAAAAACGTAGTCTATGTTAAAGCGATTGACTTATTGGGAATTTGACCTAATGCAACAGCAGTTTTAATATAACGAAATAAGATAAAATATAAGTTCAGTTTCGCTGAGTCAACAGTGCCGGAAGGTCAAAAGTATAATCTGTTAAAAACAACGATAGTCCTCTCGACGCATGACTTCAATAATTTCGTGTTTTGGTGTACTTAAAGTTGTGCTAAAATTTTGAAATTTGGCACAGAGCTTCTTGGTTAGTCCTACTCGATGACTATTTTGTTGGAACTTTAAACTATTTACCGATCTAATTAATAAAAATTGAAAAATGTATGGTGAAATAGTTTTAAATCGTGATTTCTAACATGAAAAAGTTAGCATGCGAGATTTTTTTTTTTTTTTGGGTTAGAGAGGTTTTGTCTGTGGCAAAGTTGTAGCTAAAAGTGTGATGCGTAAAATATATATTTTTTTAATTTTTTACAATCAGTGGTTCAATAGATAACTTGGGTTGAAGAGGACGGCAAATTTAGCATTTCGCAACGCATGGAAAGAACTACATCGTACGATGGGACTGCTGAGTGGACTTTTAATTTACACTTCTAAGGACAAGAAAAATATGAATATACAAATCACCAGTTCATTCATATTATTTATAAAACATCTTTCTGTATTGCCAGCTTACACTTTTCACTTATATTAATAAGAATACATCATAAACAGGGTGTTAAAAATAAGCGGGGAGATATTTTACCTAGTAATTCCTTGGGTCAAAATAAACAGAAAATGAAGGATACCGTAACATTTTTTCCAAAATCGTTTCGTTAACCAGATATCCGCCATTTTGTATTTTTTACATACAAATATTTATCTTTACACTTTTCCAACCGATGTTAATGAAACTTGGTATGTATGTTAAGGTAGGAGAGACCCATGTTATTAAAAAAGATTCATCTCTATTAACCTTAAAATTTCAAAATTTAACACTTAACTACAATATAATATACTTTACTACACCACAATATTTACGTATCACCATATAAATCTTTAATAAAATAAAACGTTCACAATTTTAAAATCCAAAGTAAATCAATACAATCTTTCTTTTTTGAAAAATATAGTAAAAAAATATGGCGATGTTAAAATAACGACAGGTGAGTTTCGATCTGGGTGTTTCAGGTTTGAACCTAGGAGGATTTAACATTAATTAACATTATAGTTTAATCCTCCTAGGTTTGAACTGATTGAGAGGAATACATGAAACCAAAGGGGGAGGGATCACAAGTGCATTAGTAATTACTTTGATGGATTTAACAAAAACCTTTTCACCACACTATGATGTTTTTGGCTGTATTACATACGTTAATTGGTGGCTGAAAGTTACGTTTTGCTGGCCATGCCAGCTGTCATCGTAATTTGGGGACCGAGCAGGTTTTTACAGGCCGGGGCCGCAAAATCAGCTGTCCGCTTACTTACTTAAAACATGAATGCATTTTAAATACGCAATCAAAATCCATAGCATTGCAATAGAATTGTGTTATTGTCACCGTTGCCTAGCAACTATTTATTTTAATTTTTGCTGATTCCTCAAATTATTTCTTCACATAACCTTAAAGTTGTAGTTGTGTTGACTATCAGTGTGCATTATTATAGTGGTGAATAGTGGTAATAGGGTATAGTGTGGTGAAAAATAGCGTTCGTACCACGGACCGAAATGGTTTTGCAGCTCTCGATCGATTTAAGTTCTCGACTTCGTCTCGAACTTAAAAACTATCTCGAGCCGGCAAAACCTCATTTTCGGCCCTTGGTACGAAATATACTATTTCTATTTCACTTATTTTCAGCTGTTTAATTTCAAACGATACGTTTTAGCTACATCATTAACATGATTATCATCATCATCATCGTTTGAGTTTGGGTTTGCGGCAATGTATTTTTATGAATAAAACCTTTAACTTGATACCAAACTTGACCTCTTTTGCTATTAATTGACTGTATGGACTATTAATTAACAGCTGTGGACAACCATATACGAGTGTGAGTAAGTCCGAAAACCGAGTAAGTCCGAAAACAACTCTAAAAAACAATAAGCAATAAATTGCAAGAACCGTTGCTTATATCATTGTGTGTAAACCACATACAGTACACCTGTATTCTATCTATTTTACCTTTTATTTTTCCAAGACTATAGAAAATCACGCATTACGTGATCAGTGAAGAAAGGCTGTATCCCATGTGTTTTATAGGTAAAGAAGACAAGGGCGGTCCTAGGCATATATTTTGGGGGGGTCACCGGGGGCCTGGGGGGTATGGAATACCACCCAAAAAGTTGGGGGGTCCTGGGGTTCCCCCTGGGGAAAATATATGAATATATAAATATAGGCTATACAGGTGATCAACTCAAGGAGGCCACCATTGGGATATCGGAAACGGTAAGAATTAGAGAAAACTTAAAATGGGGGACATTCCTTTATTTTTTGTGGCAGTTAAAAATATGATTTTAGTTTCTTTTTTTTACTCAGCCGCCATTTCCCAAAATGGCGGCCAAATTTGAAATTTCTTATGGAACACCCTATATTTTATCATGTTTACGGATAGAATAGGCAATTTAAAAACTTTTTTATCCTTGACATTTTTTCGATAAACCCACTCGTTTAGGAGTTACAGCCTATGGAAAAATGTCTTCCGGTGTACATTTTACATCATGTAACTCCTAAACAAGTAAGTTTATAGCAAAAATGCGAAGAGTAAAAAAGTCTTACAATTGCATCCACATTCCAAAAAAGACCATAAAATTCATTAAAAATATGAATTATATTATTTTAAAAATGGCGGCAAACTTGAAAAGTGGAAAACTTTTTATTTTATAGTCTTTAAGGAATGTAGATGCAATTCTAAGACGAATTTACTTTCTGCAATTTTGCTCTAAACTTACTCGTTTAGGAGCTACATGATGTAAAATGTACACCGGAAGTCATTTTTCCATAGACTGTACTCCTAAACGAGTGGGTTTATCGAAAAAATGTCAAGGATAAAAAAGTTTTTAAATTGCCTATTCTATCCGAAAACATGATAAAAAAACTAAAATCATATTTTTAACTGCCACAAAAAATAAAGGAATGTCCCCCATTTAAAGGTTTCTCTAATCCTTACCGTTTCCGATTTCCCAATGGTGGCCTCCTTGAGTCGATCACCCTGTATATATGAATTTGAACGGATGGTGTTTTTGGCCTCTAGGGACCTCAAAACTAAAAATTAAATCGGTCCCGGGTCCAGGTGTTTAGTAGCTTATTCCCTATATGGAAAATTCACCAAAAACCTAATAGTTATATAGAACAATATTACATTCAACCAGCTGTTGGTTAAAACAAATTATATGGGACTAAAACAAATCAATGATTACAAAGATTCCTTTAAAAATTAATTTGAACATCCTACTAGTTTACTATGCATATTTAATTAATCTGCCATCCTCATACCTAAGAATTGAATGTATCAATGGTCAGCATTACACATAGTATAAATAAGTCAACTCTAAATATATCTTTAAATTTGTGTCACATATGCTGAATGTTTACAGCTGTTATGTTAAGCAAATTATATTGAACTAAAAGCTAGCTTAGAAGGTTAGCGTCGGCTGCTAGACTTTTTAAAAATTAAAACTTAATTTCTAAAAAACTGGTACCCTTAATTATAATTATGGCTTTGACATTCCCTGGTTCTCAAAATTATCTTTCTTTCAACACAAAAATAATGAAAATCCGTCGACTGGTTGATTCAGAATGTGAAAAAACCCCATTTACGTTTTAATAATATATATGATAGTTTGGACAGGTTTCAACCCTTCCGAGGCGTAATACGTTTACACAGTTTATGTGTAGACTACATTATAACTCATAAAATAGTTCTAAAATTAAATGGATCTCCTTTTACAAACGTATATAATAACCAGAAATTTTCAAATCGCCCTTGCGTGTATTTCATGCCACAAATTTTGACGAAAGGCTTTTTATTACATAAACTATACCTATTTACAGTGTTGACCAAACAGTTGGCAAGAAGCATTAATAGATAAGCTATGTACCAAATATGATAATTTTAGCTTTATTCTAATTATGACAAAACACGAAGTAACTAAAAGCGAGTTTTGTTGGTGTAGTAAGCGTTGCAGGAGGTCTACTTTATACTGAATCGACGTTCACTTTTATTGCTTTTGATCTTCCGGCACTTTTGACTCAGCGAAACTGAACTTGTATTTTACCGTATTTCGTTATATTAAAACTGCTGTTGCATTAGGTCAAATTCCCAATAAGTCAATTGCTTTATCATAGACCACGTTTTTAGCTCGGACTGTACTATTTGACTTACTGGGAATTTTGATCTACAGACACTGCAAACATTGTAGTTTTTGACCTAGCGGCACAGGTATAAATTATTTGATCTTCCGGGACTGTTGACTTTCAGCAACATTCCCGTTTTTAGCCCGGACTGTACTATTTGACTTACTGGGATTTTTGATCTACAGACACTGCAAACATTGTAGTTTTTGACCTAGCGGCACAGGTATAAATTATTTGACCTTCCGGGACTGTTGACTTTCTGCAACGCGTCCAATTCAACCCACCAAGCCATCTCAGATGCGGGAGCGAAGTGCCTAGTAGGTATGTACGGAGGATACTACACCGAGGACACCCTCCAGAGACTGCGCTACAAAATCTTTGGGAAAACAGCCGCTTCTTCGAAGGTTGACCCCGCCCGTTTGCCTCCAACAGATGGTGCAAAATTCCATGTCTTCCGAACTTACCACCAAGTTCAAATGTGGTTTGGGGTGGAAAAAGATGCCACTCAAAGGGGATGGAAGAAGACAGATCAGGGGCTCATTCCAATAACAATGATTAAGTGGCGCCCCTCCCTTCTAAAATTTATCTCATGCGGGTGCAAGATAGGCTGTAGCGGAGGTGGCTGTACCTGCCTGAATGCTCGGCACTTTGCTTTGCAAATTTCGCTCCGGTGTCTCTAGCCAAGATGGCACCGTGATTCAGATTGCCGAAGAAGAAGATGACGACGATCCACTACCTATTTTTCAAACTGAATCGGACAATTTTGAACCACCCAGGAAGCGGACAGTTGAACTATTTTAACCCAACAATATCTCTTGTATTAATGCATGTTATATTTATTTTAAATACTTTACATAATTAATAGGCTAAATATATATTTATTTTCTATGAAAATGGGTTTTTATTTCTCCTCAAACCATCGTGATAACTCAACTAAAGCAAATTTTCAAAAAGAATGTTATTTTCTCATATTTTATATATCTTAGCATTGCGAAAAAGCCTCCATGCCAACATATATTATTGTTATATGCTTAAATTAAGACTCATAAGATTTATTACAAGATCTTTTCCAATGGCTTTTCTTATTAACACGTTGACTGCGCGCGCCGACTTTACAGGCGCGGGAAGAAGCCCCGGCGCGCTACCGAATCAGCGAACGCAATTGGCATTCAAATATTTCAATCTGACGAATCACAAAAGAGCAGTGGTGACTGTGCTGTGCTGTGATAGGTATTTTCACTGATTTCGGGGCTGGAAGTTGACCAAACCTTAACATGTTACTTTTTAGGAAAGCATTTCCAATTTTTGGAGGGACATAAAATTTAACTTGCTGAATTATATGTAAAGATTATTATGGTTGCCTAGCAATAACTAAAGATAACACCATTAGCGAAAATTAAATTTTCCCATTATTTTATTTATTAGCGTTATGCGAGAACTATCTGGTCTAGAGACGTCGTTCTGTGCTTAAATTAAAGCTAATTAAATTTACTAAAACATCTGTTCCTAATAACTTAAGCTGTAAATGAGTATTTTCTCCAATTTCGGTGTTGAAAGTTGATCAACTCTTAAAATTTAATTTATTTAAGAAAAAAAAGCCAATCCTTGAGGGTTGTATCTTGGTAACTACTGTACATACAGAGCTGGTTCTAGTCTCAAATTGTAGATAATTTCATATACTTTAAAAACGTAACTTACATGTTTTATGCAAAACTCATATTTTAGGAGATATAGTGAAACAAACTAAACAAATGCGAAAATTAGGTGGTTTTTCGAGTGCTACGCTTTAAGCACAGGTCTTTCGAAGCTGCAAATTTGGATATATACTACTGGTAGTGTCCCTAACAACATATTAAAAAATCAGAACTAGCCAATAGTTTGCGATTTTAATGTACTATATGACTGGCCTATATGGAGGAACTAAAATCAAACCTGTAGATGTTATTAAACTACATTGTCAGACTAAGAATGTTGGTCAAAGTAATCCAAGGATAATTGAATTTGTGGTTACTGACACTAAGCGAGATCAGTATGCGATTTTAGGGTTAGATGGTTGTAACGTCTTAGGACTCATTAAGAAGGTTGATGAGCCTATGAATAAAGAAATGTTTGTCAAACAAAACAATGATGTTTTTCAGGGAGTTGGTAAATTTAGTCTTAAACTTCATTTTGATGTTAACCCTAGTGAGAAAGTGACAGTAAAGCCTCCTAGACGAATACCGTTAGCATTGCAGCCTAAAGTAAAAGATGCTCTAAATGATTTAGAAAGTAAAGGCATAATTGCCAAAGTAGACATTCCTCAAAGTTTTGTTAGTAACTTGGTAGTTATTGAGAAACCCAATGGAAACGTTAGGTTATGTATTGACCCACAAGATCTTAATAGAGCCATAAAGAGGGCTCCTCACTTGATTCCATCCATGAATGAAATAACTCATAAGCTAAATAACAAGTCAGTATTCACAGTGTTAGACTTAAAAGATGGATTTTATCACATAGAATTAGATGAGGCGACTTCAGAACATTGCGCTTTCAGCACCCCATTCGGAACGTACAAATTTTTACGATTACCGTTTGGCCTCAGCGTAAGCCCTGAGATTTTTCAAAAAGTAAGTGAAAGGATGTTTAATGATATTCCAAATGTAGTTATTTATTTCGATGATGTACTAATTGCTGCTCATGATAAAGAAGAGCATGATAAAATCTTGAAACAAGTTATTGAAAGAGCTAGAAAGTGCAATGTCAAGTTTAATATAGATAAGTTACAGTATAAGGTGCCGAGTGTGAAATACTTTGGTCATGTATTTTCTAAAGATGGTATGAGCCCGGATCCAGAACGTATAAGAGCGATAAGTGCTGTAAATAGTCCTAGTTCTAAGAAAGAGCTACAACGAGCTTTAGGGTTATTTAATTATTTGCGTAGCTACCTAACATGGCTCAGTTGACAAGCCCCTTAAGGGAACTACTAAAGAAAAATGTAGAATTTCCTTGGTTGCCTTTACACGAAAGAGTGTTTAATCAGTTAAAAGAAATCATTTGCAAAGTTCCTGTATTAGCAAATTTTGATGATCGCAAGCCTAACCATTCAGTGTGACAGTAGTAAAGATGGTATGGGGTTTTCTTTGATTCAATGTGGTCAACCAGTCATGTATGGTTCACGTAGTCTTACTGATACACAGAAAGGATATAGCCAAATAGAGAAGGAAATGTTAAGTTAGTAGAAGCTACAAAAAAGTATCATGATTTAATATATGGTAGACCTGACATAGAAATTGAAACAGATCACAAACCTATTGTGTCTATTATGAATAAGAGTATTTCTAGTATTAATAACAATAGGTTACAAAGAATGCGACTCAAACTATTAAAGTATAACTTGAAAGTAAAGTTTGTCCCTGGTAAGAATATGCATGTTGCAGATCTGTTGACTAGATCATTTCTTTCAGATAAGCTAGATGATCCTGAATTGAACGAAGTTGTGCATACTTTAAGTAAACATGCACAGGTATCAGAACCAAGAAAAGCAGAAATAAGAGAGGCTACTGAAAAGGACCAAACGGCAAACATTGTCTTGTATTATTAGTTTTATTGCTAATGGGTGGCCTAATGTTGTGCCAGAGTATGTTAAGTTTTATTGCCAATTGCAAGATAGGTTAACTGTATGTGATGAGTTAGTTTTCCTTGATAACAGAATAGTAATACCTTAACCACTTAGAAATAAGTTTCTAAGTTTACTCCATGAATCACATATGGGGATGGAAAAAACCAAAATGAAAGCACGACAAACGGTTTACTGGCCAAACATAAACCGTGATATTGAAAATGTAGTGAATAAATGTTCGGTGTGTGAAAGATTTCAGCACAACAATGTTAAAGAACCTTTAATTTCAAATGCTATACCTAACTTACCTTTTGAAAAAATAGCAGCTGATTTATTAGAGTTTCAGGGTAAGCCTTATCTAGTCCTAATAGATTATTATTCTAAATGGATAGAGTTGCAACTGCTTAAAAACATGCAAGCAAATGAAGTAATCAATAAGTTAAAAGTAATTTTCTCAACTCATGGAATCCCTAAGACTTTATGTTGTGACAATATGCCATTTAATTCTTATGAATTTACCTTGTTTGCCAAAGAGTGGAATTTTAATTGTTGTTTTAGTAGTCCAAGATACCCGAGATCAAATGGCATGGCTGAGCGTGCTGTCCAAATAGCTAAAAACATTCTTAGAAAAAGTAAAAATGAAAGTGAAGTATTGTTAGCTCTTCTTGATTATAGAACTACACCTGTAAAAGGGACTGGTGTGGCACCATCTCAAGCACTAATGAGTAGGATATTGCGTACCAAAATTCCAGTCAGTGATAATGTTGTATGATGATAATAAACCTAAAGTTGAAAAAGGTGTTAAAGAATCTATTTTCAAGTCACAACAAAAGTCTAAGTTGTATTATGATAGGAATACTAAGCCTAAAGCTGATTTTACAAAACCTTATGTATAGAAGAGATAAAGTTTGGGAGCCTGCTCAGATTTATAAAATGGTTTAGGTTACCTTTTGCGTCGAACGATCCTTGTGTAGTAATTGATAACTACAGCTGTTTCATGCCGCTGGGGCACATCTTCAGGTTGTAGAGCGTCAATATAAAATTGTTTCGTCCATAGACTATTATCCATACCACTCACCCCAGAAAATTACAACAAAAAAATTAACATTTTGAAATACATTGCAGTTTCCAACGGGTACGAAAGCTCACTCATTGATAAACTCATTAGAAAACAGAAGAATAAAATAAAAGACATCCCAGAACCCAGAAACAAAAAATACGTCTCCGCTGAATTTGGAGTAGTACTCAATAACACCTTGAGAAAAGAAATGTCTAGGAACGATGTACAAGTTGCATACAAAACATCCAACAAATTATCTTGCATGCTCAGAGAAAGGAAAAAAACTCCTTCTGATAAAGTGAATAACACCGGCATTTACAAACTCAAATGCAACGATTGCCCGAGCTTCTACATCGGCCAAACTGCTCGCTCGTTCGCTACTAGATTTAAAGAACATCTACCCAAAAAGAACTCGAAATCAGCATTTGCCAACCACATTATTAACTCAAACTACAACTACACAGATATACATAACAATTTGGAAATTATGCATTTATGCAATAAAGGCAGATATATGGACACAATAGAGGGATTCGAAATTTACAAGGCATCCAAAGAACACCCTGACCATCTATTAAATGAACAAACTTCATTCAGATCAAACATTATTTACAATACTGCCATTCAACTCGACCAAAACAAAACAGGTCCTGATAAAGGAGTAGGGGGGAGGGGGTAACAGCTGATGCTTGGACACACACCCGCAGTCATGACGCAACATTCACCGGCGCCTGTCTTGCGTGTTTGTCAGTTTGTCACTTGGCCAAGTTTTTTAAATTCGTGTATTTAAATGTTTTATTATTTATGTTTTCTGTGTAATATTTATTTCGACAAAATCATCCACGGATGACAGCTATTTTATCTTGACGCTCTACAACCTGAAGATGTGCCCCAGCGGCATGAAACAGCTGTAGTTATCAATTACTACACAAGGATCGTTCGACGCAAAAGGTAACCTAAACCATTTTATATTGCAATTTTCGATCCAGAGGCTAACCCATCATGAAACTGCTCAGATTGTTCAAAAATGTAGTAGTCCTCGCTCCTACAAGATAAGAAATGAAAATAATAGAGTTTTGACTAGGAATTCATTTCATCTAAGACAGTCTCAAAACAAACCTAATTTTAAGAGTAATAACTATGATGACCTATTTATTGAAACTGATAAAGTTCAGAACCCTATTGTAAATAACAATGAAAATGCAAATGAGTTCAATGTGAATGAACATAGATCCGGTACCTATGAACAATTGCCCTGTTGATCTACCTGTGAACTTAAGACAGCGGCCTATGCCTAGGCCTGGTGAGGTTTATGTAACGAGGAGTGGTAGGTCTGTTAAAAAGCCTAATCGCTATCAGTAAGAAGTGTGAATATGTAAAGTATGGTAAATTATAAAATTGTATTTTTTCAATTGTAAAAGGAAGGGAGATGTTATATATGCACACACCTTCCTGATAAGGTTGTTGGTGATTTATATTTGTAAGGTTGGCTACACAGCCTGTGTAGTATGCTAGGCTTCTGACTTCCGGATAACCTCAATGACTATTGTAAAATGTGACTCTCAATCTAGTAATGTCCAAATGGTTTTGATGTTAATAAATCTAAATTTAAAATGTTTAACTGTGTTTTTATTAAAGAAAACCTGAAAACATAACAGTAGATACATTTTTGGTTGTTAACTTTAATCTTTGGTTACTTTAGGAAATTCTTCTCTGAAATTACTTATTGTGTTATTTTGTCCTCATTCAATTTAGCACATGTTAACTTTTAAATTATGTTTTTATTTAATATTTACTTATGTTTAAGGAATAGTCACCCAGTATATTAATACATGTTTTACTTAGACAAATAAAATTATTGTATATCCAGAATGTAACCGATATTGTTATAGCAGATCTAGAACTCTTTTTCCGCACACGGGCTTATGCCTATGCGGAAAAATATATTTCTTTATAATTTGTATCTGTTTATTGTTTTGTTTAACTTTTGGAAATAAACGATTTGACTTTGATTTGACTTTGTTCTACTGAGAGACGAATGGAAGAAGTGACAAACAAATCGTTAGCCTCATCTATTTGGGTTTTATCTTTTAGTTGGCGAGGAAGGAGAAAAATTTCATGAAAGCATTCTTTAAATTTTTCCTTTAATTTAATTAAACTTTATTTAATTTTAAAAAAGCGTTTGGACAAATACGATTTCAACACTCCATAGTGTGTATGGGGCAGCAAAGTTTTAATTTTGAACAATAATCCTGTGTGCTAGACTTTATCAAACGTCTGGGCTACGTCCAAAAAACAGAAGAACAAAAACGTTTATTTTCAAGATCTTCCTTGATTACATTCACTATTCTATGCACTTGCTCAATGGTGGAATGCTTTCGGCAGAATCCAAACTGATGGGAAGGCAACAATTCTTTTTCATCAATTATAATTTGGAGTCTTAAAAAAAAGTTTTTCAAAAAATTTTGAAACCATGGGAAGAAGAGATATAGGCCGATACGAGGATGCTTGATTTAAAGGTTTACCAGGTTTGGGAATAACAACAATTTGTGAAACCTTCCACTGTATTGGGAAGTATTCGAGGCGTAAAACTGCATTGAAAAGTACTGTAAGGAATACTATTCCTTTTCTAGGCAGCTCTTTCAACACATACTTAACCTGTTATCAGAATCAGATCATAACCGGGGGCTTTTTTGCCGTTTAAATCTTCTTTTATTACTTTAGCTACTTCAGATGGTGTAAACAATTTTATCGGTAAATCAAGTTGATTTGGAGAATCGAGGAATTCCAAAATTTCTTGTTCAACGTTTGAATTTATATTATATGGCCTGAACACTTCTTTGAAGTATGAAGCAAAGACATCTGCTTTCTCGATGTTGTTTTTGGCCCAAGAACCATCTTCTTTTAGAATAGGTGGAATGCAAATTTGTGGACGTTTTTTGTAACTTTCCAAAGTAGTCCAGTCATATTAGTATATTACGTAGAAATAAATCCCTAAAAGGGGAAACTTTGCATATATATACAGTAGTAGGGCTACTAGCACCCAGTAACAACATATCAAAAATCAACATTGGTGCATGCTGTGCTACCATGCTAAATGGCGGCCGATTTTCACTTTTTTGACCATATTTCACTAACCGTTGGATGTACAAAAATAATGTTAGTACAAAAGTTAAAGAGCTTAAAAAAATACATATTTTTACTATTTGAACTTTTGTCATATCTCTAACGGTTATGGAGAAAAACGTAATAATAACAATAATAAATTAACAATGACAACACCTAGTTTGATTTTTGGCAATTAAACACTAAAATTGTCCCCTAGGTTTTAAAGTTTTCTGACATTTTTGAAGACATTGAGTTTTATATATTTAGATATATACGTAAAATCAGATTCACTGATTACTACGCTTCTATGTATGGTCAGAAGTTTGGTTGGTAGTGTGGCAATGTTCTGACTGCAGGAAATATTACTCTATGGAGAGAGACAAGGTACAGGTGTATCAGCTACACAGGTGAATGGTTTTGCTCAGCTGATTATAAGTAATTAGTAGTAAACAATCATAAAAATAAAGTTTTCCTAGCTGTTAACCTCCTCTACAATAGTGAAGCTACATATAGGCTCAAAAGAGTTAATCCAATAGACCTTCCAAATCGGTTTTAGTTAAACTTTTTTAAAGTTTTTGTATGTTAGTGCACTTGATGGAGTGTAACTAACCCATGTTAAAATGGTTATTAAATTTACTTATTATTCTAGTATAGAATAGATTGTAAATAAATACTTGTTAAAAAAAATTTTTTTTGAGGTTTTGTTGTGTTTACATTGCATCAACAATATATTAAGGGGAAGTTAAATATATCATGTTTATTATTACATTACATAAGCATTTAATGGAGGGCAAAAGCTATGTTATATGCAAATCAAGTTTACAAGAAACAAGAAGGTGAAATTGTTGAAGTTAAAAGAGGACTGAGCTCTCTAGTTGAAGCTAGTAAGGAAAGAAATAACGGAGTTCATACACTGTTTTCATCAAGTACGCAAATTACAGTGCACGTCAATTGCCGAAAGAAGTACACTGCAAAGCAAAATATTAAGGCACGGAAGCGGGAACTTGCAGAGAGAGATTCTAGTCCAGCTACGTTACGAAGTAATGTCATTCCGTTCGATCTTAAAACACATTGCATATTCTGTGCGGAGGAGGCTGATCAGCCAAACACCAAGCTACCAAAGAGTAGACGACGGGCTTATACAAACAGTGAGCGTTTTCAATGACAGAGATGCAACCAAAGAGCAAATTGCAGTAGCAGGAGAAACTTTTATCATTGCATTGTATGGTAAATCAGAGAATAAAACATTGGACGAGCATAGGTTTTATATATACCACCAATACACTGCTAAGAAAAGGCTGCAAGCACATTTTGATTTGGTAACGCTACCCCCAACATCAGCTGCTGCCTCCCAACACAGCTTCCGTGTTTATCACTAAGTTCAAAAATGGCTTGGACATGATTTAGATCCGTGTCAGTGGGGCTGGAGTTTGGTTGACAATTCACTACAACCTATTCCAACGACTCTTCCACCAGCACCCGAGAGAATTATGCACGTCATTTCTTGCAATTGTAAGAGGTGTTCTGACTATTGCGAGTGCAAAAGAGCAGGTCTGCGTTGTTCAGCAATGTGTGGTAAATGTGAGGGATTGTCATGCGAGAATTCGCCTGAGGTGGACATTGATGAATCCAAGATGGTCGAACAAGATGAATAAATCAAAATGTAATATTAGGTAATAACTGTTTTACTTTTTTCTTTGTAAATAATTATGTTCAAATATAATTTGTAACAAATAAATGTATTTTATTTTATTCATAAGTATGCTAAAATACCAAATCTTGGAGATTAAAGATTGTGATAAATTGAATTTTCGACCTGATCTGCAGAAATTCAAACAAAATTCAAGTTTTGTCATTATTAATTTAAATAGACTTTATTAGTTGAGTCTAGACTCAACTTCCGTGTCGCCCGCCGCTCCACCGATCGGTACCATAATAGTTATTGGCCATTTTTCGTGTTTTGTGTTAAGTGTTTAAATGTTAAAAACTGTGAATCTCAATGTTTTTTAAAAAACGACGTGTTCGCAAGAACGAAAAAACGATGACGACGTCCGCCTGAAGATGACCCCGTAAGGGTCGAAACCGGTCGCCTTTCAAGGTCAAAAGGATCACTTGACAGCAGGTAATTTCACCAGTACACGTATTGATCAGTGATTCGGAGGCTTAACTCAAACAAAATGAAGTATTAATTTAAGTTTTCTCGATAACCGTTAGAGATATGACAAAAGTTTAAATAGTAAAAATATGTATTTTTTAATCTCTTCAACTTTTGTCTTAACAATATTTTTGTACATCCAACGGTTAGTGAAATATGGTCAAAAAAGTGAAAATCGGCCCCCATTTTCCAAGATGTTGGCACAGCATGCACGAGTGTTGAATTTTGATATGTTGTTACTGGGTGCTAGTACTATACATATGCAAAGTTTCTCCTTTTAGGGAATTATTTCTAGGTAGACGGGTATTTTTAACTAATATGACTGGCCTAAGTCACTAGCTTCAGATGGAGAGGTTTGATGTGAAATCTTGAAATCTGTCATTGTTTAATTTAAACAGTAACCTTTTTTGTTGTTGAGTGGCCCTGTTTAGATTTCTCCTATCCGTCTGATCTCTAGAGTTTTGCCATATTCTACGAAGTAGGCGTTTTTCGGATATTTTCCTATTAATTTCAATTGAATAGCTTATTCCTGATTTTTATTACGTTTATTCTGGTCTGGAGTTGTTCTCCAAGCGGAGTCTTGAACTGTTTTGTTGACATGTTCAACAGCAAGATTCAAATCTTCTTCGCTCTTCAAACACACAGAAATCTTTAAATTTTGATCCATTAATTCACGAAAATAGTTCAAATCTGTATTTTTGTTACATAAATGTGGTGGAATATGTTTGAATATTACAGTTGAAGCGATCGTTAAAATTACAGGTGAGTGGTCTGAGGAAAGGTCCAGAGATTGCTCGATTGTCACACAATCTCGGGATACACCTTTCGTAACGGTAAAATCAAGAAGGTCTGGTATTTTTTGACGATCAGATAAAAAAATGGCTGATAGCGTTATTCCACAGATATTAGAACAGAAACGGTATGGATAATAAATATAATCAAATGACGACACTAGCTTGAGGTCCGTGACGTGACGTAAGAAGTGGTGAAGAAAGTAGTAAAGATGAGCAGTCTGGAGTGTGGAGACTGTTTATGACGATTAGATTTAGGTATCCGCATTCCAAAAATTCTAAGGTAAGGGAATGAAACAGGTCCGTGACGTAGGAAGTGGTGAAGGAAGTAGTCAAGGCGAGCTTTCCGGAGTGTGGGAACTGTTTATGACGATTAGATTAAGGTATCTTTAATCCTAAAATGCTATGGGACGGGAGGAGAGGAAAACAGGTCCGTGACGTAGGAAGTGGTGAAGGAAGTGGTCAAGGTGAGCTGTCCGGAGTGTGGAAACTTTTTATGACAATTAGATTAAGATATCTACAATCCTAAAATGCTATGGGAAGGGAGGAAAACAGGTGCGCGATGTAGGAAGTGGTGAAGGAAGTAGTCAAGGTGAGCTCTCCAAGGTGTAGGAACTGTTTATGAGGATTACAAAGGTATCTGCCATCCTAAAATGCTATGGGAAGGGAGGAAAACAGGTGCGGGATGTAGGAAGTAGTCAAGGTGAGCTCTCCAGAGTGTGGGAACTGTTTATGACGAATTCAAAGGTATCTGCCATCCTAAAATGCTATGGAAAGGGAGGGAAAACGGGTCCGTGGCGTAGGAAGTGGTGCAGGAAGTAGTAAAGGTGAGCAGTCCAGAGTGTGGGGACTTTTTTTGACGATTAGATTAAGGTATCTTCAATCCTAAAATGCTATGGGAAGGAAGGGAAACAGGTCCGTGACGTAGGACGTGGTAAGTAAGTAGTAAATGCGAGCAGTCCGGAGTTTGGGAACTGTTTATGACGATTAGACTAAGGGATCTGCAATCCTAAAATGCTATAGGATGGGAGAGAAACAGATCCGCGATGTAGGAAGTGATGAAGGAAGTAGTAAAGGCGAGCCGTCCGGAATGTGGGGACTTTTTTGACGATTAGATTAAGGAATCTTCAATCCTAAAATGCTATGGGAAGGGAGGGAAACAGGTCCGAGACGTAAGAAGAGGTGAAGGAAGTAGTAGGGTGAGCAGTGTGGAATGTGGGAACTGGAAACATTGAAGATTAGATTAATGTATCTTCAATCCTAAAATGCTATGAGAAGGGAAGGAAACAGTTCCCACGACGTAAGAACTGGTGATGGAAGTAGTAAAGGCTGGCAGTGCAGAGTGGGGGAACTGTTTGGGCAGTTAGATAAATGTATCTAATACTTATATCATGGTATGAGAAGGGGAGGAAACAGGTCTATGACGTAGGAAATGGTGAAGGAAGTAGTAAGGCTTGCAGTGCAGAGTGTGGGAACTGTTTTTTTGCAATTAACTACATTAATGTATCTGCAATCCTAAAATGCTATGGGAAGAAAGGGAAACAGGTCTACGACGTAGGGGGTGGTGAAGGAAGTAGTAAAGGTGAGCATTGTTGAGTGTGGGAATGGATTAATGTATCTGCAATGCTAAAATGCTATGGGAAGAGACTGTAGACTGTAGGTTAAAATTATTACGAATCACGAATCGATACATATTTTTGATACATACAATCGTTTACAATATAGATTTACAACTGAGTTGACAACAGCTGATTTTTACTCCATAGAGGCTGTTGCGTAAAGCGAAAAATAAACTGTTAGAAAGTTGAAAATGTAAAGATATGCGTGGTTAAAACAAGAGACAAATTTTGGTGATGCACCAACCTGGAACTATTACATTGAAGTGAAGGTCACAAGATGGCGGCTTCATCATCTTGGTTAGTGTCGTCTTGAGTAGTGGGGAGTGGGCGGGAAATTTGAATGTACATTACATTTTTACTTAAAATTAATTCTTCTTTTTTTGTGTTTTTAAATTAAAGAAAACTCTTCTTCATGGGATTATAATAATAGATCAAATAAAATAATTACTTCTTCTAACATACCGCCCGCCAAACTAAATTATTTAGTTTGAATAAAGTAAAATTGAATTGAAATTTATATAAAATAAAATGGAAATCTTCATTTAAAATAGATTTTCTTCTTTATGTCTTGATGTGGGGGCGGTAAAATGTTCTTTGTGTTTAATTTTCAATTGGAAGTGGACAGAGCTTCACTACAGGTCTGACCAGTGTCTGTCCATTCTTTAAGCGCAGTGAAACCACACGAACAATGCCGTCAGGTCCATAAGTAGTTGCTGTGATAATTCCCATAGGCCAACGAAGTGGAGGAAGGTTGGGTTCTTTCAAGAGTACAATATCTCCTACTGCAAGATTATCTGGTTTTTTAGTCCATTTTGTACGCTGCTGCAGCGTATGTAAGTATTCATTACTCCATCTACTCCAAAAATGCTGCGATGCTTGTTGTAGTAACTGCCATAGAGAAAGACGATTAAGTGGTAAAGCAGTTAGGTCATGTTGTGGTGGAGCAACTAGCGAATCTCCGGTTAGGAAATGCCCTGGTGTGAGAACTTCAAATTCGTTTGCATCGGTAGATATGGCACATAGAGGGCGGGAGTTTAAGATTGCTTCAATTTGACAAAAAAGTGTAGACATCTCTTCAAATGTAAGTATTTGCTCTCCAACAGTACGTTTCAAATGGTATTTAGCTGCCTTTATGCCTGCTTCCCATAATCCACCAAAGTGCGGGGCAGATGGAGGGTTGAAATGCCATTGAATTTCCTTAACGGAGTCATACCTAGGTCCACCGCGGTCAATCTCCACCGCGCTAGTTTCCGCAAGGTCTGCGGCCGGCGGAGCATGAGACCAACAATCCCTCCCACTTGCCTCTGAGTCGCACAGTTTGGTTTGGCCGACCTAACCAAACGGTGCGGCGGACAACTGGAGACTACTTCACTCGTAACTACGCCTGCAAAATGTAGGATACTTTACCAAAACACTGCTGTATTGCGGGCTGACTACCGTTTTCTGTAAAGTAGTTTTGTACAAATTACCGTACACTTGCTTGGTACGAAAAATAATTATTCAATTATCATATCTATTCCACGATTATTAATGGTTTTGAAATCCATACACCACTTAACTCACTAATATTAATGGTACAGATTAAGCACATACCATTAGAATGATAATTTACTTTAAACACAAATGCAAATTGTTAACGACAACATTTAATTAAAGACAAATCAATCAAATAACAATAAGCCGTTTAATTATTAACACAAAAGGTTGTCGTATGATTAGATTATGCATACTGATAAACCACCTATGGCCATCTATAATAATATTTGGGGTTTCTTTTCCGTGTCGGGTTAGCCCTTCTACTCGACCGATTTTCATAATTTTGGCCTCAAACTAAAGGTATGGACGCACTACAGATTTGCAATCAAGAATCGGCATTCATTTTTATTTACGTGTATTTCGAGTTATGCACAAAATGTGTCCCTGTACATTTCTTATGGGAGTTAAATTAGTTTTTTTTTTTCAAGTTCGTTTGGCTCTTCTGCCCATCCCATTTTCTTAATTTTGGTCATAAAATAAAGTTATGCAAGCAAATATTTGTGATCAAACATAATCATTAATTTTTCTAATGTATTACTCAACGAAAAAATTAAATTTTTTTTACTTCAATTAAAGATGTATTTCAGCAGCTCTAATTAAATTACCCTATATGTTTTGGTCTAAAAACCCTTAGTGAAATACCAGCTTTCATTTGAGCTATTAATTATTAAGATTCCGATCTTAATAATCGAACCTAAAGCACTGTTTTAATCAGTTAACTTCAAGATACTGTATCGCTCAATCAGAAAACATAAATTTGATTATATCTTGGATGTGGAATTTAGTTTGTGATATTTTTACTCAATTCAAATTACGTTATTCTATTTGTTTTGACCTAAGAACCTTCAGTGAAATACCAGCTTCCATTTGATTTATTGATTATTAAGATCGGACGTACCTAAAGGACACAGCTAAATCACGAACAACACAAATTGTTCAAAAAATAGAGTTATTTATCATCGATTTATAGTCAAACGATCTTGCTTGCAACCTCAACAGTAACTGTCGACTTTGACGGGTTTCATCTAGTCAATCTTTAAAAAATCAAACTTTCATAATTATTTGCAAATCTACACAAATTAGGCTTACCAATGACCTATTAATTAATAAAATCGGTTCAGTATAACTGTAGATTTAATTGTACAAAGTTTAACAACAACATCTTTCATTCAGTATTTTCTCACCACTATAAATTGGGAGGCTGCTTAACGTTTTTGAAAATAGAGTAACTTTTAAATGGTGAGGAAATCGACCAAAGTGGACGGTGATATTCTTGATAGAGAATAAAATTTCCTACAAATTACTATCATGTATTTCCTGAAAATACTCAATAAAGACAGTCTAAAGTTGGCTACAAATATAAACTTGGAAAAAAGGCGTTTTAAATGTATTATTGTTTATTTTCATTTTTTCTCCTCAAAAAGTAATAAAATCACACTTTCATAACTATTTGCAAATCTACACGAATTAGGCTTTCCAATGATTAAGTAACAAAATCGGTCCGGCAGGAATTTTAAATTTTATGATTTTTAAATAGATTTGTTTTTCTAACAAAATATATGGATGAAGTATAATTTAAAAGATGCTATGTAAATTAATGGTATGTTTAGGGAATAAATAGTTTTATTTTAAAACGAGCTGTTGGCCCGTCCTACGTAAGGGAATCGAGCAGTCCATTAAAATTGTATATAGTTATACCAATATGTCTATTCCTAATTCAAGCTTACTTTAAGCAGTTCAAAGTTTATTGTAAAGAAAAAGCTACCAAGATTAATTAAAACTTCTGGTCGTTGTTACTTTCCCAACCTGTCCTCAAAAATTCGGGTGGTAAAACAATTTTCATAAGCTTTCTTTTGAAGTCTCGTGAGCTTCGATTCGTATAAAGCAATGGTTATAGAATCTTACTTAATTTCTATAATCAATGACAAAATCACAGAGTAAATAAACTAACCTCATAGTTCTTAGAATATTTGTATATTCAACCAGCTGTTAGTTATAACAAATTATATTGCACTAAAACAAACTAAAGATTTTATAGACTGTTGAAAAAATAAATTAGAACATCTATTATTTTAATTTTACTTTGTATATTTAAATTATCTCTCGTCCTCTAACCGAATAAATAAACGTATCAATTATTAAAGCATTACACATAATATAGAAAGTCAACCCTACGTATGTCATTTCATTTTCATCCAAATGCTGAATTTGTGTCGAAAACGCTGATTGTTTACAGCTGTTACGTTAAGCAAATTGTATTATACCAAAACCTAGAGTAGAATGTTAGCGTCGGCTGCTGGACTTTTTAAAATTTTAAACTTAATTTAAAAAAAACTGAAACCCTAAACTAAAATTGTGGCTTCGACATTCCCTAGTTCCCAAAATTGGCTTCTTTCAAATCTTTCTTTCAACGCAAAAATGATTAAAATCCGTCAAGTGGTTGATTCAGAATCGTGAAATAAAAAAAAAACCCTGTTACGTTTTAATATATAAGATAACGTACAAATTTTTGTAATATTCCTGGAATTAGTTTGGATTTTTATTACTCGATACTTAAATTATATAAATAGCCAAAGACAAGACAACGTCTGCCGGCTTCAGCTAGTTTTTTGATAATCCTATCTCCTCTCTGGCATTATTTAATTCGAAAATGATTACATTGCATTATAAAGTGATTTCATACGTTGTAGGCCCACTTATTATGTCTTACAGTATACCCCTTCAATCACGGTTAAAATATTAAATACACCTATAAAGAGTTATTAAATTGTGAGTGAAAATAGAATGATAAGTATTTGTTATTTAATTAGAAGAAGATTTACCTAAAAATGGGGCCCATTGGCTTCCTTATGGGGCAAGAATAAGTGACCCAATGTTCCCAGTGTCAATAAGCAAACTTTTTGTAAGTAAAAGAAAACTGCTTTTCGTGGTGGGACCTCCATAATAGTAGGCTATTTTTAGGACGCATTCATCCCTTAGCCACCTTCCTAAGATAAATAAATTATTACATATGAGATTATGAATTTCAAAATGGAAAAGAGTGTTTCTTCAGCGTGTAGATTCTTAATATAATAATAATACGACATATTATAATAACGAATAATATGACAGATTAAAGTGTTTTCCGTACGTAAATGTGAGTGAGTGTATGTATAATTGAAATAACATAAATTATGGAAGCAGCCAGATTGGGTAAAATAAAATATGTAAAAACAACAATTCATTTAATTTAAATAACAACCCCTAATTATTCGGTCCACAATGGAATGACATGCCGGGCACGTTATCGGTACTCTTACTTGAGTCCCATCTCCATTAATGGAGAATAACTGTTGAGAGACAAATGCCCTCAAACACCAAACACCTACTACAAAACACGGGGTGGCCACAGGGGGTGCAAAGCCTCGTGGGCTGCATAATACCGCAGAAGCGGAGCGGCGCGGCGGTTCGATGACCAGAGGGTCCAGTTTTGCGAGCAAGAGAACAAAGAGTTTGCGTTCCTTGAAACCCAAACAAAGACTGTTGTGTTGGGGTGCGAGCTTTCTCTCGGCGGCAGGTAGCTACAGCCGCGACAAGGGTCGCTGCAGTTGTAGCTAAATAATATCATTGACGCATTGACTGTGGTGGATAGATATTGTTAAAATAAAAATGAATTATAATAATGATCATAGTTCAATGTCCTAATTAAGAGCTTAATTTTTACGCAAAAACCTTATATCAGACAAATGTGCTTTATGGACAGATTTCACGTTTAAGTCCCTACCACGTGCAACACTTGGTTTTTTAGCAAATTTCCCTATTAGGAAATCAATAGTTTCTTAGCAAACGTATTGACTGTTTACAATTTACATATGTTCTTCTTTTCACTTTTAGTTTCTGCCAACAGTGGTTGGAATTTCATAACAGTGTTTGTTTCCCATGTTAATCTTATGGAGAAATACGAAACTTTAAAGGACCTCTGGGCCTCACTCTCTAATTATTTCCCTAAGCAGAAAGTTTCCTGCACAACTTCACGTTACGCTCTTTCCAATGATACCAAAAACATGCCAATCGGTTCAGTAGTTTCGGAGGAGTAATTGTCACAAAAAACCTGCTTGCGTATTAAATAAGCAATAGATATACTGTTATAGTGTCCCTGTTGCTGTTTTCTTTTTAGTATATCAATTCATCCAGGCTCTCTCTCTTTTTTCTATTGTAATATTTGCACCAACCCAAATTCAAATCTTTATAATTAATACGCTACATTGTCACATTGTACATTGTCGGTTGAACTCCTCCGCCATTTCTTAACAGATTTTATCCATTGACGTCTCATTGGAAAAGAGCGTGTCGAGTAGATTTGCAAACTGGCCTTACATTTATGAAAAAGTCCCTTAAGCTCTGCCCCAGTGGCTTTAAAGGTTCCCATGTTTTCCTTTTGAAGAACATAATTGTTTACATTTTGATCAGCTGTATAATTTAATTGTTGTTATTTATCTTTCAATTCAACGAAACGCATTGAGTTCATTTACTGATTTTGGTTGAATAGAAATGAAATAAATGTACTACTTTAATTTACAATTTAAATAATCGAGAAAGCCTTGGCAATTTGATATATTTTACCTCCTATATAATGAAGAACACCTACAGTATGAATATTCCCACAAAAAATGAACAAGGATTTTAGTCGAAGTGTTACTATTTTGTAGGAAACACGGACTTAACTTCATGATTATTGGCAAAGGAAAACACTCTAAGGCTGAATTAAACTGTTACGGCAAAGACATTAAATATATGTTTTATTAAAAGTCAAGAGATTTTAAAATAATATGACTACATCCAAAAAACTTTAATAAAACTTTCATTGAAGGATTTGCATTATTCACATTTAAGGGAAACAAAAAAACCATCTGAACAATATTAGGCCTTTCAATTCTGCATTTTTTCAGGTAAATTTATCCATTGAGTATACACGTATATAATTGAATATACGTGTACTCAATTATATAACATACGTTATAACAGTAACTAGCCAAATTATTGCCAATTGAAGCAAATACAATTGTGATGGAGAGGTTATGCAGAAAATCAGGCAGTTCTTAAGTAATGTAAACAAGATGTTATCGTTGTAAAAAAATTACAGAAATTTGTAAACGTACTGGCAACAATGGGTAGTACCATGCAGACTACATTATCATTGACGAAGATCAACATGGACAACCTAATGCGGCTATAAGTGGGAAATATTTGTAGAATACACTAAAAAACTAGATCAGCTTTTGAAAAATGATAAAATATTTACAAGAAATGTTGATTATATGGAACTGTTAGGTACGTGATCTATGAGTTGAGTCTTTTAAACTCATCGGAAATTATGACTTTTATTAGGTTTTAAATAAGTTATTTGTTTTTAAACAACTACCGTACTTTACTTCTTCGCAATTGCTCGATTTCGAGCAACATGTACACTTGTAGTAAATGTTTCATTTCAACCAAGTGTTTGTAGCAAACTGTTAAACTGTAAAACTTCCATTACCATCCAAACTATCCATTATTTCGTAAATTGCCCTTTAAGGTCGTAATTCATTTCTAAAGTGAACTTTCCATATACCTAATGTTAAAAATACCTTGGCTGTACTTATTTGTTTGTTATTCTTTCAATTTATTTCCTTATTAAAATAAGTGTGATTTTTTTTATTACGTACTGTATTCCGTGTTAAAACATGTAGCACATGAAATGGTTGATGTCACCCCATTTTTCAGGATTCTCTACGGAGAAAATTCGTTTGAGTAGGTTGGTGTATGTCTTCCTCAAATCAAAGAAATAAAATGACTCGACTTAAATTACTTAACACAGGTTATCAGTAAGGCATATAAGGTTTTCTTAAGTTCTCGATTCTGGAAACACTTTGTTGCAGCATGTTACCTCGAATTGAAGCAGATCGTTTAGCATTCATTAGAAGTCATCAGTTAAAACTGAGAGCAGATATACCGGTAATGTAAGTAAGCCTTGACGACGCAAATAGAGATATTTAAAATTAGTTTCTAATAAGTTTTCAAACAACTCTATAATGTAACTAAAACTATTCGAATTTAAGCTTAATGTTTTTTTTGCGTTATATTTCATACTATGCGGCTCATTGAGCCTCACGGGTTCTCTAGTACTATACAATAATTGAAAATATCGATGGTTATATGCACAAACATTGTATGTCCAATTTTTTCACTTTTTACATTTTTATATATTTGGAAAGCTGTAGTCTTCATCTTTCAGATCACACATATTGTATGTCCATTTTACAATAGGAAAAATTAATATAAATTCTCAAAATAAAAGTGTTCACTTTGGTATGATGTAATTTTATCCTGCACACTTGTAGCATGTCCAAAGATTGCAGTACCAGCTGAACAGAGAAAAACTCCTTTAGAGCACAGATATAGTATCTTTGGACTTGCAATGATTGTGCATGAAAATACAAGGCCTACTATCTCTGGTATTTGTTTTTCATCTTGTAGTATGTCCAAAAATCTCATGATCTCAAGTGCACTCTTATAGTATGTCCACATTTTATTTTACAATTAGGTTAGGTTTAGGACATACAGCATCTGTCCACAACAGAACATAACACCAAAAAAGAATCCGTGAATTGGCTAAAGGTAAAGTGGTTCGGGTTTCAAAAAGCAAGCCCCTTTGAAATTCGATACAAGTACGAACTTAACAAGGAAATAGAGTTTTTGACTCTTGATGTACGATGGATTGCGAGACGCCATTTGTCTGGGAACAACAACTTCTCAGTCCAAAGTACACCGAGCCTATTCCGGTTTCCAGCGCCAAGAAAAAGGATTTGATGTACCTACTTAACGCGGGTGTAATCCCAGAAGTATTCACGCATTTTGTCACTGAAATCCCTAGTTCGGTATCGGCAAGAGATATTGTACTTTACGTCATAGAGGAAGAAGAAGGAAACGAGCCTCTCACTGAAGTTACCAAAAAGAAAGAAGGAAGACGCAGTAGAAGAGATGCTATAGGGCAAGAAACCAGAAAAAGAAGTAATGTAAAGAGAGTTTAAGAAATCCAAGAAGGCTAAAAAAACCAGAGAAAATAAAAGAAATTAAAACTTCATAAGAAAATAAAGTAATGTGTCTAAAGGACAGCACTGTTGAATAAACCCCATTAAGACTGACTAAACAAAATACAGTTTGTACTGTATAGGTACCATTTGACAAAAGGCACTACCTGATTTATTTCGTGCTTTGTTTAATGTTTCGTTTAGGCCTATTTTGTGTTTGAGTTTCTAATGACTGATAGGCCAAGTAATTTTATTTTAAAAAATTTGAAAAATAAAAGTAGTCTACAATATAAGACAATAACAGTCATGGGCGCCCGCAGGATTTGGAACATGGGGGGTGCAATATTATAGGTCTAACAAACCTCCAGGGGTTCGGGGCCTTCCCCGGGAAAAAATCTGAAAATATAGTGTTTTAAAACATATTTTTACGCTATTTTGTAATACATAAAACCAACCAAAACAAAATAGTACATTGTGCATCAAGGACGGTCATCTGAGGGAGTCGTCGTTTTTTATGCCAACATTAACAATTAGCCAAACAATTATAAAGAAAAAAATATAGAGTTTAATAAAGCCTAGATAACAGCCAAGAAAGTTTATGTTTTGTTTCCTGAATAGTTTTGTTAAAGTATGAAAGTATACAAAGTATAAAAGATTTTTACATCTGTGAGTCAACTACTTATTTGATTAAAACATCAATTTAAAACATTTTTTAGACATGACCATTTTGAACATACTTTTATAAATTCCTTTAAACCCAAGTGATCACAGAACATTATGTGTATTAAATTTATTTATATTTTTTTAGCCAGGGGACACCCATGATAACAGTTGTTTAAATTTTTCATTCCTTACTAAAACCATCTAGGGGCAGCTTTTGTATTGCACACTCGTAGCATGTCCATAAATCTGCGCGTTCAGAAGTGCACATATATAGTATGTCCAACATGGTTTGATTAACAAATTATTTGTAAAAATGTGGCTTGAATAAAGATAAAACTATTTATGTAGATGCATTTTTAATAAATGGGGCCAATAAAATTTATTCATTTCAAACATTTAACAGTTTTAGTTTAAGTTTCCCCCATTATACAAACTTTGTTTTTGCGGTTTCCGAAAGTTTACCAAAATGGACATACAACTATTGTGCTTATAACCATCGATATGATGTCATTTTGAAAAATTAAAAAAACTACAACATAACAGCGCATAAATAAAATATTATTAAAAGCAACAAAGATTAACAATCCATTGATTAAATGAATGGAAAAGGCGTTCATCCCACAATACGGCGGAGTTTGCAAAAGGTATACTAGTTTTTGCAGGCGATGTTTCGTATGGTACTCAGCCATACATATACAATAAGTGCCGGCTATGTATAACAAGCTTTATTTTTAAATTGATTTCCTTGTAAAATCAAATAACTCAATTGTTAATATAAGTGTAGTAAGAAGATTCTTTCACTTCGTTCACTCATCTATTATTACAATTAATACAATAATAGCATTCCCCAAAAATTTAAGTTGCCTTTTTTAAAATAAAACTTATTATGATATCTTCTGGCCAAAAGTTTAATTATCGTTCTGATTTTAAAATATTTATTTAACATTACAAAGTTTAAAGTAAATTATTCACCTACTATAGGAGGGTTTCGAAAAGGGTCTAACTTCAAAAAATACAAAAGGATTTTTTTATTCTAAGAAAATAAGCAGAAACCAGATTTATTTATCTTAGTAGCAAAAATGCTATACAAATATATAGCACGGGTTACTTTTGTATTAGTCTTACTCTTATCCCATTTAAATACTATAATAATGATAGTATCAATAAACAAATGCATATTAGTTATGTAAAGGAGACTTTGTCCTGACCGCACCAGCCTAACAGATGCGTTGGCCACTGGCAACAAGGTCTACCGGCAGCAAACACGACTACATCCCCTTCACCCGTCACGGAACTGGTTCAGCTCGGACATTTCGCACCACCAATCGTAGGTCAGGTTGGTGGTCGTAGACCTTGTTGGCCGCGGACCTTGGCGCGTCCCCTCCTTAACGCTTAGCGCCACTTGAATAGCTGGGGTGTTAAGTTTCAAAAACTGATAAACTTCTTTGATCTGCTTGTACGCGCCAATGAAATTTGTACCATTATCAGAATAAATATCTGAGCAGATTCCTCGTCGACCAATAAATCGGTTGAGGGCAGCTAAAAAATCATCAGTAGAAAGACTAGAGACAACTTCAAGATGTACTGCTTTTGTGGATAAGCATACAAAGAGACACAAGTATGACTTGTATATTAAAGGTTTGCGTGCATGATGAGTTTTGGTTTGAAATGGACCACCAAAATCGATACCGACTTGTTGAAAGGGCTTGTTTCGTTGAAGTCTTGCAGCAGGTAAAGATGCCATGAAAGGTTGAGGCGCTAGAGCTTTGAATCTAGCGCATTGATTGCATAATCTTAAGCGCTTTCGTATTAAGTTGCGGCTAGAAAGAATCCAAAATCTTCTATGTATAATTGATTGTAAACTTCGTGGGCCAATGTGAAGATAGATGCGATGATAGTGATCAACAATTAAAGACGACAAATGTGCTTGCTTAGGCAGCAAAATAGGATGCTTTTGGTCATAACTTACATCTGAAAGTTTTAATCGACCACAAACTCTCAAAATTCCATTAGAGTCGATAAAGACGTCAAGTTTAGCGAGGGCTCCCGTCACTGGAATATTAGACGTTAAATTGCTAAATGCATCAGCAAAGTAGGTACTCTGAGTTTTCATAACCAACAGGTTAACAGTAGTATGCAATTCTTCAATGCTTAAGGGGGTAAAAACCCTTTTATCACGAGGTTTAGTCACAACTGTTTTATCACAACTGTTTGTTTGCGAAGCGAAGACACCAAGCAGTCACTCTCTTCAAACGCTCAAATGTTGAAAAACGTTCCAATATGGACAGATCACTAGTGACCATCTTAGAAAAATTACTCTGATGAGAGCATTGTCTAGCTTCCGGTAATTGTGTTAGGGGAACTTGATCATAGTCTTGTTTAGGCCAAAGAGCTGAATCCTTTAACAACCAGCTTGGGCCTTGCCACCATAACTCATGGTTGATTAACTGGCTTGGAAACAATCCTCTTGAGGCACAATCTGCAGGGTTGGTGGTTGTAGGAACATGAAACCAACAATTCGGGTTGGTTTTCTCTTGGATAACAGCAACTCTGTTGGCGATAAAAGTCTTTAAAACATGGGGAGAGTTATGAATCCAATTTAGTGTGATCGTAGAATCAGACCAAGCGTAGATAGCAGGATAGAAGTTCAGACGTTTGTGTAGGATAGTTTTACAATAGTCAATTAAGTTGGCGAGTAATACTGCAGCACAAAGTTCCAATCTAGGCAGTAAAGTGGTTTTTAAAGGCGCAACCTTTGATTTGGAGAGAAAAAGATGGCATGATACTGAATCATCTTCATGCACAACTCGTAGATAAACAACAGCAGCGTAAGCGTGGGTTGAAGCATCAGCGAAGCCATGGAGCGAAATTTCCTTGAAAGCAGGCGACAAAAAATAGCGGGTTATTGTAACTCCACTTAGTAAGGGCAGCTCGTTTATAAACTTGAACCATTCGTCTTGGATCGATGTATCAGGTAAGTCATCCCACCCTATGCCTAGGGTCCAGAGGCGTTGAATCAGAATTTTTGCCCAAATAACGACAGGTGAAAAATGTCGAAAATGCGAGCAATGTGAGACAAAATGTTCCGTTTTGTTGGAATTGCATCAGGAGTCTGAATTTGGTAGCTGAAAACATCTGAAGATGGACACCATTTAATGCCTAAGACCTTGATTGTAGGTATGATGTTATGATCAGTGAAGGTTAACTTAGGCTCTCAGTCCGCTTCAGTGACTGTAGACAAAAATTCTGAACTATTACTGCTCCACTTTTTGAGCTCAAATCCACCTTTACTCAAGAGAGAGTTTAAATCATTCTTCAACGATAAAGCTTCGTCAAGCGAATGTGCTCCAGATAGTAAATCATCAACAAACATGTCTTCGAGGATAGGCCTAATTGCTAGTGGAAAATTCTTGCCTTCATCTTGGACTAATTGTTTAAGAGTGCGCATAGCCAGAAATGGCGAACTTGTTACTCCGTAAGTAACTGTAGTAAGTGTGAATTCTTGAATAGGCTCTGTGGGAGAAGCTCTCCACAATATGGTTTGAAAGGGTTGATGTTCAGGATGGACTCTGATTTGTCGGTACATTTTTGAAATGTCAGCAACAAGTGCAATATGGGATGGAGACGAAAATTGCATACAATTTCCACTATATCCTTTTGTAGTTTAGGACCAGCATGTAGAATATCATTAAGTCACTTGCCGTTCGATGAGGCAGCAGAGGTGTCAAATACAGTGCGAAACCTGGTAGAGGGACTTGATTCCTTTAATATACCATGATGCGGTATAAAATACTGAGGCGGAGGGTCATTGTTCTTATTCGGGCGCATGTGGCCTAATTGAAGGTATTCGTCCATAAAAGCGTTGTACGAAGTTCTCAATTGAGGTTGAGCAGCAAGTTTTTTTTCCAAGGAGCGAAGACGGGAAGTAGCGTTTTGGTATGAAGAACCTAATTCTGGAGCATTTTCAATAAAGGGCAGTTTGACAATGTACCTACCACTATCAGGATCCCTAGTGTGATTTTTGATAAAATGATCTTCACAAAATTTATCATTATCACTAGAATGAAAGATTTTAGGAAATTCTTCCAATTCCCAAAACTGCTTTAGTTGAATGTCAAGAGAATTGTTGTCAAAGGTGCATAAATGTGAGGTTAGGCCTAGGCTTGAGGCGTACGTTGTTGCGTCTGAAAGTAAGTTGATTTGAGCCTTTCCAATAAGAACCCAACCAAAAACGCTGTGGTAAGGTGTGGGAAATCCTGTAGGCGATTGTAGCCGCCCGCCGTCGAATATGTCGGGATACAAGTCGGCACCAAGAAGAAAATCAATTGGACCCGGTACATCAAATTCGTCATCAGCAAGATCCAAATTCTGAAAGGCTTCTCTAACCTCAGAAGAAATCGAACAAGTTGGAAGTGGCGAAGTTATTTTTTCCAAAATAACAGCAGTAGCAGGTATTGTAGGTTGATTCTGGTGTTTAGGTTTTAGGAGACAGTTAACAATTCCCTTAGTTGCGTTGACAGGTACTTGAGACAAACCTTTTATAGGTAAATGATACCGTTGGCGCGGTAGGGCTAAACTCCGAACACAAGTTTCGGTGATAAAGGACAATTGTGAGCCTGGATCCACAAGCGCTCGAAAGCATTTAAATTGGCCAGTCATATCTTGGATTCCAAGTTTCAATGTGCCTAACAACGTCACTGACTGTTTTTCAGCAAGCCTATTCGGCATCTTTAAAGTTGCAGAGTTAGCAGTTAGGCCTAAACCAGCATGCTGCTGCATGGACTTAGGACTTTCATCAGATACTAAATTTGAAGTAGGCTCACTACATATATTAGACACATTCTTAGATTTATTAGCAGAACATTCTTGAGACAGGTTTGTGTTATCTATGTGAATTAGCGTGTGATGCCTCTGATTACATATTTTACACAAACTAAGAGATTGGCATTTATCCAGCATATGCAAGTTGCTCAAACAATTGAAACAAAATCTTTTAGATCTAACAAATTCTTTTCTCTGGTTGAGGCTTCAATGCTTGAAAGCGAGGGCAACGGTAGACATTATGCATTTCAGAACAATAAATGCAAGACGAAGGTGAAACATTGGAAACAAAGGATCTGTTTGTTTGGCCTAACCTAACCGCTGGCAAAGTGGCTGGATTAGTTTTGTTAAATGTAGGCCTAAGATTTGTTTTCAGGCCTAATGACTTAGGCTTAGGATCATGACATTGTGCGGCCTCAACAGCCTTACAATGATTTGACAAAAAACTTTTCAAATTATCCAAGGTTGGAAAATCATTCTTAGAGTACTCCTCCTCAAAGAGCTGTCTGGTACGTTTGTCCAGTTTTTTGGTTACAGTTTGAAAAATTATAAAATTGCCTAGGTTGTCTGGAAGTTCAATTCTTTCAAGAGCAGAAGTGTTTTCAACCAAAGTGTCGAGAAGGTGCCGAAGTTTGGCTGGAGATTCAAAATTCAAGTTTTCAAAGTTTAATATTTCGTCCACGTAGAGTGAGGCGAGAATGCGTTTGTTGTCATAGCGGGAGAATAATTTGTTCCAAATAATTATATAGTTAGGTTCAGTCAGGGGTAAGGTACGCACAAGTGCGTTTGCATCACCTTTGGTAGAAGAAATCAAATACTGAAACTTGTGAATATCTGATAAGGTTGGATTTTCATGGATTAGCGAAATAAAACAATCTCTGAAGGGTGGCCAATCTCTGGGAGTGCCATCAAAGCGTGGAAGGTCAATCCGAGGAAGTTTGAGTGAAGAATCAGAATTAGGCTTGGATAGTATTGAATCATCTGAATGCCGATTGCGACCAGATTCATGAGGAAAATATTGTTTGTATGCATTAAGAACATGAAAATAGCGAGTATCCATATCAGCGCTAAGTCTTTTAGTTGAAATCATTTCAGTAGCTTTGTTTTCATCACCTAGCAAAGATCTCAATTTAATAATTTCCAGATTGCTTTTATTAAAGCTATTGTACATACTTTCAAGTTTTTCCACTTTAAGTTTAAATTCATCTAGATTTTCAGATTCTAAAGTTAGGCTTAGGCTAAGAGTGTATAGCCCATCAATATGATCATAGGCCATGTCCCTTTTAAATAACAAAACTTCCAACTGGGAAGTATACTCCCTTTGAGATTTTGCTGACAGAGCCATTTTGTTTAAGCTCTAGGCTAATTTGTTGAATATCAATAGGCCTATTCATAAACACTACAAATGCAAAATTAATTGACTTCAGAATCCATAAAATATTTAAAGTTAGGCATACCTTGGTAGTAGTGCATCAGGGATAGGCCTGGTCAATGGCCAAGGCCAAGCCAATAGGCCTAGGCTAGGCCCATTACAAAGGACTGAAATTGGCAATACATTCACATAATACAGGATTTAACAAAAATATATAATATTCATTTGTAATAGCAATAAGATTCCACAAAATAGTAGGCTAAATATTTGTTTGTTATTCAGTATTTTCCAAATAAACTCCTTCCAACCATCGATGAGCTTCTTCAAAGTGCATTCAGTAAGTAACTTAGGTGAGATTGAGTCTATGAATAACCTCAAAAGTGTGAAAAATACAAATATAACTTGTATATATATATAGGCCTAGTCACAGCCATAAAGAATCTTGAGCTTCCTTTTTGATAAAATGCTTCAGCTTTAAGTTAGCTTCCACTTCTATTCTAATAGAAAGTTGAACTTGAAATCTTGATGAGGCCTAGGCCTAGTTTGCAAGTTGGTTGATAAAATACCAATAATGATTTAAATGTCCAATATGTATTGCCGACTTAAGATAATAAAGTATTTCAATACTTTTTTCTTGTAAACTGAATATTTTAATTGTCTGACTGAACAATTAAAGAAATTAAAACTGATCTTCTTGCAAAACTATGCAAACTTAAACATGACGTTTTCTTGCAGGAATCAGACTGCTTAAAACATGAAGTTTGATTTAAGTATGCTGATTTAAAATAAATAGTTTGATAAAACAAATTTGAAGAGAAAATGTGTAAATCCTGATAAAATAAGTTTATGTATCTAATTCTTGAAGTAAGTAGATGTAGGTAAATCACTGCTCTGCTGATGTAAATGAAATATGGAGAACTTACACGTCTTGAAGTCTTCTTAATGATTTTTTAAATTCACAATTTTAAAAATAATAATGTAAGTCACTGGTTCTAATAATTTTAAATCCGGCTCGAAGGACCAAAAAATATATGTTGCGTAAAGCGAAAAATAAACTGTTAGAAAGTTGAAAATGTAAAGATATGCGTGGTTAAAACAAGAGACAAATTTTGGTGATGCACCAACCTGGAACTATTACATTGAAGTGAAGGTCACAAGATGGCGGCTTCATCATCTTGGTTAGTGTCGTCTTGAGTAGTGGGGAGTGGGCGGGAAATTTGAATGTACATTACATTTTAACTTAAAATTAATTCTTCTTTTTTTGTGTTTTTAAATTAAAGAAAACTCTTCTTCATGGGATTATAATAATAGATAAAATAAAATAATTACTTCTTCTAACAGAGGCTAGAAACGATTTTTACTCCCTAAAGAGTAAAAATGCTACTTTAGACCCTAAACGCATGCATTAAAAACGACTGTTTTTACTGCAGTATGACAAAAACAATATAATATGAACCCTTGATGACCCCGCTCAATTTTGTGGATGCCTCTGCGAACGCCACCTAGTTATTGTAAATTATAAAGTCTAGGTTCTCATTTACAAGTATTGCAGATCCACCAGACATTAATCTAGCAAAAGAGGTTGCAACTAAAGTAGCCTCTAGGCTTAAGTTATTAATATCATTTTGTGAGACCCAGTGTTCAGTCAAACAAATCACAACCACACTACTGTCATTCCCAAGCAATTGTAGGTAATCTAGTTTGTTAGTAATGGATTGAATATTCCACAGGAGGATGTTTAATTTTTTAGCTGACCTAGATAGTGTTTTATTATATGCCTGGGGTAAGCAAATGTTATAGGAGTTCCCAACCGCTTTGTTATGCGATGATGAGAGTTGTGTGTCAGAATTATCTGACACTTCAGACTCCACGTTAAATTTACAAGAGTTGGGGGGAGTTTCTAAAAAATTTTCCTGACGCTTAGCAGTGCTTGTTGCTTTTTTTAGCAAACCTGAAGGCATTTATATATGCCCCAGTAGGCCAGAATTCAGGCAAATATATTTTGTCCCACAAGTGAGCAGGAATCCCTACCTTAAATCATTAAATGGTCGATAGCCTGGGAACCTGTTCCTCATTTGTGTGACTTTGTAATCACCACTAATTTCATCCTTTCATCCCACTAATTTCAAAATGCTCTAGGAAGGGAGGGAAACAGGTCCACGGCGTTGGAAGTGGTGAAGGAATTAGTAAAAGCTAAAGGGACTGAGTGTGGGAACCCTTTGTGGTGGTTAGATTAATGTATCGGATATCCTTAAATGCTTTGGGAAGGGAGGATAACAGGTCCACGACGAAGTGGTGAAAGAAATAGTAAAGGCTAGCAGTGGAGAGTGTGGGAACATTTGTATTTTGTATTACACCTATAAACATTTTTCATTTATTGCTTATTAAAAACCATGAAACATGATTGCTCTGCTCAACTGGCTTTCACTGCTATGAAAGCAATCCTAGTTTAGTCCAGGCGCTAAACGGGTTGAGTATGCACTGAAAGTCTGACAAAATTTGACTTTTGATTATTGTTGGGGACATCTAGTAGATGAAAAAAATCGATGATGTCGCATTTCTAGGGTGGTTACAACGGGCGCAGGCCGAAAGCCACGAATGTTTATCTCTATAAGCTGGGGGGACGTAAGCCACGACAATTAGCGAGGGGTTGAGAAGTTTTAATCCTGGGAACGAAAGCCACGACGGCAGGTCAGGTAGTTGGGAGGGGCGAGGGAGAAACGGGAATCTTTCACTTGAACATGACAATTATAATATGCAGGGATGGACGCAAATATTTTGCTAAAGCTGTTTGATGATGTCTCAACGGATTTCAAATACAGCCGTAAGAGCTAAAAATAATGAGGGAGCAGTCAAATGAAACCCTATATTCCATGTATATTATGACTGTTAATCACTTAGTTAATTATTTTGCTGTTTTAGTTTCATTTCCTGTAGAATCAATATCAAATATGTAAATAGATAAATTTGTATGTATTGGTAAAACTGTTTTCGATCCAATATGAACAATATTCATTCTAAACTTAAGTGTAGGGTTTTTACACGTACTTATGTGTACGAATAATTTACATGATCGGCCATAGGCTGACGAATATTGACGAAAACCTTTATCGTATAACTTCCCACTTTGTTGTTTATAACAGCTTATTTTTACTCGGAATAAAAATTTTACTTTAGACCCGCAACGCATGTGGTATAAATATCCGTGTTTTTGCTTTAGTATGACGAAAACCCCTTATTGTATTGAGTATTACGGAAGATAATATGCTTATTTAACGATAAAAGTTACACATAAAACTTAAGTTATACAAGGTTTTACGTCGGGACGGAAGTCCATTACATGTTTAGTTTTACATGTTGTAATGTTGAATGCAGTGATGAGGTGTATCTTCTATCACTCTTTTTTGTTCAATAATAACTGTGACTATTGTCGATATTTAATTTCAAAAATCCAAACAATTACATTTATTCGTATGTATTATAAATAACTTTAAAAACTCCGTCAATATTTTTTATGGTTGATTCTTCGTTCTATATTAGTATAGTAGCAGATCAGTTATCAAGCTTGTCTTTATGTTAAATACTTACATTCATTCCTTAATATGGATACCTTTGTCGTATTTTCTCTAACTTTTACAACTTTGTAATGTAATAAAAAGAAATTTATAAATACACAAATATTTTTAATGGTCTTATCCTTTTATTAATATTTATTTTATGATTATTACACATAAATTCATTACCAACCGATCCAATATACCAACTTAGATGCGGCGAATATGGTATAATATGGCATAACATTGTTTGGGTTAAAGTCTTATACATTACTGTACTTGTTTTAAAGAACCAGCACCATACGGGCATGTAATATTTTACAGAACATATAGGGCACACAGCTGATTTCTGGCTTGGGGTAAGGTATTTTGGAATTAGTCATTTGAATGCTGCGTAACCCTACTAGTACCATTCCTCATATTTGTGATATCATGGCAGTTATGAATTTTAGATATTATTTTGAGGCATGGTACCTGTCTTCTCCAATTACTAAGATTATTTATTCAAGAAAATGTCAAGAAGAAGGTGCTCAAGAAAAAAGATCAGAATTTGTTTATAAGTGCAATCCCGTTCATTCCTACTTATAGCCTAATAAAAATGCAAATTCTTGGAATTGCTGTTGAATAAGTTGCTGTTTAATAGGAGTTCATGTATTGTGTCAACTATACGCGCTTGAACGATATTACAAAATTTGTTTAGGTTTTTGTTGAGAAATGTATATGCATGACATCAAGTTTTAATAACACCTTTTACTGGTAATTTGAGGAGAACCTGCAACTGTTTAGGGCCTCTGAGGGTTATAAGTACCACAATAAAACATCAAGCACGGTGTTTATGTAAGTTAAATTTGCATATAACTTTTTAATAAAGTTATTGTAGAACTGACTGTAGCCTTCTATTTAAAAATTATGTCTAAACGTGTAAACCTAAGTTATACATCAGCAATAGTATTCTAGCAACAAACATGATTTTAAGATATTTTCAAAGTGAACAGTCAGAAGATCCTGGTGGTTAATTCTCCCTTAGTTTAGTTGAACTTCAGTAATCGTCCGTCACACATTAATAACGAATTTCGTTGAGTAAATATGAATAGATTTAATACATACTAGCTGTTGTACCCGTGCTTTGCAACGGGAAGAGGACAAAAAATAGAAACATTTTAATTTTTAAATCTGTTGCATATAATAGTTACACATCCGCCAACGCTTTTAGAAACAAAATTCAACTTTTATAGCCTTAATAGAAACGTTTAAGGGCAGTCTGACTTGAAAAAATTTTTTTTTTGCATTTTAATTTTTTTTATGTATTATTAATCTTTATTTTTTCCCCTTTAAAATGATATATAACACATGCAACCTATCTAATATTAACCTCGTATAAATAAATTATGAAAAAAACTTGCAATGGCTTTTTGGCCCTTAGGGCAGCAGTGAATGAAACATGCAATCTTATCGCTTTTCCTCGATTTTCCGAAACTTGCATTTTTTGAACTTTGATTACCCATAACTCAAAAACTACTTGGCCTACCTCAGTCAAACTTTTACACAATATTTTACATACTATTTTCTAGTTCCTCACGTGGGTATTTATACATATCTTTAAGTTATGAGGCAAAATAAAAAAATTAAACTTAAAAACTATAGTTAAAAAACAGTTTTTTTTTTTAAACGCCGTAACTTTTTTAATTTTTTCTAAAATTTAAAAATGCCATGCAGGGAACTAGTTTATAATCTATTAAATAACCCACACAAAAATCAGGACTCTATCTATTACCGTTTCTAAAATATAGGTACTTAAGTTAACATTACGCTCTTATGGGGGTCGGACTGCCCTTAAGTTATGACTTTTAAATCTTGTGAGTAGTGGATACCACCATTTTGGTTTTGATTAATTTTAAATCTTGTGTAGGCTGATATAAGAAACACTGACCAAATCTTGAATAAAACTTTGACATACATGATTTACCTTCATCTTACATATCTTTTAATTTACTATTCACAATTTTGAATTTCAATTTTGAAGTTGCAAAATTATTAATTATTAAATAGCATTAAAGACAGCAGACAAAACTAATATGATTATCAAAGCATCAAGGACTAAAAAATGTAATAGCAAATACAGTATATGTTTCATTGCATCTCTAATTCTACTCTACAAAAATATCAACAAACAACTTAATATACAAACCACTTCTTTTCAGTCAATCAGTCTAATCAGTTCCATCGTCCATTGCTTTTAAAAATTTCACACTTACCATATTAAGTAAACATAGTAACAGATATTTCATTGGTTTTAGAAAAAAAGAACACTGTGTACTGCTTAGTTTTATGATATTAATCAATATAATATTAATAAATATTAACAAACTAAATTAATAAATTAATTATTAACTAATTAATAATTAAATTAATTATTAACAAATTATAATTAATACATATTATTTTAATATTAATTAATTTAATCAGTGGTGTGGCAAAACACAAATAATAAATGTATCAAATAAAGTAAATGTGAACTGAAAGCTATGTTAAGATAAAATAAGAGTATTTTGTATTATTACCATCTATAACTTAATTTACCTAAATATACATATAAAAAACAATGTGATGTGCAAGTCATGTTGCTTATCCAACACATGCATTTATTTATTTAGAATTTATTTAAAGTAGCCTCCAAATTCATACAAAACATCTATACATTGTAATTTTCATACTGTTTCCATGAAAACATATCAATAACATTATTTTAAAAAATCCAAAGCAGAGCCGGAGTTGATACAGCAACAATTATAGAATTTTTTTTTTATAATCATTGACATAGTTTAAGAATAAATAATCCATGATAAAAGGTTAGATTAAAATAAACCTACAAGTACCTCATAGTTATGGAAAATATTATATTTAATTTCTTTGTATCAGCTGTTTGAAATTGTGAAATATGCAGTTTAGCAGTTCTTCTTGTTTACATTTAAATGTCAAAGCAAATGTAAACAAACATTGTTAGTGTTCTCATCACAGCCATGGAGACAAATCAATATTTACTTTTAAAATGTTCACCTTAGAACTTTTAAAGCTAAAGGGGCAGAGCCTACGGTCAGTATCGAAATGTAAATAGTCCTATAATGGTCCTTGGTATGGTAGCTATATTTTTGTAAAATTTAAGCCCAGTTGGTTTAGTAGTTTTTGCACCTATTAGTAACACACATACAGACAGACACCATTAGATTTTTATATAATAGTATAGATTTGGACTCTGAGGATATTAAATCGAAAAAGTAAAACTGTTTAGGGTTTACCGTGCTATCTACCGTGCCTTATCCCTAGTTATTATTTGCTTGAAATTAATTATTATATTTGTAAGAGAGAACAAATATATTACACTAACGATAACTAGACAGTAGAATAAAATATGTAACAAACACTAGTAGAGCTCAAAGGTCTACTTCTAACCTTTATAGCACGGCGGATTCAGATTGGACTGACGAACTTGCTTGATTGAGATACATAAGTAAAACAGGGAGCTTAAATTTCCCGTTCTCCCTGTGAGCTGCCACCCTGACCTGACAGCAGTCGTGGCTTACGTCCCCAGGATTAAAACCTTTTCGACCCTTCACTAATTGTCGTGGCTTTCGTTCCCCAGCTTATAGCCATAAACATTCGTGGCTTTCGGGATGCAGCCGTTACAACTCGGGGGGAGGGGGGGAAGTTGCGCGGGTCATCGGTTTACGTTTCCGCGTCTAACTCACAAACTGTTAATGATAGAAAGGTGGTTTAAGCGTCTATCAACGCCTAAATATATTGTCCTTCAAAAAGATTGTAACAACCATTCTTCTATCTCTTATACTTTAGGCGCTAATCAACATTTATTGCAAAAGATAAAATTTAAAAATACTTTAAAATGAAATATTGGAAATATTGCGCTTGTTTAGGGCATGTTACAAACTATTTATGGTTAGAAAAACTAACAAGTAGTACAACAGCACCAAGTTTAAAGAAATCTGTGCAAAAACAACAGAGCTACGTTAATTTCAGTAAGAGTAAACGTGGAAAATTCGTAGTAGTATCGAGGCGCGCATGGATGGTACGTAGCCCACAGTCAATATAGGTTTGATGTTGTAAGTAACTATGGGAAAGCTGAATTTTTCTATGCTGTTAGACCATGTTGAGATGATCATTTTCCCGAAAGTCCCCACTCCTACCCCCGTGTGCTTTCCTCTAACCCCCCTTTTTAGATAAATTTACAGCCTCTTAGCAATTAAGCTATAACTTTAAAACGGGTAAGGATAATAATGCAATCTTTTATTAATCATTTTGCGTTACGATAATCTACAAAAAGAATTATTAGATAAATAAATATTTAAAAAGAATTATTACAGATTTCTGAAGAAGAAGGAGAAGAAAATGTGTTCATTGTAATAAAATATCAATACAGTGTTTTTTATTTAAATGCAAAGAACAATGGTCAAAGACCGTCTGTTTTGTGTTAGACACACTGATTTTGAAATATTTTTAAACAGTTGAAAAAATTTCATGAATCACATACAAATATTCATAAAAATATACTGATTTCAACTACAGAATATACACAAATAGCACTACATACTAATAAAGATCAGATAACAATTGAATGAATAATAAAATTTAAATGTAGCCTACTGAGAATCTGAATTTTTCCTATAAACAGTTAATAATTCATAAAACAAACCTGTTACTTTTATAATTTACTTTGATGATACTTAACAAACAATATTTTTAATTTTTTTAAATTACATCGATTTTTCCCATTTTTGTATTGATATCTCAATTCTTAAATTTAATAATTATACTCCATTATTAATTCCTACCCTTTACTCCACGCCTCTTTAAGATAATTTCCATGTGCCCGCCAATCTTTGCCATTTAAAAGTTCCAAAAAACTCATATTCATTTAAATATAACTTGTTAGACCAAAATTGATGTATCTTTTTTTAAATTGGACATTCTGCTATAAAAGGGTAAACGTTTCATCCCGGTTGAGATTACATGGTGAACATACATACATTTTATTTTCCATATAGAGTTAACTTTTTATTAGACGACCCACTTTATTTGTAAAAAATGTTTTTAGGGATGGTTTCGAATAAAAAAATATATCCACCATTTTCCAATATGGCCAACAACTTTGTTATTTCTTATGGAATACGCTGTATTTTAGTATTCTTTTAGAATTTAAAAGATATTTTTATTCGTGACATTTTTTCTCTAAACCTACACCATTTAGGAGTTACAGCGTGTTACAGTATATCTAAAAGAAAGGCTTGTGGTGTACATTCGGCATCCTGTAGCTCATAAACGAGTAAGTTGAGAGAGAAAGTGCAAAGAATAAATAAGTCACATATAAGTCCTCGTTCAAAAAAAATATATAAAATACGTTAAAAAATACTGATTTTGTTGTTTTAAAAATGGCCACCATTTTCAAAAATGGTAGCTTACTTTGATATTGGAACAATTTATTTTATGGTTTTTTTAAATGTAGATTTGATTTGAAAACTTTTTTATTCTTTGTATTTTCGCTCTTAAACTTACTCGTTTATGAGCTACAGGATGCAGGATGTACTCACAAACCATTTCTTCTTCGATGTAACTCCTAAACAAGTAGCTTTAGAGAAAAATGTCAAGAATAAAAAGGTTTAAAAATTGTGCGTTTACATTCTAAAACAATCATAAAATACAGGGTATTCCATAGGACTAACAAAGTTGTCAGCCATATTGGAAAATGGCAAACATATTTATAAAATTCGAAACCACTGAAAAACATCTTAAAATAAAGGGTAGTGTCCCATAAGAAGTTAACTCATATCTCATAATAAAACAGTTATCTATTGGTTCACTTTAGGTGAGACACTCTGTATAATAAAATGAGGCTCTGGCGTACAGCAGCAAATGCACGATATTCATTCATATGTATCCACTACAGTCTGTATATGTATTGAATGAGCTACATAACTTTAATATAATCTATATAAAGCGGCAAATTCAAATACAAAAACCATATGTATACGTATTTTTTTCATTGTTGCGGTGCACAAAAAAGCCAGAGTCCTGTAAAATCAATATACTGTACTATCTATACCACTATATGCAAACAAACTGTTAATAACTATGTATCATTTTAAAATGCAAACTATGCACCCCAAATTTTTTATAAAACATTTTGTTGTGCGACCTCGTATAAAAAAATCTACAAAGAAAAGTTTTATAAATTATTCCGTAAAAATTATTTTTTTATGTTTATGATATTTTTTAAATATGAATATTTAGGATACCATGGTAAATACACTTTTTGTAGAATATCGTAACGCAAAATGATTAATAAAAGATTGCGCTATTATCCTCACCCATTTTAAAGTTATAGCTTAATTTCTAAGAGACTGTAAATTTATCTAAAAAGGGGGGTTAGAGGAAAGCACAAGGGGGTAGGAGTGGGGACTTTCGGGAAAATGATCATCTCAACATGGTCTAACAGCATAGAAAAATTCAGCTTTCCCATAGTTGCTTACAACATCAAACCTATATTGACTGTGGGCTACGTACCATCCATGCACGCCTCGATACTACTACGAATTTTCCACGTTTACTCTTACTGAAATCAACGTAGCTCTGTTGTTTTTGCACAGATTTCATTAAACTTGGTGCTGTTGTACTACTTGTTAGTTTTTCTAACCATAAATAGTTTGTAACATGCCCTAAAGAAGCGCAATATTTCCGATATTTTATTTTAAAGTATTTTTAAATTTTATTTTTTGCAATAAATGTTGATTAGTGCCTAAAGTATAAGAGATAGAAGAATGGTTGTTACAATCTTTTTGAAGGACAATATATTTAGGCGTTGATAGACGCTGAAACCACCTTTCTATCATTAACCGTTTGTGAGTTAGACGCGGAAACGTAAACCGATGACCCGCGCAACTTCCCCCCTCCCCCCCGACTTGTGACCACCCTAGAAATGCGACATCATCGATTTTTTTCATCTACTAGATGTCCCCAACAATAATCAAAAGTCAATTTTTGTCAGACTTTCAGTGCATACTCAACCCGTTTAGCACCTGGACTAGTTAACCTTATTTACTTTGAGATAACAACTAATGTTTATCTGTGTTGTTTATAAACAATACTGTAGTTCATGGATATGTTAGATAAGGTAGTTAAAAATATTTTCTTTCTTACGTTGGCTAACCTGGACTCTACTTATACACTTATACCTGCCTACCTTTTACCATCATACTCGTACTTTTTTCAGTTTCCATTGCGTTTTATTTATCACGCAACGCACGTCGCACATAACCAACCACTCGTTCGGTTCTTTTAACTTCTATGGTATTATTTGTTATTGAGTGTATTTCGCATTACTTTCTGTCCCTTCATTGATTTGATATTGCGTACCGCCGTATAACTGATAAGGTAGTTTTGTAAAAATTAGTTTTTGCCATTGGAAATTATTATATCTTCAATTCAATAAAGAATTTATTTTAATATTTATGGAGGCCTAGGCCTAGTAATAATAAAGGAAACACAAGTTAACGTGGATTTCAGTCAGTAGGCCTACCTGTTAACTGCGTGTTTGTTATCAAAACTTTTAGAATCCAACATGGATAAAGATTCTAGCGAATCTGCTGATATATTGGTTGACCAAGAAAATGATATTGAAAACGGAGCAGTTGGTGGAAACAGCGAAGTTTCAAAAAGTGTTGACAATCTCTCTACAGACCATCGTGTTAAGAAGAAGGCCAAGAGGGGACTACTAAGACAGATTTCAAAAGAATCGCTCTCAAATTCTCACAGTGTCGTTGTAACACAGAGATCTTGGAAAAACACAAGACGTCCCAGGAATGGACGTGGGAGAGGCTTGCCCAAGAAAGGTGAACACTAATACCGTAGGCCTAATTATTGAAAATGAAACATAGGCCTATGTTTAGCCTAACTAAGTTAAAGTTAGGCCTCCCTCTAACAAATAACATCTGGAGAGGCCTTAGGTTTCTTTAATGGTAACCTACTTAGCATTCAGGTTAGCTTTGAAGTTGAATTATATCCAGGCTTAAGTTAATCCTGGATTCTCTATTAGACTCCAGGTTAGTATTTTTTCTAGAGGACACTTCTGTGTTGCCAAAAACCGGGTAGCCTAATTAAGTTACCCGGTTTTCAGGTAATTTTCAGGCCGTTCGGGGTCTCGGGGGATTAAGATAATACCACTGACTTTATATCTACACCACCAGATAAATTAACACGTTCGCGGCGGCATGGGAGCGATCGCTCCCACACGGAACCTTAATGCCATCCTGGTGGGTGCGTCCGCTCCCAAGCTGCAATGCAGTAACTTACGTAATGATTTATTTTTAAGCCAGGATTAGAGCTAGAAACTTGAAACCTCGCACAGCACTGCTCAATAGTATACCTACTGTATTTTGTTGTGGTGTAGGTTGGTAGTAAATTTCCCCGAAAATCCCCCTCTGGCAATCTCAAAATTCTACTTTTTGTCCAGCCTTTTTCCCTCCATTTGGCAATACAATCCCAATGGGACCGGCTATGTTCCAAGCAGTGCTGCTATCTGTGAGTGTTTAGCGAACTACGTCGACTCTCGTCTTAAAGCAGGATATCCTCGCACGTTATTTGAGTATTCGTCAGACCGAAATTGGAAAGCCAGTCACACACGGCAATCGGGTTTGTTTGACGCTGCGGGCTGCACTGCACTGGGGATACGCCTGCCATTAGACGTGCCGCCGCGAACGTGTTAATTAGGTATAGCCTAAAGTTTAGCTAGATATAAAGTCAATGATTTTCGTTATATGTCTAAGTTAGGCCTACCGTAAATTGCTTCCAAAATGCCCATATGAAAATTGTCATATAAGGTAAACTGCCCAAATACCGCGACCTTAAGGACGGTTCTCTTGAAATTGCTTTATAACAAATAAAATCACGACTTTTGGAGCAAATATACCTTACCAATATAATGTGTACAATTTTCTCAACAAAATGATGGTTTCAGGTTGTATTATGACCAAAAAATGTATTTTCTATGGCCGTTTTTTATCAACACTCAATTTTCCTACTATTTCCTAAATTCAGTGATTCACAGAAAAAAATCGGTGATTTTTCAGCCAAAGTCCGTGATACAGCAATTTTGCAGCTAAAAGTTACTAAAATGACCAGAAACTGCCTAATTTCATTTAAAATACACTAATTTTTTCAATTATAAGCTCCACACAACGACTGTTATAAGTGTTAAGAAGTTCTATGCTTTGAGGGTAAAAGTAAAAAAGACCAATTTGAAAAAACAAATTATTACCTAACAACCTATTCAATAATTGATATGACAACACCACCTATGTGCATATAAAGGCGGTTCAAACCATGCGCCATTCGCCAAGCACTGAGAGGTGATACGTCAAATCGCGAGTAGTGTGGATAGGTGTTTGTCAATTTGACAAGTAGGAAACATTTGTGCACGTGTTTTTTCCATTCATTGTCTGTATTTTTGCACACATCAAAGTAAAGGAACATTTCCTATTCCCGAAATAAACAGTTGCTCGGAAAACAACACATGTGTATAGACGTCTACTTGTTAATCTGGCGAATAGCAAGACAACTAGATCGCCAAATATAAAATATTTTGTGCTTGGAGACTGGTGCATATGTCTGGAGCCGCCTTAATAACCCATGCTAGATGATCTGTGTAGCTTTGATGATCTGTGTAGCCTTGTGTAACTATCAGCTGTTTCATTAACCAGGATCCTTTATTTAAAGCCCATTGTCCAGGAACAGCTAGGTCAATTATTAATCCAGTTTCTAACAATCAAGAAAACAGTTAGATTAATTAAGTTTTCTGCTTCATGGAGAGTGATAAAGTGTGTTTTCTATTCAATTGTTATTAGCTTAGTATAAAAAAACAAACAAATAAGCCAAGTGTTATAAAAATATATCGCTAAACAAGCAAACTACAGCAGTTTACTTATTGTCCATAAGAATAACATGGGAATTTTCAAATTTAGAATTTTTGAATCTTCTCCGTTACCAATAACAGTACAAAAACACTTTTATATACTAAATTATTTGTTTTTTTAAGCTCTTTAAAAAGATTTAGAGAGAAAATGGGATTTTTTTTGTTTTAAGGGTGAAAAATGAGAAAAACCATTTTTTACCCCATAAAACCCCCCGTAAAACCCCGTTCCCATGGTCCGAACATGCTGGTTCGCGAACTCATTCAAGTTTATCGCGCCTTACACCTTTGAACCAAATTTCATCAAAATCGGACAAAAATTACTCAAGTTATCGCGTTCACGGACGTATATATATATAAGTCTATATATATATATATATACATATATAAAAATTTGAACGAATAGTGTTTTTGGCCTTTAGGGACACCAAAATGAAAAAGTATATCGGTCCCGGGTCTAGGTCTTACCATGCCACCTACGGTAATAGCTACTTCCCTATAGGGAAATTCGCTAAAATAGGAAAATATAACCTCAAACACTTAATTGTACCAACAGATGACGATGACAGGTGAAATTAAGATGTTTGTAAGAGTAAGAAGAAGGATTATGCATCACGTCCATAGAGGCTAAACTCCAATAAACATATTTTGTTGTTGCTCCAATTCTATTTAATAAATTACTTTCCCATTTTGTATCTATAAATATAAACTTTTATGGAGATTGGAAAAGATGGAATATCAGGAACAAAACACAAGAAGCAAGTGTAAAAAATAATTTATTGAGTAGTCTACAATAAATTGGTTAGGTACCTACTAAACAAAACTCAGACAAGACCAAACTAGGCTAAACTAGATGAATACCGTAATTTTAAAATATTCAACAAGAAAATACATAATGATATGTAGGCCTACACTCCACTATAAAAAGTATTGAACTAGAAATGCATAGCCACCAGTGAATGCAGGAGGGAATTGGGGTATGAGCTCTGGTATGTTGGGCAGAATTTTTTCATTTCAATATCTCGAGTAGGGGAGAGTGGGGCACATTTGAACACTTTTTAAACTTAAATTTTTTAATAGGTGAATTTATGTGTTTTTAACGTTATTACATTTAGTCGTAAAATAATGTTAGCTTTAATTTAGTTATATTTTAAACCCTCCAAGTTAACATGTTAATGTGCAATATCTGTTTTCTCAAGGGTATGCAGGAAGCTTATAGACTTAAATTATTATTATTTATTACTGTCTTGTATAGGAAACAAATATAATCAGTTGGGGTACATTTGAACAACATGCTTACTAGAGGAAAACATGGTGTTCAAATGTACCCCTCAGACTCCTGTTCAAATCTACCCCACTAGGCACCATTTTGCAAAAAGTTGAATGATGTTTTCTTGAATTGTAATTTATCAATGTGAAATGCATAATTGTATCTAAATATGTATAAGCCATAAGGTAAATGGATCAAACTTATCTGTAATGTAGTTTTTCTATGGAAAATTTACAAATCCCTACTGCTAAAAAAGTTTTCTTGCGGTGCTCTAAAACTTCTTTTCCCAACAACAAACTAAGAACTGATCAGAAATGGAGGGAGATGAATGCAACCTGTTGTCCTATTTGGGGGCTACATTTTACAGCTGGTCCAATGGCCTGCAAGTTTAAAAATGACTTCAAATTTAAACCGTTTAAATGTGCCACATGTTCGAATGTGCCCCACTCTCCCCTATTGGTTGGTATGCCAGCAATGGTATGTGACTCTAGTTGGGGGGAATTTGGTGTGTGGGCTCTGGTATTTTGGACATATTTTATTTTTAATTTCTTAAGTATTTGATAGTATATCACCAATGGAATGTGTGACTCATGTTGAGGGAATTGGGGTGTAGCATTCCAGCCCCATCACCATTATGCCCCCAGCATAGCAAGAATGGCCCTGCCAGTACATCTTGGGAATAGGTCCATTTAAGAGCTAGAAAACTTCTCACTTGGAGTTCTGAAAACAAAAAAAAAAAACGGCTAAAATATAAATATCTTTGTCAATCGTGAAATCAACAGAGTAAAACTATGAACCCAGGAAGATCACAGTAGGCCTATATTGAAAAAAATAATCGTTCTCTGGTAATTAATTTCCGTGGATGTGATTTCTCAACATTTGAATGCATTAAAATTCATAAAATGCCCATAAACTATAGTAGCCTACACCAATTTAAAAGTGTTTTAACACATTCGCTGCTAAATAAAATTATGAAACTTTTTAGCCACCCTGAAAATTATTTTTACTAAAACACTTACGTATATGGATGTGCAGTCCGTGAATGCTTTAGAAATAAATCCCTCGTCCAGGTGACAGCAGCTGTGACGTCATGATTGACATGGCTCGGAACCGGGACATGAGCACTGGCGAACGGCACGGCGTGTCAAAGTCGCGCACTTTCACTAGTGTCGCTACTGTTTGTCTTCACAATGTTGCACAGTCACTTTAGTTTATTATATAATTGCTTATTCTTTGACCAAAAGCAATTATACTGACATGGTTCGGTTCCGGGACAAGCGCACTGGGCGGACGGCACGGCGTGTCTATGAGTCACGTACTTTCACTAGTGTCACTTCTGTTAGTCCATTATTGTTTATTCTTCTATATTATTGTTCATTATTATACTAAGAAATATATTTACAATATATACAACCCCTCCAACCCACCCTTTCTTTACTGTCTTAGGTTGAATGGTATTTTTCATAGCAACCAGTTGGACACAAGGCTGGTTCACCTGGGCACTGGGTACATATGTAGACACTTCTCGTTGACTTGCGTCCCTCTCGGTAGCATACTCTGCACCGGTTTCAAATGATTCAAATGATTTATTAGGCCATTCAGTGCATACAGGACAATAGGCTACGTCAACAATACAATAAATAATAAATAACATGCCAAGCTTCTTCTAGCATTCTTGACTAACAAAATTAAATTAAAAGCTGAAAAAAAAACATGCAGGATCTCAATCAATATAAACATACAAAGCAATGCATGCAACTAAAAATAATAAAAAAAATGAAAACTACATGCTGCAAGCCATGCAAGGCAGAGAAAAATAAATAAATTTACATTTTTGTAATACCTCTACAGGACTACTGTGGGTTCAACCCAATAGTAACAAGCTGTGCATTCCAAAACTCTTTTATGGAATAGAAAGGATTGGCAAGCATCCAAGCTTTTAGTGTGGTCGCAAACTTGTTCGGTAAGAGTTGTCTTACAGTTATGGGTAAGGCATTGTAGAACCTTATTCCTGCAACAGGAAAGCAGTTGAGAGTTAAATCTAGTCTAACTCTATCTCTAAAAATATTTTCATTGTTCCTAGTGCTATAATGATGAACATTATTAACCAATGGAAAAGCTGATTAATTGTTCTTAATCTCTAACAGGCATTGGTAAATAAATACATTGTGTACAGGCATTATACCATGCTGAACAAACAGAGGTTTACAATGCTCAAGCTGATGGACTCCACACAAGACCCTGACAGCTTTCTTCTGTAGTTTGAGGACTTTTTGCACTCCAGGGGAGTGACCCCAGAGCCTAGTGCCATACAGAATATGAGCATGGAAAAAAGCAAAGTACGCAAGTCGAACAAATTCAAATGGCATGTCAGCCTTCAACCGTCTGAGCAAATGGATTACACGACTTAGCTTACCACACAGGATTTCAATATGATCGTTCCAATCAAGCTGAGGGTCAAGGGTGAAGCCCAGCAGCTTTACAGTGTTTTCTTTCCTCAGTTCCCTAGAAAGACTGAAAGTGATGTTTTGAGTTTTGGCTTGGTTCAGGCATAATTTATTGTTGCGAAACCAGATAGAAGCTACATCTAATAATTCCTGCACAGCAACTTTAGATACAGAAAAATCTGAGTGACTAGAAAAGAGAGTTGTATCATCTGCATATAGCAGGACATTGCCTGCAACACTGTGATACAAGTCATTGATTGAGATTACAAAAAGGAAGGGACCCATAATAGACCCTTGCGGGACTCCATTGTTCACCATCAGAGGACTGGAAGAGTTACCATTCCAAGTCACAACTTGAGACCTCCCTTCAAGATAAGATTTAATCAGTGAGAGAGCATCGCCTCGTACCCCGTACCTTTCGAGCTTTGACAACAGGAGACTATGTGACACACAGTCAAAAGCGCGGGATAGGTCACACATTATAACGGAAGTAGAATTTCTAATCTCTAGACCATTTAAGATTTCTTGAACAAGACAGTCCACAGCCTGAACGGTGGACTTTCCTTTTTGGAAGCCAAATTGAGCGGGCACAATAAGGTGATGCCTCTCAAAGTAGCTGTACAGCTGCTCTAACATGACTGCTTCAAGCACCTTACCAAAGATGGGGATGATAGATATTGGTCTGTAACTTACAGTACTGTCCTTTGGTCCCTTTTTGTACACAGGTACAGTCCTACTAATCTTCAGAGCCTCAGGAAGATGGTTCGAACCAATTCTCCCCTCGGATCTCTCTTCGTGGTCTTCGACAGGACATGGATAGGGTTTCAGGGCGGGCGAACTGGGGTCTGAACTTCTGGCGGTGGTAGGAGTTCTTCAATTACTTTCAAACGAAAGTCATAGAAACTCATTTTAGAGTCTCTGTTAGCGAAGTTTTGAAGTTTGAAGGAGTTCACCATTAGCATCTGCAAAACATGTACAAACACCTTCTTATACCAACGAAGCGACTTGTGTTCCATGGGGTAGTATGACATCATTTGGTCACTTCTGTCGACCCCCTTCATGTTGGCATTGTACTTCACAATGGTCAGAGGCTTCTCTCGTTGTTGACGGTGCCGGTTTGTCGCGATTGCCATTGTGTTTTCAAGCTCAGTGGATAAGTACCCTACAACCCTCTTGTCCTTCCACTTAGCAACAAAAACCCCCTCTGCATACCTCGCAACAGTCTCGCCTTTACTGAGTTTTGTAGATTTTACGTCTTCTGGGAGGTATTTCCGGTCCATACGGAGAGTTCCCGTACAATATGTCTTCTTAGACAACAGTTTGGATGCCAAAATAAAACTGTTGTAATCGTTGACCATGTAGAGTGCATGTCCAACATTTAGCTTGCCGTGCATGAGGTGTAAGACAACTTTAGTCGCATGACCTTTGCCCGAAAGTTCACCTTCTGACCCAGTGTATATCGTGAACGCCTGTGTCAAACCATGAGGCTCACAGAGAAAGTAGAATTTAATGCCATACTTGTGTCTTTTCTTTTATGTATTGCTTGAATAAAAGGCGCCCTCTCCAAAGAACCATGCCCTCATCAAGCGACAACTCTCGACTAGGATGGTAAATTTAATTCATTTTATTGTTGAAATAATCGATCAAAAAACGGACTTTGTGTAGACGGTCAGCAGGTACCTCGTTAGGGACATTCTTCACAAAGTGAATGCATCTTAGTATCAACAAAAAGCGATCCCTGCTCATTTGTTCCCTGATTCCTGTAAAATTGAACAGCCTTGCAGTTTTCCGATAATCATTGATTCTGTTCACTCTGACGGTTCCCATGTGGAAAATTAGCCCTATAAAAACAAATAGTTCTTCTTTTCTTAGGTCCTTCCATCGGTTTATACGGGATTGAGGTGTCAAATCTGGTTTGCCATACACATCATGTGCGTATCTGTTTGTTTCCCTAATAACATGGTCTATAAAAACATCATCCAGCAGTAAACGAAACCAGTCTATAGGCTGGTTGTTTCCAGGAATGGGAACTTTTAGTCTGTTTTCAGCTGTGAAATTGATTACTCTCATGCCTTGCGTGTTTGCACTCCATACTGGATTGTACTCGATGTCCTCGTCTTCAGAAGCAAGAGTTTTCATCAGCGCTGGTTTCGTCACTATCGGGGATGTTGACAGGAGCAGGATCATCTGGGTCACTATCGCTTGATTCGGCAACAGGAACATCAGGAGGTGGTAACCCGGCCATTTTAGTTCAAATATAGCACAAGCAATCACTATTTACAATTTTAGTCTAAGAAACAAACATCTAAATGCATAAAACAGTCCGAACACGACTAAACACAAGCGCAAACTAACACAAAGGCAAGCGCGAACTAACACAAAGGCAAGCGCGAACTTAAAGATCCGCAAAAAATCGGAGCGCCCGAACTAAGAAACGGCGGCAAAAACAGATTTCTATCGTATTTACAGACCACGCTCAGCAAGTAGTAACGTCCTCCGTCAAACACTAGACTCATACTGGCTGCTTTTGTTTAACATGGTTGGATGGCTCGGACCCGGGACATGCGCATGCGCAGGACGCTACGTGTGTCCCGAATCCGAGCCACCCGCAGCGAATGTGTTAATCCACGTTTGCAACTTGCCTGTCTGTTAGGCCTAGCCTAAGAATTGAGGTTGATTTATTTTGGTTGTACATATTTATTGGACAACCCAAACTAAAAACGGACTTTAGCAGTGAATTCAGCCCACTCAAAAGTACTTTATTACCACATTTAATAGTCTTATTTTATATAATATTATTATTTTTGCCTAACTTAAAAATATCATGTGCACTCTAAACACCGTGATCCTGTCACGGTATTTAGAAAATAGCAATCTTACATTGCTAATCACCGTGATGCAGTTTTCCAAAATATAATTTCAATGACCAGCTTAAAATAGGTTTATAACAAAACAGTAACACATATTAGTTCAAAATATAGGCCTACGTCTATTGTCTATGTAACATAAAAATATACTAAACTAAAGCTTATTCCACTCACCTCTTTCCTTGTTTCAATCCCTAAGAACCTTAAGGAAAACACCTGTTTCAAGAAACGTCAACATTCAAACTGATAAATGAGCCAGACGACATGGCACCAGCAGCCATCAAAGACATTTAAAATAAACTCCAAAAGTTGAATTTACTTCTTATATAAAGATTAAAAGTCTTTGACCAGCAATAAGTGGCTATTTTCAAATATTTATAGGCCTATAATTTATACAATTTCATTGAGCGCGAACTTATTTATTTTTTTTTACCTAAACAATTTTTTTTTAAACAAATGTTCCTTATGTTTTATGTATAATATTGAAGCCCATGATTTTCCAAACAAAATGGTATATAGAACAGTATAATTAACATTGTTTTTAAGCTTCTCAGATCCGTTTTATTAAAACCTTGCAAATGCGCAAAAAATAGGCAGACATTAAGGCCAAAACTAGGAACATTCGGAGGGTTAAACATCTTATAACTAATTAAAGATGATTCCAAAACCAAATAATTTTGATAACTTAGGCTACCATTCAAAAGAGGAGATTCTAAACTTTCATTTTCATCATATAAACAAATCTTATAGGCCTAGCATTAACTGATCAATTTAAGTGTCATTACAATTTCAATGAAAATTTAGGTGCGAGAGGATTTTGTGAGTTTGCCACGTCAATTCATTGCTCATGTTCAATAAATTGTAGCGCCGATAATCTTGCATGAAACCAGTTGTGGTAGGTACCAATAGTAAGATTTTGTTCTGGATTTTTTTTTCGTATCAAGAATCACGTGATTATAATGTCAGACAATTTGGGAAATAATACAGGGTGTTTTTAAAAGAATGCCGGGATTTTAAATGATAATTGTTTGGGTACTAGGCTATTCAAGGTAAGTAAATGTTTTATACACCAAATTGAAGCTAAAATAACTAAGTTTTGTTTCCCGTGTAGCAAGGGAGGAAACTTTGGCCTTCGCATACGAGAAACAGGTGCGCGGTGCTAGGCCGCTATTGTGACTCATACGCTTGACGCCAGTCGCCAGTACGACGGTTTAGGCCTACGGCACAACAGAAGACACAGATTGCAATCTGTGGTTCGCATAGTTTACATCTATTGCTAAATTAAACTAAATTTAAATCTACTTGATGATAAGGACACTTGAAGCTGTCCTAATGAGTTTCGAGGCACCAAAGTCTTTTGAAAAGACATTCACCTGGTCGGCTAAAAACTAGCGATGACATAGTCGAAGAAATTCGACAATTCTGCACCAGAAGCCTGAAAAAATCAATTGCCCAACTAAGTCTTCAGTTGAACAAACCTAAACTGGTCACTTGATGTTATCTTTAAAAGATAGAGTCTTTGTGTCAAAAAAGATTCTGTTAAGACATCAGATAAACCCGCCGATCGCCTTAAGCGTGTACAGACTTTGCCAGTTTTACGCTCATATAGGCCTAAGATTGATGAAAATCCGAATTTTATAAAATCATGCTAAATTATATCAAAGAATAAGAAAAAAACTTTATTCTTTTCCCTTCAATTTGCCTTTTAAATCATTTAATTATCTTGAATACTCCCCGAGCAACGACTGTTTGAAATCCCGGCATTCTTTTAAAAACACCCTGTATTAAGAAATCAGCTGCCATTTGCAATGATGAAAATCGTGATTCAGGCAATGACTAAATAAATAATAAAGGATTGTGTTAGCAAGATGTAGGCCTAATTTATATTGATCTGTACCTACCCAGAAATAAAAACGCACAATTTGAAATACTCAGTTGTTTTTGACACGGTATAAATTAGGCTAGCTGTTTCTTTGGTGACAGTCGCCTTAACTTAACTGTTGTGCGGCGTTCACATCTTGCGTGCGAGCTGTAAATACGTAATTTATTCGTGAATATTCGGTTTGTGTTTTATTGTTACAAATGTGTTATTTTGTTTGTTTTATGTTTTCTTGAGTGATGTGATAGCAATTTTTATCCATGTTGCTATGGGTAATGATAAAAATGACCCATAATAACATGGATAATAATAATTCCTATCACATCCTCTCACTAAACAAAACAACTCATTTGTAACAATAAAATACAAAGATTTACTAGTAAATTATGGGTAAATGATTAGTATTTGTGGTAAAATGTGTGATTATAAATGTCGTTTGCTTTTTAGTGATAACGAAACACTTGAGACCAAGCGACTTGTCAATTGATCTTGACCGGCTAAATGCCGAACAGTTCGTCTCTCGTCTAAAATGCTTATGGAACCTTTATTATTTAGCCTATTATTTCTATATACAGGTAACTTATATATTCTTATTCAGAAATATATACCTATAGGCCTACCTACTAACTATGAATATTTGTTTAATTTTATCGTTATATCATAAAGTAAAAAAAAAATTACATAGGCCTACCCTACAGCTTTGAATAACTTATTTTCTTTTACGGCGAAAATAATGTTTTCTTTTAGCAAATTTAACTATAGGGAAGTAGCTATTACCATAGGTAGCACGGTAAGACTTGGTGCCGGGACCGATATAGTTTTAAATTTTGATGTCCCTAGAAGCCAAAAACACTATTCATTTAAATTGTTGTACATGTATATATTATTGTATGATATTATTATACAGGGTGTTCATTTGAAAACTTTCCATATCTGTTGTGTGCAAAGGTAAGGCTTTTAACACTTGTTTGTTCTCAATTCCCCCTAATTTGGACATGCCAAATCCAATAAAATTATTTTCAATTTTGAAAAATGCCCCAAAAGGGCCCAATTTGGGGGGTAGGGGTGCTTTTTGAGAAATTTTCAAATGTAAACATGGGTTGTGTGATACATCAATTTAAAGCTCTAATCACCCCGATCATTTTGGTGCAAAAAAAGTTTAATTATCTTTAACCGTATTTACAGGGTGGGTCAAAACGTTTTAAAAAAGGACTTTGAAGTTAAGTACCGTATTACCCTAACTACTGAACGGAACAGCACCAAATTTCTTTCCAAGCTTATTCTTGAGCTACTCTTTAAGATAACTTGTAGTAAGGGCATTTTCCAAGTTATTATCTAATTTAAAAAAAATCTCAAATTTTAAGAATAAAAGAAAGCTGAAAACTAAAAATTCTTAAATAGCAAGGTATAACAAATTTCATACCACGTGAAAGGTCCTTTTTTAACAAACATGTTACGTATTTAAGTTTTCTTTCTATCTCTTACCGTTTAAAAATTGCAGTGGAAAAACATAATTTTCTATGGTAAAATAACTAGTTTTCTAATAAAACACATTGCACTTTGTACAACGATGTAGTAGGATTCATAACAAATTGATCGACTACTTTTACGTGTGTCAGAATTCATCCTGTTCTTTTCTCATTGGTAACTGAGCCAGTTTCAGAAAACTTCCTAACTAAATCATTTACAGCCATATGACTCAATGTTATACCTGGATATCTATTGTTAAAAACTTTGCAGTTATCCTGGAACACTTTTGTTGTGACCAATAAGTAAAAATAAAGTCTATTTTTTTAAGTTTACACCATATTTGATTAGGTACTACAGGAAATGTTACTTTTGAAATTAGTACTACCATTGACTAGTCAATGGTACTACAGAAAGCGGCCCACGCTTGGGTTTTTCTCATCAGCTATAAAACTTGTTTTTCACAAAGTAAAACGTAATGACTTGTTTGCCTATCTGCCTAAAAATAATTATGAATTGTTTCCTTCAGTTATTGCACCACTTAATGTGTCTAGAGACGAATTTTGGCTGTTTTATTAGAAAACTAGTTACAATTTTACTATAGAAAATTATGTTTTTCTACTGCAATTTTTAAACGGTAAGAGATAGAAAGAAAACTTAAATACGTAAAATGTTTGTTAAAAAAGGACCTTTCACGTGGTATGGAATTTGTCATACCTTGCTATTTAAGAATTTTGAGTTTTCAGCTTTCTTTTATTCTTAAAATTTGAGATTTTTTTAAAATTAGAAAATAACATGGAAAATGCCCTTACTATAAGTTATCTTAAAGAGTAGCTCAAGAATAAGCTTGGAAAGAAATTTGGCGCTGTTCTGTTCAGTAGTTAGGGTAATACGGTACTTAACTTCAAAGTCCTTTTTTAAAACGTTTTGACCCACCCTGTAAATACGGTTAAAGATAATTAAACTTTTTTTGCACCAAAATGATCGGGGTGATTAGAGCTTTAAATTGATGTATCACACAACCCATGTTTACATTTGAAAATTTCTCAAAAAGCACCCCTACCCCCCAAATTGGGCCCTTTTGGGGCATTTTTCAAAATTGAAAATAATTTTATTGGATTTGGCATGTCCAAATTAGGGGGAAATGAGAACAAACAAGTGTTAAAAGCCTTACCTTTGCACACAACAGATATGGAAAGTTTTCAAATGAACACCCTGTATATAGGTATACTCGCCTTTGGCTCGCTGGGGGCTCCGCCCCCAGGCCCCCTAGCTGTTAGTCGTCATTAGTAGATTAGAGTCTAGCCCCAGTCCCCCATTGTGGGGTGTTGAATTATTGTTATACATCCTTGGCAAATTTAAAATCTCTAGTAACATATATCTAACAGCCCCTTTCAAACTTATTCCGTATAAAAATAAAAGGGGGGAATTCAAAACTTGGGGGGGTGAAAGGCCAAGACCAAGAAGCGTAAAGAAGTCAAGAAGGCAATACAAATAAAAATAACTGTAAGATGGTTATTACCGAAAAGTAGTTTTTAAAAGGCTTCTGTTCCGTATAAAAAAGTCAGAAGCTCAAAAATTTATTTCCCGTAAGAAAAGGTTGGGGGCGGAATTCTTAAAAAGGGTTATTAGGAAAGTTAAACTTTTAAAAATTGTCTAGTTTGTTTGAGGGACAGGAAATTTTCTATTTCTGGGGGGGGGGGGGTGTTATTGTAAAACGTCACTTTCCAACAAGAACGCAAGACCTGAAGACCTACAATCGTGCCAAATTTCAGATCTCTAGTTTATGTAGAAGTGGGTAACCGTGATTTAGACTGATGCACTTGTAGGAATGACATTGGGGAAGTCAATATTTTGGAAGGGGGTTATTATTATTTTGAAATGTCAATTTCCGAAAAGGGTGCAAGACCAACAATCGGGCCAAATTTCAGTATCTCCAACTAATCTAAAAATGGGTAAACGTGATTTAGACCGATGCACCTGTAAGAATAACATTGGGGGGGGGGAGAAATTCGATATTTGGGGGGGGGGGGTTATTATTGTAGATGTCAGTTTTAAATAAGAGCTCAAGATCTACAATGGTGCCAAATTTCATTCTCCAGCTAATCTAGAAGGGGGTAAACGTGATATAGACCGATACACCCGTAGTGACTATAGGAAAGATATAAGGGGAGAAATCGATTTTGAAGGGGGGGAGGGGAATTTTTATATGGTTCATTTTATATTCACCTTGGTGTTAGCTCTAATACAGTAAAGTTTGTATAGTTTCAATACCCTTGTGCCCATATAACATGTACAGAGTCCTTTTAAAACTTTATAAATGTTATGGAGCTCGTAAACATATTTCACATTTTGACATTAAACTTAAGTTTTAGGGGTTAAGGAGTAAAGTTACGAAAAAGCATGTACAGTGTAGAATTTAAGGTAAACTAAGGAAAATACAAAGCATTAATAATAATTGCAAAAAAATCGCAAAGGTAGGAAAAAGTAGCGAAAACCAAAAAAAGACTTAAAAGGAGAGAGTTCCGCCATTTTGGATTTTTGGGGTGGTTAAAATTTGAAAATGGGAATTTTGCAAATTTCACCGTTAATTTAAGATCCCATACTACGTTACTGCCAAATTTCAAGTCTCTATCACGTTTCTAAACCTTTCAGATGAGAACACCAAAGTCGGCGGGCTCGTAAAAACTTTTAAATTTCGACATTAAAATTAGGTTTTGGAGGTTAAGGAGTAAAGTTACGAAAAAACATGTAGATAGTAAAATTTAAAGTAAGTAAGGAGAATACAAAGCAATAATAATATTTTCAAAAAGGAATTAATTAAGTATGAAAAATAGTGAAAACCGGTATAAATTTTAAGGAAATTTACCAAATTTTGAAAATAGAGCGTTTTTCGAAGCTGAAGGAGTGCGATTTTCGGAAAACGCTCCAATGAGTTTTGAAGAAAATTTAATTTCTGATCACAAAAATTCTTTCAAATCGTTTCTAGCTCTTACCGCTTCCGATAGCCCTTTGAAAAAAACGTGTTTTGTCGTTTTTAGGTGTCCGCCATTTTGGATTTTTGGGGAGGTTAAAATTTGAAAATGGGACTTTTGTAAATTTCACCCTTAACTTAAAATCCCATACTACAATACTACCAAATTACAAGTCTGTAGCACGTTTCTAAACGATTCAGATGACCATAACAAAGTCATTAAATTTCAATGTTATCCTCCATAAGAATAACATGGGGCTCGTAAAAACTTTAAAATTTCGCCATTAAAAATAAGTTTTGGGGGTCAAAGAGTAAAGTTACGAAAAAACATGTAGAGTGTAAAATTTAAAGTAAAGTAAGGAGAATACAAAACATAAACAATATTTGTAAAAAAAAAATTATTTAGGCAAGAAAAAATGGGGAAAACCATTGAAAATTTTGAAAACATTTACCAAATTTTGAAAGTAGGGCGTTTTTTGAAGCTGAAGGAGTGCGATTTTCGGAAAACGCCTAAGAGGGTTTTGTAGAAAATTTAATTCCCGTTCATGAAAATCCTTTCAAATCTCACCTAGCTCTCAACTTTTTCGAGCTATAGCCCTTAGAAAAAAACGTGTTTTATCGTTTTCAGAGGTCCGCCATTTTGGATTTTTGGCGGGGTTAAAATTTGAAAATGGGACTTTTGCAAATTTCACCGTTAATATAAGATCCCCTACTACAATAATACCAAGTTTCAAGTCTCTAGCACGTTTCTAAACGGTTCAGATGAGGACTCCAAAGTCGACCACTTTCAATGTTATTCTCCATAAGAATAACACGGGGCTCGTAAAAGTGGTAAAAAACCTTTAAATTTTGACATTAAACCTAAGATTTGGGGGTTAAGGAGTAAAGATACTAATAAATACAAGCACTTGTAACTTATATAATTATTTATTCATAACTGAATAGTAAATATTATGATATGAAAATTGTAAATAATTAACACATGGATAATTTATAAAAAGTACAGAAGCAAAATATATAACAGTGGTCTCCCCCTAACAATGGCCTCCCCTTAAACTTTCGTACGCAACATTTGATCAATGTGGCGTCTCCAAATTTGTCCATCGTCCATCTTGATAAAATAGTGAACATGACCGTCTCTACTTTGGACATTTCCGTAACCCCATTTACATTTCCCGGAATTGTTCCGTACTTGTACTCGTTCGCCTGGTTTGAAATATCTCGCTATTCCTTTGGGTTGTTTTGTTTCTTCCTTTGTCTTAGGCAAGAGTAAACTTAAGTATGTTCGGATCCTTCTATTGAACATCAAGAAGTATGAGCTGTTACCAGTTGAATTCGGAGCTTGACGTAGTTTCATCAGCAGTTGGTGAAGCTTTTCTTCCAGTGTACCAGGTTCATCTGACATGCAGTTGATAAGTTTCTTTATCGTTTGTACAAAGCGTTCGACTTGGCCGTTCGAAGAAGGATGGTAAGGAGCTGTCATTTTGTGCAAAGTTCCACATTTCTTCAAAAAGTTACTAAATTCAGAAGAGGTGAACTGACGACCATTATCAGAGACTATAACACTTGGTAGTCCAAAGGTGGTGAATATTTTACGCAGCTCTCTGATTGTCCATGAAGATGTAATACTCTTCGTAGGTATGACTTCAACCCACTTGCTGAATGCGTCTACTACCAACAGAAAGTAATTTCCGTTGGTCGGCCCAGCAAAATCTATGTGGACCCGCTCCCATGGTTCACTTGCTGGCTCCCAGGGATGGTTAATTCCTTTCTTCGGTAAATTTTGTTTTTCCCTGCACTGTCTGCATTTTGAAATGTTATCTTCTATATCTTTGTCCAAACCTTTCCAGTAGCAAAAGCTTCGTGCTAAGGCTTTGGTTTTTACCATTCCTAGATGACCAAAATGTAGTTCTTCGAGGACATGTTTTTGTAAAGATCATTACTCTCCAACCTTTCATGATACAACCATCATGTAGACATAGCTCACCGTCATGATAACCATGGTGCTCCAGCGATTTTCCAGTTTCCAAAGCTAGTAGCAAGTGTTGCATGTTTTCATCCTTTTTCGTTTCTTGAGCAATTAGGTTATGGTTTAGGTTGATTGTTGCAATTTGGTTCATATAGAAAACATCAGTCTGGTCCATGCTGGTATTTGAATGTTTTTCAATAGGGAATCTTGAAAGGAAGTCCGCATTTCCATGATCATTTGTTCGTCTAAACTCTATTTTGTAGTCAAAACCTGATAAGAAGTGTGAATAGTTAAAAATTTCCATGATCATTTGTTCGTCTAAACTCTATTTTGTAGTCAAAACCTGATAAGAAGTGTGAATAGTTAAAAAGTCGTGTAGCTGACATAGAAGGTAGGTTTTTATCAGGATTGAATATTGTAACTAATGGCTTGTGATCCGTTACTAGGATGAATTTACGTCCATAGCAATATTGGAAGAACTTTTTTAGTCCCCAATAAATTCCAGTGGCCTCTTTGTCAATTTGGCTATATTTCTCTTCCGGTTTTGTCAGTGTTCTTGAAGCGAAGGCTATGGGTCTTTCACTTCCATCTGGAAATCTATGTGACAGTACTGCACCAAGTCCCACCGGAGATGCGTCTGTTGCCAATACCAAAGGTAAGACTGGATCAAAATGAGTAAGGACAATTTCATTTGTAATGACCTCCTTGACCTTCTGAAAGCTTTGTTCACATTGATCTGTCCACTTGTATTTCTTCTCCTTTTTCAGTAGTCCATGTAACGGATTGAGAATCGTTGCCAGGTTCTCGATAAATCTGTTATAATAGTTGACAAGACCTAAGAAGGTTCTTAGTTCACTAACATTCTGGGGTCTTCTTGCTTGCCTGATAGCCTTAACTTTATCTTCTGATTTGTGGATTCCGTGGGCATCTATAGTGTGACCTAAGTACTCAATTTGTTTGTGTAGAAACTTGCATTTATCTCTATTTACTCTTAGTCCGTTCATTTTTATTCTCTGAAGTACCATTTCCAACCGAGTGAGCAACTCTTCTTCTGATTTTCCTTGGATGATTATGTCATCGAAGAAACATTGAGTGCCTTCTATACCCATTAAGACCTTGTCCATGATTCTTTGCCAAATTCCAGGAGCTACTTTAACGCCGAACATGAGTCTATTAACTCTGAACTGTCCCTTATGTGTACTTAAGGTTTGTATGTCAGCACTTGCTTCATCCATTTGTAGGTGTAAGTAAGCCTTTTTTAAGTCCAGAGTACAGAAAATCTTGCCACCGCTCATATTTGCAAAAATATCTTCAATTCTCGGTATTGGATAGTGTTCGTCTTGAATTTGTCTGTTCACCGTAACCTTATAATCAGCACATATTCTAATTTCACCATTGGGTTTCATTACTGGTACTATGGGTGTTCCCCATTCAGAATTGTCCGTCTTTGTTATTATTCCTGAAGTTTTAAGCGCTCTAGTTCCTCTTCTACTTTTTGTTTCAAAGAATAAGGTATTGGCCTTGCTTTCATAAATATTGGTCGAGCGTCAGGTGCCAGTTGTAAGTGGCCAAGTTGATCAGGTATTTGGCCTATATCTGGCTCGAAAACATCCTTGTATTTGTTTAGAAGTTCATCTAAACGTCCTCCAGTTTCTTTTTTGATTGCTTTTACTTCTTTCCAGTCCAACTCTACTTCCCGTAGCCAGTCTCGACCGAAAATAGGATCCAAGTGACCGTCTACAATATAGAGTTTACCCATAAAACTCTGGCTTTTGTATGAACATTGAACAAACACAACGCCTTTGGGCTTGAATAATTCACCTGTATACGTTTTAAGTCGTACGTAGCTGTGTATTGAAAAGTCTTCTGTTTGTATTAAGTTTCTTGAACATATTATATGGTAACGTGCTGATGGCTGAACCTGTATCCAGCTCCATCTGGACTGGATTCCCTTCTAGCAAAATATCAATAAGTATTTTATCACTACTGCTATTGTTCAATTTGTAAATTTCATGAGTTTCTTCTTGACAACTATCGTTTCCATCTTCTTCAGTCTGGTGAACTTTTGCTTGCTTTGCTTGCATACAGACACTGGCAATGTGACCCTGCTTTTTGCATTTGTGACACGTTTCAGAAGCAAACTTGCAGTTGTTGGCTCTATGGTCCCGTGAACCACAGCGGTAGCACCTTCCTTTCAGTTTGTCAAGGGGTGAAGGCTGAGATTTCTTAGGTACGGTATATAGTTCGATTTTTTGTTTCCAATCATGTGAACAGTATTGTTTGTAAAATCCGTTGATGTTTTGACCAGAGAACTTTCGGCTTTGGCTAGTTCCATTGCTGTTGCCAATTTAACAACGTCTTGAAATGATTTAGTTGTTTTTTCTTGTAGTATCCTTGCTCTAACATCAGCATCCTTAATTCCTCTGATGAACTGCATGCGTAAAAGTGTGTTGGCTATGGTTTTCCCACAATTTTCACATGAAAAATCACAATCTGTTGTTAATTTTTGGAGTTCAGCAGAATACATTTTCACCGATTCTGATGGGTCCTGTACTCTTGATAAAAACCTATGCTGCAGTGCCCATGTACTCGGCTGAGGGTCAACATAATCTGATAGTAACTTTACCAGATCTGAGTAGGTCTTATCCAGTGGGTTCTCAGGCGCACACAAATCATACAATTTCTGATGTAGGGTAGGAGACAAGGCGTGAAGAAGGGTGTAAACCTTGTCCCTGGGCTGTAGTCCATGTCCATGTAAATGCATAAAAATCTCTAAGCGCCTGATGAAGTTTTTAAACGTTTCATCGTCTTGAAAAGGAGTGAATGATATAGCCGAAGTAAGAGAACGGTACATATGATTACTTCTGTTGGTCGTACTACCTTGTTGCAGATCTTTTTCTAGTTCTATTTGTGTTTTTCTAATTTGTAACTGATCTTTTACTTTGTAATATCGTTCTTCCATATCAACTCTGTATCTAACTTCTTCATCAACATATGTAATATTTCCATTATGTAGTTGACTAGTGCAGATTTGAACAATTAAAATAGGTAATTAAATAATAAAATGTAAAAAATTGAAGGTAGTAAAGTGTAGTTTCTTTTTTTTATCCTCGTCGCCAATTAATAAAATTATTTATTCATAACTGAATAGTAAATATTATGATATGAAAATTGTAAATAATTAACACATGGATAATTTATAAAAAGTACAGAAGCAAAATATATAACAGATACAAAAAAACATTTAATGAGTAAAATTTAAAGTAAGTTAAGGAGAATACAGAGCACTAATAATATCTAAAAAAAAAAAATTATTTAAATATGAAAAAATTGCGAAAACCGTAAAAAATTTGAAAGTAATTTACTAAATTTTGAAAGTAGGGCGTTTTTTGAAGGTTAAGGAGTGCGATTTTCGGAAAACGCTGAGGAAGGTTTTGTAGAAAATTTAATTTCCTTTCGCTAAGATTCTTTCAAATCTTTTCTAGCTCATACTGTTTTCGAGCTACATCCGGTTGAAAAAAACAAGTTTTTTTGTTTTCAGAGGTCCGCCATTTTGGATTTTGGGGGGGGGGGGGGTTAAAATTTGAAAATGGGACTTTTGCAAAATTCACCGTTAATTTAAGATCCCATAGTAACATACTACGCAAATTTGAAGTCTCTAGCACGTTTCTAAACCGTTCAGATGGGCACACCAAAGTCGGCCATTTTTAATGTTATTCCCCATAAGAATAACATTGGGGGGGGGGAATTCAAAATTTCGGGGGGGTTAAAATTTGAAAATGCGACTTTTTGGAATTTTATGGGTGGTTTGGGCACTAGACCTACAACCACCGAAAATTTCAAGTCTCTAGCTCATCTAGAAGTGGTCTAGAATTTGTATCCCCAGTCAGTTACACAAGCGGCTGTATATAGTTGAGCGGAGCGAGCGAAGCGAGCGAAGCTCTTATACGTCGACTTTTATGCATTTCGTAATACGCAAACTCCTCCTAGACGGCTGAATCAATCGTTTTCAAATTTTGGATGGTGATAAAGACCATATCGGTGAGTGCCAACATCTATATGGCGTTAAAAATAACTCTCAGGAATCCGCCCCACTGGGTCTCAAAGTTTCAATGTAATCCTTATGGAAGCAGTATTTGACACATAAACAAAGACATATGATCAGCTGTTGACTTTTGAATGCAGTAGATAAAGAAATAGCTGATAGCATTATTCCACAGATATTAGAACAGAAACGGTATGAATCATAAATATAATCAAATGACGACACTAGCTTGAGGTCCGTGACGTAGGAAGTGCTAAAGGAAGTAGTAAAGGTGAGCAGTCTGGAGTGTGGAAACTGTTTATAACGATTAGATTTAGGTATCTGCAATCATAAAATGCTATGGGAAGGGAGGAAAACGGGTCCGCGACGTAGGAAGTGATAAAGGAAGTAGTCAAGGCGAGCTGTCCGGAGTGTGGGATCTGCTTATGACCATTATATTAAGGTGTTTGCAATCCTATGATGCTATGGGAAGGGAGGAAAACAGGTCCGTGACGTAGGAAGTGGTGAAGGAAGTAGTAAAGACGAGCAGTCCGGAGTTTGGGAACTATTTATGACGATTAGATTAAGGTATCTGCAATCATAAAATGCTATGGAAAGGGAGGGAAACAGGTCCGTGACGTAGGAAGTGGTGAAGGAAGTAGTAAATGCGAGCAGTCCGGAGTGTGGGAACTGTTTATGACCATTAGATTAAGGTATTTGCAATCCTATGATGCTATGGGAAGGGAGGTAAACAGGTCCGCGACGTATGAAGTGGTGAAGGAAGTAGTCAAGGTGAGCAGTCCGGAGTGTGGGAACTGTTTATGACGATAATAATAAGGTATCTGCAATCATAAAATGCTATGGGAAGGGAGGTAAACGGGTCCGCGACGTAGGAAGTGATGAAGGAAGTTGTCAAGGCGAGCTCTCCGGAGTGTGGGAACTGTTTATGACAATTAGATTAAGGTATCTGCAATCATAAAATGCTGTGGGAAGGGAGGAAAATAGGTCCACGACGTAGGAAGTGGTGAAGGAAGTAGTCAAGGCAAGCTGTCCGGAGTGTGGGAACTGTTTATGACGATTAGATCAAGGCGGTATCTGCAATCCTAAAATGCTATGGGAAGGAAGGTAAACAGTTCCGTGACGTAGGAAGTAGTGAAGAAAGTAGTAAAGGCGAACAGTCTGGAGTGTGGGAACTGTCCATGACGATTAGATTGAGATGTTAACAAACATAAAATGCTATGGGAAGGGAAGAAAACGGGTCCGCGACGTAGGAAGTGATGAAGGAAGTAGTCAAGGCGAGCTGTCCGGAGTATGGAAACTGTTTTTGACGATTAGATTAAGGTATCTACAATCATAAAATACTATGGAAAGGGAGGGAAACAGGTCCGTGGCGTAGGAAATGGCGATGGAAGTAGTAAAGGCGAGCAATCCGGAGTGTTGGAACTGTTTATGACGATTAGATTAATGTATTTGCAATCATAAAATGCTATGGGAAGGGAGGTAAACAGGTCCGTGACGTAGGAAGTGGTAAAGGAAGTAGTAAATGCGAGCAGTCTGGAGTGTGGGAACTGTTTATGACGATTAGATTATGGGATCTGCAATCCTAAAATGTTATGGGAAGGGAGAGAAAAGGTCCGAGACGTATGAAGTGGTGAAGGAAGTAGTCAAGGTGAGCTGTCCGGAGAGTGGGATCTGTTTATGACGATTAGATTAAGGTATCTACAATCTTAAAATTCTATGGGAAGAGAGGGAAACATGTCCGCGACGTGAGTAGAGGTGAAAGAAGTAGTAAGGTGAGTAGTGTGGAATTGGGGAACTGGAAACCGTTTGTAGCGGTTAGATTAATGTATCTGCAATGCTGAAATGCTATGAGAAGGGATGGAAGCATACCCACGACATAGAAAATGGTGAAAGAAGTAGTAAAGGCTAGCAGTGCGGAGTGTGGGGAATGTTTGTGACGATTATAATAAGGTATCTGCAATCATAAAATGCTATGGGAAGGGAGGTAAACGGGTCCGCGACGTAGGAAGTGATGAAGGAAGTTGTCAAGGCGAGCTCTCCGGAGTGTGGGAACTGTTTATGACAATTAGATTAAGGTATCTGCAATCATAAAATGCTGTGGGAAGGGAGGAAAATAGGTCCACGACGTAGGAAGTGGTGAAGGAAGTAGTCAAGGCAAGCTGTCCGGAGTGTGGGAACTGTTTATGACGATTAGATCAAGGCGGTATCTGCAATCCTAAAATGCTATGGGAAGGAAGGTAAACAGTTCCGTGACGTAGGAAGTAGTGAAGAAAGTAGTAAAGGCGAACAGTCTGGAGTGTGGGAACTGTCCATGACGATTAGATTGAGATATCAACAAACATAAAATGCTATGGGAAGGGAAGAAAACGGGTCCGCGACGTAGGAAGTGATGAAGGAAGTAGTCAAGGCGAGCTGTCCGGAGTATGGGAACTGTTTTTGACGATTAGATTAAGGTATCTACAATCATAAAATACTATGGAAAGGGAGGGAAACAGGTCCGTGGCGTAGGAAATGGCGATGGAAGTAGTAAAGGCGAGCAATCCGGAGTGTTGGAACTGTTTATGACGATTAGATTAATGTATTTGCAATCATAAAATGCTATGGGAAGGGAGGTAAACAGGTCCGTGACGTAGGAAGTGGTAAAGGAAGTAGTAAATGCGAGCAGTCTGGAGTGTGGGAACTGTTTATGACGATTAGATTATGGGATCTGCAATCCTAAAATGTTATGGGAAGGGAGAGAAAAGGTCCGAGACGTATGAAGTGGTGAAGGAAGTAGTCAAGGTGAGCTGTCCGGAGAGTGGGATCTGTTTATGACGATTAGATTAAGGTATCTACAATCTTAAAATTCTATGGGAAGAGAGGGAAACATGTCCGCGACGTGAGTAGAGGTGAAAGAAGTAGTAAGGTGAGTAGTGTGGAATTGGGGAACTGGAAACCGTTTGTAGCGGTTAGATTAATGTATCTGCAATGCTGAAATGCTATGAGAAGGGATGGAAGCATACCCACGACATAGAAAATGGTGAAAGAAGTAGTAAAGGCTAGCAGTGCGGAGTGTGGGGAATGTTTGTGGCGATTATATTAATGTATCTAAAATACTAAATTGCTATTGAAAGTTATGAAAACAGGTCCACGATGTAGGAAACGGCTTAGAAAGTAGTAAAGTATGAGCATAGTGTGAAAACCGTCTATGGCAGTTAGATTGATGTATCTTTAATCCAAAAATGCTATGAGAAGGGAAGGAAACAAGTAAATGACGTAGGAAATGGTGAAGGAAGTAGTAAAAGGCTTGCATTGCAGAGTGTGGGAACTGTCTTTGGCAATTACATTAATGTATCTGCAATCCTAAAATGCTATGGGAAGAGAGGGAAATAGGTCCACGACGTAGGGGGTGGTGAAGGAAGTAGTAAAGGTGAGCGTGTTGAGTGTGGGAATGGATTAATGTATCTGCAATGCTAAAACGCTATGGGAAGAGACTGTAGACTGTAGGTTAAAATAGTTACGAAGCACGAATCGATACATATTTCGATACATGCAATCGTTTATAACAGTAATTTACAACTGAGTTGACAACAGCTGATTTTTACTCCATAGAGGATAAAAACTATTTTTACTTCCTAAAGAGTAAAAATGCTACTTTAGACCCGCAACGCATGCATTAAAAACGACTGGTATTACTGCAGTATGACCAAAACAATA